>NC_133550.1:44788751-45404328 GCF_048773025.1 Camelus bactrianus | reverse complement strand
GTAGCCTCAAGGTAGCTAGGTTTTTTATATTGTGGCTGATGGTCTTCCAGAGCAAATGCCCCAAGAAAGACCAGAGGAAGCTGGGTGGATTTTTATCTGAAGTCACATAGCATTCTTTCTATTGCATTCTATTTCACAAGGCAGTCACAAAATACTGTTCATGTTCAAGGAGAATTGACATAGGTCTCCATCTCTTGAACTGACGAGTGTCAAAGAACTTGCAGGCATAGTCCACATTCTGGCCACAAAGTATTTACATTCTTTTTGCAAGTAAAACACATGCATTCACTCCCAAGACCCCAAAATCTCTCATATATTACAGCATCGCACTCAGGTCCAAGTTTCAGCACCTTCTTGTCTAAATCAGGTTCAAGTACGGATGAGGCTCTTTGAATGCTGTTCTTCAGTACAGCTCCTTTAGTACTATTTCTCTCAATCTGAAGACCTGTGAACTTAACTTTATATTAGGTTCAGCATTTGATTATTATATGGGATGAGTCATTTAAATTTTACCAAATTGGGATTGTTTTTGTCTTAAAGTGACTACATGGTATTTGATAACGTACAATTGATCCAAAAAGAAAAAAATGGGGCCTGCTAGAGCATTCAAACTATATCCTCAGTTGTGCAAATCCATCCTACTGGTAATATACAGCATACCATGCTTCAGTGGCATCTTCTATTGTATATTTTAAAAAAGTAGATCGAAAGATGTTATAGTATTTAATGTGGAAACATTAGCTCAGATATTATTAATCTCATGTCATTCAGTGACAGCAAGAACTGTGGATAAAATTGACTTCCATGGTCTTTCTAAATCACCCCATATATTAAGAGCATACATCCTAGGTTAAGCAAATATCAACATAAATAACAAGGACAGTAAACAGAAGAATCTTACGGATGGATCAGCAATTTAGCACTCTGTAGATGTCTTTAGTAATGGTTCTCTTCTCCCATCAGTGATCTCAAGAACTAGAGAAATGAGGATGACAGCAGGAGGGAGGGCATTGTTAGCTATGCATAGCAGGAGACAAGCAGGGTATACAATGAGAGGGGAAACTAGCACTGCTGCAGGCCATGTAAGACCGCATGCAGCTGCTCTGAAGATCCTAAAAGATAATGAAAAACAGACTGGGGCCTTACAATGGTTAAATGTCAGAAGTTGAGGTCTATTCTCCACATGGCAACAAAAACTGAAAACTTCCAATTATAGGGTTATAATTGTTATAGGGCCTTTTCCTAGGAATTAACTTACCTCCTGAAATGTTAAACACACATGCACACACACACACAGATATTTTACATGTTTGTAAAAATATGTATCTAAATACCTCATTTCCCCTAATTTAACAAACTTTGTGGAAAGACTAGATCTTGGTTACACAACATTTGGATTCAGCCAACATACTATTATCAAGGCTACTTCAGAGAATGACCTGGAAGTCCTGAAATATTGTATCGCACTAAGTCAACATTTTTAGTGGATTTATCAAGAATCAATCTCAAAATAATAACGCATTTTTCAAAAAAGTGAATATATTGGCAGATGTTACTGAAAAGATTTGAAGTCACACACCATTATATAGGGACTCTGTTTCTATTCATTTCTTAGCTTTGCTTTACTCTGTTCACTGAGTGGCAAAGAGGGACAAAAGCAGTAACCTGATTTAGGTTATTCACACACTCCTGAACCAACTTGTCTGACCAACAGACAAGTTTTTGGTTTTGTTCTTTTTTCTCTTTTTACCATACAACAAAACTTTTATTAACATTTTGAACAAGTTCAGCTATTATCGAAACTGGTAATTTCTAAACTTAAATTGGGGTAGCTGGCTAGAGTGCAGAGTAATACCATCATTGCACACTATGAATGCAAGATGGAAGAACTAACAACCTCCCCTCACACAGGATCAGGTACAAAGTTTATTCTTTCTGGATGTTTTAATCAGAAAGAGTACATCCATCTTCCAGCTGTTTGCCTGCAAAGATGAGTGTCTGCTGGTCAGGGAGGATGCCTTCCTTGGTCTGGATCTTCCTTATCCTGATTAGTGAACTTTAATTGTATATGAGACCTGAATCGTATGTCTCTCATTCTGGTGGGGTGGGATCTGGGTCCCCACCAATTAATATACATGGAATCAACTGGCTTATTTTAGTGGAAGAGATATGGTTTTCATAGAGAAAACATGTTTCCATCATACTCCTATATATACTTATAATAAGCAGGTCTTCCTGCCTCTTGAGAAGAATATGGAGACATATATACTGCAGTGAGAGTGAATTCATGTTCCAAGTTTATACAACAATTTTAGACACTTGATAATCCCATCACACAATGTTTATTCAGTAATATATATAACAATTGACCAAGAAAATTAGATCTTACTATTCTTTGAATTTTAAGAATATCAAAAAACTAATGTTGCCAGGTTTATCAATGAATTTCTTTAGAAATTTAGAATTAAATACTTAAAAATACTATTACAATCTTTTTAAATTATCTAGAGATTTGAAAAATAAAATGTAACAACTATAATAAAGTTTATTGGTATGTAAAAATATGCAATTAAACTTTGTATCTCTGAAAATATTTCTGAAATTGCATGTTTGTGAATTGTATATGTGTATGGCTTAAATGGTTTAGACAAAAATTAAAAGAGGAAAGCAAAAGAGAGTCAAAGTGCTTTGGGGTTTTAAGGAAGTGAGGCTTCTATGTAAGTATATATAAATTTTTCCCTTATCTGGATGTGTACTCGTGCTACACAATACACATGCATTGTAAATCTGATATTTGTAAGATGCTGAAAAAATTCAACCTCAATAAAAATAAAATTTCATGGATTTTTCACCATACATATGATTTTTAGAAATATGAAATATTTCCATTATGATTAAAAATATACTTTGACATTAAATACAATTGAAAATGGTTAATGGAAAATTAGCACCTAACAGGTAATCATTCTCTTAAAATTGTGAATTCATGACGTATGAAGTGTGAGATGCAACAACCTTTAGGGCCTCTTCGACACTGCTGAGCCTCCCCAAATTGGAAGCTTTATGTACTTGAATTTTGACAGAATTATAGATATCAGAATACTATTCCAAAATTAGTCCTTATTAATAAGTGTTTCAAAAACAGATAATCCAATGCTTTAAAAATGTTACTATCACTTCCAGAGCTATTTTTTGAGGCCTCCACTTTCTCTGGTCTAAGACCTTATTAGGTGTGTCTAAGCAGGAATTTTATACATAAATTTTATACATAGACTTACATATGTGTATCAAACTATTAACCAATAATGGCCCATACTTTTCCACCATGCACGCAGTAACAAGTCACAAAATAGTTAATTCATTTATGTGATTTCAGAAAGAAAATATGAAAATGTGGTAATTGGGGAAATAGAGTTGCTCTTGGTGAAATGTCATTTTAATAAAATTAATATAAATAAATTATTTTTAAATTACTGAAAATTTAGAAATAAACACTGACTTTAAAAGGATCTCTGATAGTCATTAATGAAGACTAGTGACCTAATAGTCAACTTTTTTGAATCTTGTGACATTATTAAGAACTTTCTTATATAGATGAGATTGAAATAGAGAAATCTACCTCTTAAAAGTCTAGAGTTTATCATATTTTTCTTCTCTTTCCCCTTTTTAATGATCAGGAAGCTATGTTAAAATTAATCATTACTTAACTGGTTCTCTATTGGTTATTTAGCAATTCTCTGAATATCTGGGAATTTAAACAATTAGGGTATAAGTAGCAACAATTTTGAATTAGACTAGATCAGACCACAGACTCCACAAGAAACTGAATAGACATAGAGACTAAAATCACCAACACTCCCTTCTTACCCTGTGTACCCCCATGCAACTGCCACATTTGTGTCTAAAATATTTTAGACAAACATTATGACTCTCTAATAAGGTGGTGAAGAAGTCTGCCATCTCCTTTCCAAGGTTAAAACAGATTCTAAGTTGCATCAGGTGTATGAAATATACAGAATGTTTGCATTTTTCCCACTTGTTTAGATATTAATTCTTTGTTTTACTTCTAAGAATAAATATGATACAAAACATCTGAATAGTTGAGAACATATAATCACCCAAAACTTTCACAGAAGGATGTCAATATATAAAGATTATGGATCTTTTTCTAATCAATACCAATGAATACACTGATATAGTTGTTCATCTCAAAATTTCAAACAACCATGACAGAAACATCATTTACCACTTGACAAAAGACGGTTTGAAACACCTGAAATTTGAGATCATCTCATAATACAAATGTACCTTACTTCTAAAATATTAAACTGTGTCAAAGTAGATCATGAGGAAGTAATATGACACTATATTATCTTTATTTTCTAAAGCAAAACTTTCATTAACTTAAGACACTAACTTAAAACAAAACTAAGATAGGATGTCAATTTTTAAGTAGCATATCAGAAAATATCCAAAAATATAAATTACTGATCTAAATAAAATTTCTTTGCAAGTTTATAAATTGACAACATGAATCTAATTAGTGTATTTTATATTCCTGAATTGCTTCTGGATTTACTGACATGAAGAAATGAGTCTGTCCACATTAAACAAAATACTTGATTTCTTTTACTAGACAAAGGGAACTGAAGAATTTAAATCTCTTTTTTTGGTGATAGATTCTAGCAACACAACCTTGTTTAGTGCTTAGCTGTAGTAAATCATTAATCTGGGTAAGAAAATTAAGATTGCCTATAATCGACCTCCTAGAGTTAGTCATTGTTAATATGTGGATCTGTACACATACATAGCTTTCATATAGTTTTGTTCTGCTTTATTGTGTTTAATATGCATCATATGTGAGTATTATCAAATCCAATTTGATAGTAATTAACAAAAATGCAATAGATACATAATAAAGAGATAAATACTATCTTGAATTGGTGGGTTTTAGCTAATTATTGATGATGTGGAATTAATTTGAACATGTAAAAATACAGATAAAGAGGTGTAAAATTTGAAATATTATAGCAAAAATATTCCTGAATCAAACCATTTGAATATTCATGAAAGAATGCAGCTGTTTTATAAGTATATTTTCCATTTGGAGTAAAATGTCAAGGCCTACCTGTAAAAACTGTAATGTGAGTTATAGTTTAACTTACTCTGAGTTAACAATATTTAAGAGGCTCCATTGCAATCACATCTCCAAATTAATTTTTCCTCATTTCACTTTTCTTGAACCCTCAAATCCTATTTTTCATGTTTGATAAGGTTAAATCCAAGTTGTTCCACTTTTGTGGACTAAATGCCTAAAACAAAGTCTCAATATATAAAATTGACTCACAGTTTCACAATAGTATATAGTACTCACCCATCCAAGAAGGATGTAACAGCAGCTGAGAAGCTGTCAAGGAGGAAAATGCCAGAAGGATTAATAAATCATATTGTGATAACATGATGAGAATTGTAAACAGCTATGTAAAAATTAGGTTGCTAGCAGTTAGATGGCTTGCCTTCTTCTAGCCTTGATAGTAGTGTACATTTATCTTCTGTTATGCACTGGTAAGTAGCTGGCAAGCTTGGTACATATAAACATTACTTAAAGACATTATGATTGGCTTGGATCCAGAAAATGTCCTCTGACATTACCATTAGCTATCAGAGATCTTAAATGTTTCTGGAAATGATTGAAGAGGCAAAGGAAAGCCAGAAGTCAAAAAAAGACAGTAATAGTATCATATTTACAAAGAAAATGTGTATAAGGGATGAGATGTTTTTGTTAAGTATCACAAATGAGGGACTTTTTGAATTTTAGTCCATTAATACGATTCCATCTTGCATTGCCTAAATTGATAATTCTTATTCATTAATACATTAAGTAGAAGAAAATTAAGGTTGCCGATAATTCTAACTCCTGGAGTTAATCATTCTTAATATGTGGATTTACATGTTTCTGGCCTTTTCCCTATGTTTTATTAAAAAAAAAAAAAAACCAAAACAAAAGAAAACCTCTCTTGCCAAATATAACATAAAAGGATGTAAGAAATGAATGTCTATGACTATGAGCCCATTCAAGAAAGAAATACTATTAGTTTCCTGCATTTTATGTCAAGCATGCACATACCAACATATTTTAACATTATTATCTAATGTTCAAATGAATTTATATTTATGGCTATTATTTATATTTATTAAAGACATTATTTTCTAACACATTTTGTCTTAACATTGTATCTTAGATCTATCTTTCACTATTACAACATTCAGTTATTTAATGATAAAATACTTGCAATAAGAGAGTAAGAATGATTAACTTATATGTGGATTTTTTTGGTAATAGAATAATCTTGCACTTAAAAAGAATTGTTGATGATTAAATTAGTTTCTTAAGTTAAAACAAGATTAAATTGGTTTTACAGGAAAACAAGGGGAAAAATCTTAATAATTTATGGCAGGTGCAATTTGCAATCATAGAGGTTATCTATCACTAAGAAAATGAAATTATGTAAAAAAGGAAGTAAAAAACTTACTTAGCAGAAGGCAGATCTACAGGTTTGACTTTGAATAGAATACAGCTGAAAAGTGAGTATTAGGAGTTTAATTCTAACATATTTTCCTAAATTGATGCTGAAAACTGTAAGAAGTCATTTCCCAAAACTGAGATAGCATTTGAAACACTGGTGTTATTATAACACTGTTGAATGTTTATTTCAAGTAATTAATTTTTGTCAAGTTAATTACTGAGATAAACAAAATCTGTATTAAAACTATCCTGTGTTAAAAGGACTGAATAGGATGACATGCATTTGAAGAGTAGCTTAATTTCAAGATAAAAACCCTGAAAAGATGTTATACATCACTTCCATCTATTTAACATCTAGGAACTTATCCCCCAAAATGTCAGTAGAGCTTCTGTGTTAGTTTTTCCTCAGGTATTATCTTTTTTCCTCTGTAATTTAAAATATTCACTCTGTACACACTTTAATAGCTGCTGTGCTATTGTTGCTCCTAATAACACCTTTAGAAATGACATGCTTTTGCTGTTCAACCAAAATTTGTAAAAACGAATTACCTCTCAAATTTTTTTTGAGATTAATCATGGTATAGTTTCTTTGTTAAATCTTAGGTGATTGAAAAATAAATCACAAGTGCCATAAATATCCTTTGAATCACAAGCATTGCAAATTGACAGTACAGTGTGGATTTTTCATCTTGACAGTTTACTGTAGGAGCCAAGTTGCCCCAGATTGTCTTGAAAGAACAGGATAAATCTGGTCAAACATAGGGAATGAAACAAAGTACTTGTTTATTTCTGTAATGGAATCCATTTGTGGATGAGATTCCATACAAGATTTATCCCAACTGCAGCTGAATATACTTTACTAACTTTTGGTCTAATAAAACTTTGTTTATACGACACTTTCACTCTCCCATCTGAATTCTTTTCTGTCGGGTAAGACAAAGAACCGAGGCCTTTTTCCCCACCTTGCAGTAACAGACAGACTGAAAATTTTGACCATAAAAATCAGCAGTAATTGTGCTCTTTTCAAAGGGCCAGGATAAAGGGACTTTACTTAATGAAACAGTTGCACCTCGGCTTGTTCTAAAAGTAGGAAAACAAACAAACACAAGAAGAAATTCATATATAGCCTTTTTGGAGCATAGATTAAAAACGTGTTTTCCAATGTTATTTGATTACCAGTAAATGCTTCTGCCAATAAAAATCTCAATGCAATAATCTACACTTGTTTTGAAAATGTAGTAAAATAAAAGCAATCAGCCTAAATATATCCTAAAATGCTTAGTTTAAAGAATAGTACCACCATACAAATATGTGATATGTTGCTACAACGAAGGTACAATGGGCATTTTTATTCTCCTGTAAATGTAGATAAAGAGTCAGAGAAAAAGTCCAGGACCTCATGCTTCTGCAGAATACATATATTCCAGTAAAAGTAAACTTCAGTAAAGTATTACTGTGCTTTCAGCATAGAAATCAGGCTCTGCATGTGCCATGGTCAGAAAATGTCTCAGGGACAAGGGGTTAAATAGCACATCAAAGTAAGTACAGGAAAAGTGAGGCAGGATTGGGATTATGAGCCTCCTCTTCCTTTTCAAAAATCCTTTTATTATATCAGATAATATTTAATAAGTTGTTGTTATGTAATACAGGCCATACTTATTCTCCAGATCAGTTCATCTTATTTAGTCCTCCACAGCAGTCCTACAAAGTAATTTTTATTCATTTCACTCTAGATACGAGAAAACTGAGGCACAGAGAGATTTAGTAATTTGCTTTTGTTTCACTAGTTAGTGAGTGTCAGAGTCAGAAGTGAACTGAGATTATCTGACTCCAGTGGCTGTACTTCTGATTTCTGGGTATGTGGTCACGATAACCCATTTGCATAGAACTTTTAGAGTTCTGAAAGAATTTTCATGCTTATGATCTCATTTTCCCCTTATTATGCCATTATATTCAGTCTGTGGGATGGCTGCTGTTCTGTATAATAGACAGAAACACCAAAAATATGTCTGCTTTGAATCAGTAGTTTTAGGAATGATTAGTTCCAGTGTTTCTAAGATCAGTTAAGGTTCGTGCTGCAACTGCATCATCCACTCAGGCTTTTTTTTTTTTAATTGCCCTGCAAGAGCCTCCCCCACCCTCACAAGAACACACCCAAATAAACTTCCTGCATGGAAATGTGTATCTCAGAGTCTGTTTCCAGGGACTCTGACCTAAAACAATACTTTCAATATCGAACCATTCTTTGTTAAATCTTCTTGGTCTTTTTAACATTTTCTTGCTGATTTATTTTTCTCAGTACTTCACTTATGCAACACATAAAGCATACTTATTTTATGTATTTAGTTTTGATATTCAGTTTCTAATTTCTGGAGACTCTAGCTTGTAGTGCCTTATTTCACTGGATGATTTGTGATTTTTTATTATAAATTTATGTTTCTTAAAATCTTACTTGTGAGATAGGTGTGGCTTAGACGGAAGACAAGTTTTTCCAGATAAAATTTATATTTGTTTCTGCCAGAGGACTGGGAGTTATACCAACCTAGGACCACATTAGACTGTGGTATCTATGGTATTGTTCTAAAGTTTTTCACATCATATTAAGTAAGGTAAATTCAGGCCACAATCAAATATTATGGTTGTTTTTAGCTAGAAGAATTATTTTCCCTTATTATTCAACAATGCAATTCAAGACAGTAATATCTTCTTATAAAACCTTCCACAAATGTACATTTGTATCTATTTTATACTTATATCAAGGGACTGGCCAATTTGGTGGACCCAGCTTTATGACGGGTTATATTCTTTTAGCCTTCCTAATTTAAGCAACTACTGGACTTACATCTCTGTTTTCTATGCTTTGTGACTCTGTGAAAACTAAAAGCCAAGTTCACTAGAATTTTCAATTGCTTTCAAAGTGGAAGCTAGCATTCTACTTATCACTTTTCTCCTTTCATTTAATTTCACTTTAGAGTATTTCTTACTTTCTATTCA
The DNA here is from genome assembly GCF_048773025.1 of Camelus bactrianus. NCBI lineage: Eukaryota > Metazoa > Chordata > Mammalia > Artiodactyla > Camelidae > Camelus > Camelus bactrianus. The sequence goes on along the minus strand of NC_133550.1, from coordinate 45,394,808 downwards.
GCTCATCAATGCATTCAAATATGTTCATCTCTTCAGCATTAATAATATTTTCCCCAAGCCAAAGAAATAGGCAGACTACCCATTCTGCCATACCATAGAAATGCAAGTCTCTCTCTCTCTCTAATCTTCATCAAATATCTTGACCTTTAACATGTAGTCCTTTTTTCCCCAGCCCACCCAGCTGAGATGAAGTGAAAATAAAAACCTAAAAGCAGAGATGCTAAATCATTGGGTTTCATTTTAATGAAAGCTATCTTACTGATGTAGTAGACAGCAAGTTGGAAGAATGCAACCATTAAATCCCTCTTCCCCCTTATTAGAATAAAAAGAAAAATGGTTCCCTTTAGTACAGAAGAAGGTTGAACAGTGTGCTGGAGAGGATCATTTAGATCCTGGTTTAGACCTAGGGGGAGGTTTTATGACTGTCTCTTCTGCTCTTAAATCAGTAAAAAGTACAAAAGATTATTTACAGAGAGTACTAAACAGTTTGAAGGTCCAAGAATAGAGGAAGCATTTTCTCTTAAGCTTTTCTGGAACAAAATATTTTTTAGGATTCCCTAGTAACCTGGTGGAAATAGGAGTTAAGAGGGAGAAGACTAGATGCTAGAGAAGGAGAAGACACAGGCAGTCACAGCAAGTCTCCTGTGGTCCCTGGGCAACAAGAGAAAGCAGCAGGATTTTCTTTTGCCTCTGATAACAAGATACTTGTCTGAGAGAGAGGAAACAGACAGATGTTGAAGGGATCTGTGGTCATGATGAGAGTAAATTATAACAAAGAGCAGTGTAGGATGTATGTCAAGAAACCAGGTGGGAATACAGAAACCTCAACATATGCCAGTGTGGTGGGGATACGGGACATGATTGTACTTGCAACAGATGTCAGTCCAGGACAAAGGAAGGCTGAAGCCCAGATGCCTCACCATCTGATACTGTATTATACAAACTTTTTAAAAATTAAACCAAGTTAAGAAGAAAGGGAGGAGGGGAAATGGCAATTCTGATTTGACTAAATTAAAACCTGACCCTGAGAATACTTCGAAGCAATTAAATTTACTTCAAATTGATTCCTTTTTGGGGGGGGGGGCTACCAAAATGAATGGGAACTCAGAATGTAACTCTAGTTATGATAAAAATTAAAATTAAAATATTACATATTGTTCATCACTTGAATTTTGGAACCTGTGAGTATGTATCCACAACACATCCTTTTTATCTTCACAAAGATTTCTCAGGAAGAAAGAAGTGGTCAGTTGTGTAAAATACTGCTGACAACTAACTTACAGTGGAAACATGTTGAATTTAGCAATAAGTTACTTTTTGGTGGCCCTGCAGGTAAAGCTCTAGGATAACAAGGGTAAAAAATTAACTGGAAAGTAAAAAAATTGAAGTGGTAAAAGTAAACACACACACACACACACACACACACACACACACACACTCTCTTGAAAAGCTGGTGTATTTGTTTTCATATTCTTTTTCACCATAAGCTACTACAAGATATTGAATAAAGTTCCCTGTGCTATACAGTATAAACTTGTTTATCTATTTTATATATACCAGTCAGTATCTGCAAATCTCAAACTCTGAGAGAATATGTGGTAGAGATGAAGATGTTGAAGATGCAGGAGACAGAACGAAAAGTTCAGTGGGAGCAAAGAAGCACATGTGAAGGAACTGGATTTAAATCAGAGCAGTGCTTTCTTCACAGTAATGCAAATGGGAGGCAGCAGGTCAGTTTTCAGATATGGGAGCAAAAATACTAACTAGTTGCTGTCTGAAGTATTTGCTCTGGCAAGAAGTGAAACTACACACTGAGATAAGCAGAAGAAAGAAAGAAGTAATTAAAGATTTAAGTAGAGTGGATAGATGTGATTCACTGTGGAAATAGAGAAAACTTTCTGGACATACACTGTTTCTTGAATGCATTGTGGAAAGTCCACTTAAGGCTAATGAACGTGAAACTACGGTGCTCCAGTATACTGTGTGATGTTGAGTTGTTCCGATACAAGCATAGACAGGGATTTGTCCATCGTTGCAGACTTGACAGGTGTGTATGAAATTAAAGCAAGGAGTCAAGCATATTTTTAAAAGAGTAATGATAAACATGATACATCCAGGAAGAGAAGCCAGGTGTGGAGGAGGAATGTGAAAGTAGAAGTCAACTGTTCAGTAGTGAGACAACTGGGTATCAATGAATTGGGAATATCCTCATTAAAAGTTGTTTGAAATAATGGTAGCTGTTAGGGTGGTCAGCTGATGAGATTAGCAGTGATTGGAAACAAGTAACTAGGAGGCCTGTAAATGTCCAGGCTCAGAAAGGGAAAAAGGAAAAGAGCAGGCAAAACCAGTGAGTTCAAATCTAATAATAAAAAGAGGGAGCAGAGGCAATAATCTGGGAGCAGCAACAGGAAGCAAGGGAGAGTCCTAATCATAAAAAACCTGTGCTGTATAGATTTTATTTAATTTCCAGGCAAATGGAAGTGTCTTTGAAAAAAAAATCTCATTTTTGGCATGGGCTGCCTGTAAGAAGCCAGTCACAGGAAATATTCAAACAGAGACTGGTTGTGTATTAGTTACATCATGAAGGGGCTTCAACATATAAAAAATTAGATTACATCGTCTCTGAAGTCTCTTCCTACTCCACGGTCTCTTCTGAATATGAATGTTTATCCATCCACCATTCACATTTTCTTTTTCTTTCAAGTCAATCATTAGCAAAATTAATTATATATCCTCAATCTCTTTCTAACATGTTTCTCCCAGGAATGTTAAATTCTAACTTAAACCCAGTTCTTCCTGGATGATACTGCTTCGTCTATAGACTTCATGAGTCTGGGCCATAGAGTAGGCTAAGTGTCATTTCCGTATTCATCATCCTATTCCAGATAATTATATTCCTTCCTCTCTAAAACACCTCCCTTTGCTGCTATCACCTAAGATCCCTTATGTCATTTCCTTTTTTTCTTTACTAATGTTAGCTCCTGGCTCAGTGTAACTATCTCCAACAGTACTCCTATAGTATTGAATTCAAACTCTAAGATCTGGCTTCGCCATTGTTCTCAATCATCTTAGTTCTGGCACTCTTTTTTTTTTAGGTTAACAACTTCCATAAATAAGTAATGTTAGGTATAGCCATATGACCCAATTTAACCAATGGAAAGGTGACAGGCTGTCATTATTGAGTTGACATCTTAACAGAGTAGCATTATGCATTTCTGATTCCACCTTGTTCCTTGAAAATGCCATGCCACAGTTATCATTCATTGCTTCATCCAGAATACCAGAATGAAAACACATGGACCAAAAGCCTGTGGTCCAGTTTAGCACAGAACTGCCCAGTTGACATTAGCTGACCTGCAATCCACTGAGGTTTAAATAATCATTGTGTTAAGCCACTGGGGCTCAGGGGAGTTATTTGTTATGCAGGATTATCCCAGCAGAAAAATGACTATTACTCCATAGCATAGAAAATGAATACTTATTCAGAGCCTTTTATACAACTGCAAAAAAACACAGAAGGATAGTAACCACTTTGGAATGTTATTAATAAAAATAACATCATATGTTAAATCTTCCATCTTGACTAAATAGGGAACGTAGATGGGGACTTATTCTCAAAATCAAAGCTGTGAAAATTTAAAGATATTTTAAGAATGTCTCAAAGATTGATAGGTATAACATTTTACATACAGACAGTTAATCACCTAAAGCACAAACTCAACTATACCCAGAATATCAAAATATATGTATATATACATATATAAATATGTATGTGTATTTCATTTAGATGTCATTTTCAGATCACTCTCTGGCTTCCATTCAGATACCTTGAGTATTACAGAGGTAATACAAGTACTTCTTTACAAAGAAATAGAGAAATAGACACATTATAAGTTTTAAAAATTGTAATATTAGAAATGTGTTATATACAAAGAAATGTATTTTTAGATTATACATTGCCTAAAGTGTAACACATATTTCAGTGATTTAATAATGTATGGTGTGTATGCATTCTATGTTTGAAGGGTTAATACGCCTCAGGGGAAGTTGAGCTTTTCCTTGAAGAGATTATTTTACCCATTTGATGTAGATGGTTGTTTTAGCATAAAATAAGATATTTCAGCTTTCACATAAGTTTTTTGGCCTTGATAGAGTTCTGGGTCTCTTAAGTTCCTGCTTTTCTAATTAGCTCTATAGAATTTTTTTTTAAAAAAGGGTCTCAGGGATGGAAGCACAAAGAAAATAACCAATACATTTCCTTAATTTTATGGATTGTTAAATGAAGCTCAGATTCTTCCATGTTCATCAAGTTCATTAGATCTCCAAATCACTTCTCACTTCCATCCCTATAAAAATACTAATCAGACATCTGACTTCTGGGATACTTGTCAGACGTATAAAATCTGAGAGTTCTAAAATTGAATTCATTTCTGCCTTCCCCAGCTAAGTGCAGTCCTCTTTTATTTTTTACTCTAAGTAGCTCTTAAGTATTAAGTACTATGAATATCATTCTATCAGCAAGAATCATAACAGGAAATGATGTAGTAGTTCAGGAGACTTTAATGCAGGAACTGTTAATAAATATGACAGCAGATTCCAAGGAAGCCAACAAAGCATATTGAGGGACCATGAGTTGAGCAAAAACAAGGAGTCTTCAACATCATTTGGCCTAAAGAGTCAGGAGGAGGGAGAACTTATGAAATAGAGAGGGCTGAAGTGAGTCTGCAGCTCCTTTAAGAGAGTATTGTCCAACAGCAACTTAGACTTTTGTAGAGGAACTCAGAAAAGAGCAATCCATGACTAGGCAGGGAGACAACCACAGAACGAAGTACCTCAACTTCACTCGCCCTCTGACATACTTTCCCCTGACAGCTTCCATTATCCAGACTCCACAGGAAGCAGGGGGGAAAGCCCACTGGTGAAGTTAGTCAAGTTAGTCTCTGGTGCCAGAGCTGGGTGGTTAGGGAGAAAAGAAGACCTGGAGGGACAAACAGGGTGTAACTAACACACTCACCCAGAATTTCAAGACAGAAATAAGAGAATGTTTCTAAATCTCTCCCTCTCCTTCACCCTCTCCAGAGTCAAAAGACATTTTGGTTCATTTAAAACACAAAAGTAATTCTGCCTCTCCATGGGGTGGTATAATGGATTGAAGCAACCACTAGTGGTGAATTACACACCAGCTTCTACCATTTTTTAAAATGAGGTAAAAAATCAGAAGTGATTTAGACATCTCTTCATTTATTTTTAACTTTTTTTGAGGTAGCATTATTAAGAAATCTAGAACCTACTGAGCATAACAAAAACAGTCATTAATTTGTAAGTATGGATGATGGTGTATCTTTATAGGAACCCTCTGAAATTCAATGTGTGAAAACTCTCCTTCATATGTTTAAGGACAAAGTAGCTAAGTCAGGGCACCACATCTGAGGTTCCACCACCAGAATATATACAATTCCATGACAGTGACATGAATCTTTCACAATTTAAAAAAAAAGATATGAAACAATCAGTCTTAAATGCATATAGTATGGTTTGGAGAAGGGGCTGAAGTTAGTCATGAAAGAACCATGATGCAAGCCCATTCTGTATGCATGAGATTGCACTTTCCTTAAGAACTCCTGGGCAGTGAAGAGAATGTACCTTCAGGTAATTACTGAGCTGGAGAAATAGTAAGGCTGTTCACCCAACCTTCTCTTCCCTAGAGGGTAGTTAGAGCTACACCCTATGGGGCAGAGAGGAAAGGGTGTACCACCTGTGTTACACCTGTGTAAAATAAAAATGTTTTTAACATTTTTCACCACCTACTGAAGACATTCCATCTTTCAAAAGGCACAGAAGGTCTAGAATAACGAAATTGTACAAAGAAAGGCAAATATATTCATATTCAAATGGTCATGTAAATTAAGCAGTTTACATTTGGAAAATGAAGAAATTTCCTTTTTCTATGGAACCAAAGTATTTTGAAGAACTTAAAGAGATATTTGGTATAAACGAAGTACCAACTTTAGAAGATATTCACAGACTTCTATGAATGTAATTCATGTCTTATATTTGTACTTATTGTTTTGGAGTCCAAACTTCATAGTATAGGAGGCATGGGTTCTTACAGTGTGGGTAAGTTTCAAAGGAAGTACAAATAACAAACTGATACAGTTATCCTTGGAAATTTGGAGAAAAATTGGTGATTTCCTGAGATACCTGCCTATAATACCAAACTTTGTTCTCTCCAGTGCTTAAGCAATGCCTGCAACACGTATTTTTGGAATAATGAGTGGATGGATGGATGGATGCTTGCATGCGTGGATAAATTAACAAATGAATCAATAATCTGGCTCCATAAAGTATCTTCTTTTTCATAAAAATACTAAAATATAAACTGGAGCCACTGTCTCTGGTAATGTTTCTTAGTCAAGATATGCCATGATTGATTATCCCCATGCGAATCAACAAGTACTTTTTTTTCAATTACAGAAACAGAAATCCAACTTCAGGAAGTTAAACTAAACAAAGATTTGAGATTGACTGATTGATTTAAAATAAGGCAGAACTGCAGAGCGGTCTACTCCTGGTAAGAGAGTGCCCCTGTTCTCTGGAGCAGCACTAGCCTTCTGTGGACACTATTCCGGTTACTCCTAGCCCACTTCACCCCTTCTCAATCACTCTGCTCAAGGGAAGCTAACATCCACGTTTTCCAGTGGGAAGAGTCAAGGTAATGGAATTATCTCCGTGCTGGCCAGGTTTTTCTTGCCCTCTTAACTTGCCCATTCTAGGTAGAGCAAGCACTTACAGTGTTAGTGTTAGTGTCTACCTGTGTAACTTCTAATACACTTCCACAAAGCGCCCAGAGGGATCTTTCTGAGCAGAAATCTTGCCATGCCCACCCTTAGCGGGTTATTCAGAACAGTGCCTCAGAAGAGAGCCCAAATGTCTCTGTGTATCTTCCAAGGCTGCTGGTGGTCTGTTGCCTGTGTTTCTCAGGAGACTACAATTATCATGTTAGGGTGAGAAAATTACCTAATATACTGGACTGCCACTGTAATGAAACCTTATCCCACACTCACTAGATCTTGGTAATGTTGCTCCTCAGTCATTCTGACATATAAAAATATTTCCAGAGATTTCCAAATGTCCATTAGAAGGCTGAAGAACCTCTTCAGTTTAGACTACTTCTCACTGAAATACTAAACTTCAATCAACAGTGAATTATTCACAGTTCACTAAGTAAACAACATTTTCTCTTGCCTCAGACACATCTACATGTTCCTCACACTTCTGGAACTGTCTTTTATCTCCATAAAGCTGACTAATTATAGGGGGACCAACAAATATTACTTCAGGTATCTTTTTCTCTGTGCTCCCTCCAAAATGCAGACTGTATATCCTTTCTAGATTCTATCAAGACACCTCACACTTATCCTGGATATAACATTTTTAAAATATCATATAACCTAACTACTCGTCTTGCCTACCACATTTAAAGCTACTTGAAAGCAAAAAAAAATAGACCTGTTCAGAATTGTTCCCAGCCTATGATGTACTTACCAGTTACTGGTGCATACTAGGTACTTAAACATAAATGAACGGATGAGGGTGACACTAAACTTGGAACCAGATGCCCTGATTTTGAATCTGTACCCCAATACCATTTGTGTGATCATGGACAAGCTGCTTAAAAATTTCACAGCACCCTCTGATGTTCCCTACCTTGCGGGATTTCAGTGAGGATTAAATGAGGTAATGTATGTAAAATCTCTTTAAAGATTGCTTTACAGCTATGATTATTTTAAATTCAAACTATAATTTTCTAAATGTTAGCAGAAATGCCGTTGAACCATAACGTTCATTTTCCTAAATGGCTTAAAGACTCTCTGAACTATTTAGCTCGTTAGAGAATCTCAACGGCTGTCCAAGCAGACATATATTTAAAAACAATTAGTCAATTCAACTATTTAATCAGCCTGTACTTGTGTGGAGGTTGCTTTAATTCACATCAAAGTAGGCACTCGTGATGTTCACAGGTACCAATTTCACAATTATTTCTCCTTAGGACTACATTTTTTCCAAGTCTTCTGATATTTTTGCTTTAAAATTGGACAAAACCTGGCTATACTACGAGAAACACAATACCTTGTGGACAGCTATGCTTTAATAAAGGTTTTAGGGCAATACATTTTTTTTCCTCCTCAGAGCAAATTTTGCTACAGTTTTCTCTTAATTAATATAATTGATAACAGTTATACAGATATCTGGCATTTTAATCAAACAGATGTGTCTTTTGCTGTCTAGAGCGAAATTTAAAACTGCCAGTAATCTTTTACTTTGAGTGGTAGCTGGAAAGGAAATTAAAATAGAGCTTGCTGATATGTTCAATTTGAAAGATCACAAACCTAGGTCACATGCATGGGGAAGATATGGCAAAAACAATGTGACAAGTTCAGAAGAAAAAATTCTATCCACACAAGGAATTGGGGATTCTGAAATCTTTAATAATGAAGTCTATAAAACATGTTACCCATCATAATTAAGGCCAAGATTTTTAATTTGATTAGCATCAGTTCTTGTGTAGATTTAGCAACAAACAAGACCCAAACCCTGTATTACTTCTGGCTATTTATCAATTTAACAGTGGATATTTGGTTAAGGGGGTATAAATATATACAAAATATCTTTGACCATGCATTCTGTAGTTTAGAAGAAAGTCCTCAAATTTGATCTGTTATTAAGTAAACAGTAATACTAAAGGATATCTACAAGGCACACTCATCTAGACATTATCATCAGCTCACTTTCAGATAATACAAGCAGTTAGAAATGTTACAAACAGTTCTAAGTGTAGAATTACCTTAGACATGGGCTATAGCATCTGGATAATGTCACAAATTTATCATTATGGAAACTGGAAGAATGACAAAGAGCCAGGAATTTAACATTTTATTTTCAGGTCTGTATTCTCCAGTGAAGACTGAATTTCTGGGGATTTTGGTTCATGTTCCTAATATGCCAATCTCCTCAAGGATAATTGGCCTTAACATTTGGGAATCAAACGAGGGAAGGTATTAGATGAGGCTGTCACTGAATGAGAGTACTGAGGAGTAATGAATAAAAGGAAGAGAGATGAGTTCTGGGGAACAGAATGGAAGTCAGAGTCAGGGAAGGAATAGTCAGGGCAGAAATATATTGCATAACTTCATGTAAACTAAGGAAGAATATTGAAGGCAAGGTAATCAGCCATTGAGTATCTACAGAGACTTCAAGGGGTGTAAGAAGTGAATTTTAATGTGTTGCTACGGTCAGAGTATTTTCCTGAACATTTACAAAGCCATATCCTACAAAATGATCAAGAAATTGAAGAAACTAACAATTTTAAGGCTATCAGCAGAAAATTCAGTCAAAACAAGCTATCATTTGTTCACATTAGCTTATTAATAATTCAAAGTTTGAGTGCTTAATAATAAATTTTAAGTTGAAGGAATATATATTTTCCTTTAACTTTTTTTTTTTTTTATTACACTCACATTTCTCGGAAAAGTAACTGACGCTGCTTTCTTTTTCTTCTACCCACTCACTGTGGAACTCACTCAATCTGGCTTACACATAATAAACCTGCCTCAACTCTCTTCTCTAAATTTAGATGAGCTAGTCATCAAAAGTAGCTGCAAACAAACATGTTGAGAGTAATGTTAAGAATAATCAGATATCTTTGAATGGCAGCTTTTCTCAATATTTAGATGCTTCTCTCATCTTCCATTCTTCTAAGTAATAGACTTGCAGTTTTCATATTTTATTCAACTTTTAATGTCATATAGAAATAGCCTAAGACAACGTACAACTTTTTAAGCAGTTTAATAATCTTTTTTTGGTCATATTAATTTTATTTTTATTATATTATTTTGCATAAAATATACAGAAACTTTCACTTTCTAATGTGAAACCTATATTTTCATCCAATTATTTTATGAAGAAATAGTAGCTGTCATTGAATGCAAAGTAGTAGGTTTCCTCTGATGTGATTTTTCCTTTTTAAAGACAAGCCATTATCCTCTAACAATCACAAAATTGGTAACAAAAATAATGAAGAAAAAAAGCACAATGCATTAGATTTGAAAATTGTTTCCCAATTTTTAAAAAGGGCATCCTTAAATCTTTTTAAATCAACTAAACAATGCAAGACAAACATGACTTCTATATCAAACATCAAACAAGTAGGCTGGAAAAACATTGTCTTGCATGGCAAAGAACTTTCAGAGATTACACAGTGTGAAACTCAAAACTCATGACTCTCCAGGCGTGAAATTTAAAGACATCTACACATTTGAGGAAAGATCTTCCTTCAGTAATGAGAGCCTCACTTAGCTAGAACATAGATTCAAAATGAAGTCAGTACCATTGTATCATATGTATGTTAAAAGCCTCTGAGAAAATAAATTTATCTGGATTTAATATTGATGATCAAGGTTTATTCAGTTCAATTATAGGAACAACTTTGGTAATCTTGAACCCCATAAAGTACCTAGCATACAGTTTGAGCACAGTAGGAATCAACATATTTGTTGGATTATTGATTTTATCCCCTTGGTTCCCAAGTTAGTATATTAAGATGAAGTGTATATTGTCAAAACTTGATAAATGGTAAGTAACCTCTTTGAGAAGGGTCTATTTAAAAATAGAAATAATAATTTGGTTTAAGTAGGATTCTAGTAAGTATATAAATGTAGTCATTCCTTATACAAGAGCAGAAGTAGAGCCTTATAGGAAAGGAACATATTTCCTAAGAAGGTAATAGCTCAGTTGAAAAAGCTATAACTGTTAATCACTTTTATCACAGAGGTCCCAATCTCAAGGAGGCTGATTCAGCCTAAAGATATGTTTTCATTTTTACTGGACAGTTATTTAAAAGTGAACATGCATATCATTAGGCAGGGGCTATGCTCTCTACCCACTATTCCCAAATGTGAAATGTGTTAAACTAAATCTAATTTACTTTTTACATTTTTGGATGGCCCCCAAAAGCATTTGAGTGGGAGACACTTGAAAACTAGAGGATCACTGTGGAAATGTGGTTTTGTAAATTCCAGTTCCAACACATCTAATCCATCCCCAAACCCACAAAACCTACAAGCCACATGGTTACAGTAATTTTCTTACAATTCACTCTTTGTAACTTGTGTGGCTATCAACTGGTGGAAACATTCCCATACTTTCAAGAAATATTAGTCAGTTAAGCGTGCAGAGGTTACTGTGAGAGAGATTCAATATCATAAGAAGATGTACAAGTAGAACAAAATCAAAGAGGACTAAGAATAGATGGAAACTATTGAACAGCGAGCTCTTCCTGCCTACTTCCACAACCCACCCCCAACCTCAGCTAAAGTCGTTCTGAACATCCTAAGACAGAATAGTTTTGAATTCCAAAATGCCTTATTTTTGTTTTCTGAGTTTTTATTTCTGTTGTTCTAATAAACAGGGTAAAAACTATTTTCCCTGAACTTCTTTCTTTACAGGAATCCAGATAGTAGATTTTGATATCTTGGGAAATTCAAAGCACATTGCTTAATTTATTAATAATTTAAGGTAAATCATGTCATATTGATGGGCAAGTTAAAGCCTGAAGAAAGAAAAAAAGTAGTATCACAAACCTGTCGTCCTTCAGCTCTTATTACATAGGTTGCCAAAAGGTGGAAAGTACAATTAAAAGGAGGAAGTACAAGAATTTTCTGCAAAATTAGGCTTCCAAAATCTCAAAAGTTTTCTTCTTAGGATCAGGTTTGCCTCAGGACTTAACTGATGGAAACCATGTATTCAATAATATGTATTAAGATTTTCAGCACAGATATCATTTGTGTTTTTTTTTTATAATTTAGAGCACATAGAGAAAGACTTTTATAAAAGTTTACTTAATATAATAATGAAAAATGTGAAATTGAATGATTTCATTAAATTATAATTATCCCCAAATAAAAGTCTGTGTATATTTCAAATGGAAAAGTTTGGTAAAGAGGTACTACCTGGAAGGAACTGTAGGCCACAAAACTTATCTCCACAAGATGAGGTTTATATACTGAATTCAAGAAACGTTGAGTCTAGTTCTCATTCTTGAAATCAGATAGTTTGAGTCCCCCAACTTTTTCATTTATAAAATTTGGCTATTTTAAGCCTTTTGAATTTTCATATTGGTTCTAGACTAAGCTTACCGATTTCTACAAATATACTTGCTAAAGTTTTGATTGGAACTGCGTAAATTTATAGATTGATTTCATTATAATTGATATCTTAACAGTATTGAATTTTCCAACACCATTAACATAGTATACCTCACCATTTATTTAGCTTTTTCTTTTTTCAGGAGTCAAGATAGTTAAGCTAAGAAAGATCAACAGAACAAGAGAAAGGAATAGAGTCCAGAAGTAGACACACACTTATTTGGACAACTGATTTTCCACTGCAAAATGATAGACTTTCCCACAAATGTTGCTGGAACAATTGATTATCCATATGAAAAAACTCATTTTATTTCATACTTCTCATTTAGCACAAAAATTCACTGAAAATGTATCACAGACCTAACTGTAAAAGCTAAAGCAATAAAACTTCTAGAAGAATATATGGGAGAAAATATCTAGAACTTTTAGTTAGACAACTATTTATCAGATGCAAAGTAGCATGACCCATACAGAACAAATTGATAAATTAGACTTCCTCAATGCTAAAATTGCTACCTTACAAAAGGCACTGTTAAGGGAATGAAAAGTCAAAAAATGGGAGACACTACTTGCAAGGCACATGCCTTATAAAGGACTTGTATATAGAATATATAAAAAAAATTCTCAAAATTCAATGATTAGGAAACAAACAACCTAATTAAAAAGCAGTTGAAAGATTTGAACAGATATTTCACACAAAAAAATTGATAACAAGTATGGAACACATGAAATGATGCCTGATATCATTAGTCACCAGGGAAATGCAAATTAAACTACAGTGAGACAGCACTATACACTTATTAGAGTGTCTAGATTTATAAAGTTGGCCATACCAAGCTGCTATAGACTAAATGATTGTGTCCCTACAAATTCATGTCTTGTAATCGTATCACACTGTGCTATGATATTAGGAAGTGGATCCTTTGGGAAGGGATTAGGTCACAGGAGTGGAGCCTTCCTGAACTGGATTAGTACCTTTGAGACCCCAGAGAACTCTCTCACTCCTTCTGTCATATAAGGACACAATGAGAAGACAGCCATTTATGAACCAGAAAAGAGACAATCACCAGACACTGAACCTGCCATTGTTTTCATCTTGGACTTTCCAGCCTTGAGAACTGTGAGAAATAAATTTTGCTTGTTTATGAGCCACTCAGTCTGTGGTATTCTGTTACCGGAACCCGAACAAATTAAGATACAAGTGTCAGTGAGAATGTGAAACAACTGGATCCCTCACATTATGTTGGCACGGATATAAAATGGCACAACTTTGGAAAACAATGTGACCAATCTTCAAAAAAGTTAAATATATACCTCTTGTATAATCTAGCTATTGTACTCCTCAACATTTACTAAAGAGAAATGGAAGAATATTTATACAGAGAGACTGGTGTACAAATGTTCAGAGCAACTGTATTTGTAATAGCCCCAAACAGAAAACAACCAAAATGACTTTCAACAGACACACTGATAAAGAAATTGTGGTATTTCTTTACAGTGGAATATGATTCAGCAATACAAAGGACTGGATTCTTGTTACAAACAACAACATGAATGAATCTGAAATTAACTATGGTGAGTAAAAGAAGACAGACTAGAAGAGTATATACTGTATAGTATGATTTATATAAAACTCAAGAAAAGGCAAACTTATCTTCAGACAGATAGCAGATCACTGGTGGCCAGGGGACAAGAGAGGTGGGAAGAAATTTTCATTATCTTGATTGTGATACTAGTTTCATAGGTGTATACATATGGTAAAACTTGTCAAATAGTTTATTTTATGGTAATTATACTTCAATAAAAATGTTTAAAAGATGAATGCACATGAACAGAATGGCAATTTTGTAAAGGCATATGAAAAATAAATCTGTCTGTGGATTGGAGCCTAAGAAACAAATATTTTTCTCCCTGTAAGCAATCCACTTACAAAGCCAAATTGCTGTATTTATTGGTAAGTAAGAACTTAAAACAAACAGAGGTAGGTGAATTATGTCATGTTTAATGGAACTGGGTATATAAGCCTAATGCACCTGTTTCTATTTTAGGGTAGACTTTTGTTTAAACTCCCTCTCTGCTAGACAGTGCTGAAAAACAGTATCACCAATATTTTCTTCTGTGGCACACTTTCTCTGCTTCTGTGTTAGTCTCACAGCAATTGACATATTTTTCTTTAGTTATGTTAATGTATTCAGTCAGATTTTACTCTAGTCCTTCACTTACAGTATGTCCCTTTAAACACTACTGTGATGGTTAGATACATGATTCAACTTGATTAGGCTATCATACCCAATTAATTAATTAACTAAATACTAATCCACATATTGCTCTGAAGATATCTTGTAAATGTGTTTAACAACAACAATCAGTTGATTTTAGTTGGTTTAAGTAAAAATTACCCCTGAAATGTGAATGGACCTCGTTCAACTAGTGAAGACTTAAAAGTGAAAACTGCGGTTTCCCAGAGAAGTAATTCTCCCTCAAGACAGCAACATCATCTCCTGCTGGGTTTCCTGTCAGCTGGCCTGCCCCAACACTTCAGATTTGCCAGCCCCCATGACTGCTTGAGTCAGTTCCTCAGAAAAAAATCTCATAATATCTGTATCTCTATATACTGTATCAATTTTTGTTCTCTGGAGAACACTGGCTGATATAATTACTAATATAATATGCACTGGTTTTATAAAAAAGAGAAATATTATTCTCAATGTTAAGAATTTGTGGAAATCTTATTTTTTTACCCCAAAGCTTAAAACATATATATTAACTTTTCATGAACTTCTTTCAAGATACATTTTTAGATAATAATCACTAATATTTAAAGACTGATTTATAATTTTCAAAGTGGTTTTTAAGTCTATTTTTAATCTAATATTAAAATATCTGTATTAGCCAGTTCAGGATGATAGTATAATAAAATATCATAGACTGGTATTATTACTATTAAAATTATTTCCTTCTTTTTTATTGAGGTAACATCAGTCTATAACATATAAGTGTCATGTGTACAACACTATAGTTTGACTTCTGAATAAACTGTAGCATGCTCACCACCAAAAGTCTAGGTGATGGAAATCGTTTTTTATTAAAATTATTTCTCACAGTTCTAGAAGTTAGGAAGTCCCAGATCAAGGTGCTTGTTGATTAGGTTCCTGGGGAGAGCCCCCTTCCTGGTTTACAGAAGACTGCCTTCTTGCTGTGGCTCACACAGCCTTTCCTGGGCAAGTGCACCAGGGAGAGACCAAGAACAAGCTCTCTGATGTCTTTTCTTGTAAATCCCAAATGCCCCATCTCCAAACTCCCATCACACTGGGGATTAGAGCTTCAACATATGAATTTGGGGGATGACACAATTCAGTTTGAAGTAATAAATAAATGCCCTCCTCCAAATCAAACTAATTACCTATATTTCTTAGAATTCTACATCCTTTAAAATATTATCACGTATTTTGTTTCATTTGACTTTAACAGCCACCATATCAAGTATATAGATTATCATATTATTTTCCATAAAAAATTTTTAAAAACCTTAAAACTAAAAAAGCAAAATGCTATGCATAAAACACTGTCAGCAGAAACAAGAACTATTTCCTTTAATTTATCACACTACTATTATTTTGCTATACCACATTATTATAACATATGTTCAAATCCATGAAAGAAAAAGCCATATATTGGCATGGAACACAGGGTATAGGGACAGTTGCAATAAAAACTCTGGTTCTGGCACTTTTACTGATTTACTCTCAAAGCACTGAAAGATAACTGTTCAAAAAACTTAGTAGTAATTACATTTCCAATGAATCAATGTGTTAGCTTCACTTCAATTTTATAACAAAGCAATGGTAATAAGCATTTGCCAAGCCTTTTAAATTATATCAAAATTGATGTTGTTGTTTGATTTACCTAAAAGTTATCATCAGCATAGTCCTCAAAACCTTTGCATGAAGTACATACTAAACAGCCCAAAATGTATTGTATGCCTTGTACTAATATATATTTTCCCTTGACAGGGAAAAATGCTATAATGCAGACACTTTGAAACTTAAACAAGAAATTATTTTTAAAATACATACTTGCAGTGAAAGCCAGTAGGCTAAATATATCGAGGAGGCACCTCTAATTTGAGTGGAGTGCATGTGTGTAAGTTCAGGGATCTGTATCTGCCATCTACTTTATCCGCTTCTCCTCGACGTGTATCACTGGGACACTCTATTCCTTCTGAAGTGATTTAAAAATGCTGCCTACAGCTTTGGTACCTGCATACAGTTTTATATTTTTAATAGAAGGATTATTGTTCTTCTTAGAATATGTATTTTGTTTGAAAATGTAAAGGATAGTCACAAATGAAACTGCACACCTGCTACAATAGGGACAGCTCCCTACAATGTAATAAAACCCCCTGATTCTTGCCTTCCCAATGACTTTAACCTCAAGGCACTAAAAATAACTGTTCTGTCTAACAGTAAGTAGTATTTCAGTTTCCAATTCAGCTACAACCATAGCCTCACCTCAATTTTAACAGCTGAAGTTCTTATGTCCTCCATGGGTCATATCTGGTCACTTTTAAAACCTTTTAAATTCAGTTATTATGAAACCAATGGATATCATATACAGCATCTGCAGGGTAAAGTGAGAAAATACCTTCCCATAAAGACTTCTTTTTGAAATTTTCCAAAGAACATTTTATATTGAGCACAATTTATGGGACACTTTACATTTTTCTTATGATAGGTGGCAGAGCTGTTGATTGAGATCTTACATCATGAGTTCCTACTGAAATTCCACAAACTACATTTCAATTACCCAAGGTTCCCTCAGTTTTCACATTGGTGTCACAAAAGTAAATTACTATAAAACTTTGCGATCATACACCAGTAAAGATTTTGCTAGACCAAGTCGGCAGGTTATCACAGAAACATATATTTGGATAAAGATGCATCAAAGGAGTTTTCACATGCCACAAAATCTTAGAGAACAAAGCTAGAAAATTTTTTCATTTCTAAATATTTAAAAAAAAAAAACTTTAACTTTTACTTAGCACAATTCTTAAGTACAACTGTCCTTAATTTATTCTTTTGTTAACTCATCAAATCCTTGCACAACTTTTTGAGATAAGTTCATTTTTTAACCTTCTTTCTACAGAGATAAGGGAACTGAGGCACAGACAGACTTAGTAAATTTCTTAAATTCATTCAGATGAAAAGTGACAAAATCAAAATTCAGAGGCAATCGAGTTTGGGAGATTTCTGCATGTAATCATATTTACATATTGCTACAATTTTCAAAGTCAGATGAGTGCAATGGGTCGAGTACGAAGAAGTTGAATCATTAAGGTAGATATTTTATTAGGCAAAACTGGTAACTCTAAGGATCGCATCATAAACTTCTACAGGAGCTTACTTGTACTGCTTTTATGTGTCTGATACTATGGTCTGAGTTTTCCTGAACACAGACATGAGCAGAGCACTGTACTGGTGACATACAGAATAAAATACAAGAACTTATTTATATTTCATACCTTGAGAATGAAAAGGTAAGCATCTTTTCAAAATAGCAAATGGCAAACATAAAATGAATGATTATGGTAATAAATTTAATTCTAGAAGAATTCAGAGCTGTTTGGGGCTTCCATCTCCATCCAAGATGAAGTCATAAGGATTCTCTTGCCTGAAACAGTCAAGAAAAAAATAACCTACACAAAATATATGACATAGATTTCAACATGAGGCAAGGGAGGACAACGATCCCTGAGAAATGAGAAACAAAATGTTGTCTCATGCTGGAAATAAGGAACAAAACGCTGAGTCCTGTACTGCCCCAGCTTACTGAAAGCATGCCCAGACCACAGCAAAGGAAAGGGGATCCAGGTGGAACCCCAGAGATTCCCTGAATTGGGGACATATTGTTGAGAGTACTTAGCTTAAGGAGAGACAACTGCTATACAACAGCATAGATGAGTCTCTGAATAATTACATGAAGTGAAAGATGTGAGACAAAAGAGTGTAGTATATGATTCCACTTACATAAAATTCTGAAACACACAAACTTATAGTGACAGCATATCAGTGATTACCTGGGGAAATTCAGTGCAAAGAGAATTTGTAGGGAAGGATTACACACAGGCATAAAGCAACTTTGGGGAGGGGATATATTCACTATCTTAATCTTGATGATGGTTTCATAGGTGTATACATATGTCAGAACTTAATGTGTACACTTGAAATATGTGTAATTTATTATATTCAATTATACCTCAGTAAGACCATTAAAAACATTCTGATTTGGGCATAATATTTTGGGAAAGCTGAGTTTTAGGACTGCTCTTTGTTAAGGACATATTTATGTCCCCTCGAAATTTGTGTGTTGAAATCTTAATCCCGAATAGGAGAATGGGGCCTTCGGGGAGTAATTAGATCATGAGGATGAAGCTCCATGAAGGGGTTAGTGTCCTCACAAGAAAAAACAAAAAAAAGCTTTAGGCTTCTCTTTCTCCTTCATGTGAGGATACAGTCAAAAGACAGCCACCTATAAATCAAGAAGAGAGCCTGCACCAGAATCCAACCATTCTGGCCTGCTCCAGTCTCCAGAATGGAGAGAAATAATTATTTGTTGTTTAATTCACCCAGCCTATGGTAATTTGTTATAACAGTCTAAACTGATTAAGACAGTCTTCATGGGCTGATAGCATTCAATACAAGAAAACAAAAGGAAAGCCTGTGCTCCTCTTGGTGAACAGCATAAGCAGAGCAGCAGTGCATTGCTCTTGGAGGTCTGTAACTTGATTACTTCAGCTTGAATATGAGTTAATTTGGGTCATATGAGAGAGAGAATAGAAGGAGTTCGAGGTGAAATAATGTTGTGGGATAACTGTAATTTATCTGAAGACATTGTGTGTTTTCTATTGCTGCATAGCAATTACCACAAATCTAGTGCTTAAAACAATGCAAATTTACTATTTCACAGTTTCCATGGGTCAGGAATCAGCATGAGTTTGTTCACTTCCTTAAACTGCTTAAATTTATATTATATTTGTTATATTTCTAGAGATCAGAAATCTGAAATCAATTTAACTAAACTAAAGCTAAGGTGTCAGAGGTCAAAAAGTCTGGTTCCTTCTGGATGCTCTCCTGGAAGATTCCATTACTTCACCTATTCTCAGGTTCTATTGGCCTCTGGTATTCCTTGGTTTGTGGCCCCTTCCTCCATCTTCAAAGTGCATCACTCTCATCTCTGCTTCCACTTTCACACTGCCTTCTAATCTCCTGATTTTCTTGCCATTTTCCATAAAAAGACTTTTGCATGTAGTGTCCACTGGGATAATTTAAGCCAACCTCCCTTCTTAAGAGCCTTAACTGAATCATACTTGAAAAGTCTCTTTGTATGTAAGGTAATATCATAGGTTCCAGGGATTAACACGTGAATGTCTTTGGGGAGTGGTCATTCAGTCTACCACAATGGATTTGCTGGGTCCTGTGCTCAGGTCTCAACAGGCTGTAATCATGGTGGTGGCTAGGGCTTCACTTTCCAATGAATCCAGAGGTCTTGTTCCAAACTTATCCAGGTGTTGGCAGAATTTAGACAGTGGCATTTTTTTAACTGGCTTCCAGCTAAGGGAGTCCCCATCGGCTGCTAGAGACCATCCTCATGCCCTAGTTGCATGACTCTTTTACATCATGCAGCTTACTTTTTCAAATCAGCCTAAGAAAATTTCTCCTGTCTTTAAGATTGCTGGTGACTCGCCTAACCTTAGTTACGTGATACCCAGCACTTGCCCCCAGTTAAGTGCACTATGAAAAATCTTTGAGAATTTTCATTATATATTTTAGGAAAAAGCAGAAGCCTTTTGTAAGGTACTTTTGACATTTAAATAGATTTTATCTTTGTTTAAAGGCTCCACCTACCACATGCTGACAAATAAACAATGAAAGTATTTCCAAAATAGAAAAAAAACATGTCATCATAAAGCAGGTTCAATGTAAACAAATAAGAGTCACATTGATGATGCTCAGTGCTTTTTTCTCCCATTTCCAAATGAAAAGCAAATACAAAAAAATTCTAGTCTGCAGGTGTTCAATATAAATCAGATACTGAGTTATGACATATGTTTTTGTTGTTTATAGAATTCATGCTTCTTCAGGACATTTTGTTATAGAATTTACCTTATTGAATTTACTGACATTTTGAGAAGAATGGAACAAAATATAACAAAGTAAGCATATCTCAAGTCTTTGTTATTGGTTTAAAAAGAGCATAATGAAGTACATCCTTATGTTCATGTCTGATTTTAGTGAAACCACAAAGAGAAATTACCCAGAGAAAAACATTAAATGTGATTCAAAACATAAATTTGTATATAAATGACAAGGGAGAAAAAAAAAGTGACATTCCCTCTGGCTTCTTAGAAAAATTATGAATATATTCTACCATTTTAAATTAACTTTTGCCTTTACAAGGGTTTACTGGAAGGTAGGGCAATAACTCTACAGTCTACCCCTTTTGGAGTTGTACTCATATGCAGTATTTTTAAACATTTTATCACGAGCTTATCTAAATCTGTACTGATTGTATGTAGTGCTTATTTGATGTCTCATTAACATGCTCTACTGGATTTTAATTAATATTTTGCATATATATTACATGTCAGAGTAGATTATGAACTAAAGGGCAGGAATTATTTCATATATGTTTTTTACTAGTGTCCATATATGTGCTTTGAATATTACCAAAAATATAATGATTCTGCAAAAACAAAAACAAACAAACAAACCAACAAACAAAAACAAAGCGTAAATACAGGACAGAAATAGACTCATAGACAGAGAATACAGACTAGTGGTTGCCAGGGGGGTGGAGGGTGGGAAGGGATAGACAGGGATTTCAAAATTGTAAAATAGATAAACAAGATTACACTGTATAGCACAGGGAAATATACACAAAATGTTATGATAACTCACAGAGAAAAAAATGTGACAATGAGTGTGTATATGTCAATGAATGACTGAAAAATTGTGCTGAACACTGGAATTTGACACAACATTGTAAAATGATTATAAATCAATAAAAAATGTTGAAAAAATAAAAATAAAAAACAAAAATATAATGATTCTGCAGATAATTTCAATGAATTTGATTATATCATTTCACATAATTTTAAGCATCTTGTAATCAAGGAATAAATTTTCATTGATAGAGGTACAGACTGGGATTGTAGTTAAAAAGTAATTAATAGTGATTGTCAGTTTTGTTTTCACACTGATAAAGTATTTGTCATAGAATGTGGAAATACATTTCAGATAATTCAGTAACATATGGTAAACACCTGAGGCATCAACTTATAAACGAATGCTTTAAGTATTTAACTTCAAAGATTCACTCTTGAATATAATTAATGACCTTAATTTGCACTATTAGAAATTTATGTCCAAAATCAGAAAATAAATTGTTTAAGAGTAAAAATTTTTAGTGATTCCTCTAAAATATTATCTTACCATTAAAAATTTCTAAATATGACATTAGTTTGAAAGACGTATTATGGATTGAATTGTTCCTCTCCCCCAAATTTACATGTTGAAACCCTAATCTCAGTACCTCAGAATGTGACAATGTTTGGAGATACGGTCTTTACAGGGGTAATTAAGTAACATTAGATTACTAGTATGGGTCTCATTCCAATATGCCTGGTGTTCTTACAGGAAGTGGAAATCTGGACATGAATGGGCACAGAAGGAAGATGACACAGGACACAGGAGGAAGATTGCTGCTGTCTACAAGCTAAAGAGACAGGTCTCAGAAGACACCAGCTCTGTTAACACCTGGATATTGGACTTGTATCCTCTAAAACTGTGAGGAAATAAATTTCTGTTACTTAAGCCACCTAGCCTGTGGTAACTCGTTATAACAGCCTTAGAAAACTAACAGAGATTTGGTATTGGAAAGTGAGTTGTTGCTATAACAAATACCTGAAAATGAGCAAACAGCTTTGGAACTAGGTAACGAATAGAGGTTAGGAGAATTCTGAGGTGTGTGTTAGAGAGAGCCTAGATTGCTTCGAAAAGACTTCTGACAGAAATTAGAATGTTACAGGCAATTCTGGTGAAGTTTTGGAGAGAAAGGTGAGAGCTGTAGAGAAAGCTTTTACCCTCTAGAGAATACATGTATCATCATGAATATGACATTGGTAGACATATTAAAGCTTCTACTGGTGAGGCCTCAGATGGAAATGAGGAACACATTATTGGGAGCTGGAGGAAAGGTGATTCTTCCTACATAATATAGTGGCAGAGAACTTGGATGAAATTTGTTGTAGTGTTTTGTAGAAAGTAGAACTTGTAAGTGATGAACTTTGATATTTACCTGAGGGCACGTCTATACCAGGTGCTGAAGGTGTCTGGTTACTCCTTGCTGCTTATAGTAAAATGTGAGAGGGGAGAGAGAAACTTAAGAAGAAACCATTTAAGCAAAAAAGGAACTAGGACTTTGGAAAACTCTCAGCTGATCCACACTGCAAAAAAATGAGAAAGGGTGTTCTGAAGAGAACACTAAAGGTATGAAGAATCACCATTTACTACAAAGATTACACATACGACTCACAGATGCATTCAACAATCTCAACAGAAAGCAGAAATAAAGATTTGTTTTTTCAGGAAAGGTCTGTTAATGACCCTCTTGAATTGCATAGGAGGCCAAGGTTGAGAATTTCATATCAGATGAAACACTGCAAACTTAGACTAACTGCGCAGAGATAGGACAAAATGAGAAATGAGGGAAGGCTGCTGGACTTGTAGAAGTCTCAAGGACAGTTCAAAACAGCTATCTGGCTCTGAATGTGTTATGCTTCAATAAAAGGAAAGAATGACCCTATAGGTGGTTCAGAGATCAGCAGGGCTGCCCCTGTCACCCAGGCCCAGAGGGCCCAGGCCCAGGGGCAGAAAGTGGGGGATTAGTTTATTGCCTCATCAGTTCCAAAGAGTGAGGCCTCCTTCTCAGTTCCAGAAGGTGTGGCTACCTCCTTAGTTTCAGAAGTCCAGGCCATGGCCACCCAGGGCCAAGGAAGTGAGGTCACCACCTTGATGGGCAAAAACACATGACTGCTACCCTAGTGGGCCGAGAGAGGTAATTAAGTTGGAATGAAGTCATTGTGGACAGCCCTAATCCAGTAGGACTGGTATCTTTATAGGAAGAGGAAATATGGACACAGACGTACAGAGGAAAGAAGATGTGAAGGCACAAGGAGGAAACAGCCATCTACAAGCCAAGAAGAGAGGCCTGAAATATGAGCTTTCCATTACACCCCTCAGAAAGAACCAACCCAGCTGACACTTTGGTCATGGCCTTAGAACCTCTGGAACTGCGATAAAATAAATTTCTGTTGTTTGATCCACTCACTCTGTTGTACTTCATAATGGCAGCACCAGCAAACTAATAGTAGAGAAGACAACTGACTGAAACACTTCTTAAAATTTTCCCGATTATTGAATAAGAAGAAGAAATAGAAAATTTGGTCCTTTATAGGCACTGCAAGCCTTATGATTCTATTGTATAATGAATCTAATAATTTTTATTCATCTCTTTTAATTATTTGTTTATGAAGGAAATGTGTATATCTATTTTTATATATATATATATCTATATCCATATTCATATATATCCACATATATATAACCCTTATAAATTGATTTTGAGTTCCTTCAGAGAAAGGATTTTTTTAAACTCTTATTTGTATTTCTACATAATAAACATATTATAATAATATGCATATATGGTATTTCATGTTTGAAATATTTATTATTTCATTTACATTAGATGGTTAACTATATGTGGTCAAAATAGAAGTTTAATAAGTATATAAGTTAAATAAGATTTACTTCTAAGGTGCTTTTTTTAAAGCTCTTATCCATGCTGCTAAACATAAGTGATGGTAAACAAACAAATAGAGGCATTTGGTACATTTCCTTTAAAAGTTACTTGCCTCACAGTTGGGCTTGACTATATTGTCAAGTGATTATAATTATGCTATTCTTATATTTTTCTCCATTTGAAAAAGTTTGCATCAATTCAGTTTGTATACAAAATAATTCACTACATTTATCAATTTAATTTCAGTTAGCTTTCCTTAAATTAAAAATATCATTCTTTACCACTACAAAAGATTTTCATTTTCCATTCTAAAGGGTTTTAAATATTTCAAGAAGCATTTTAAAGAAAGCAACTACTCAAGCAGTTTCATACTTTATCTTATTAAGAACACTAAATTAATGATTGAAAATAGAGTTGGATATATAATGAGGTCTCATGTGTATATTATTATGTAATAAAGTAACACCCCAAAGACAACTAATTCTGGGAAATAAGAAAGAACTGTAGATGAGAAAAGAATCAATATAATGTCAAGTAAACTTAAACAGAAATAATTGTTTGGTGGTTAATTTTTATAAATATACCAAAGCATTAACATATAAAAATCCATACGTTTTATTACGAAAGGCAACCAGGCTTTAATATGAATAGGTGTTTCTATTTAGAGAAAAGAATTGCCAATGACTCCCTAAAATGCTTTGCACAGACAAGTTCTCCTTCTGTGGATCAGAAAACTGGTCAGTAACCTCTGTTTCCTTAACTGAGAAATGTTTAGAATGAACTAACTATCCCACCAAACACAGCAAAAACTCCGTAATTTAACACTAAGCCATGTGAAAAAAGGTGAGCACAGCCATTTATTTTTTCATTCATATATAATTAACATACATAATAATTATACACATTATATAAATAATACATATTTGATATATAGCAATATATAAAATTAATCTAATATATATTCACAAATCAGTATATTTAATAATAAAATTATATTTACTGAGTATCTTTTTACAAACATGAGAATGCAAGACAGATTTGCGAGATATTAATAGGGTAGAATCTATAACATGACGACTGATTAGATACAGTAGTTGTGCAAAAGGAGTAAGTATAGTATAAATTAAAGGCCTTCTAGCACAATGACCAAGTACACAGTGGAAAAAGTTGCTGCAGTAGGAAATATTGGAAGTCAGTTTGAGAGAACATAAAAAAAAATTCAGTTTTGAAAATACTGCACTTACATAGCTATTTATTAAACATTATACTAATTTAATGTTACTAAAAGTTATGGATGTATGAGAATGCTTATCATGATTTATTTTATTTTTAGCCTATATTCAGGTAACTATTTTCAGGTATGAGGTCCTTTATTAGTTGATGTGGAGGATACATGTGTTTAAGGTATCATCTCAGCCCTCAAGTGGCTTATAGTTTAACGGGGGAAGTAAGACCTTTTCAAAAATATTAAATAAGTTTCTAAAGAGTAATTTAAACCAGTGTCTTTAACAGAGCCTTATATGAGCTGGTAGAGAATTCAAACTACTGAATAGAATAATAACCATTTGCTAATTTGTGACCTTATCATTTTATAGGCTTCACTTTTACCATCTGTAAAATATGAATAATAATAATTTTCCAGAGTTGTTTTAAGAACTAAACAGCTACAATATATGGAACTACCTAGTACAGTGTTTTACACATGTTAGATAACTTTCTTCCCACTATTCCTTTATATCTAAATCAAGTGAGACCCATGAATATCTTATTTTTTAAAGGATGATTATTAAGATACATTCAAGATGACTAATTCTGAAAAGATTCAGTTTCTGTCTTACTGGTTATTATCCATATAACACAAAATTATATTTTAAAAATTGCCTACTTGACTAACTACAAATTACAGTCAACTAAAGTTGCACCAAGAAGCTATCTGGGTTTTCACATAAATAATTTTAGACTAACTTATCTAGTTCAGTAAGATTAATGTATGAAACTCAATGGCAAATCGCCACATCACAATATTGCTTTGTGTTTAGTGATGTGGCCAATTCATTCTTACTATATCTAAGTCTAAGCTTAGTATAATGCTGAAAAAATTGTTTAGTACATTTACCATGGTTACAAAAATGTTCTCTCTGATACATTCCCATGATGAGACAGCTTCTGACATCTCTGCTTGGTTACAGTATTGACACTTGCTTGCTAGAAGAATATCTAATTTGTTCACAGATAATTTGTCAGAATTGGACTGGTTTATCTCATTCACAGGTTGCTTTGGCAGACCAGAAAGTGTCCTGGCCAGGTTGGTCTTTGGCTTGAGTCACTGACGGATATGTAGGAGATAATGAATTAAAAGCAGCAGAGCCTGTGAATCTTGTGGTTGGAAAAGTTCCGAGCAGTCTTTGGCACCGATTCCCTCTTATTCAAGGGTGTTAGTTTTGGAAAGCTAGCGAGCTAGGATTAAGGACCGTGAGAAGGAAAATAGTGAAGGAAGCTTGTGCCTTTCAATCTAAGAGGAAACACAGGAATCTGAGTTGATCCCCTATTACTGGTCCCCTCAAGAGGTTCTTTGAAATATCCTTTCAAGTGCTTTCTGTGGATTTGGAATCAGAGAACTACCTTAAGTAATGAAAGAAACACTCATAAAATCAGGGGAAAAAAATAGCTCTACTGGGATGTTAGCCTCCAACATATTTTTAAATAAATTCTCTATGTGGAACTTAAAAATTTTAAATTTTGAATAATAGTTATCAACTAGCCTCTATAGTAATAACTTATTTTATTCATTTCTCTAAAGGGAGGGAAAGGAGTGTGACCTGGGGATCCCAGATGAAGATTCAAATCCCAGCTCCATAACTTGCTAATCAAGAGGTCTGTGTCAAACTCTTTGCTCTCTCAAATATCTTTTTTTTATTATATTAAAATGAAGCTAATGTCATCCTCACAGAAAAGCTGAAGAATAAAGAAAATGTATGAAAAGCATCAAGCTCAATCTCAAAGGTGCTAATGCTGAAAAGTATTTGCAATTTTCTATTTTCTCTCAGGTGTGTGTGTGAGAGAGAGAAAGAGTGTGTGTGTGTGTATGTGTGTATGCACACAAGTGTGTGAGAGAGAATGGGACAGTAAAAAAGAGAATAATCTGTAAAGACAGAGAAGATGCATATTTTAGAAAACTCATTTGCATGTATTTTACAAAAGATACCAAAGAACACAGCTGTATTCCTCTTTGATAAATGTCTCATTTCTAAAATTTAATTAAAGAATACAAGCTGGTGGAAGAGACATGAAAGAATTTAAGGAAAAAAAAACTTGCTGTTTTAGCACTAAATTTGTTGGCATCAAAATAAAGCCAAACATGTACACATTGATAGTGTAACAATATAGAACTGACAACCTGAAAAGTGTTCCCAGGGTTAATTTGACAACCACATAAGAAAAGAGGTACCTACTGTATTCAAAATGAACAAAGATGACCTATTTTCTTACATTTGTCACTAACATCCTCACTGCTGCTAAGCTTGTTAGTGACAAATAACGAGGGAAAGGTCACAGTCTTATGTGATTTGAATCAGCCCTGTTTTGAAATTACACATTTACCAATGTTGAGTACAGGTTTTATAGGAGGTGACTTTCCTAACAAAGATAAAACTTTCCTTTTTATGTTTTTGAAACCTTTAAAATTCTCCTACATAATATGCAACTGATGGTATTACTTACAGAGACATATATTGATAATTCTGTTTTTCCTATAAAGAAAATCCAAATTGATTTTAATAAAATACAAAGACAAATATTTAAAAAGAATTATCTGAATATAAAACAAACTGCTACTGCTGCAAAACAAGCACAAAATGAGACAAACAAAACCTCTGCTGAAAGAATAGATAGAATGGAGGCCATTTTTATTTCACCTAATATTAAATACATAATATTTCTAGGGGAGCAAAACAAAGGACATATAAATTTCCAGAGAACACATAGCTAGGAAGCAGTTTAGCTGTCAGGGATTACAGTGGAGATATGCTTAATTATAAAATTAAGTATCTTTCCTCTATATCATTCCACATTCTAATTATCTCATATAGAAGACAGATTATAAGATGATAAAAGACAAAGTTAAAAATCACAATTGAAGCATTCCTCAATTCCCTTGGAAATTTTGTGAAAACTGATAATAGTTTTCTATTCATCTTTCAATACAGGTCATCAAAATAAATCGTAATTTTGATAAAAGGTAATGTCTGTTTTCAATTGCTTGCCCTAATTAATGCAATGGAGTTTTCTTATAAAACAGATAAATAATACAAATGTCAATTCTCTATTTGTTTTGTGATTACCTGGTTATATACAGCCTCAAAACTTTTACAAGAATGTTTATAAAACCAAAACTTAACTCATTTTTGTTGCCTAAGACTGCAATGTTAACTGTAAAGTTGAAGTCAGGATATAGTAACTCTAATCACAATTCTAAGTATGAAGTCATGGATGTTCAATTTCAGGTCAACATCAGAAATTTCTAAAAGTGGATAGAATGACAAAGGATTAACAGACTATTATTCCCCTACTTGGAGACTATCAATTATACTTTAAACATCTTCATATTAATAAACTTTAAATAAAGTAAAAAAAATTAAAATAAAATAAAAGTGGATAGAGTATTGAGATAACACAGCACTCTTAGAACAATGACAACAAAGTAATATGACAGCATGAGAATGTCTGCCCAACAGACTGCATGGGGTTTCAAAACCCTATCTTTTTTAAACTACCTAATGATATTACGGTAAGGATTCAGAAGAATTTTAAAGTGCTTACTGGAAATTAAGTTAGTTTGACTAAATGATGTGCTATTTATCCATCAGACAAATATTTTCAAAGTGCTTATTTTGAGTAAGGCACTGTTCTAGGCACTGAAGATAAAGTGAAAAAAAAAAGCCCAAAAAGACAAGAATCCTGTCCTCATGGAAATCCCACTCTTATGATACAATTTTAGACAGTAATTTCCCCAATGTTCAGTATTTTCCATCCCAGATTTCTCTCTTTCTATGAGATAATAAATCTAGAGTTAGGCACGAAATATTTTTAAATTATTTTTTAAAGCTTGATAATTTCATCATTTAGTCACACAAATATATGGATGTTTTCATAAAAATTATTTCATACAGCATCATTTGATTGCTATTCTAGCACTCATCAAAACTTTTTGCAAGAATTAAAACAGATTTGTTTTAATTTATGTTACTAAAATTAAAGACAATTTTATATTAAATTCCAATGACTTTGATTTTGAAATTAGAATTTGTTTGGAATTGGATTCTTAAAAATTCCATGTCATGCAAATGTTGTTTTTAGTGATATAAATGTGCTTTACTATTCAAAATAATGCAAGATTTAGGTTATGAAGTTAATTCTATCCCCCTAAAATTCACATGTTGAAGCCCGAACCTCCAATGGGACTGCATTTGGAGCTAGGGCTTTTAATGAGGTTATTAAGGTTAAATAAAATCATAAGGGTGGGAACCTAATTCGATGGGACTGGATCCTTACTAGAAGGCAAAGAGACACCAGAGATCTCTCTCTCTCTCTGCACACAAAGGAAATGTCATGTGAGGACACAGAGAGAAGATGGTTGTCTGAAAGCCAAGAAAAGAAGTCTCACCAGAGACCTGGCACCTTGATACTGGACTTTCAGTTTCCACAATCACAAAAAAAATTGATTTTTATTGTTTAAGTCACCTAGTCTCTAGCCCAAGAAGATGAATTCAGTTTATAACAGAGTAGCTAAGGACTGTGCTTTTATGTTATATCATTCTAAATGATCTGTTATCTTAATATAATCTGTTTTAGATGTGAAGTGAGAATAAATTTCAGGCATCTTGTTAGTATACCAATTGTAGTCTTAAGAGGATTGACAATATACCAATACTTTACACTGTTTTAAACAGAGAAGTCTATGGTTTCGTGATCATCTTTGCTTTTCTCACAAAATGGAGGACACTGGTCTTCTGTGGTGCTATAGTCACATATACAGTTTAAATATGTAAAAAAAAAAAAAGGCTACAAGATTAAAAGACAATATAAATCTAGAAGCAGGTACATAAAGAAAGTCTGACTGAGAAAGGGAAATATTATTAACAGTATGTATGTCATATATGGTTTAATGCAATTGGAAAAAAAGTTATTTCACATGTAAAATCTCAATTATTCCCCCAAACCTAGAGGAAGTAAAAAATATTAACATTTAATATCTCATTATGTACTCCTAGAGTTTCTTACATACCTTCCCTTCAAGAAAATTATCACAATTGCAATTTTATCATTACTCATGTGATTCTATGATTATTGCCATCTCTCCCAGTAGACAAGATCCAGATCTATTATCTCTTTTCTCAATTCCATTATATCAATTTTTTTAACTTTTTAAAATTTAAATTAAATGCAAAATATTCTAATACCTAACTTCTCTTTCTCCTTTAGTCCTGAAAAGTTTTGTATTATGGAGAACAAACTGAAATGCTTCAGTCATTTTTTTTAAATGAAAGTAGGATCAAATTGTATTCACCTTAAACATTTTGTGAACAAAAATTGATACACTTATGAATTTCAAATACTATGTTAATGTAAAGGCAATCAACGTCATCTTCAAACTGGCTAGAAATAAATCAGTAGTACTGACTGTCAGATACTTTGAGGAATCAAGTTTTTTTGGATATTCTAAGGGTGGAAGTCTTTATCAAACTTCCTTCTAAGGCAGGAGAGGAGCTTTCAATGCTATGAAACATTCCTTGAGGTGATTCTGTATCTTATCAAATTTGAGGACAACGTGGTGATAGGGTGACAAACAACAAGTACACTGAAGGTCTTGATTTTTGTCCCCACTCCTATCCCTTTTCCCATATTGACCTGCAAGATTCCTGACAGTGCCTCACTGCCCAATCGGGATATTCACTGCAATTAAATGATGCTATAGTCCTCCTAGTAGGACACAGTAAGGGTCTTATGCTGTCGCAGCTCTTTCAACTAGTTAAAGACCACAAGCTCTAGAGAAGTTTGGATAGGAGGTGGCAAGAATTTCTGGGATTAGATTAGAAAATCTTCTCATAACCAGAGTGCAGAGCACATGGAATCCAAAGGATTCGTTCCTTGCTTCACTATTCTTGAAAATATATTTTAAGTGTTGTCTGTAGTATTGACAATTGGGCTCAGCACAGAGAATATAAAATTGTGCCATATACAATTTCATGAAGTTCACAGTCTAACAAGGAAGGGAAAACATGATCACATACTTCTAAATGGTAGTGAAAATACAGCCTTGACAACATTTATGACAACAGAGGCAGAAGCATGGGCAAACACTTTCAGTAAATGAGTGAATGAGTGTAACAATGAGTAAAAGAGAACGGAGGCTAGCCTAGCTGGAGCAGAGAGTGACCCTCTCTGCTTCAATAGAGAGAAGAAGGACTGGGCGGAAAGTAGAGACTGAGTCTATCATACAGGGCCTTGTTAATTTAACCTTAGAAAAAAGGAAAGACTTTGGAGACCAGTGTCTGTGCCCACACACTTAGAGTGTGGGGGTTAGAGAAGAGGAAGTACAAAATTTGTGTTTGAAAAAAATAATTCATGTAGCATTGTAAAGAAAGGGAAATGATGGTAGGGAGACTAGGATAGTTATGGGAAAACAGTTACCCAGAGCTGGGCTTTCTATTCAATGCAAGGTATAGATTTAGAACAACAGTTGTTTGTTAACTGCTAAAATAATTCTTTATTCCCTTCTTTACATGTAAGGCAGCATTACTGCCAGGAATAACTTTATAAATATAGTGGCTAAATTATACAGCCATTTCATGCACTGTTTGTCATTTAAATATGAGAAAACTAAGCTATCAAAAATGTCTGTCTCTATTTGCTGGAGAATAAATGCAGTATATTGATTCCTAGATAATAAACAGCAATATTTCCTTGTTCTGAAACTCAAATAGCTATTCTTTATTTTTATGCATTTTCTCTATTACCAAATAAGTAATAAACTGAATGAGAAACGTTGTTAATATTTTAAAAAGTAAAATCTATGGAAAATACTAATTTGCCATGAACTGAATGTTTGTGTCTCCCCAAAATTCACACCTTGTAACCCTAATGCTTGATTTGTTAGTGTTTGGAGATGGAGCCTATGGGAAGTAATTAGGTCTTTAAGTTCAGAGCCCTCATGATGGGATTGGTGTCCATATAAAAAGAAACAGAAAAACGCTTGTTTCCTCTCTCTCCCTCAGCCGAGTAAGCATACAATAACATGGTCTCCTGCAAAACAGGGAGAGGGCCCTACCAGACACTGGATCTACTAGTGCCTTGATCCTGGACTTCCTAGACTCTAGAATATGAGAAATAAGTGCCTGTTGTTTAAGCCGCTCAGTCTATGGTACATTTGTTATAGCAGCCCAAGTTGCTTAAGATAACACTTAAAGTATCTACACCGTCTGCTCAGTAATAAGTTCACACATGAAAATTAGACAAATACCTTTAAGAATTAATTTCCAATTCTGAGGAAAGATCAAATTCCAAGAAGAAAGTATAAATGTTATGAAAATTTTACACAGGTTAGAGAAGTCACACAAATATAGTTTTTTTGGTATGAAGTATCAAATGTAAAATCCATCACGATAATTTATTTTTTATGTTTTTAGTGAAAATATTTTCTATTCAATTAAAAGCAACAGAGGTGACATAAAACATAACTTTATTATTACAATATTAACTAAAGGTGTTATTATTTCAGTATTTTGATACTAAAATTTTCAACTAATACAAAAAAATTATGATCTAATTTCATATTATCATGGGATAATATAGCACTGAAAAAGCTTGAAATATTTGAAGTACTCCAAATTCCCCTCCTTTTCTCTGGTGACTGAAAGTACATTATAAAATTACCAAGGAGTATTAACACTTAAAAACCAGTATGCAACTTAAATTTCTATTTTTTTCAGCCTTTTCAGATCATTTAGCCAAAGATTTCCAACATTTGATACAACTTTGCTTTTCTGCTTGCTCTGTCTTTAGCATCATAATTCCCCCTTATGGTCCTTTAAGATCTGTAAGCACTCAATGCTCACACCTGCTGTATGCAGTCAAATGTTACATGTTATGGGCAGCAAAGATGAATAGAACAGTATCCTTGCATTCTAAAATTTCAGAAAAGCAGACATGAAGGCTAGCAGGCAAATAGATGACTAAATTCAATGTGGTAAATAATATGAAAAGTAATGTATAAAGTGCCGTGAAAACACAGATGAAGATGAGATTGATTTTATACGGGACGCACAGCATGGTCATGAATGGCTTCTAACAAAATAAATACTTAAGAATTGGGCTTTGATATAAAGCTTTTTTTTTCTCTTCTTTTCTTTCTTTCTTTCTTTCTTTCTTTCTTTCTTTCTTTCTTTTTTTTTTTTTTTTTGTTGTTGTTGTTTCAGGAAAAAGAACAAGGTGAAGGCGCCAGGGAACTAAATATGTTAGTGTGATTAGAATAATTGTTTCAATTGGTCAGAGGTTTCCTTTTTCATAAAATGCACTAGGTTTTCTCTTACCTCGAATCCTCTGCATAAACTTTTTTTTTTCTGAAATACTACTTATTATCCCTAAAAAAAAAAAATATGTCTGGAAACATGTGTTCGTCTATTCCCCTTGAAGACATCTCTTCTTATTTGAGCTCCACTGCTCTCTCCATCTCTGAATTTCTAAGCAGTAGTCCTTTGAACTACTTCCCTTAGCCCTGTTCACATAGTACTGAGCTTGTACTTTATTGTATCTTCCTAGTTAGTAAATATTTTAACAAGAAAACTTCACTGATGATTTTAAAATACTATCTATAATACTTGCACAGAGAAGTTCTAAACAAATACTTTTTGCATTTAACTGAATTAAAGTCTTTTTCCTTTTCTACATAACCAAAAAACTCACCTTAGAATTAAATTTTTGACTTCTAAACTCAAGATTACCAAACTATGTGCTTGTCAAAAGGTATCTCTCTCCCTCTCCCTCTCTCTCTCCACATCTTGTCACATATTCCTATCTTAGTCTTCAATACCTTTACTTCCAACAGTCAGACACATTTCTAGGAGTTTATCAAAAATTAATTTAGGCATTGTTACTTCCTGGAAATCTCCTTTATCCCCTAATATCCCACAGATATCACTCTTCAATATTTGTGTATTGATAAAACCCATCTCTATCAGGGCGCTTAAGATGACATACTGCAATTCTCTCCTTAACTTCTTGTCTCTCTTAAACTGGGGAAAGAGACTGGGGGTTAGTCATTCTTGTATTCCTAAATGTTAGTTTGCATTGATGCTTAAACGTTGACTTAGAAAATGAATACATTATAATTTCAAGAAAGACCTTAAATTACATGGGCACAGTTTGAACATGTTGGTTTGAAAGCTATTCCAGATAGAGGAAACAACAAAATACAGTAGAAGATATAGGAAAACCTGGTTTGTAGTAGGGGAGAGAAAGAAGTTCTGCTATGTTGGAGTGTAAGCTTAATAAAAGAAAATAGTTAAGAAATAAGTGAAAGAATTTATAAATGAATACTTTGTTGAATTAGTCAATGAGAAAATAGCACCAGAAATTCAGGCTGTGATTAGAAAAGGGGACTCTATCCCTTTTTATTAAGGGTCATTGTGACCCTCTATCACAGGAATCTGAATGTCAATCATTGACACAAGGACAGAAAATGGGAGGAGCTGGAACACACCAGTTGCACTGTCATGGACAGATTTTCCTCTTATTCCTACAAACGTCCCTGTGTCCTGTCCTTTGCAAGAGCTGGTTTTGCTTTTCCTTTGGTCTATAAATTATCATGAATCCTTTCAATAATTTTTTTATTTCCCTTAACTAGGCTAGAAGTGATTTCTTGTTGCTTAAAAGCAAAGTACCATCTTACAGAAATCAACAGAATTACATTATATGACGTTTTTACATAGATGGTAAGTGTCTGAATAAAACAACATTTTGTTTCACATACATAGTTTTCAAAGAATGAAAAAAAAATCAAAAGATCTGTCCAGCGAAAGAGTTATTGTAGTACTGATGTCATTTGAAGACATCATTATGTAGAAAACGTCTACCTTTTTGAAGGAAATCATAAATCAATGTACAAAGTAATTGTAACTTAGAAAGGGTTCTTGAAAGGAATACTTTTCTCATGCCTTTGTAGCCAGTCCACAAAAGCAACGATTTATATTGAAAAAGTCAGTATTAGATTATTCTTGGAGAGTCTGAAGAAGATATTTTCAATTACTTGAAAATGTGTAGCTGACAAAAAATGTACTCATGTTCAAGTAATTTCATGTAAAAGAATAAAAAAAAATTTAAGAGTAAACTAAAAGCAGGACAGACTCAGGAAAAAAGCAATGTAAGGCAAGAAATTTACTTTCATAAAATAAAATGTCACCTGATTTATATGTTAGATATTCATCAAAACTTATGCTAACATTAAACTATAAGAACCTTTGCTACTATTAATATCCGAGAAATATTTAGAACTATGTGGCAGAGTCTATCCTGAACACTACATGGACTATCTCATATAAGCTTCACAAGACTGCTATAGAACAGGTTCTTTAATTCTTAGGACTCTTTGATCACACAAGAACAGAAACCAACCCATGTCTGCTTAAGCAAATAGAATATTTATTGACTCACATAATTAGAATTCTTTGGGAGAAGTTTGCCTTAAAGTGTAGACTAATGGGCTTAAAAGCTATAAAAAATTCATAGTTTCGGTTTCTCACTTTGAAACTCCCCTTTTAGGAGTTGTCGTTACCTAACACTTCATGACAACAGGCTGGCTACATAAGCCCGCCTAGACACTCTACTAACTTGAAGTCCAAAGGAAAGAGACATTCCTTATCCTTCAACATCTTCATGTCTTGGTTTGATTCTGATTGTCTAAATCGAATGGTATTCATTCCTGATACAATCAAGATGACATGTTGACTGACTTGCACACTAGTTGTAACCAAAAATATTGTGTGTAGAGTAATAATAAAGATCATAATCAACAATAATAGTAGTAAACTTATAGTACTTACTTTCAGAATTCTCAGAACTTGGAATAGTTTATAGATCTTCACAATAACTGTAATACATAATGCACTATTACTATTCTACATTATATTGAAGAGAAAAGTGAGGCACAGAGAGGTTAATTTACTTGAAAATATTAAGACAGATGTCAAGTGGAAGACCTGGGGTTTGATCAGAAGGGGCTTGATCCTAATGGTAGCTCTATTTTTAGTTTTTTAAGGACTCTCCATACTATTTTCCATAGTGACTATACCAATTTACATTGCTACAAACAATGTAGGAGGGTTCCCTTTTCTCCACATCTTCTCTAGCATTTATTATTTGTAGGCTCTATGATAACAGCCGTTCTGGCCAATGTGAGGGGCTACCCCATTGTGGTTTTTTTGCTTTGCATTTCTCTAATAATTAGTGATGGTGAGCATCTTTTCATGTACCTGTTGGCAATCTGGATGTCTTCTTTGGAGAAATGTCTTCTGCTTATTTTTTTGGTTGGGTTATTTGTTGATACTGTATTATATGGAGCTGTTTGTATATTTTGGAAATTAAGCCCTTGTTGGTCACATTCTTTGCATATATTTTCTCCTACTCCACAGGCTATGCCTTCATTTTGTTGATGGTTTCCTTTGCTGTGCAAAAGTTTTTGAAGTTTGATTAGGTCACATTTGTTTATTTTTGCTTTTATTTACTTTGCCTTAGGAGACTGATCTAAGAAAATATTGGTAAAATTTATGTCAAAGAATGTTTTGTCTATGTTCTCTTTGGAGTTTTATAGTGTCATGTCTTATATTTAGGTCTTTAAACCATTTTGAGTTTATTTTTAGAGCTACCATATGATCCAGCAATCCTACTCCTGGCATATATCTGGAAAAGATGAAAACTCTAATTTGAAAAGATACATGCACCCCAATGTTAATAGCAGCACCATTTACAATAGCCAAGACATGGAAGGACCCTAACTGTCCATCAACAGAAGAATGGATAAAAAACATAGTGTATGTATGTACCACGGAATATTACTCAGCCACAAAAAGAATGAAATATTGCTATTTGCATGGATGGACCTAGAGACTATCAATACTAAGTGAAATATGTCTGACAGAGAAAGACAAATATTATACAGTATTACTTATATGTGGAATCTAAAAAGATAATATGAATGAATCCATTTATAAAACAGAAACAGACTCACAGTCATAGAAAACAAACTTATGGTTACCAAATGGGAAAGGAAGAGGGGGAGGGATAAATTACGAGGATGGGATTAACAAATATATAAAATAGAGAAGCAACAAGGATTTACTGTGTAACACAGGGAACAATATTTAATGTTTTGTAATAAACTACTATGGAAAATAATCTAAAAGTACATATATATATATCTGAATCACTTTGCTTTATACTGAAACTAACACAATACTGTAAATCAACTATACTTCAGTTTAACAAAAGAAGTTGTTAGGCTCTTAAGCTTACAATGTAACCATTATACAGTTGACTGTTGAACAATGTGGAGTAAAGGGTGCTGATCCTCTGTATAGTTGAAAATCCACATATAATTCGTGGTTTTCCATATATATTGTTCCTCCATATCCTCAGGTCCTCATCCATTGGATTCAACCAACCTGGATCAGGCAGCACTTCAGTATTTACCACTGAAAAAACTCCACTTATAAGTGGGCCTGCACAGTTCAAGCCTGTGTTGTTCAAGGGTCAACTGTACTGTACATTCATTCTCTAAGCAGAGGATGATAAGGATATTTCCCTTGCTAACCTTGTGTGATAAAATTAGTCATAATAGGAAATATGAGGCACTATTTCCCAGAAGATAAGAAACTGAGGCACAAAGAAACTAAGTAGCTACTCCAAAGTAATTAACCAGTGTATCGTTGAACTAAAATTTAAACTAGATCAATCTGATGGCAGCTCTAGAAGTCCTAATTACTGGAATATATGAATGCATGTTATGTTATGACTGTTACTGAATATCTGTAGATAGCTAAGGTAACCAGAGATTTGGAGAATATTACCTTGATGAATTTTCATTTCTCCCATTAATTATGTTCCCTGATAGTCTATGGCCTATTTTAAGTCTCTCAACCTAGGGACAAGAGGGAAGGCCAGTGCTGCCAGGAACAAAAAAGTCATTGGCTAGATTTAAGTTTCAATGAATAGTCTTAGTTTGGTTTTGCTTCTTTTTTAAGTGTATACTAAGGTAGTAATCTTGAAATATGGACCTTGTTAGAAAAGATATGTAGTTTTTTGTTCCACTGGTTTCCATTCACATATCAAGAGCCAATCCTTGTAGAATAAATCATTGATTTTATCCCATAATTTTGAAGGGATCGTATGATTACTGACAATAACTACTGACACCATTAACACTGATTCACAAGAAGAAAGAAGTTGAATGTGGTATAGAGAAACCAATGCCACAGGGACAGAAGTAATAGCAAGCTCAAGATTTTGTCAATACAAAGCCCCTACTACAGACTCGTTCTTAGTAACTAATTCTGGACATCGATATTTTTTAAACAGTTTCTAAGTGTTTTTCTTTTTTTTTTAATGTTTGGTCAGTGTTGAGAAGCACAGCTCTAGAAAAGAAAAGATATTGCATAACAAATTACCACATCATGTAGGTAACAACATTACTAGGGTATTAGAAAATTGCCAAGGATGTGAGTCTGAGGAAGGTCTTCTAACTCTCTCTAGTCTAAACACAGCCTATAAAGGATCCAGAAGTTCCTGTGTGCTCTAGTTAGGTATTGAGAGGGATAAAGAGTACGTCTAGAGTTGGGGTTAGGACCAAAAGACCCCTGCATTTTGGGGTTTTATACATAAGGAAAATGACTAGGACCATAGACACCAGCAAGAAGTGTGGAAAAATCACTCTGAAAAGCCAGAGAGGACAATTTTTCTTCCAAGGTCCATGAGGCCAGGACCGAGAGCAGAGGAATCACTCCACAACACATATCCAGATCGTCATATACATCTTGAGATCCAACACAATCTTGAAAGGAACAGAGGGTCAAGAAAGTTGAGCATTTGAGCACTACAAAAATGAGAACTTTTTAAACTTAAATAATGATATTTTAAATGGTAAGGTTTTTTTTTATTTGTTTTTATTATTTTTTTCTCTTTTACACATCAGGTGAATAAGAGGATTGAAGGCAGAGTGCAAGGCTTAAAATACTAGTTTTTACAGATAGTAAAATACTTCCTGCACAGCTTTAAATGGTGGTGTGCTCGTATTTTGTCCTATTTATAATAATCTTAGAGATTCTTTTTTATTCTCCCTGGACTTTTCACTTTTTCTTCTCCGTTCAAGCAGTTAGATATCTCCATGCTTCCTTGCCTATGGCTAGGTTTGCCACTGGAAAGAAAGCAAAGTTATAATGAAACATCCTTTTCTCAACTATTATTTCCAGAAGTCTAAACACACTAAGGAAGTTTTACAAAATGCCTCTGAGGAAACTATAAAGAGAGAGAAACACCTTTGAAAGAAACATCAAGAAGGTGAAAATTTACCTAATAGATATAAAGAAGCCCAATTGCTTGACAGGGGAAAAGAGCATGGACTGTGAGCCCAGAAGGAAGGGACACTCAGGCTTTGAAGGTGCCTAGCAGCACAGTGAAAAGGGGCCAAAACACCCAAATGGAAATTGGTGCATGGTTCTTGTAAAGAAACTGAGTCATAGCAATGTGCAGATACAAGTGTTGACAAAGATTCTTATGTCCATAGTTGACAGAGAGATAACATGAAGTTTCCAGACCTAGTGAAGGTCCCCTAAAAACAAAGGTAGTATTTTCTTCCACTTTAGTGGGATCAAGAGCACAGTTAAAATGAGGGCAATCTAAAGAAAATAAAGCCCTGTTTATCATACAGCTCAGTGCTATTCATACCTACTATGTAAAACATAACTTTAAATTGATGGACTAAATTCATGAACATTCATTAAAATCTTCAATAACCATTAATTGCTCAAAACATTAAATACATAATAAAATGTATCTTTGAGCGAAAATTTGAGAGAGGAATGAGACACATACACAGAAGGACAAATCAACACACATTAGAATTTACTAGGTAGAGTAAATATATACTCCTGGTATATCCACATATACATGTTACTCCTAATGTAGCTACCTCTAGAATTCAAGTCATTGACAGAATACTAAAGCCTTAATTAAAAATATACTTTTTCAGAAAATACGTGGGCTCAAAGTACAGTTAGGGCATTTTAGAAAAGTGTTTGGAATACTTTTTTTCTGGCTAAAATTTAACTTCCTGGGAAATCCAATTAGTAATGACATTCTAAAGATATTCCATTTCTGTAATCAGATTTAACAGCATCCTATCATTTATCTGATAGAAAATAATAATGTCCCATATTTGTCTTCAAATTTTGAAATCTGACATATTTAATTGCCCAGTGAATTTGGATTTGATTAACACTTGTTTTAAAGATAATTATGCAGAGGTCCATTTTTTAGTTTAATTTTGCTTGGTGCTATCTACAGATGCTACTGCTGTTCAGAGAAGTGTATCATTACTCAGAAAGGAAGTGATTTATTGAGCAATTAAGGCAAACTAAATCTATACCAACTCAGTGTAAATTATAAGTGAATGCTAACTTGGTCTGAGTTCTGCAGTCTTTTTCAAAAGTAAAACACTATTTTGTTGCTATTAGTACTTTGAATATTGTTGGGCTTTCATAAATATATTCTATTTAGTTTTAGTTTTACATTTG
The DNA here is from genome assembly GCF_048773025.1 of Camelus bactrianus. NCBI lineage: Eukaryota > Metazoa > Chordata > Mammalia > Artiodactyla > Camelidae > Camelus > Camelus bactrianus. Next base: position 45,353,908 of record NC_133550.1, on the reverse strand, counting down.
TTTTCTAAGAAAAAGTAAAAGATACTAAAATGAATGTGGGTATGTTTAGTGAAATTAGGCATAGTGCCAGAAGAAACTGTGGATGATTTTAAAACTATGAATAAAACAATGATTTAAAATTATATACACTCATTTAACTTCAGTTAACAATATTTCTGAGTATAAATGTATGTACCTGTCAATGTTTTCCATAAATGTGTAATAAATTTGCTTTGATATGGCATATAAAAACTCTCATAATTTTATTAATTCCATTAATCTACTCATTAAATTGTGAACAATGTAAATAATTAAATCCCCATTCACGTGCCATGATTTTCAGGTTAGTTAGTGTCTATTTTTTATAGATAAGCTGAATTGAAAATTAAAACATGGATATGGTCATTTGTTGCAAAAAGTTGGAAAACTTCCATACATCACTAAAAGTAAAATGTGAAAAAAATTAAATCAATAGGACAAGAATTTGGGAAGTAAGAGATGCATGAATGCTTGAGTTTATATGAAGATATAAACCCAACACAACACAACCCTAAATTCAAACATATATTAAAGAATGTATATACATTTATACAAGTAAATAAATATAGAAATTATGCCATTATGTTGGCATAATAAAAATGATACAGAGAACAATTTGCAACAGTAATAAATTACTATTTATTTAGATATTTAGAGTTAAAATAGAATTTTGTGCAAACAAAATAACATCATTTAATATATTACTTTTTTGACAATATAAAAACTGCTAAATTTTTTAAAGTCTGTGTTTTCCTTTATCATTAGAGAATTATAATAGAATTATAGAAACTCTGCATTATTTTCTCATTATAATTTGTTTATTCCAGTTCTCACTTAATCATTAGGACAATAATGAATTTGTCCTGTGCCATAGCTAAGAAAAGATGAAGAAGTAATTGCGTGACATTGAACAGTTAAACTTTTACTAGACTCAAATTTGTGAAATTCTGGACAAAGTACACGACACAATGACATTCCAGTGCCTTCTTCACAAAAATAGCCCTGGTGATACCACAGTATCTGGTATACTGCAACAGAACTACTTTCACCTGCCCTTTAGCACTGCACTAGCCCCCAACAACTGACGTCAGATTTTTTTAATTCAATTTAATTTTTTTTTTTTAATTTGTGAACCCAAGCCTGATAGAGCAATGAGTCAACTGATTTAAGAATTTAGGATGTGAGATAGAGAAATAGGGGTGGAGGGAGTTAGAAAGGAAGGAGGAGAGAGACTGAATATAGCTGAGTCACCCCTGATTACTTTAAGTTACTGCTTGATATAAACCAGCTTCTATCCCTCTACTGTCTCACAAGCCCTTGCAAGGAATTCTTTGATTTGGCTTGAAAAATTTGGAGCTTGCTTGTTCTAAACATTTGGCTGTAAAGAACGGCACAGGTGTGGGAGGCTTAGGTTTGAAATCCTACTGCATGCTGGAGAGCTTTACAGGAAGCCTCTACTACTCCTCAAAATCAAGTTTGAGAGCAGAATCTTAACTTGACAAGTGGGAAATTATAAAGAGAATCATGCCAGGCCTTGTGATTTTTAAGAGCATTGAAAAATAGATCTTCCTGTGAACTTCTAAAAAAAATTTACATGCTGGCTCAAATAGTCTTTGCTGACTGACCCTGAGCATAGTAGCGGGGAGGTAGGGGATGTAAATGTGCAGCTTGCAAGTTGAAATATTTGGTCATGAGTACAATCATTTTTAAATAGAAAAAGTGCCCGGTACTTAACCTGACCTTTAAGATCTTTTTGTAATTTGCATTTTTTCCATCTCTGCAATCTCACACTTGGTGTGCCATCAGCCACACTAAATTACTGCTGTACATGCTAGTAGCCCGGGCACCCTCAGCCTTCATTATCTTCTCTCCTCCGTTCTTTTCCCTTTCTTCATTAATGCTTCCTGAGCACCTACTAAGTGCCAGACCTGGTACTCATGGTAGAGTGAGAAATAGATAGGAAACGTGTCGTCATAGTGTTTGCAGAAGGAGACTCATGGCCTAACCATGAAGAATGTGGAAAGGAAATGATGAGGTCTTTTGCTTCTGGGAAGCAAAAAGGCTATCTTTTTGACTAACAAAGTGAGTGAAAAACCCCAATCCTGAAGCAGGATCATCTGATTTCCCTCTTTTTGTACAAAGGAACTAAAATGTGGCTTGAGAAAAATCACAACTATTGAAATTGCTGCTTCCCTTTCTCTATCATTCATCTCATCTCCGCTGTATCTTCATCTCCCCTCTTCTATATATTTTGTCCCTTCTCCTCTATTGGCTTCCCCCCACAGGCAATAGTGTTTTAAGTGCCTCCATAATAAAAAATAAAATAAAACAAAAATAAAAAGCTGCCCTATAATCGTATTACCACTATTACACAGTCTTTCCCTTCTAGTTTTCTCATAAACTGTTGTACTGTTTTTACTTCCTTACACTCCATTCAATCCTCATTTTAATAAATCTGGCTTCTATACTCACCATATAATTATATCTGCACGTTAAAATCAACAACTACCAAATACAACAGATACTTTTGTCAGTTGAACTTACTAAATATCCTAGATTTATTTGCTATGTTATTTCTTTTAATGTATTTTTCATTCACCCACTATAGCCGTGGACATTGCAGGCTTTTATCATTTCCCAGTCTGTCTGCTTCTCTTTGAATTTTTTTTATCTTTAATTACACAGCATATAAATATGTCCTCTAACCCTCTTCTAACTCTTTAGAAAATTTAAACTGTTCTCTTGCTTTCAATTAGTGAAAACAAGCCTATAACATATCTTCACATGACATAAAGCATTTTCTTGACAAAATGTTCAAGACTGAAGTCCTTGCTCCTTGTATAACCTCTTCTCCTCTGATGGTCTTTATTACAGTTACAGACACCAAGTCACCCAAGCTAGCATCTTGGGGAATCAAGATGCTCAATCTGTTGCAGTCTTTCTTCAATCTTACAACTGATTGATTGCTAAATTCACACACATTTTTCTCCTAAATACTCTTGAATAGATTTCCTCATCTTTATCGTCATGTCATGTATTTATATTCTCTTTATTATCTAACTGTGTATAATTATTTATGAATCTTACCCATAACTATAACTCTCTCTCCAATTGCTGCCGAGGTGTAAATCACATCGTATCTGTCTTAGTCCATCTGGGCTGCTATACTAAAATAACCAGGACTTACAAATAACAGAAATTTACTTCTCAAAGTTCTCAAGACTAGAAATCTGAGATCGGGGTTCTATCATGGTCAGGCGAGAATCCTGTTCTGAATCTCAGACTTTTCCTTCTATTTTCACATGATCGAATAGGTGAGGAATCCTGGTGGTGTGTCTTTTGTAGGAACACTGATCCTATTCATGAAGTCTCTACTCTTATAACCTAAGCAACTTCCAAAGGCTCCACTTCCTAATACCAACACTTTGGGCATTAGAATTTCAACACATGCATTTTGAGGGGATACAATATTCAGACTACAGCAATATCCTTTCTGTATATAATAGCAATTTTGTGGCTTCCTCTGTCTGTCAGAATGACTGACACTAAAAACCACTGCAGACTGCATGCCCTGTTAACAAGCTATGATGAAACACAAAACTGCTTTTCTTAACCAGAATTCACACATTGTTTAATCTGTTTTACTCTTATTCATCATTCTGATCATATGCCATCTTATCTTCAGTTTGTGTTGTTTTCTCTACCAGAAATGTTCTTCCCACCTTCTTTGATGAGCATACTTCCTACTTAATGTTCTAGGTTAATATACAGTTAGGTGTCATTGCCTAAGGAACCATTCCATGGTCCACCCCTGCCCAGAGACTGAATAAACCTAGATATTCCCCAGGCTTAATTATAAGCACTTTTTTTTCATGTCTAAATTTTATAACAATTTTATAAGAGAGTATTTCCGAGTATACTCTGAACAACTTTGGATGCAGTGATTTAATATTATTTATCTTTGACTTTTTTTCTGCATAGCACTTTACAGCTGTTCTATACATACAGGGCTCCTAAATCCAATCAATGTGTGTAGAAAAGCAAGCAAAATTTGTTTTGCTTTTCCTCAGAGAAAGTTAAAAGAATGAATGAGGTACACCATTCTAATAAAGGCTGAGTGGTGGGAACTTAAAATACTGGATGTTCATTGGCATTTTAAAATGTATACATTATTTCTACTTCAGTTGGTCATCATGTTATCAATTGGCTATCATGTATGCAAAGTCTTGAAGAATTAAATGAAATATTTTGTAAAAGTTAAGCTATTTTATTAACTTAAATATAGCAATGTTTTTTGGGTTTTTTTTCTTTAAATGTATATGAACCAAGTGTTTTAACTGTTGCTACAGCTTGAAAAACAAGTTTCATTCAGGAGTAGCACAAGCTATTAAATTAGAGTCACTTTATAGGAGAGACTTCTGCTTAAATAATTCAATTTGCCTAGCAGAAGTTGCCCACCAATTAGAAGAACCAATGACAAAGTAACAGAACAAAGAGAAGCTGAGAATTACGAAAATCAGTAGAGATAAAAGGATTTGATTTGGTTTTCATTAATGTAGCCTAGATATTTGGGATACTTATCTAGTGTCTTATCACCTTCTGTCTTTTGCTCTTATCAGCACAATTACCATGACCTGCTCTTTTGTGTGTTTTCTACTGATTTTTGCTTGTTATAATCTGCATATAATCACTGTATCCTGTAACTTATCTAAATTCAAATTTGAATATAACATTAGCAAAATGTGGGGAGATATCTGTTACATCGTTTGATATAAACTTTTAAAAAGATCACTTTATTGATTTCCCACAAAATAAAATAATCTAAAACGAAAGAGATAATTCTGGTAATTTAATTTAAATATATGTAGTAATCTCTGTAACATCATTAACGTGTATCCACAATGGGCAAACATTCAAAGCCATAGGAAAGATCACATAGTAGAATACAAGATATGTGCTTCACTCTTAAGTAGCTTCTAGTATTGTTCTCTCATCTGTGATGCTCTTCTTGAAATTATAAAAGCTATAGCTGCATTGTAAATAATGGTTTAAAAGAAAACTAACAGAATGGTGGCTTAAAGAACAGGTGGAGGTGGCAAGCATTTTTAACTAAAACCTCTGCAAAATATCCACATAGGAAATGTATTCAGAGAACATTCTTCCTAAGACTGAGGTTTTAAAGCATTATTTAAATCTGAAGAATTTTTGTTATTATTGCTCAAAGCAGTTTTCAATATGAGAACCTGGAGAAATTAGTACCCCCATTTCCATATTTACTTACTTACTCATTGAATTTTATTATGCTTCATTTATATTTGGGGCATACTTTAATAATTATATTGAAAGTGAATATGTCCCATAAGAGTTCAATTTCACAGAATTTCTTTTTTTCTAGATTATTATATTTAAATTACCAGCATGATCTCTTTTGCTTTAGATTATCTCATATTGTAAAGAGTCAACAAAGCAATCTTTTAAAAAGACTGTATCAAACATAACAGACATTTCTGAAATTGTTGACTGTGTCATATTCAAATTTTAATTTAGATAACTTACATTATACAATTATATGCAGATCATTATTATCCTTTCTGTGGCACAGAAGGAGGGAAAATTCAGACAGTAAATATGAGAAGACTGGAAAGGGAAAGTGAATCATTTACTTACTCAGTGAATATTTACTGAACAGCTAGTATTAGGGATTTCCTGAGGATACACCAGTGGCAAAACAAAGAAGGAAAGAAAACAAAGAAAAATCCAACAGCAACAACCACAAAAATGTAAGCTCCCTAGCAGAGGGATTAAGGGACACAGAGACAATTATAAAAATGAACTGGTAAAATATATAACATGTTAGAGTGACAAATGCTGTTGAGAAAAATAAGGCAAAGAAAGGGATATGAATTATGGGGTTGGGGTAGGTGTTACTATTTTAACTAGGTGGCCTAGAAAGGCATCCTGAGAAGGTACTGTAGGAGCAGAAAAACCAAGAATGTGAAGTAGTTCAGTCATGCAGCTATTGAAAGGAGCATGTTAAAAGACAGTAAGTTACAAAGATTGTGATCAGATCATCTCTGTTATGTGGGAGGAACATAAAATAGATGTTTATAGCTGGAGAGAAGTGAAGGACAAGTAAGTAGAAGAGAAGGAGATAAGTGTGTTCTATATTAAAAAGCAGCTCTTGGCTTGCTACTGGCTATAGTAGAGACCAAACACCCATGCAGCGGTAACTATAAAATGTGAGAAGCTTATCATGTACCAGGTATATGATCATGTAGACCATATGGTTAGGCATAAGCATCAGCAATCTATCATCAACTGGAAGTGGTATGTGTTGAGAAAATGACATACATTGCCTATCACTGAGAGTACAAGTCCAAACACCCTCTGTCCAGTGCATCTTGGTAACTGAGTAGTCAAGAAAAGCAAAGAACAGTCAAGCACAGGATGGAACCCTTTACTCACATAGAGAAGAGACAGAACAAAATCAACTTCAGTAGTGGGTGTAGGTATCCCACAGCCAGCGGGTCCCTCCTGGTAGCCTACACAGGGCTTACATGTACTCCCTTTGTGCTGCAGGATGAAGGACCCCCTCTCCTCCCCACAAAGCACAGACACAGCAGTGGGGATGGCCAGGTATCATGTGACACAGTCTTAAGTAGAACAAAAGACTACACATTGAGTCTGAAACAGGCAAAGACATTCCTACATGAGGCGGTAAGCCTGCAGGAAGTAGACTGCTATTGCTTTTTGTTTGTTTGTTTTTGTTTTTGGACAGCTACTGTTTTACATCCTCACTAAGTGATGTGTTTCAAGGAATATATCTTTTAAGGTTTATTGTTGGAATTAAAAGAAAACTGTCATGTTAAAATCAAACTGGTCCCTTGTTTTCCATCATTACTAACTTGGATTTCTTTCCTCATCTCTTTTCTCTCTTAGGTACTGTCAGCTACACGTAGGGACTTGTCATCTTGGAATCCATGTGGCATCAGGTCAATAAGCCATTCTCGAAAATATTATGACTGATAATCAAGATTGACACGTAAATCTATTGTCTCTATTCTTGCAAGATGACTCCCCACCACATATTTAGAACTGTTGAAAAATTAGTGTAGGGGTAGGTATTTTAGAAGCTTTATATTTGCCAGCCTGTTGTCAGCATCTGAATAAGCAGGGTATCTGTAGATATCCTAGTGGGTGTGACTGTGTGACTAGTGAGTCTGTGTTTGATTCATTTTATTCAATCTGTGATTATTGAATGCATATTGTGCTAGATACTTGGGATACAAAGATAAAGTTAAATTTTTAAAAATTGTTTTTAAACTTTAAATTTAAAAAAATTAAAAATTAATTAATTTAAAAACAAAGATGAATCAATATTCTCCTGCCCATGAGATATTTTAATAATGGCTTTTTAAACTTTAAAAATTCTATCTATATTATTAGGTCCACAGAGTTATTATCTGAAGAAAGTCACTTATTAATTCATGCACTAATTCTTTCAATCATCCTATGTCCTTAGTGATGTGCCAGAATATATAAATATACCAATTAATATATTCTAGCTCCTAAATATCTGTTTTTCAATTTATGACTTTGCTGGCTTCATTTTATTATTTTTGTGTGGTTCTCATTATATGGTGCTAACATTGTAATTGAAATGAAATTTATATAAATGACAAATAAAATATAGTACCCCATATCCACAAACACATTATTAAGTTATCAGTGTAACACTCCAAAGCAGAAATGAGTCTTCTTATTGAATAGACAATGCTGAGTTCACCTACATACATTTACAGTGATTTCTCTGGGTAACTAGTAAAGAATTGGCAGGTTTCTGTTTTTTTGTTTTTTTTAAATTGTCAGGTTTCTAAATCACATAAGCCATCAAGGAAATCTGCACAATTCCCCTACAGTTCAATTGCTTCACATGTATCAAAAGATATATAACTTAATGCACATTAAAAAATTATGAATAAATTTTCTATTTTAATTTCTTTTAGAAAACCTGTGATTGCAAAACTTTGGGAAATAATATAAGACCTGGCATCCTGGCCATTTTGGTAATGATAAAAATGTTGGTCAGGAATTTAATTAGCAGTATGTGAATCAAATTAATTTTTTTAGAAGTAATATTATCAGCTCTATAGCATATACATTTCAACACTAATATGAGTTGCCAAATTTCTCTACAAAATGTTTCCAGTCATACATTAGAAATGAATGTTTTTATTTTCCTTGTATCTATACTAATACTCTTATTAAATGTTAGTTTTTTTCCAATTGTGGGATATGAAATTACATTATGTTTATTTAATATTCATGTTCTTGATCACTAGTGAGGTTGGACAACTTTTCCTATGTTTATTAAGAATTCTGATTTCTTCCTCTTGAATCATCTTTAAAAATATTGCTGTAAAATATTTCTCCCTGGATTTTCTTTCCTGTTAGTATTTTTTCTTTTTATTATCAATTTATAGGTTTGTATATATCCTCTCCACTAATTCCTTGTTTGTCATATGGCTTACAAGTACCTTTTCCTAGATTGTGGATTACATTTTTTTCTTTATATATTCTTCATTTAACTGGAATTTTTACTGAGATAATTACAGTTTTACACACAGTTTTAAGAAATACCTAAAAGTCCTGCATACACTTTAACCCGTTTGTAACATCAGTAGTATTTGCAAAACTACAGTATAATATCACAGCCAAATACCACCCCTGGTACAATTCACAGCTCTTATTCAACATTCTCCAGTTTTACTTGCTTATACTCACATGTGTGCTTATTTAGTTTTACACAATTTTGTCACATGTGTAAGTTTTTATATCCACCACCACAGTCAAAATACTTAATGGTACCATCACAGCAACAATCTTTCCTGTTCCCTTTGTATCATTATATTCATCTCCCTCCTGCCATTCCTCCCCCACCTCACCCCCTCACACCTAGCAAGCACTAATCTCTTCTCTGTTTCTAAAATTTTATCATTTCCAAATGTTTAAATTAAATCCTACAGTTGGCCATCTTTTGGACATGGCTTTTGTCATTCAGCATAATTTTTGGGAGAGTCATCCAAATTGTTCCATGTGTAGACAGTCTGTTCACTTTTATTCCATTACTCCATGGTATGTATGTATCACGTTCAACTGTTCATATGTTGGATGCTTGGAAGGTGTATCACCAGAACTGAAACTGAATGAAATTTGCACAAGATAAAAATGTGCCACTGGAGATGCACTGTTTATCCAAAATTGCACAACACAATGATAAAAATTTCCACCATGAATTACTTTCAAAAGCACAAAAGCAGAGAATTTGAATTCCCAAGTTGATAACAGAAACATAATCAAGACCAGAGAAAATGTTTTATTAATGAAGTCATAAAATACCAAAGATAACAAATTTTTAAGTATCTTATAAAGAAATTTAAAAAGGTATATTAAAAGGAATAAACAGGTAAAGCTATAGTTTAGCACAGCTTGAAATGATAATTAGTGAACTAAATAACTATAAAAAGCACAGAGGAATAAAAAATTTAAAAACTGAAATGAATGGTTAAAAAGCATGGAAACTAGAATGAGAAGACCTGACAAAATAGGAATTAGAAACAATGGGGCAAGGTAATTTTAATGTAGGTAATGATGATAGACATGCCTGAATTGATAAAATTCTTGCCTATTGAAGTCAAACATAATAGGTCCTGAGTAGAATAAATCTCCATCTAGACACATGATAGGAAAACGAAAACAAATAAAAAATCTTAAGGTCTCTGAGAAAAACAAAATGCTGTATCAAAAGAGCAGCAATAATTGGATTTTCAGAAGTGACATCAAATGCTAGAAGAAAAATTCATAATAGATGAAATATTATCTTAACAGGTTAAATGAAGCTAAGGGTTAAATGAAGCTAAGACCCATTCTAGAATTTAAAAACTAAGTTATCATCGAAGAAAAGGAGTAAACTACAAGTGAGAGAAAATACTAGCAAAACACACATCTGATAAAGGACTCAAATCTGGAATATAATGAAATTTTACAACACAATAATGATGACGTGAATCCAAACAACATTCTTAAAAACAAACAAAATATCTGAGCAGATGCAATGCCAAAATAATTAAGTGAATGGCAAATAAGCATATGAATAAATGCACATTGAGGAAATGCAAATTAACACCACAAATGGATCCAACTACACACCCACTAGAATGGCTGAAACTGAAATCTGAAAATAAAGTGTTGGCAAGAATGTGTTGGATCTGGAAATCTCACACATTGCAGGTGTGAAAGTAAAATGATGCAACCACTTTGGAAAATAGCAAACTAAGATTTACATGGTTATTATCTTTTTTCCAAATAGATGAGGAAATTCATATTTTGCATTTCAGACTTACTGTTAAGTCTTGAGGTAGAAGAGCTACACAGAAGACCTCAACTACTTATTACCCCAATATACTAAGTATTATTACCACCAGCAACTCTAATTTAAAAGAGGAAATAAAATACTACAGATAAAATAATTCCCAAGTCCTGATGGCTATATATGTGGTGCAGTCATGGTATGGACTTTCCGTTTGTTTTTTTAACTGTGACAAGGTATATGGTTCTACATTTAACCAAATTCTCAACAGTTGCAAAAATGTTTCAGCTTTCAAAGAACCCAAATACATAAAACCCACTACACTACAAAATTTATTCTTTCTCTATAAAGTTATAATACTAAATTTTTCCAAATTATACAAAGCAAAATACTGGTAACTTAGGCTGCAAATAGGTGGTGTATGAAAAAAGGGTATTATGATCAAATATATTTAGGAAAAGCCAAGGTAAACAGCATAAAAGTTATTTCTTTATTGTAAGATTTCCAAAATTTTTCTTGTGCCAATTAACACACACTACTAGAACAATAAATGGTAAGCAGCAACTCCTATTTGTATTTTACTGCAAATAATACATTTTTTGTGAATTATCTTGCAGGATTAACTTAGAGTTAATTTAGAGTATCTTCAATATTTTCTGTAAAATATAATTATAATGAAAATCAATTAAATTTGCACTGTTAAAATTTATAGTTAAGAAGTTATTTAATAAATAACAAAAATGCTTCTGGTTTTCCATTATGGAAAACAGTGCTTAATAATAGTGATTGTTTAACAAATATAAAAATTAAGTAAAGCTCTTTAAAAAGTGTTGCTTTAAACACACACGCACACACACACAAAGACAAAAAGTACTGCTGGAATGTCATCTTTGTGTTGTGAAGATTAGACTATATGGGGCTAATTTGACATGTGCTATAGATCCAACTGAGGAAAGATTCTTTTCATTCCTCCCTTTTCATTTTTTTTTAACAATTTAGAAACATAATTACTAGGAAATATGAAAACAATTTTAATCAGAACTTGATCTAGCAAAATTTTAAATTAATATATGATCTGTCTCTAATTCAATATAAAAATTATCATTTCTTCTTCCTATTGTATTATCATGGCCAAAGTTATAGTTCTGTAACAAATAATGCAAATTTTGACTCAATATTTAAAGATTATTTCTTGCTCAAGCTCTATCCACTGGAAAGTGGCAAGAGGGCACCATTAGAATGGACTTTCAAGGATTCTGAGTGACAAAGGCTTTATCTCTACACATTCAGGATTTCTGCATCTAGGGAAAGAAATGGCAGGATCTGCCACCATCAATCAATCCCTTCTACCTTCAATTGACTTGTAAGACTTTATGTCTGATTTTACTGACCAAAGCAAACCTAGTGACCAAGACTATCTTTTAGGTGGCAGGAAACTGCAATCGAACTTTTTGACTGGAAGAAGGGGAACCATACATTATGTGACTAGTCTTAATGACCATGATTAACAACTCTTAAAACTATATAAGAATCTTAAAAAGTTATTTCAAGTTTTGTATTTCAAAGAATATATTAATAAAATGGTGCGATCATTTTCCAAATGTTCCACTACAGAGTGGGTTTACAAGGGGACAGAAAAGGGATATAATATCTCAAATTTAACAAGGTTGGTTTCTGGTTTCAAAGTGAAGGATACAGCTAAGAAAATATAGTTGAAATCTTTAATATTAGGTCACAGTGGAATTATTTTGGTGACCACTTTTAAATAATTATAAATTATTCACCATTTTTAATGCATGGAAGATGAAGTAGTGCTCTATCATGTTCACATTTGGTTCAATGAATAAAAATATGGAAAGTATTCAATGCTGGAATAGCCTCAATTACATTAGACTTTTGTAAGAGATAAGAAACAAAAGGCATTTCTCAGCCCATATGGGAAATCTTTTTTTAAACCATGTATTCTCTTTGGCAAATCTTACAGGAAGTTAAATATGAAGGAATAAGACATTCAAGAAAAATATCATTAGTTAACTTAGTCATTAAAAATGAGTAAATATGTAACACATGAAAATAAATGTTTAATGGTAGGAAAAAATCCCAACAGAGTATCAGCCCACAGAGTTTGGAACTTGTCCTCGTTCAGTGACGTAGTGCCAGCAAGTATAAAAGTGTCTGGCCAGGCACTTTGTAAATATATATAGGCTGCACTGATGAATGGATAAGGGATGAGTGAATCACTGAGGACAAAAATAGAGTAACACCTTTAAAGGAAGCAGGGAAGATTTTATTGTAAGTCAGGGCTATCTCCCTGTTTGCAGCCCTTGTAAAAAAGTGCAATGTGAGTGACTATTTAGAGGCACTAGGCATTTGGTCTACTGTGCCTAATTAATACTTGAAAAGACTTGCAAATTAGCATTAATTTTTTTAATTGCTGGCTTTGATTTTAAAATATAATGAAAAAGATAACTGATTCATTCTTGCAATTATAGTATCTACTCATTTCTCACTCACTTCAGCTGTCATATAGAAACATAAAGAATAAAATGGTATACATTACACATAGATAAGAGAGGCCAATAGAATTAAATGCTAGCGAGAAAAATCCTCATTATTTTTGACAGTGTGTGTGGAGAAAAGCAATCAGGAAAATGAAAATGGCTTTGAAATTTACAAACTTGATTGAATTATTTATATGTTCTTTTCTACCTTGGGGCCTCTGGCACAGTCAGTGCTGTTTTTAAGGCTCAGCAAATTTTAGTGATCATGCTCAAGGTCCTGAGAAGGTAAGACATTTGTGGTAGGATCAAATTAAGCTGCAAAGAGAGGGCAAGGTGTCAGCCTGGATATGTGGTGCTACAAGAAGAGACAGACCTCTGCCGAGGCATCAGCTACACAGTGCTGCTAACAGTTAGCTTTGAGATAAAGTAAGTTCCAGATGGTCAAAATCTATCTCCCTCCTCTGCTCTCATACCTTGTCTCTTCCCTCCTACTCACAGTGCCCAATGCTCTTCTTATAGCAGACATAAAAAAGATATTTGCTGAATAAGTATTTGTTATATAATATGTGGCGTAGTATATCTGTAAGTTCACATTTTTACCAAGCAGATAGAGCTTGTACTTCCTGGAATTCCTGATATATATTCCTTGAGATTGATACTGAACCCTGTGGTATTTTCTTCTCTATAAAGCCTTTCTCATACAGTCTTATTCAAAGTTGCTTAGACTAAAGAGCACTACAATTATATAAAGCCCCTTTCTCGGGAAAAAAAAAAAACTTTTAACTATAGTTTATGGATTATTTTAGGAGGTAAAGAGAAAAGGAAAGATTTGAAAAAGCTGAATGGATCAAGCATTGAATGGGAATAAACTGATACAATTTCAGAGAAAATAGTGATTTGAAAAAGCATATTCCCTATGTTCACAATTACAATTCCAAGTATCCTCAGAAAAATATTTCTGGAAACTACATGTGTCAAAATGTTAAAAGGAATTTTACTAAAACATTGTTTATAAATAGTGAAAAACGGGACACACTCTAAATGTGCATAAACAGAGCAAGGAATAACCAGGAACGTCTACTGACTGAAATACTCTATAGAAATTAAAGGAACTAAATCCATGTGTAATAATTTAGAAGAATCTCTGGGAAAATATTAAGTGGAAAAAAAGAAATGTAATATAGTTCCTGCCTCATAATAGTATTTAAGTAAAGCTAATTAAAAAACATACAAAGTAATACAGTAATAATAATAAAGTAATAAAGATCTATTGTCACTCCTATATGAGTGTGAATGTTTAAAAATGGAATAGAATTCTATACATCAAACCTTGAAGTTACTATATCTGGAAATGAGGGAGGGAATCTGACTGTTTTATGCATATGAACTAATTCAGCTTCTTAATATTGTACATTTTAAAGGAAAATACATTCATATTTCACTGATGCAATATAAATTCATTCACAGGAAAAAGGACAGGAAACAAATATGCCAAAACATTAACTGTGGATAATTCTGGAAAATTGGAACATGAGTGCTTGTTTTAATTTTTACTACTTTTGTAGTTTTTTTAATCTTCAAAAGGAAAAGGAGAAAAAAGGAACAGTTACTGAAATTACTTGATAACTTCTCTCATCTGCCATCTAAGGATTCAATGAGGATTTAACCTGTGAAAGACTGACTTTTCGTCTTCAAGTTAAATGAAGGGTATTTCAAAAAGGAGGAATGGGAAGCTAGAGAAGTAAAAGTCAGCAGAAGAAGGAGTGCATCCCCTTAGAATGTGTAAGAACAGGCAATACTTTTGAATACATATGAGAATGAATATTCTTAGTAAATACCAAATTAATATTATGCCAAACACCGTACTTGGTACTGCAGATGCTGACTGGGAAGATAGAGTAAATACGTCTACAAGTAACAGGTAAAATCGAGACAGATTATGATTATAGAGGATGGGGTCCCACGATGTTTGCTGGGCATGGAAGAACTCCCTGAATCTGACAATGAAGCGAGGCAGGAACATCAACAAACAGTTTAAACAAAAGGTGGTGCTGGAGCTGAGACCAGAAGAGCAAATTAGAAATTAGGCAGGTCATCCTGAGGTGCAGCATAAGGTAGAAAGAGAAGAGAACATTTTCAGACCAAGTTTCTTGAGAAAAGGAACTAAGTCTTAATTGATTTTTCATGCCACAGCTCCAAACCTGGCAGAACAGGAAAAAATAATCCTTATTTTATTAATGAATTAAAGAATTAGATGACCATCTATTGTGTCATGTTTACTATTTTTAAAATGAGGATAGTATAGTTGTGTGAACCAAATAAAAAGCTTTTCAGAATCATACAATTAGATAATTTTTTGTGTAAAAAGAATACTCTTTCAAATTTAACTTATTGTATATAAATTTTTAACTATATATTTTAACTCGCAGTCATATAGATGGCTTTGAATGTAGCCACATTTTAAATTTATATTTGCCTTAAATGTTCTTTGACTAAAAACTGATTCAAGTTGCTATGTAACATTTACCACAAAGTGAATTTCAAGGCATTTTAATATGTTATTTTAACACTAATGGAATAATTTCTAAAATGCTATTAAACTAAAATATATTATTATGTATTAACTATTAATCTTTCAACGATATGTTCATTTGCATGAAACTTCACAACTGCAAAGTGATGTGGAAGAAGATTACAAAATAGATACGATATTCTTATTTTAAGAAGGAATTAAGAAATAAAAAACAAATACATGAAAATCAAATTATTTAAAAATATTAGAACTTGACTTTTTAATTCTTTAAATATTGAGTGCTTTAGACAACTTTGGCAAGATTAATTCCTATTCTGGTAGTGTTGCAATAAAATTCTGTGTTTATAGAATCATGATAATTATTTTTCATATATGTAAATTATTAACAAGATATTAAAATCCTAAAATAGAGATTTTTCTTCACTAAATTTATCTGTAATAATCAACAAAGATTTTAAAAGTCTTTAAAGTACTGCTTTTAGTTACTAGAATGGATGTTAGATAATATTATATGTCATCTTAAATAGATCTATTATTCTTCTACATTCAAAATAAATGTTTTAGATTTGGGAAAATGACTAAAGCCTGAACAATGTAAGTATAACAAAAGAATGAGTTTCAAAAAAAGTAAGAAAAACTAAAAGATGAGAACAAGAGAAAAATGACAGATTAACTACCCTATGAAATAACTGCATTAGAGTAGATTATTAAATATTTTCCATGAAACATGAAAACTAACAGTCAATTCCATCTACGAACATTAATACAAATCAAAATTCTACTATCTCAAGGAAGAAATGTTAAGACAATGAAAGAGATGTAATTTATCTGGTAAGGTTTAGAAAGAGTTGAAATGATAAATAAATCAAAAGGGATATGCAGAATAGAAAATGGGTAAAAATAAACAAAGTTTGTAAAAAGAGAGTTAAAAAGGATTATTGAAAAATAATAGATATAAAAGATTAATAAAGAGAAAATCAAAAAGAATATTGAGAATAGAAAATAAGCAAAAGAAATGTAAATTTTTGAAGGCTTAACAAGGATTAGAGAGAAAAGAGTAGATATGAAGACATAAAGAGAGCCAATATTTGTGTAAGTGGATATCCATTGAAAAAAAATAGAAACAATGGACAAAGCTAATATATAATGCAAAAGAGGGCTTGAAAGTGCATATTGAAAAGAGGATATTATATCCCAGGAAATCATCCCAAATTGTCAACACAAAAGTGTACCCTATGAAAATTACCTGACATCAAACATGAAATCCTATAAAAATGGGGCTATAGAAAATTAGGCAAAAAAAAAAAAAAAATCCTTATATTTAAATTAAGAGGAAAAAAATGGCTAATCTCAGAATTCTTCTGAAAAGTCTTCACTGTGAAAACAAAATGTAAAAATAAAAATATTCAAGGAAAGGAACTATGATTCAAGGAGTTGTATATACAGAGTCAAATAATCTTTCAAGAACAAAAGCAATATATTTTGAATATACAAGAAATATTTCTATGAACAGTTTTTGATCCAAGTTCTAATCAGTCAATCAAAAGTCTATTAGAAAAACCTCTGGGGATTTAAGTAATGTAGAGGTATTTTACACATTCATCCACAGATGTAAGATTAAAACAAATGTGAGATTTGGGGTTAAGAACAGAATGTATGTGTTGTGTGCCTTAATGCAGAAATGACATACACAACATCACTGGAGAAAAGAGTGTAAAGAAGCAGGAAGTATGCTCATTCCTCACCTTTCTGATAACAGTTTGCACCAAAATCATTACATTTAAATTGGCTAAACTAAATTTTTAAAAGAGAAAGATTTTCATACTAGATTTTAAAAGTATCCTAATTCTCTGCTGTATAGGAGATATAAATGTGAAACAAAGTAATTCATAAAGATTTTTTCTAATGTGCAGAGACATAGGCAATTCAAACATAAAGAAGCAGAGTCCACTATATCAGTAACAAACGAGGGTGAATTCAGCAACAAATCAGGGCTCTTTACAACATTAAAGGGTACAAGTAACACTGTGGATAAAATAGTTAAGAACATCTACATATCAAACAAATGCTTCAAAATGCAAAAAGGATTCTATAGGGAATACAGGGAGAAAAAGAAACACATTAATAGAGAATATTTAAATTCACCTCTCTGGATTCTTAACATATCAAGGGAGCACAGAATACTTAAAGATATAAATCATATATCACTTTAATAAATGGAGCTGAGTCTCAAACACATCATCACTGGCTTCAGAGACAAGGGTCTTTCTGAGCATCCTGTATTGTGATACTATCCTGCCTCTTGAAGAGGAGATGAAAAATCTGATTAAAAAGAGAAAGAAGAAAATGAGAGTTGTTACAGGTTTAAGGGAAAAAAAAAACTATTGAAATAATTTTCTGAGAGAGCAATATATTGCAGTAATGAGGAGGTTAGTGTGATTGGCAATAGTGCTAAGAGCCTACTTCAAGTCAATTAGAATGACACAGGGGTACTTGATGGTTCCCAGAATCTAAGAGCAGTGAGTGAATTCAGCCAGGACCCAGAAAAGCTCTTCAGATGATCACTATGTCTTCCTTCCAGCTCTGTGACCACTGGGTGTTTCATCTCCACTTCCCTGTGCTTCAGTCTACCATACTGCTCTCTGCAGACTGCCTTGTTCTGTCCCATTTGCACACAGCCACCCAATGGCTGCCAAATTCCTGCTGTGCTTGACTACTCAGTTTGGGCACCAAATTATGATTGATCAGAATTTCTATAACCCTACTCTAGATTTTAGGAGAAGAGAAACTATTATTGTAGTAAACTACACAAGGTCATAATTATCCCATGTTAATTTGGTGAGATGCAGGGCAAGATCTGTTAAAAAAAAAGATGGCTGTGTTGAGGAACCTCAAAATTCTACTCTAAGTGTCAGTCCTGTTTTGCACATGTGGTAATTTAAGTTATTTACTCAGTGCAATTTAAAAATTTATACTCAAAGTTTTCTTGATATAACCATGCCTTCAATGTCATCACAATAGTTTTTATTTAAATGATGCCTGCAGTGTAAAAGCTATCAGAAAATGTCTTTTTACCCAAAAAAGTTCATTACATTTTTTATCCATGGATATATAAGGGTCATCAAGAAAATAATCCCACAGAAATAGTGCTTTCTGGGTAGTGGGCATGTGCATGTATCAGAATGAGATAGTTTGTGTAGCTTCTTAGGATGGTGTGTGACAACCTTTCTAGATTGTTTCTGAGAATCAGCAACTGAGTTAAATTGAGACAGAGTGGGTACGGGGGATGTTCCACCAGATTTCAAGCATAATGTTAACTTTGTAATTTTATAATTTTAGTCAATGTTTTTTTTCTAAAATATAAAGCACAATAAAATTACTATTTCAGTTCAAAAAGACAAATTCCAAAGCCAAACAAAGAAATTCTTTACTTATCTCTGCTACTAATTCTCTATATTTCTATAACTGACAGAATATGGTACTTACTTTAGAAAAGCAGTTCAAATTGTAATAGGTGGTAAAACTGAACAATATAATTTATAGAATTAAAATAAAAATATTTCATGTTAATAAATTAAAAGATACCAGACATTTATTTTTATTTATTGGAAAACTGCTTTAGTATGAGATCCATTTCCAAAATAATTTCAACTGAACCAAAATTGGGCCATGTTAGTAGAAGAAAGAGACTAGGTTGGTTTTATAGCATCCATGAGACTAATGATGGTAGACAAAACATTGAATTAGATCCAAAATCTGTGTTTCTGGTGCAATCATAATCATAGTCCAAAAGCTTACAAAACAGAAAAATATTTATATTCTCTTAACTGATAGAGGCACTATTTTTCTTTATATTTTCTGGAATAAATATTTATAGTGTTTTTTTACAAACAGAAATTTCTATTGGAAACTGAACACTAAATTACAAGGTCAGAATAAAAGGAAAAAAGTCATGATGAGAGTTCTATTAGTCTTATATGGAACTGAAGGTATAGCAATGGATGAAACCACCCAGTCTGAGCAAATATAAGATAAAAATTGAAAGGAAGGCAAGCAATAAAACTTAGAGAAGTGCATACTTAACAGATGAACAAAAGAAAAGTATCTTGGAAAGAATGTGCATTTTGCACACTTAAACTAATAGAAAGTGTTGCAGTAAACCATATTTTTGGTTTTCTGATTCACTGTGTTTAGCAGAAATAAAATCGATTTAAAAGTCAAATGAATTTTGCTTCATATCCAAGTTACCTATTTCAAAATAAAAAATTATGAATAAGGACAGGGTCCTATGTCAATTAATCACAAATAAGTGAAGGAGAAAGATCATCATGAAGTCTAAGTCTTCTAGAAAGGTTTGCAAGCTGCCTGGGACATTGGTAAATTTAGAAGATGACAGGAGCCTTAGAGATATCAGGCTAACCCATAGGTGGCCTCAGTCATCCATATGATTTGGAAATTGTTACCTAAACTGTTTTTATTCAATCAGCAAACTCTGAATATTGAATCTTAAACAATTCTCACATAGTAATTCATGGTAGTAGTTAAGATTAAGCATTAAAAAATTCTAGAAATAGAAAAAAGTTCATTTTAAATGGAAAATCTGTTTCAAACAAAAGAGTTCAATGAATCTAATTATCTGTACATTTTACATTTCTATAATAGTTTATTTAATCAGAAAAAATTAAACCTTTTACAAGAGCTTTTTTTTCCTATCCAAAACAAGAATCCAGCAAGCAAAATAATAAAATTTACTAGTCTGTGTATTTGTATTTGTATATTGTTATTTTGAGATGCATTTTATATATAAAGCAAGTAAATATGGTTATTTATATTTAAAACAAGTAACCTAGGCCTACTTACCAGGTTAGAATATATCGTTATGCATCACCTTAATATATTTCTACATACAAGCATTTTTTGATTAGTTAGCTTTGCTTCATTTATAGTTTTTCAAAAAGAAGTCCTGCAAACCTCAATATTAATTAATTGAAACATTAAGTTTCCAAGCACACATTTATGCTATAAATAGAGAATCCAGAAAAAATAAAAAATCTTCACTCTTTTAGTGAATAATTATAAAAAGTATACTCAGAAATAATCCATATGTACATTGACTGGTTAACAGACAAACGGAATTTGGTATGTCCAAAGAATGAGATACTATTTGGCAACGAAAAGGCATTGCAACATGGATTGGCCTCAAAAACAATGTGCTAAGTGAAAGAAGCCAGACATACAAGACTACATACTGCCTGAGTCCATTTAAATGAAATGTCCAGAAAAAGCAAATATATAGAGACAGAAAGTAGATTAGAGTTTGCCTTGGGTTGGGGTGAGAAATGAGAGTGATTCTAAGTAGACACAAGATGTCTCCTTATGGTGATGAAAACGTTCTAAAACTGGATCGTGGTGATAGTTGCACAAACAGTAAACGTGCTAAAAGTAGTCGAACTAGACATGTAAAACTGATGGATTTTATGGTATATAAATTATGCCTCAATAAAGTTGTTTAAAAGGAGGGCTTATTATATAACCATATATGCTTTTCAAAGATCAAAATAAAAAGGAAAGTACCCTCCCCTCAAAAAAATAACCTCATAGGAAAACACAAATCTCTGTTTTGTTTGTATTAATTTGTAAAAGTACCAGATGTGATTCACAATAGTAGCTGTAAAATAATATGAAAGATTGTTTAAAGTTTTGGACTGGTTGATTATGCCCACCTACCACTGAAAATAGAGGGTGGTTACAAGTGCCAGCAATATACTACATGCAAAGTACTTACCTAATGATAATAATCTGACAAAACATTTAATTATAGTCTGTATATCCTTCCAAACCTCTAACAGCAACTTCTCAGTAACTACTAGACTTTGTCATTCTTTAAACATTCTTACAAATTTTAAAACATTTTGAAGGACTGAGTCTATTTCAAATAAATCAACAGTTAAATACAGTGCAACAATCAAAACTTTCTACATGACTAGAAGTTTGATATTTATCCATTCAAGTTGTTAAAATTCCATCCAATCACAAAACCATTATGTTTTCCTCTTGCTTTTCTCATTTTATTGCAGCAAAAATTATCAAGTGCTTTTATAACTTAGAAGGAATTTCAGTGACCCACAGCAAAAGACTGAGGCTGCAGTAACAGTTTTGACATTGATAATGCTTTCGAAGCACAAATGTTTTGTTCTTTTGTTTGGTTTATAATTGTTGCTTCTCCTGGAAAAAGAAAATTGATCATTTTCTTGTCTGAGTTCTGACTCGTCTCCTATATTACAGAGTTTGAAAAGAGCTTAAGGTGACATTTCAACAGCAACCTCACAATAACTCGACTATTTTTATTTGTTTCTCTTACCAAAGACAGAAGTACTAGGTAAAGGGAATGACAAAGCATGTTTACATACTTATCTATGGTTCTTTATACTGCATCTGTGTAGTGGGGAAAAACACATAGGTGAATATACTTTAGAAAGATCCTTAAATGACCAAATAATTACAGCATTTTGCCTCATGGATGTAGAAGGTAATTCTAGTGTATAGTGTGTAGTTGTAAAGTGTGTGTATACACATACATCTATGTTTATATCTATTCCTTTTAGTGACCAGACCTGCCATCCATGTCAGAGCATGGGTCCGAGCCTCAGTCTCTCCTTGTCTGTTCAGTATCTCTGTGTCTGTGTCTGTCTGTCTGTGCTTATCTGTCTATTCATCCATATCTCTCAGTGGTATGTTTCTGGCTGGCTGTCAGTTTGTCTATCCCTGTATATTGGTCTATCACCCCATCCCATTGCCAGTTCCTATCTGGCAATCTGTCTCCCAGTCTTTGCCAGCCTGTCCCTGTTTGCATATCTGTTGGGCTGTATATATTGGTCTGCAGATACATGTCTGCCTATCCATGATTTTATCTGTTTATGTACACATATATGTAGATTAAGATTTTTCCTTTAGTGTAGATTTAGTCTATACTCTATGCTGTGGTCTATATGGGTGTTTATCAAAGGTTTGAAGACAGCTGTAAGGGGTCAAAAAATGAAAACCAGACTTGAAGCTAGTAACAAATACAACTGTTCTCAGAGTCAAAGGCGAATACATAATAACTTAAACACTCCAGAGAATTATTTTGGGGTGTATAGCCAGTTCCCAGGATTATTCTCAAGATCTTGCCCACCCCTACTTCAACTGACAATCTAGATATAATCATTTTCTCTTCAATGCTAAACGTCATTTCTTCCTGTAAATTCTACCAATTATCCTAAAGATTTTCCTTTTCCTAGATCTTCACAAAGATAATCCAAAGGAGAAAAAAAAATCCCTGGTAGAACATTTTCTAACACTTCAGTCATTTCGTGAGGAGTAATGCTAAGTAAAAGAAGGGTGGAAGAGAGCTGCGAGATAATCCAGAGTTGGATTAATGCTCTAATTTCTGTGTATTTCAGGGCCCGGAGTAATTCCAAAATAACAGAACACCACAGTTGTGCCCCAATTTCAATGAAAACAGGCAAAGAAATTTTACTTTGTTTTTGGTCTACGTGTCCGGGAAACTACCAGAGCCTAAAATAACAGGGTTTATTACAATAATTTCCTAAACAATTACACTGTTTTATTAAGATTCATCATACACACAGGCATATACATTTAATTAGTAGAAATTATAATTAAAAGGCTATTAAGACTGATTATTTACACTGATTATTTACACTGATCAATGTTGGCAGGTGATTGACAGCTTTACACTTTATGTTGATTGTATTTCCTTATTAGACATATAAACACCTGACAATATTATAAGGATTCTGCATGTAAATGAGATGATAGAAGAATAATTTATGAAGTAGGTCAACTGTACTTACATCACATGGGAGTGCTGGCCTATTTTTCTTTTCAAAGATGTTCTACCAATTCAAATTTGGCTAGAAAATATGATTCAGTTCTACACAAATACTGAAGGCGTATCAGATGTATTGATGAAATTAAAAAGGACAACCTAGAAATTCAAACAGTACACAACATATGCTTCTTAAAATTAAAACAGAAGTGCCACCTGGCAAAGTGTTCACTCAGACAGGTCCTTGTTCAAACACATTCAAATCTACTACCTGTTGACACTGTTAAAATGACTAGATATAATAGAGTATTTATATCTAGTTGTCAGTTTTGTTTTTCATGGATTTCCTCATATAATATGAATTATTAAATTAAATATTAACATATTTACATGCAAAATTAAGTATGAAATTCCTATGAGGTTCAAACTTACACCATTTTGTTCATTTTGTTTTCTATGATAGAATTACTTTCTTTATCAATACTCTTTCACTGCATGATATTTTTAAGAAGAAAAAAAGTCCTAAAGAGATAGATCATATCCTCCATAAGACAAACAGAAATTACATATTAACTTAAAAAAATACCATACCTCCTTCATTTACATAAAAGTGTAGGATTAAAATAAGCACTGTACCATTTCCCCTTAATTTCACCTGAACTGCTACCTGATACGTACTTTTCGACATTTTCACAGCTGTTCCTACAGTAAACATAAAACTGCCATGATCTGAGAGCCATTACGGTAGAGTGGTTAAATGCCTGACTCTCGGCCAAAGAATCTATATTCAAACTTTCACAATTCATGTAAGTTATTTACACTGAAAAATCATGAGCAGTTACTTCATCTCTCTATACCCCAATTTCCATATCAGTAAAATGATTATAACAGCAGCAACTTGTACAGTTGCTGGCAGGATTAACATGAGAAAATGCATGTTAAGTGTTCAGAATAACTTTAGTCCACAGAATGTACTCAGCAAGTGCAAACTGCTATTATTATTATATATTTTTTTCAGATGCTGTTCTAACACTAAAATTTTAAAAGATCCTTTAAGAGGGCATGTAAAATAATCAAAACACATTAAATTGAGGTATTTGGAAGAATTTTAACAGAAGAAAATGGTCAAGTTCTATTTTTAGGTGAAAAGTCAGTGGTATTATCCATAAGGTAAGCTATCTTGTGCAAGAACACAGAAGTGTAGGATTATCATTTGCCCAAACTGGGAAGGCTTTTAAAGACCTTTTATGTTCCAGAACAAGGGTTGGCAAACTATGTCTATGGACAAATATGGCCCTTAAGAATATCTGTTTATTTTTTGTTGCTGTTTTGTTTTGTTTTGCATTTTCTAAAGGATGAATGTGAAGAAAGAGAAGTGGAGGAAGAACATGTGACAGAAGACTCCTGGGGTCCACAAAGTCTAAAATGTTTACTAGGGCTGCTGTAACAAAGTGCCACGGACTGCATGGCTTATGGAACATTATTTTTTCCCTCACAATTCTGGGAGTTACAAGTTGAGACCGAGGTGTCAGGCGGGCTGGTTTCTTCAGGGGCCTCTCTCCTTGGCTTTTAGATGGCTGTCTTTCCCTAATGTCTTTACATGCTTCTCCCTTTGTACATATCTGTGTTCAAATAGCCTCTTCTTATAAGGACACCAGTCATACTGGATTAGGACTTACCCTCATGATCTCATTGTAACTAAGTATTTCTCTAAAAAGCCTGTCTCCAAATACAGTCACATTCTAAGGTACTAGGAGTTAGGGCTTCAGCAAATGAATTTTAGGGAGAGGCAATTCAGTTTCATGGGTTGGCCATTCATAGAAGAAAGCCTCTGTTCTAGAAGCCTGAGGAGGTTTTATCTGCCACAAGTACACCAGTACTTTCTTTGTGTCTCCTTTACTGTTTGTTTGTTGGTACACAACAGATGTAAGGAGAGACTCACTAAGCTTAAACATATCTATTTTCCTGTGAAGAACTTGCTGAGGGAAAAAACACCTCAATGGATTATGGCTAAGCTGTTTAAGGTTAGGTCCAAGGGGCAGAGCTTAGTAAAGAATATTTGTCTGGAGGAAACCATGGGTAGAAGAATAATGTAGGTGAGCACAAATCTGGGACCCTCAAAGGGGGTGTGGGAATTAAACTGAGTAACAGGAAACCCAGTATCATGGGTGGGCCTGGAGACAGTGATGTCATGAGAGAAACAATAATACTCTACTATTTTTAGCGTAGTTGGCCTTTGAATAACTTGGGGGCTAGGGGTACCAGCCCTCCAAGAAAATCTGCAGACAACTTATAGTCAACGTTCCAAATACATGGAGGACGGTTTCTCTATATGCTGAGTTCCACATCCTTCGATTCAACCAACCACGGATCATGTAGTACTGTAGCACTTATTATTGAAAACAATCTGCATATAAGTGGGTCTGTGCAGTTCAAACCTGTGTTGTTGAAGGGTCAACTGTACTTATATGAACAAGTCCCGGTAATACTATTCTACAATATTTTGATATTCACTCCACATCACCATATGAATATTATTATTACACCTCCACATACACTTGTACAAATTAGAAAACTGATTTGTAATTAGAATATAGAGTCCAATCTCCTTAAGTACTGGGCCAAAATATCCAAAGCTGGGAATCAAAAAACAGTAGATCAAGAACTTCAAGGATCTTTTGGAAAATGAAGTTAGATACCCAAATCTTCTGCTTATTGGTGAGTGGGCAAACTCATATTTCAAACAGGATTAGCACTGACAATAGACACTGACAAGGGGAAAAAAAAATGCCCTTTCATCAGGTACTTGCTTTTGTGCCCACATTTTGATCTTGTTAGAATGTGCTAGATACTTTCCTGTGACCCACTTTCAAAATAATTACTTGGTGGTTCCCTTTCATAAAGAGGACTTTTTTACAACTATATATTCCAATACAACGGTACATAGACCAAGTTGTGTTATGCTTAATTTCTCTCCCATATTACTCGTAACATTCAAGCAGGTTTTCTGTATATGCTTAAATCAATATGAAATATAGCTGAGAAATTCAGACTCAGGATATTTCAGCAGTCTTGTCACCTAAAGAAAGCAGCTTCTGGCTTGGATTTGCATACTATTTTTGTAAAGATTCAAACTCACAGTTAAGGTCAACATCTGGTTGGATTTAACATTCGCATTTGACAGTTTCATTCTCATTCAAAAAATGTTTAGCATTTTTTCAAAGCAAAAGCTGTCTTTTATTTTAATAAAAGTTTCCATATATTTGTTTTGTTACTTGAGGGGTGGATTTGTATGCTTGAACTACTCCATGCAGTTGGAATTTGAGGCCATCTCCCTATACAAGTCACTGTAGCAAAATGAAATGCAAATGAAAGGGGCAATAAGCACATTATAATGAGCAAGAGGAATTACTGTTTTTTCTTCTATTTCCATTTCCTTTGGGAGAAGGAAAAAGTGGGAACATGAGGTATAGTTCTATCTGCTTTCCCTGGTAAGTTATAGTTGATAATTTAGCTATTTGAAATCCATGGGAAATATGCCAACTAATTTCTCAAACTAATCTTAAATTGCAAGTTTATCTATGCACGGGTAATGCTTTAGAACTTCTATAGAGTATTTTAGTGCTAAGCAATAACTACGTACGCAATACATAATTTTTATTACTAAAACTGTTAAACAAATGGATCTATGATCTTACACATGTACGCACACTGACACACATACATTGTTGAAGAAAGAGTAAGGGTGACTTGAAATGGAACATTCTGTATATGAAACTATGGTAAAATGTGTTCAAAATAGGTACTGTTTATTGAGCGTATTATGCACACAAACTATATGTTTGTTACTTAATATGTATGCTCTCTACTATCCACAAGGATCTGAAAAGTAGACACTGTTAAGGCCATTATAGCACTGATGGGATAGAGGTATAGAGGAGATAATGAGCCTACACACACTTACTTAACAGGTTTAAACCAGTTTGTCTTACTCCCAATCCAATGCTCTGTCTATAATGGCAGTTAGACATCTGAAACAGAGTTAAGGGAGAATTTGAAAATAACTAGATGATTAGTCTGGGATCCTCAGTAAAGTTGAATGCAATTTATTGACTGCATATAGGACTTTTCGTGCCTTACATGCACGTAAGTAACCACTAAAGAGTAAGCCTTAATTGTCTTCCTCTGTGGGCACCAATTAGGAATCTTGAAATATTAATAAACTGGCTGATTTGGGAGAAATATCATTATGTATTTTCTTCCTACATATTGTTTTTAAGCATCAAACATATCATGGGCACTCAATAAATATTAAATATTTAACAGCAACCAATAAAATGAAATTATAGTAATATATTTTGCAATGAACTCACCATAAGATGAAGTAAAGCACATTTTAGCACCTGACTTGAAAGCTGAGTAGATTTAGATAGCAGGGTAAGTGAATGCACCCTTCAAGGAGGCAAGAGACACTAACATGATTGTGGTAGAAAAAGTTAATAGGAGGTTACGGCAATAAAAATTTTTATTACAATTTGACAAGTGAAACTGCACCTCCTGATTTTCATATTTGTTATATTCATCTAAAACCAAAATGTAAATTAAAGGATTGATTTGTAAGCTACTGTCAATTCTTCCCCATACCTAAACATGAAGTGAATTGTTTCGTTATCTATTGGTATTATCTTATTCTGAAAGAAAATAAAATATGTTCCCTGAAGTTATTCCTTTTTTCTTTTTTACTACTTGTGCCCTTTTTTGTACATAGGTTGAGACTTTCAGAAGAGCCAGTTGTGATAATAATTTAAAAAAAAAGGATGAAAGATGTTAAATCACTTTATCCTTTGGCATTCATAAGTCACTGGACTGTAAAACTCAGACTCTCAGGAGTGAATACAGTTTCAGAGAGCACATTTCTGTAGATTTAAATTAGAGCTACAAGTTATTGGGGAGAAAGGCTGTGAGTAAGCTGACTTTTGTTGTTGTTGTTAAGTGAGTGGAGGGAAAATGTTCTATGAAGGAGAGAAAAAGCATGTAAAATGGAGGAATCCATAGGGAAACCTTGATTTTAAACTCCTGCTCCTCAGTTCTTGTAAGATTCATGAAAAAAGAAGCACTTAAAAGTACTCTTTGAGGACTCTATTCTCCTTCCTCTCTTCCATTTTTTTGCCTTTTACAATCCCTCTGAGGATAAGAGAGAATGCACTTTAAGTTACTGTTTGGGTACTCAGTCTTTCTTCTCCGTCTCCTTTATTCTTCTAATAGTCTCTCAAATACTCTAAAGAAATTAGAACACATTTCACAAGTGCTCTTGTGAAGCTCAGCCACCATTTCCTCTCCTGAGCCTGTGATTAACCCATTAATGGTTCCACAAGTCTGTGTTCCAGGCCAAATACAGCAGCAGGTACACCACACTCCAGGTCACACGTCCTGGCTACTCCACCTATCCTCACAGCCATTTTTGACATGGAAAAATACTAGTACCGCAGTAGGTTTCACTGAGTCTCTTTACACAATAATAAAACACTGAGAAGCATCTGAAGCCCCCATATCCCATTCTAAAATATTTCTTCAGTTTTCCTAAGCTCACTGTGACTAGCAATGTGCTTGGTTTCTGTCTCACACCCCTACTCACTCTGACAAGAACATCCCCTTAGAAACACATCTTTAACTTTTGGGAAATACACACAGAAGTCACCCCTTCCTGTTCTAATATATTATAGGTATAATAAGCTAAATTCCACTTTAGGATAAGGCTTTCTCTATTTGTGTTGGTTCAGTTAGCATTCAGAAGTTTATCAGCTTTTAACATTTTACTTTGCTAAATAGTTTCGTGTAGTTCTATAGATGTAGGGAGGGTTTCATGTCACAGAACAAAGTTGAATAGTACATCTTTATAGTATGCACATTTAACTAAAACTGTAGCCACTTATTTTAGTAAGATTATTCCGAACTCAAAAATAAAGAGCTGCCAGGCTCCTACTGGAGTTTCTTTAAATACTTTTGTCATTCATACATTCACATATCATAAACATCAATGACACCAAAATTAATAACAGCATTTGAGACAAAGTTTTGTATTTGGGAATATATGGAGAAAATATCATGATTATGTAAAAAGATTAAAACATATATAAGGTTAAGTGAGTTTTCAAAATCTGTTTTTCCCTTCAGTATACATTGCAGCTACAAAAGAAAATCCTCAAGAGAATGAATATGAACTTATGATAATGCAGCCTGCAGCACGGTTTTGTTTTGGTTTTGCCTGTTTTTGCTGATAATGCAGTTCAAACTATACCCTACTAATCTTCAGTGAAGGCATCAGATTGTTCACCTATAAACATTGCAGCAATAAGGTGTCATTCTTCAGTCAATACCAACTACTTAACATCTTTCTCTTTTTTTACAGGTTTGGATCCCCAGCTCATTAGATCATTACCTGATAAATAGAAGAGGGTAATGAATTGAGAAAATGACTACGTACCTTCAGAGAAAACCTGCCCGATAACAATAATCCATTAGAAAACTGGCAATATCTTCTGATCTATTGCCCGCAAAGCTCTGACTTGATGGAGAGTTTCATTCCCTGGGCTCAGTTCTCCAGAAGAAAATCAGCACAATTTAAATATTTCTTGGAATGTGACAGCTCTCTAGATCCCCGGTTGCATTCTGTTCCCCAGGGACAGCAATCTGGTGTTCCTGTGTGCATAGAGCAGTGAAGATGAATTGAATATGCTTGAGATAAATTAGGAATGGCTAAGTTAAAATTGTCTCTGCTCCAGACTCTCTCATCTGCAGTCTGTAAGCCTGTTTTTCTGTGAAAAAGCTAGATGGCAGGCTGCCTCAGTAAGTTCTTCTTAAGCGACACAGAGCATTTTCAATGAAGAAAAATTCTCCCATTATCTAAGCTAATGTGACTGCTGCTATATCTAGTTTTTAAAGTGTCTACTGGCATGAAACTCATTTTCACCATTGCTTTCTTTCAAACTACAGTCTAGAATCCATACTATCATGCTATATACATTTCTATCTGAGAGAAACATTTTAAAGTTTTCAGCTGACATGTTAAATCACATTCCTTTTGCAGTTTTAATGACCATTTATGTACAGGAAATTTTCTGTTTAGGTCCTAAAGCCATTTTATTGCATTTTATAATATGTAGAAGGTTTTGTTTTAAACTGCAGTATTTCTATATAAATAACTTTTTATTAACAATCACTTATTATAATGCAGTTCCATTAGAAGTATATATTTTTAAAACATTAGTTAAAATGCAGAAGTTATATAAAAATAAAAAAGGGAGTGTAGATTCCAAATATGTGATCACAAACATAAACACTGTCTCTTTGAATAGCCTCCTAAAGAAAATAAGATGTTTCCAATAAAACCAAGCTTCATAAATTATTCCCTTCTAAATAAAAACAAGTCATTTTTAATTCTATTTCAGTTGAATGATATGTTGTGATATGAAAATTTTCCCCTAAATTGGGTTTTTAAAAATAATTTTAATAATATTTTGGATTTGAGACTTAGAACATTCTATTTGGAATACTGACAACACATAAAACACAAAAAAGAGTTATCAAAATTTTCAGATCCAATTCTTTACTTGAATTTTCTACATGAAACAATGTTTACATTATCAAGAAGAGCATTTAAAAGAGTCATAATCCATGAGTATATGTACATTTTTAAAATGCTGGCTGAAAAACCCAATCTTATCTTTCTATGCCTTTCTACATGGTATTTTATAATGGCCCATGTCTGATTATTTGATACATAAACAAATTGTTGCTTCCACAACAAAAACAGGGTATACACATTGTGAGGGAGGTAATGACAATATAATCATCTGGAGACAACAGAAAAAGTAAATCAAATTTTATTTTTCCTCCATACACCCTGTAGCTAAAGCAGATCACTTTACTCAGGAAGGGGGAGGTGGGGGAAGAAAGAGGAGAAACAGAACAAAATACCACACAGCAAATGCCTCCAGCCCTTCTCCCTCTTCAGAAGTGGCAACTCTGCAGCTATTGCTGGGGAAAAACATAAGGGAGCTGGAATGAAGCAGCTTCAGCATCCGAGTTGGGAACTATAGTTACCCAGCAGATTTTCAGAGACCATGAAAGAAAAAGAAGGAAAGGAAGGGAGAAAGGAAGGAAGAAAAGAAGAGAGAGAGGGAAGAGGGCTATATGTCACTCTCAACTGCCATTTTTAAAATGACCAAGGTGTTTAGTGAAGATAAATAAAGCCAAGGAAAAAGGATAAAAGCTAGTATATCTAATAACTGACAGTTGATTGAAAATCCAACTACATTGCTCAAATGTGCATTGAGCATTCCAGTTAATGTAACAGATAATTACAGTAGTGAACTAGGCAAAGCACACTTCAAAGATTTCAGGTGTCTACCTCCATGGAGATAGTCCCGATTTTACTAACACTACATTGCAGTGATAAATTCAGGACCATATGCAATTGTATATGAGTGATACCTCAACTAATCTTGGAGTATTAGGAATTGTTTCTTGTAGGAAGTAACATTTAGAAAAGGCCCAGTAAGCCTTGGTTAAAAGGGTAAGAAATATTTCCAGACACTGAGAAGGAAGCCCTAAGGAAAACATGCATATTACGTTTGGATAAGTGAGAGTAGTTCAGTATGGCTGGACTGTAGAGTGAGGTATAAAGGGCACTGAAAGAGAAGTGTCTGGAGAGATAATGAGTTATGTATGCTATATAAAGGAGTCTGGAATTATCTTTGAAGGTTCCTAAATGGGGAAGATAAATAATCGGATTTGCATTTACAGAAAGATCACTCTTCATGTCATGCCAGTCAGGTAAAAATCATGACCACACAGAGTTAGCCAAGCTAGACACTTAGAAGTCATACTATTTATGCCTTCTTCCTTTATTTCTGCAGTTTGTTATCCATTGCTTCTACCTTCTTTAAACATCTTTTGTTATATCTAGCTTTCATGGCATTATTTCTAGCTTTCATTATTTCTTACCTACATAATGGCAAGAATCTTTTACTTATCTACCTGTTTCAAGTAATTTCCTCCATCAGTACCTCTTATTCAGAAGGTCTGAACACACTACTCTCTCAAGACTGCATCCCTGGAAACAGCTCCCACTGTGGGAACACTGGGGAGGAGGTACATTTCAAGGACAGGAAGAGGTGAGGAGCCTTGGACTGTGCAGGTCCAGCTCACAGGGCACATCCCCACAATGACCTTTCCCAACTGCTGGACCTGACTGTATAGCTTTCTCAATGGACACTTACCCTGACCAGATTCCAAGTAAAGAAAACAAGACTAATAAACCACATTATTGGATTTTACCTCTAAAACCTCTGTACGTGCTGTTCCTTCTAGTTAGAATTTCTCACCAGAACTATGTAACTAAAGAAATCCTTTATATCATGGAATATTTTTGTTAAATATTATTTTCTCTTTGAAACCATCCTGACTGCATCATAGTCAATTTTGTTCTCTGAGTTATTGCTTGTCTCTTAAGTAATGGTTTGGTGACCATCTCAATGAAGTCAATTCTCAGGTAAAATATATGTTCTCTTCTGGAATCTCTTCTTCCCTCCCCGCCCATCCCCTCTCCTCTCTTCTTCTCTCTCTCTTCCTTAACAATTTACTCCTGATTTTCATTTTCTGTATGCTCCTGTATATCTATGTCTTTTGAGCTGGTTGTGGATATTATGTCTCAGTTCTCCCCCTGTCACCTATTTTGTCCCAATACTTTCACTTATATCTTTCTACTTCTCACTTTTACTGTTTCTCTATTTTTTCCTTCCTATTTATTCTCATATTTTTCTCTATTTATTTTTCTATTTCTATTTTCATCATTCTTTCTGTTCTCTAGTCTTGCACCATTTCTCCCTTATCTCCTTCTTTCTAATCTCTTGCTATATTTAAAAAAAAAAAAAACTATGAAACTACCTTACTTTTCAGAAGTATCCTAAAATTTTCTCCAACTGATGGACACTCTCATTTTCATATTTATTTAATTAACATGATGTAAAACTAAGTTCTGGAAAGGAGTTGCTTTTGATGTACATTGAATAGTTGTGATGTAGGTCTACATAGATATTGGCTTTTTAATTTTTGTTTTCTTATTGTTGAACTGATGATTTTCTGCAAACTCTACTGAAAAATACTTTTTTCCCCCCAAGTTACAATTTTGATTAAAATATTAAAGAACCTAAATATACAGCAAAATTAACATTGTCATTCAAAAGTTATTTTTAATAGCAATAATCAGAAAGGAGATTTATTTATTTTGTCACTCTCTATGATTTTTTAAATAATTCGTTTTCTTTTAGTTTGATTTTGTTTATCTGTAGCAGTCCAAAAATGTGGCTTATTTTATAACAAAATCAGCTCAACATTTATAGATTTTTAAATTTTAATAAGTTACGTATCCTTAATAATTTATTAGGGTGACTGACCTTACAACACAAGGGATGGCTGCAACATTATAAAATTAAGAAATGAACACAGACATAATATCTTGCTTGTAAATAAAAGAGACATAAGTCAAACATATAAATATTTTAGAAAGAGTATTAATTTATTTTTCAACATAGCTTCATACAAGCATTGTATGAAGAGAAATACAGACTTACATTAAAAACATATGATAAATATTTAACTTAGGAACAAACTTTACCAATGAGGTGAAAGATTTGTATACTAAAAAAATACAAAGTGTTACTGAAAGAAATTAAAGAAGATGCAAATCAATGGAAAGACATCCTGTGTACATGGATTAGAATACTTCATATTGTTAAGACATCAATACTACCAAAAGCAATCTACAGATTCAATGCAATCCCTGTCAAAATCCCAATGGCATTTTTTTTTCAAAAACAGAAAAATCTATCCTAAAGTTCATATCAAAACTCAAGGGAATGCAAATAGCCAGTCTTGAAAATAAAAATTAAAACTGGATGTCCCACAGTCATCAGAATAGTATGGTATTGGCATAAAAATAGACATTAGTAAAATAGCATACACAGCACAGAAACAAACTCTTATCTATACTGTCAACTGATTTTTGACAAGGGTATCAAGACCATGGCACCCTTGTCCATAGAGACAAGATAGTCTTTTTAACAGATGGTGTTGGGAAAACTAGATGTTCACATGTAAAAGAGTGAAGATGAACAAATAAACGATATACAAAAATTAACTCAAAAATGGATCAAATACCTAGATGTAAGAGCCACAACTGTAAAACTCCTAGAAGAAAACATAGGGGTAAGCTTCATGACATTGGATTAGTCAGTGATTTCTTGAGTATGATAATAAAAGCATCACCAAGAAAATAAAATAGATGAATTGAAATATGTAAAACTTAAAAATTTATGTATCAAATAGCAAAATCAACAGATAGAAAACACAACTCATGAAATGGTAGAAAATATTTTCGAATTCTATATTTGATGAGGAGTTAATATCTAGAATATATAAACTGAACTCCTACTACACAAAAATGAAAAAGCAAACAATCCAATTAAAAAACAGGCAAAGATCTTGAATAGATATTTCTCTAAAGAAGATATACAAATAGTCAATAAGCATATGAAAATATGTTCAACATCATTAACCACTAAGGAAATGAAAATCAAAACCACAATGAGATAGCATCTCACTCTCATTAGAGTGGCTACCATCAGAAAGACAGAAAACAAGTATCAGCAATAATATGGAGAACTCTTATGCACTGTTAATAGGCATATAGAATAGTCCAGTTGCTATGAAAAACAGTATGACAGATCCTTAAAATTTTTTAAATAGAATTAACGTGTAATCTAGCAATTTCACTTCTAGATATATACCCAAAAGAACTGAAAGGTACTCAAACAGATATATGTATACTCATGTTCATGGCAGCATTACTCAAAATAGACCAAAGGTGGAAGCAACCCAACTACTCATCAAAAGATGAATAAATAGGTAAACAAAATATGGAATATATATACAATGGGATATTATGCAAACTTAAAAAGGAAGGACATTCTGACACATGCTACAACACGGATGAAATATTAAGTTTCTTGTATTAAGAATGTAGATGTCTAAATGTAAACAAAAGTGTTATTGTATTTTTTTAACAGAAAAGAATTATAAGTTTATTGTAAAAAAATTTGAATATAAAGGGTAAGAAGAATAATGCATAAATTCCACTACTGTTAACACCTTAAGGATATATCTCTCCCTCCAGTCTCTATGATAGGAATATATGCAAGAAATATGCATATATGTATAAGGAATTTTTTATATATGAAATATGCATATACATGTAAGGAATTTTATATATATGAATATATAATCTATATATATGTGTGTATATAATTCCTTGTATATATATAAAAATATATGGAGCCTATACATACAAACACAGAATTTCAGTTTTGTAGTATGAAATGAGTTCTGGATATTGGTTGCACAACTATACGAATGTACTTAACACTACTGCACTATATACTAAAAGTGATTAAGATGGCAAATTTATGCTAATTTATCACAATTTAAAATTCAAAAATTATAACAAATTTATTTCAAAAGATATTTTCAGTGGAAAATGAATTTTAAAAATCATTACAAAAATAATGTGAGAATATATTTAAAAAACAAGAGAGTCAATGATAGGCCTTGGAATTAATAATAATATTACAAATTAAAATCTATATGAAAGAACTTTCATTCTGTTATTTCCTAAAAGTAAACTTTTTTGTTTATTTGTAAATTCAAAGTAATTTGACTAAGTAAAAATTAGTTATCTTTTTTTTGTTTGTTTCATTCAAGGTGAAATATTCTTGGTAATTATATTAAAATTGACAGCATTTCATGTTATACATCATAATGTGGACTAAAGAGCATAAATGCAAGTATCTGGAGTATTCTAGGAAGGTGAAATATTAATACTTCAAAGACTCCATCAATAGAGTCAATGACAGAAACCTCACACATAGCTTAAGGCAAAAGACATGAGATATCAAAATTCTTTAAATATGTGAAACCTGACTTTGAAAAAAAAAAACTCAGTAGGATTAGCAAACTATATTTTGTTCTTCCTAAATAAATGAGTTTCTCACTTATCCTTTATAGTCAAACACTAAAGATAAGAGCTTCAGCCCAGTTACCTATTCATGAATTATTACTGATTTCCATGAAAATAGGGTACTTAAAAAAGGCTTGAGAAAAATGTAATACTAATCCTATTAGAACTGACATCTTTGATTCAAGAGGGTTTGATTTTATTATAAACAATATACTGTTTTGTCAGAAACTTTTTTTTTTTAAATTGTTAAACTACTTACAAGCATTTTTAAATTAGTGTTAAGTAGTTTATGAGATAGGTAAATACAATTTGAGAGAACACTTAAACTCCATTGCCAGACTGATACTCCTTGTGCCGGTATATAAACTATTAAAGCACCATATAAAAAATAAACAACACACTTCCTCAATTAAAATAAACATATATATAGAGAGAAAATTGTGGCAACACATTTCCAATTCAAAAGACATGAGTTGCTTCTGGCTTTTAGAACTGCTGAATGCATGTATGTCATATAAGAATAGTTTTATACATTCCTGGGTACAAATAAAATAGTTTAAATAGTTTATATATCAATAAGGTTTGTGTTAGATGTAAGCTTTTAAGTCAGTTATGAAAGATATTAAACAATATCTTTAATTTTAAAGTGACAGTTACAGCATTTTTTGTTGTCAAAACACAACATTCCAGTGTAAATCTCAAAAATTTATTATTTTCATGATCTATGTTCTTTCATGATTCAAAAAATATTTGAGCCAGTTTTCAAAGTTAAAAAAGTACAAATGTATAAGAGAAAACTATGAACTTCATGTAGGCAAAATAATGTAATTTCAAATAAAAGGCTGTCAAGGCCATGCTCAAGGTCAAAGGCCACACATGGAATAATTTCTTGTTATTATAAAGCAGGAATCCTTGGGGTTATGCAAAGGTTTATTTTACTATAGAGAGATGGGAAAAAATGTTAAAGTTATACACCAATAGCCAACTTTATTGGATCTTCTCCCAGATGAGTGAGAAAGCTGAGTGTGATAACCATGAAAACAGTACATTCTTCCCTACTGCCGAATGACTGAGGGGAGAGCTGGAGAGCTTCTAGACAAACCATTTCATAGTATTTTCTGAGATTTTTATAGCCTGTCTTTAAGGTTGTAGTGATATGTTTCAGAAGGATATCTTAAAATTATATAAATTTAAATTTGTGAAAGAACTTCAGAGATCATGTACTTCAACCCCTTCTTCTTTATTTCCTAGTATTTTGTCTTCCCCGAAGTCAGTGACAGATCTAGAATGAACATTCTTAGTTTAGTACTCCTTTCATCAAACCATACTATGCTTTCATCTATGGAAAAAAACTGGAACTATCAATATGTTTACATAGTATATTCCAGTCAGACAAAAATTTTAATAATTACATTGAATCATTGTGTTAAGGCACTCCAGGTAATAAAATAAGAAACATACTAACTATTCCTGTAAGATCTTAGAAACAATTCAGTAAGAAAGCTTAAAATTGATCAAATGGGAAATAACTGTACACAAGGCAAAATATGATATGACATAAGACAGTTATAAACAAAGAGCAATTAAGAATCCAGAGCAGGGATTTGGTAGTCACTAAACATACTGCGGAGCAGCAAATTTGATGAGAAAATAAAATTACTTCATAACGATAGCTGGCTATATCGTACTTAAAAGAGCAAGGTCAATTGTATTCTTCAGCACCAGCAGAGTGAAGAAGCATCGTATATTAGGGAAAGTCTCATTCAATCTTCTGAAAATAGCCGTGCAAAACACACAAGGGGCATACAAACTGTTAAACTGCTTCTAGTTCTCTAGCATGTTTTCAAAATTCAACAGGCTATAAACAATATATAAAGGCCTTTAGAAAGTCATCCAAAAGTTCT
Source organism: Camelus bactrianus (assembly GCF_048773025.1). NCBI lineage: Eukaryota > Metazoa > Chordata > Mammalia > Artiodactyla > Camelidae > Camelus > Camelus bactrianus. Next base: position 45,315,677 of record NC_133550.1, on the reverse strand, counting down.
CAAATGTGGAAGCTATTTCAGAAGCTGTACAAGCAGATATGCCAGTGACCCTAGAGAACACTTTGCTGTTTTCACATTATCGAATTTGAATCACATAATTGGTTAAATGAACATGCTAAACCTGGAATCACCACGTCAATTTTGAAAGGTAAGAAATAAAAAATAGTGATCATCAACCACAGAGTTTATGCTCTCCAGTTAGGCGCTAAGCACCAACAATCCTTCATTTTAACTATATGTGCACTACCAAGTTATCATTCTAAATGTATTAATATGCTTACAGGAAGTTTTAATTATTATCCCAACCATTTCAAATTCAATCTTACTGGCAAAATACACTACCCATAGCATCAGTTGAAAATTTCCAAAACATCCTAATTAACAATGTGCTCTCAAAGAATAAATACTTGATTCTTTTTAAGTAAATAAACACTGATGTAGCTGTAATAAGGAAATTGGGAAGGTAATCCACATGCAAAAGACACCTTAAAAAATCTAAGGGGTATGTATATTGCTTAATTTGTCACTAATGTGTGCAGAATATTCATAATATTAAAACTACAAAATTATTTTCCTATTTTGATTCTATTGTTTAAAATAAACTTTATATTTTGGGACAGTTTTAGATTTATAGAAGAATTGTAAGGATTTTACAGAGTTCCCATATAATCTCTCAACCAATTTCTCTATTTTTAAAATCTTATATTAGTATGGATTACTCATCATAATTAAAGAACCAACCAATATTGATACATTACATTATACCATTTACTCAAATTTCTTTAGTTTTTAACTAATGTTCTTTTTTGGTTTTAGGAGTCCATCTAGGATACCACATTTCACATTATTATTCATGTTTCATAAGACTCCTCTTGATTATGACAGCTTCTCAGACTTTCTTGTTTTTGATGATGATCTTGACAGTTTTGAGGAGTACTGGTCAGGTATTTTGTACAATGCCCCTTATTTGGGATTTGCCTAGTGTTTTTTCTAGTGATTAACCTCAGTTTATGGGTTTCTCATGAAAGACCATAGGGGTAAAGTGTCATTTTCATCTTATTATGTCAAGAGTCCGTAAGATAGACACGACTTATCACTGCTGATGTTAACCTTGATCAACTGACAGAAGTAGTGTTAGTCAAGTTTCTTCACTCTAAAGTTATTCTTTTTAAAAACGTGTCTTGTCATACTGTATTGGAATGAAGTCATCATGCACAACTCACACTTAGGGAACAGGAAGTTACTCTCCTCTCCTTGAGGGTAGAATATCTATATAAATTGTCTGGAAATTTTCTGCATAGATTTGTCTTACCTCAATTTATTCATTTAGCTAATCATTTATATCAGGATGGATTCATATTTATTTTAAACTTTAGGTGATAATCCGGTGCTACTTAATTTTATTGTTCAAATTGTTCAGCTTTGGAGATAGGGAGCATTTCAGTTGGCTCCTGTGTCCTTTCGACATATCCCCAACATTGTGGAAAAAATTTTTTTTGAGAACTTATTTTCTGGGACTATAAAATGCTCTACACTAATTTGTGTATTTCCTACCCCATCCTACAATCAGCCATTTTCCCAAGGATTCCTGGTTCTTTTTATTGAAGAATGATATTAAGAAACCAATATCTGGCTGCGAGGAGTGTTCATTGTTACTGGGGTGCTCTTGCTTCTTAGTCCTCTCAGCTGGTAAAGCAAGGGAATATATGTGTTTACCAACACATGTAAATACACGTTGATAAATATTTCTCTATTTAACAATGTGTCTACATTAGCTACATATGAGTTTATACTAATTCCTTCCACTGTTATTTCATTCTTTTTCTCTCCCATCTGCTGCAAGTAAGCAGAATTTAATTGTTTAAATCCATTATACATGTGTAGTGGTATCAGAATTGTTAACATGCACCCCCTATGGAAACAAATTTATCACCTAAAGTACAGTGCTTATATATAGACTCTACTCATTTCCAAATTTAATTAGGTCAGCATTTTTTTTCCCCCTAAATCCCTTTTTCCATGATATTGTTACAAGCATTTATAATGAATTAGAGTGGTGGTCAATTTCTTATTCCATCCTGGGATGCCTGATCCTCCTCCAATTTTATGTTTACATGTATCAATGTCCACTCTGTTCATTAAATTTCTATGTGTTTTGGCATATGTGTAGTAACATGTATTCACCATTAAATACTTACAAAAACTGTCCTAAAAATAATCCCATGTTTCATCTATTCAACTTTCTCCTTGCCCCTGAAACCGATGAAAATACTGATATTTCCATAGTCTATAATTTTGCATTTTCCAGTATGCCATATAACTAGAATTATACAGCATGTATCCTTTTATAGCATCTTTCACTTAGCAATAGGAATTTAAAATTCATCCATGTCTTTTCATGGATTAACAGCTCATTCTTTCCTAACACTGAAAAATATTCTATTGCATTGAGGCACCGATAGGCTGTTTATCCATTCAATACCTATTACAGGACATATTGGTTGCTTTCAGTTTGTTTTGATTATGAATAAAATGTCTATAAAGATTCACAGAATATTTTTCTTGGGACATAATTTTTCTAATCAGTTGGGGAAATCTCTAGAAGAGTGACTGCTGGATTATACTATAGAATTATGTTTTAGCTTCATAAGAAACGATAGAACAGTCTTCCAAAATGTCCACAGGAATGAATGAGTTTCAGTTGTTGCATCCTCACCAGTAATTCATAAGTTTTTTGATTTTAGCCATCCTAATAGCATCTCATTGCTGTTTTAATTGGCAATGCCTTAATGACAAAAGATACTAAGTATCTTTTCATGTGCTTGTTCACTATCTGTATGTCTTCTTTGATGAAGTGACTGTTCAGATCTTTTGCCCATTTTTAAATGGGGCTGTTTTCTTATCGTGGATTAAGAGTTCTTTATATATGTTGTATATGAGTTATCAAATATGTGTTTTGCAAATATTTTCTACCAGTATCTGCCTTGCAGTTTTATTATTTTAACAGTGTCTTCCTCAGAGCAGATAGTTATTTAATATTAATAAAGAACAGCTTGTCAATTTTTTCTTCTCTGGATTTTGCTTTGATGTCATAAGCTAAAAACCCATTAATGAACCAAGTTCTTTGTTTACAGCTAAAATTTCTGGTACCCAGTCATTCTGAAGAAATGTGAGGGATTTTCAACTTCGTCTGCAGTTCACCTTTTCATAAATATGCATGATAAAGATGTTCAAGTCTTCAATGGCTAAGGCAAAATGTAACCACCAACTTTATGGCTGCAAATAATAAAGCAATTTTGCCTTACATTAAAAAAAAAATGTTTTCTCTACTAAGGATTGCCACCCCCCCCAAAAAAAAAAAAGTTTACTAAAGCCACTAACGCAAGTGGAGAGAGAGAATCACAGTCAAATGGTATTCTAAGCACCTGTTTTATCTTGCTGCATTTTATACTTGTAAAGGAATTTTGTACGGTGGGTTTGTGGTGAACTCTTGGGTCTTAAATGGGATTTGGAGGCTAGTACCTTGTAATAGCCATAATTTTTGGAATTTGAAACTGAGGAGTAATTGCCAACCACAACATTTAATGAAATAGTAGATTGGTACTGAAGAAAAAAACTCAAGTGACCAAATAAGAAGACTGGATTAAGATGGAAAGAGGGGTTTCCAACTGGGGAGAAAATGGGCTAGCCTGTAGTGCTTTCTTCTTACTCTCCTGCTTGCTTACTATTCAGCTTGAGTATATGTAAGTTTTAAAGGGGTTAACACGCAGTAAACAATAACTAATCCTCACTCATTTTCCACACTCATTCTGAAGCAGCTGCATAATAATCGTTAAATCCTTGACATTACTTGATTGTGCAGTTTAATTAGCACAGCACTCATCACTGAATATTAGAGGTTTCTCATCTCTGTCTCACACACCACTTTTCAAATCACATCTCTGAATGCCCTAATTTTTAATAACAATCCATTAAGCATAGTGCTCATCATTTACAGGAAAATATCATTATTTTTATTTTTAAAAGTATATTACTTTTCAGTCTCCTCAAAATTTTCAAATTTTGATATAGTGCTGCTCAAAAATAGATTTTTTATTAAAAAAATCAGTATATAGCATGCACTGTTTTTGATTAATTATATGTGAATGCATCCAGGTTGCTTTACATGATTACAATTTTAAATACATAAAAGAACTTTTCACAGGTCACAAGATTATAAAACTTCCTGAAATGTTTTAAGATCGCATACTAGAAATAATTATTTTTCTAGTAAGTACCAGATTTTAGTTAGAAAGAACTTGTATCAAATAGAAGTGTATATTAGTTGTATGAGAGGAACTATCTTTCGTGTACATGTGTACATTTGCATACATGTAGGGAGTACATTTATATAATTTTATGCATATATATGCCAAATTCAATCTATATTATTATACTAACTATAATAATATGATATATTGAAATTTAGCCTATGACCAGTATCCATCCTTAGTTGATTAAACAGAGGAATTCTAAAAAGATTCTATTTAAGGGGTAAAAACATCTCATATACATCAAATTAATACCCAAATTATTTTTTATCACTGATGCTTCAAATTGTTTCTGAAAGGAACTTTCCATCAGATATAATGTTACATATCTGTGGTAAGTTTTATATTTAAATCATTACTCTTCTTTCCAGCCAAGTGTTAACTATTGTGTGTAGGTTTGTTGTGCATTCTGCTAAGTATACTTCTACTGCTAAACAATTGCTGCTTTTACAGTCTGGTTCATTAATTTTTAAGGCTATGTTAAGGTGCATCAAATACTTACATCCCTTATTGCCATACTTTATAAACTATAAAGCTTTCTCCCTTAGAACCACCTTAATTAAAACCATTTAAAAAGCATGTGTTGGTGGGGAGGACACTAATAAAAACTATTTTTGTGCTGGATTCTGCCTTTTGGAGATGATTTTCTACTTCTGAGAGAAAGCTAGTTTGCCCTTTCTTGACTAGGTTTGCAGATAGAGAATGCAATTAGTTGCTTTTGCTAGTAGGGCTTCTGACAGCTTTGAGCATTGAAGAGTAAAAGGTAAAAAGTGTGGTGTTACAAAATAAGATTCACAGAGTAACAGATACGCTATGTTCCAAAGTTTCTTCAAGCAAATTACACCCCATGGAAATACTCCCTTATTAAACATAATTTATAGCAATTTTGTAAGTTTTCACAACCAGAAAGTATTGGCAGTGATACCAAAATGCTAAATTCAATCACTGGATTCCTGTTACTACACTGTGCATGCTTGATGTAAACACAGTCCTGCTACTACTGCACAGCTACAACAGATGGGAGCCACACTAGCGGAAGAGCCTAATTTCCCCACTAGTGAAATGGCATAGAGCTTTACCTTTTGAAAGTATTCTCATATGGCACTGAAGACATACAGCATATATGTTTTCTAACAACTGTTGTCCACATCTCAGTCTAAGGAAATAACACTAAAGGATCCTGTAGGTATGCGTGTGCATTCTTTCTCATATTCATTGTTTTACAGTCAAATCACATTACCATATCCAGAAGAACTCTTCAGCACATGTAGAATAATTTTATTGGTAGAACATGTAATATTTTGAAAATTGTTTCCTCTATCCACCCCCAAAACTGTCACCCACAGAGCTCAGATTATTTTCTCCATGAAAGTCAGCATGACATATTTTTTGTGGGAGTTCACATAGCAGTTTCCTCAAACAATGTGTCAGTCCATCTGATTTATTCTGCTTCCATTTCTAGTAATGTCTTTATAACCCATGTCAGATTTTTAGCCCCAAATTTATTCATTTTTATGGAGAAATTTTAACTAACTCTATATCTTTTAGCCTATTTCACTAAAGAAAAAATATGAATATGGTAGAGGATTTTATGCTAGATATCCATACATGAATAAGAATAATCACAAATTTACAAAGCTACAATGAATACTTATATATAATTAACTCTAATATTTCTTAAAATGACATCTTCCATGTTTCAAAGAAAATAATGGATATATGGTTTTGTCATTAATATGATTAAATGACAACTAGTGTTAAAAGTACTTTTTGCTAAGATGCTCTTATTTATTAAATATATCTAATTATTTTTATTTTTAAATTTTCAGGCAAGTGTTTTGTGTTTTCAACCGTATTTTACACTAAACTCTACGTGCCTATATACCAGTAGTCCTTGCATTTAGTACACACTCAATAGCTATAAATTAACTATAAAAGAATGTTTATATAACTTCAAACATTTATACTTTTTTAGTAAAGGATGGAATTATCTTATATATATTTATTGAAATAATCAGTTTACAATGTTGTGTAAGTTTCTGGTGTATAGCATAATGCTTCAGTCACACATATACATTTCATATTCTTTTTCACCATGTTACTACAAGATATTGAATATAGTTTCCAGTGCTACACAGTATGAACTTGCTGTTTATCTATTTTATATACATTAGTTAGTATCTGCAAATCTCGAACTCTTAATTTATTTCTTCCCACTCCCTTCCCCCCCAAAAACCATAAAACTGTTTTCTATGTCTATGAGTCTGTTTCTATTTTGTAAATAAGCTCGCTTGTCATTTTTTTTTTTTTTTTTTTGTAGATTCCACATATAAGTGATCATCTGATATTCTTATTTCTCTTTCTGGCTTACTTCACTTAGAATGACAATCTCCAGGTCCATCCATGTTGCTGCAAATGGCATTATTTTATCATTTTTTATGGCTTAGTAGTATTCCATCGTATAAATATACCACAGCTTCTTTATCCAGTCATCTGTCAATGGACATTGAGGTTGTTTCCATATCTTGGCTATTGTAAATAATGTTTCTATGAACATCAGGGTGCATGTATCTTTTTGAATGAAGGTTCCCTCTGGATATATGCCCAGGAGTGGGACTGCTGGATCATACGGTAAGGCTATTTTTAATATCTTTAGGAATCTCCATACGATTTTCTATAACGGCTGCACCAAACTACATTCCCACCAGCAGTGTAGGAGGGTTCCCTTTTCTCCATAGCCTCTCCAGCATTTATCATTTGTGGACTTTTGAATGATGGCCATTCTGACTGGTGTGAGGTGATACCTCACTGTAGTTTTGATTTGCATTTCTCTGCTATTTAGTGATATTGAACATTTTTTCATATGCCTATCGGCCATTTGTATGTCTTCACTGGAGAATTGCTTGTTTAGGTCTTCTGACAATTTTTGTATTGGGTTGTTTGTTTTTTTATTATTAAGTTGTATGAGCTGTTTGTATACTCTGGAAATTTAGTCCTTGTCAAGTCTTATATTTTGCAAATATTTTCTTCCATTCCATAGGCTGTCTTTTTGTTTTACATACATTTATACTTTTATTTGACATATTGTATTTTATATTTAAGTACTACTTAACACTAAGTGTATTTATTTACATTAAACTATATAGTTGAAAATTTAAAAATTCACAGTGATATGTGAATTAATAGCTAAAATGTTCATACACTATATATAAATAAGTATAATTTATTAAATGTATATAAATTTATATTTTATGCAATATTTACATAAGCAAGCATATATTATTGTATGAAAAAGTTACCAAGTGTAAATTAAAAATAACATGCAGCAAACAAAGACTACGTAAAAATGTGCGTATACACTGTGAAAAGTAATAAAATAAAGCCTTATGACAGTAACAATATGATGGTATCCAGGCCAGGTTTGCTACACCTCAGAAATCACTATTTTTCTTCGTGAATCTCATCCTCCCCCCATCCAGCAGAGGTAAAGATGTACATTAATGTCTACAAATTATATTTTCCCTTTTTTAACCACCACTAAACAATATAGTATTTTGTTTTGCATACTTCTGTGTCTTACGTAAATGGAATCTGTATGTATGTTTCTGTGACTTCTTTCTTTTACTCATTATATATGTAGCTGTAATTTATTTTTATTGTTAAAAATAGTCCATTGTATGAATTAATGACAAATTACTCATACTCTTAATGGATATTTAAATAGTTTCAAGTTTAGAGCAAGACAAACAGAAAATATGTTGACATTTACATTCATTTCATATATATTATAGATTAGCTGGTGCAGTGCAGAGGTATAGAGGGTTTTCTCTATCAGACAACTAAGAGTCTAGTCTCTAAGTTTTGAGGTAGGTGCATTCAGTTTCCCGAAGTGGTTGTACTAATCAACACTCTACCTGCAGTGACAGAGTTTTAGAGTGCTTGCTACTTCATAACTGCTGTTACCAACATCTGCCTTCTAAAAGATGCTCATTTGGTGAGTAGAAAGTAGCACCTTCTTTTAACACAGGTTTTATTCTACATTATCCTGATCATCCTATATCACATATGATTACATACTGATGTGCACACACACACATTCATATCTCTCAAAGTTTATTGGCAATTTTGCTTTCTCTTCTTTGAATTTTTTTTCATTATTTTTCTAGTGCTTGTTTTCTTTACATGTTGATTCATAAATGTTCTTTTTTACATTCTGGGAAGTAACAAATCCTTCAACAGTTAAACATGTTCCAAGAGACTTTGTGGCATTGCTTTTCACTTTCCTTAAAGAGCTTTTTAACAAATAGAAGTTTGCAATGTCAGTGTTGTATGATCTATGATTATTTTCTATTGCTTTATTTTTTAACCTGTATAAAGAAATCCTTGTAAATATTATGAATATGGTTTCTTGTATTTTGAGCCCTTAATATAGTTACATATTTACATTTTTTTTTTAATTTTAAATGTACTTTGTGTGAGGTGAGGATCCAACTTCATTTTTCCCCATGCATTCACCAGACAATTGCAACAACAATAATAAAAGAGAAATGGTCCCTTTTTCTCTGCTCAACTCCATCTTTGTCTTACCAAATAACCATAAAGCACCCTTTTACTTAGCTAGTTTTAAACATTTGCATTGAAATTTTAGAAATGCCATGTCAAACATATTGGTCATTTTTAAATCAACTGTACTAAGTCTATAGGTCATTTTAGGGAGAACTATAATCTGCTATATATTAAGGTTTTTTTTTATTATCTGAATAGTACATCTCTATATTCAGGAATATATTCTTTCACATTTTTAATAAAATCTTAAAACTGTATCCATAAAGATTTTGTACATTTTGCTTATATATTCCTTATCACTATATATTATAATATTGTATAATATGAGGTAAATAACATGTATGCCTAAAAAGGGCATGATGCTGCTTCTTTTTGGAGATTCTTACCGGTGTTAAGTCAATAGCTAAGTTGGATTTGGTATTTTGTGGTTGATCTAAGCCCTTCAGCGCACCTTAGGTTCTAGATTCCTCCAGCAGCTGACTCATGTTTTTTGTGTTTTACACTGGGAATGGGATGCTAGAAGGTTTTTCTCAGTGTTTCTGCTCTATTTTCAGCAGTCCCTGTGTGGATCGCTCTGTATGCTCCTGCCCCATCCCCAGTACTGGATTGCTGCTGATGACAAAGAGGGATTCTCAATTCTCCTATCTTAACTTCAACCTTGGGGAGATCCTATGCATCTGGACCTCAATGGTTTAATGTTGATATGATGATATTCCATCTCATTCTCTTAATCTTTACTTAGTAGACTGCGCATTATACAAACTCAATAATTGTTCACAAACCAATATGAAACTATTAACAACAGTTTTTAAAAAGTTGTTAATGTTTCCAGGAGAAAAGCCTTTTTGAAATAGTTATTATTTTAAAAATCATTACCTTCCCCAAAGAAATCTCAATTTATTAAAGAATCCAAACTTTAACATATAGAAATTTAGTGTTTTCAATCCAATATTATCTTTGCTAGCCTAGGAGACAGAAGTATAGAACTTTCTACAAAGAAGAAAATGGCATCTGAAACACATTCCTTTGGATATAAAGTTATATATTCTTATTTCAAGAAAGCAGTCTCAAACACAATGTTTATCAAGTGGGAAAGACAACATTTAGATTAAAAAGTGCTGTGTCTAATTTATTTATAAATGACTATTCTACATATAATAAAATTTGATTTGAATACTTAGGAATTAGTATCAAATACTCATATTCTGTATTCATATAAGCTTTTAAATGGCAATTATCTGCACTATTGTCTAATTAGAAATTTAAGGATACTCTACTTCATAATACAGTTGAATTTAGTACAACCAAATGAGCCCTCATTAAATCCAAAAATGATCAAAATATTTTAAGTTCTGGACATAGTTAAATGAATACTGAATTCATTATTTCTTCAAATAAAATCCCAAAGATCTATAAAACACTCTAAATATCTTCTCTTTCTCCATTATCCACTTGAAACTTGGAAAATGTTTCACATTTAGTCATATAGTAGTAAGTAATAAGCTCCTCTTTAGAATTCAATGAGATAAGCTTGAAAAGATTTAATTAATTTTAACGTGATTTATTAATTGATAAGATGTAGAACTAACATATATAACTTCCTAAAGTTCCAAAGCTCATTTCCAAATGTATATATATTTTTGTCCTTTAAAAACTTTAATAACACCAACAACAAAACCAACACTAATTGTTACAGCTAAAATTTACTGACTCCTCCTCTATCACAGATATTGTTTCAATTTTAAAACATACCACACATACCATATCCTGATTTTACTGATTATGATCTGAGACATGCAGTAAAACTTTGTCAAGTTTACAAAGTTTATTAATGATAAAGCAGTATTCAAACCTCAGCAGCCTGATTCTGGAGTCTCAGACATTAATCATATTCTATGTGATCTAAACCACAGCTCAACTTTTGAAATAGGAACTCATACATACTATGCCCTCAGTGTTTAAAAAATAAATGTTTTTATGGAGGTTAGGACAACTTACAATTAATGAAGGCCATCATCATGGCAATGTAAGTGACTTTTACCAATCATAGCCATCCACTGCTTGCCTATTCCCAGATAAAAACACTTTCTGAGGAATTTTAATAAGCATTTAATATGAAATCACTTTTTTGTGTTTATAGCCTTGAACTGTAAAACCCTTTATGCCTATGTTAATCTTGATTATCACATTCTCTTCACCACAATATTGTCAAGATACACAGTGACTTGTCCAAGGTCATAAAGCTAATAAATAAGAAATCAGGAGCAGAAAATGAGACTTTATTACAAACCCATGGTCTCCTAACTCCACTATAGTGTTTCTTCCATGTGTGCACATTTGCAACAGTGTTCTTACTTCATAGTCACCACAAAAATTAGTCACATTCTTGGTTTATTTCAGTTGAGAAATTTTTAAGTCACCAATTAAAAACAAAAAGTGGGAAAATGTCACAGAAAATTATATGAAATAAATAGTATCATATAGCCAACTCACAAAATAGTTAAATCAAAAAAAGACTGAGGTAGAAGGCATAACGTAAAATAATTTCAAGGCACTGGCTTGGAAGATAGTGATGTGATGATGATGATTAAACTAATAAGAAAAATCAAACAGGTGATTTTTGACTACAACTTCAAAAATAATCCAATGTAATGGCCTAAATAATCTCAATTGAGTTAGAGCATTTTAGGGGGAAGTTTGCGTGTGGGATTAGAATGCAAATAGATATTAAAGAAAAAATATCCAATTACCAAGCTAAGATATTATAGTGCAGAATTTCTTTTTAAAACACAAAAATTACAAACTACTGGATATTCTTACTGCATCTAGCAATTTGACTCACAACAGTTTCAGTTTTTCAAATTTAGTTATTTGGGTCAAGACCCACACATGATATATGATGAATAATCTTTCTGAAACATTAAACTCTGACATAAACTCAGATTTTAACAAAAATGACATATCTGCCTTTAGTGTAAAAAGAGAATTTATCATAGTACAATAAAAGTCCCATATAATAAGAGGAGGCCAGGGTTCAAATAATTTTAAATCCAAAGCCATATTTACTTGGGTACCTCTTTCTATCAATTTTTTAAAAATTCCAATACAAATGCAGAATTAAATATACCTTTTCCCAATTTTCCTGTCAGGTAATGGAAAGTGAAGAACCATTTTCCTTTTTTAAAAAAATTTCTGTTATACTTCACTTTAAACTTTGATGTGTCAACGTAATTAAAAAGAGCCATAGATTTTTTTTCTCTCCTTTTCATTCTGCTATTTTCAATTCCATTTCCCTCTTACATCCTTTATGGGCTAGCTCTTACTATAATTTTCAATTGCTACATGTAATTATTTGATATGTTTCCCCATCTAGAAAAAAAGCAAAGTAGTTCTCATTAATACTTCTATCAGTATGCCTAGGATAGAGCAGATCTTCACAAACGTACTTTGAAGGAATGAATACATTCGGTTTAGTATTTCTATTCACCTATAAAAGATTATGTAGGAGAGTGGTAAAGTAGTCCTAGATGATCAGGTCTTTACAAAAGCTAATGTTACTTCAGAGAAATATGAGTGACAAAAAGGACCAAATAACTGTCAGAACCCTCACACTGCCTTCACTGTAGATAAGACACCATAGAGAGGTGAGCATTTTGCCACACTAACTGAGGTAACCTTTTCTTCTTATGTTAATGCGGATGTGGTTAAGATAGACAGGGCACATATTACTTTGTCAGACTGAAAGCTTAAGTCCCCTGGGTTCTAACAAGAAGCAATTCAGGTGTTAGAAATAAACTAAATTCATGATGTTAGTTTGTTCTGATGGTTAGTTAATTTTAAAAACACACAACCGACTGACTATTGAGAATGTTATCTTTTAAAAAATTATTTTAATATAATTTTCTTTCACTATTAAAACCAAGATTTCATTATTAAAATAAAGTTTCTTATTTAAAAAACGAATTGAATAATTTGATAAAAATCACGTCACCATTAAAATTTAAATAAAATTAATATTATAGGAACCTGAGAAATATATAGCATTTAATCAGAATTCAGTCAATTCTGCGGTTGTTACCAGCCTGAGTCCATTCTATTTTTTCAAACAAGAGTAGAGCTGGGTATATAAGTACTGAAGGAGAAACATTTTCCTACAAATTCTGTGGAAATTAGGCCACTGCTTTTTGTTAAAATAGTTGCAGGAGAAAAGCTTGAGATAAACCTAATATTGGATACTCTGTAAGTAACACCTGTTTTCTGCCTTGATACCATTAACAAAATTTTCTGTGGTTTTTAAATAAAATGAAAAAGGCACTGTGTATAGATGTTAATCCTGTTTTTCTTAATTTTGTCTGTAAAATAAAACAGATTTACAATAATCAAATGAATGTAGCTTAGGTATATAATCAAATAATTTGTAAGAAAATTTAAGTGGTATGAAAAAGCACCACACTGGGATTTACTTTTTGATATTCTTATGATATAAACTAACATATGCCATCTGTGGAATAAATTCCAACTAGAGGGTAATGAGGAAAAAATTATTTGATTCACTGTTAGACAGTGATTCTTTTAGAAATGAGTATCTTTTCTAAGTAGCTAAGTAGTTAAGCAGCTTTTAAGAAATATGAAATTCTTTTACATTTTTCCTTTGCAAGGAGATGAAAAATAAGAAATATCCTTTCAATCTTTTTCTCTTGATCTGTTATTTTTTATTTCCTCTTTATGAGAGAAGTTAGAGATTTAAAGGAAGCACTTATTAAGTGGCATTACCTGTGACAAAAAGGCTATGTAAGATATGATGCTTTCTTTTTTTCCCTCTATGTGGAGGGATGCTGTGTTATTTCTCTACTTCTCACACCCACTGTCATCCCCTCTACCATAACAAAAGTTACTCTGTTCTTGTGTCACAAATGTTCTGAAAGCATAATTAGAGAGTGAGATCAAATTGGGTCTTTAAAATCTAGGTAAGTTTCTTTCTACTAAGCAGGCCATCCAGCACTGCTACTTTTCTGTTCTAATACCTCACAAAGGAATACCTTAATAGTTTGCTGATGAACTTTTCATTGAAGTCCAAGATCACTTACAAAATTCGTTAAGGCTTAATTTAAGAGAAAAAACATTTTGGCCATAGCAGACTAATAAAAATATTGATTTATTTATAGCACTCTATATATCTCCTCAGCTATAAAAGTCCAGCTGTTGTGATTCATTATTCACTAATAGTGGAATTCCCGCTCTTTAGAGATGTAAATAAGAAGAAATGAGTTATAGTTGTGGAGCAAGTTTTATGCACCTGAATTACTAAAGTCAGGAAAAATGATCACAGATATTAACCCCAAAGTCGACTTTAAAGAAATGGTTTATTAAACAACTCTTTCTTTTTGTTCTCAGTTTACCATAACTCACTTAATCAGGGGATCATGATTAATTATAGCAATACACTGCAGTAGAATTAGAACTGGACTGAAAATTGAGAGAACCTGGTTTCTTAGGACAAATTTACTGGTGACTAGTATTAGTTGTATGAGCTTTGTTCTCTTCTGTAAACTGCCTGGACTCCAGAATCCTGCCCTTGTCATCACACTCAACAGGTTTGCTTTGTTGTTACTCATTCATTAAATATTTGCTCAACAAATATTGATGCATTATTCCCAGATGCTGTTGTTGGCAGCATGGAAATTGTGGGGGTAAAGAAGTAAGTCCCCAGACCTCATGGTGCTTATAAGTCGTCAGAAGTGACACTGATGTTAAAAACATTTGAACAAATAGAGAAAAATTCAGGGTAAAATAGAAGCACAAAATATGCAGAAATAATAATCTAAGAACTCTGGAAGGCTTTCAAGAGGAAGTAATTTTTAATGTACTTTAAATTCAAGAGTGGGAAAAAGTATCTACAGAACTAAAGAGACCACAAATGCTGAAGTCTGGAAGTGAGAAAGGATATGGTCCCTGTGCGGAACTACAGTAAGATTATAAAGTCTACAGTGTAGAAAACCTCAACTGTGAGCGTCTCTAAAAATTTAAGTTTTCCCCTGAGATACCCAGGCTATTAGACATTAAAACACTCTTCTGAGTTCCTATAATTCAGAAGCATGCTGTCTTATACTACAATGGAAAAAGTTCACCATGAACAATTTCATATTTTCATTTTCTTAAAATTCAGAAGTAAATCCTAAAAAAAAAATGAAAGAGCAATGAGTACTTCGGACATAGTAAATGAAGGAATTTCTTGGCTTATTCATACAATATCATTGCCAATAATTGTGAAATAATAGGCATTCATTTATCCTCTGAATATTTTCTTTTCTGAATGTCACCTATTCAAAAGCTGTGAACTTGTAGCAGGTTATTAAAATATACCATTTTCACAGCATTCCTTCCCAGTAATGGCTTTTTGAAGGCTTTCTCCGGTTCTCATAAGTAAGGGTGGCAAACTCCCAAATTCATAGCTTAACTTCATTTTCTATGTCACTGACACATAGATTGTAAGAAGGCTTTGAAGCAGTACAGTAGTTAAGAACAGAGTCAACAATTCCAAAAATTTTTTTAAAAAAGAAAGAAAAAGTCAACCCAATTTCAAGGAAAGCTGTTTAAGCTCAGTGAACGGAGTCAGAAATGCGCTAGCTCCAATTAGGCATATATCAAGCATGCATCTCACTGCATTTCAATGAAGACCGGACATATAAGAAAGGGAAAAGGAAAAAGATCTGATCAGATATTTCTGTTCAATTCATTAACCCACTTGAAAATGAGAAATACAGCTAAAATAGTAAGTTGTTAGTGAACACATATTATGATTTACATGGCACTGGAGTTTAAGCTGATTAAATCAATTGGATGGCTTGATGCAATGTAGAATCTGTTGAAGGTTAATAATAGAAACAATAACAATTGTGGGATTAATGTCTACCATTTAAGAACACCTAGATGCCAGGCATTCTACTTGGTAATTGTCATTTGAAGCACTTTTGTTACAAGAGAAAAAAAATAGCCTACTCAAATTGAGGCAAAATGCGGACTAATACCATTAGCTCTTACCACAGAACTGCTTAGGCCTAGAGAGCCAGATTTCTGCTTCCTGTTTCCTACACTAGAGAATTCTTGCCTGAGATCCCAAAGCATTGGCTTTCCATAGATTTTGAAACTTCTAGTTATAAAATAGCATGTATTTGTTCTATATCTTTTTACTGCAATCAAGAAACATTTCCCAAGTGTTTTGTTTCTTTTTTTGCCTCTTCCTCATCCTATGAGAAAAGATTAGTTGATTTCATGACCTTAAATCTTTAAACATGCTTCTTAAAGTAGTCTTACTTAAATTGCTCCTCAATTAGTAATGTTAGATGGATCTGAATAATATCTTTCCTTTCTCTTTCCCATTACTTTCTGACCCAGACACTTATTTTTTCTCTTTCTCTAAAGTCAGTTTAAAAGACTTGTTATGGTGAGAGATATGAAGCCAACCAGTTTTAGGTGTACTAAGGCATTGATTATTAAAGAAAATCCTACTCCATGTCACTTTCCATTTTATCATATCATAGACAGTGCAGAGCTAGCATCCTGCTGGGGAGCAGGCAGTGAGGGGGGTATAGCTATAATTTACAAAAATAATTAAATTAAATTAAAATTAAAGTTCTATATTTTTATTATCACCATGATCCAACAATATTAAACACTGTCAGTGCTAAAATACTCTTCCCTCTAAAAAATCCTTTGTTAGTTTAAGTTCAAAAAATTTTTGTGGTTACAGTCAAGTTTAAAAAATGTACATGTGTGTTTCCAATTTATATATTTTTTCCTGTATTAAATAATGTACACCACATGAAGTTTATTAAGAGAACTTTCATTTAGAGAGTATACACAGATATTGTCACTTTCTAAAGAAGGTTTGTAAGGGTTTATAATCATTTGAATTCCCTTGGGTATAGTGTGTCCCCTCCCCACCCCCCAAGAAATACGAAATTACATATTACTATTTTTCAAAGGTAGATTGAAAATAAACGGTGATAGCACAATGACTGCATTGATGAAGAAACGCAACTTAAATTACTTTGATTCTGTCATGACATGTGACTACTGGAAGTGTTGGTTTTTATTTTAAAACATAATAGAGTAAAACAATCCATAAACTCTGAAGTGTATAATTTTTGTTTGGCCAAGTTCAAATTAGTTCATATATCTTATTTTATTGATTTTAATAATATGTTTAAGGTATGGTTACCAAGGCAGAAAGGGTGGGGGAGGGATAAATTAGGAGTTGTTAGCACTTACAAACTACTATATACAAAACAGATCAACAACAAGGTCTTACTGTATAGCACAGGAAGCTGTATTCTATAGCTTGTAATAACCTATAGTAAAAAATAATATGGAAAAAGATATATATATAGCTGAATTACTATGCTGTACACCAGAAACTAACACAACTATACATCAATAAAAAATGTGTTTAAAATTTAAATATAGTCTTTTACTGTTATTATTTTATTTTAAAACAGAAAACAAATCATGAAAATAAAATGTTACACCAGTGAAGCAATTCAGTAGTTACCTAAATTGGACATTTTATATTTTGGTTGTAATTAAAATATACTTATTAACTTATGAAAAATAATTTAAATAAGTGATCTTTATATCAGTTGTAACCAAAGAATCAAAGTTCATGATTACTTAGTAAAAAACTAATGACTACAAAGTTACACTTTTTTTCTTTTCCTGCAGAAATGTGGAGGGGCCTTAATTCATTTGCGATATTATTGTGAAACCAGTAACTGGTTTGTAATTATTCTAAGTTTTGCAAAGAATTTCAAAGTAAGTTATTCTTATCAACATGAAAGGACAATGTTTGAGTACAATACAACAAAGGGAAAAAAAAAAGAGGAGGTAAGGTGATTGAATTATTTTCCAAATCTATTTTGCAAAGTATAATACATAAAATATTGCATATACTTCTTTAAAATTTGTAGGAAATTCAGGTTTGCATACCCAAAGTACACATTATTTAAATGATACAGGTGAAAGATGATGAATCATTTTCTCAAAACCTTGATAATGTTTAAGAGAAAGGAAGCAATCTAAGAGTCAACACTAATAGTGATAATAAAGATGCTTGCAAAGATCAAGACAAAGACTTTGATGAAGAGATATGATAAATGAAGTATTAATGTATTATGATGTCAATACTTGACTAATAATGTTTTGAGGTGACTGAAAGTCAATCTGGTTAAAAGAAGTGAACCATATCATAATAAACACTATTATGCAGTTAGTAAGAATGAGAAGGATACAAAGAAAGAAGTCAACTCTTGTCAACTTCACGGTTTTTATAATCTTTACATACTTTCTGTATGGTGGAAAAATGTTAACAGCTTGTATGAATTGCTTGAAACTAAAAAAATGTTTCTTTTATCCGTTTGCAGGTAATGAGACAAAGCTGGAATGTCCAGCTTAAAAAATCCCTTCAAAATCTGATAAAAAGTACCCTAAAATCCCTGATCTTGAGATACCTGAATATCCATCTTTTTACAAAATAGATGTTGGCAAGAGAACTGAAAACTACATATGGAAGGGTAAAGAAAAATGACTTTTTACATAATATTTAGACTTAATTATGCTTTCAGTCAAACACAATTTTCCTTTCCCTGATCACAAAAACTATGTATGATCAGCAAATAAAGGATATCATGCTGACATTGAAGGAATTACTCTTACATTGTGACCCAAAGTTGAAAGAACATCTTGGAAGAATTAGTACTTTTTTCTGAAAAGAGATTGATCCCAATAATTACATCCATCTTCTGGGAAGTTACCTCAAAGAACAGATAGTTACAGATATTAAAAATGCAAAGTAGTTTGAAATTCTTAACAGCATTCTAAAAGCTTTACACTTTGATCATTTATACATTGTTCAGACACATCAATCTTGAAGATGGTCAAGATGAAATAAAGGAATTAATTTTGAGCTTTTACTCTATTTCCCAGAAAACTGCCTGAAACAAGTACACAACCATTAAAGATGTGACAATGCTATAACTGTGGCCAAAATGCATGACAGTACTGAGGCAAAATGTCAAAAAAATTAATCCTAAATTCCCATTTGTTCCTTGAACACGTTATTCTCTTTATAAAGCTTAACAGAATTCACTTTTTTAGAGGGGTCTCCTCCTCAGGAGATGTATTTTGGAATTGTGAAAGATAAATCCATCCTTTCCAGTCTCATCTCACCAATAGAAAATCTTCAGAATGCAGATATAATCACTGAAGACTTTATTAAAATTTGGAGTACTTTATGTAGCTGTGGGTATAGGAAAGTTAAATTTTGAGTTAACCTATGAAGTACTGAATGATCCAAGGGAAAATGTGGACACAGGAAGATCGGCTCAGATGTTGCTTTCTGCTGTATGTGTCTTTTCTGAGTTATCTTTCATTTGAAGATGAAGTCTGAGATATAAAAATTAAAAACACATAAATAGAGCAAACAGAGTGAGACTTGAATCACTCACAGTGAAACACCAAGCTTTGAAATTAATCCTTAAAGATTGGTTCACAGAAAAAAAATGAAGAAGGCTATTAACTTTGCAACAAGTATAAGAAAAAAAAATTTTCATAAAAACAAAATAAATAATAATTAAAAAAGAAAGTGCAAGGAAATGATTATTTGTATGGGAAAAAAACAATCAAATTTAGAAGAAAAGTGCCAAAAGAAATAAAGGAGTTTTATATCATCAAAAAAATCAAATAGACGGTGTTTGAATGCCTCAACTGTTTTTACTAATAACTGGACAACTGTTTTATTCAAATGAAGTCAACATACACTAACATTTAGTGATTTTTCTCTGAAGAAGAAAACTTTAAACATATTTTTATCAAATGTAATAGAACTGCATGATGAATTACGTAGTGAAGATACTTTTGGACTTCAGAAATACTGGAAGTCTGCTGGGAACAATTTTGAAGAAATAAAGATACGGATGTCATAGGAATGTCTAAATTTTATTGTAAAATTTATTTGTTTTGTAAATCTCTGCTAAACTAATTACATTTAAGTAATGTTATCATTCCTTATTGTGATAGACTGGTATGTAGACATAAAATTGTGAGTTTTTTAATCTTTTATAAAACAGATTCATAAAGTGTTTGAATCATCACCTTTTGTTTTCTTTTTTGTATTGTGATATTTATTTTATTTTATTATTATTATTTGTATTACTTTACTGGCATTATAGTAATTATAAAA
Source organism: Camelus bactrianus (assembly GCF_048773025.1). Taxonomy (NCBI): domain Eukaryota; kingdom Metazoa; phylum Chordata; class Mammalia; order Artiodactyla; family Camelidae; genus Camelus; species Camelus bactrianus. The sequence goes on along the minus strand of NC_133550.1, from coordinate 45,295,565 downwards.
ATTCAATAAAAAAATTCACCATGTTTTCTGACCATTATTACTTAATTTTATGATTATTCTGGAAAATAATTTCATCACATAAAGGAAAATACTATTAAAAAGAGATTGTTTCTGGGAATACACTAATATGCTGCTGCCTTTTGAATCATTAAAATCATTAAATCTCCCCCAAAATTGTCTTTTATTAGACAACATCTAACCCCAGTCTAGACTCAAGATAGTATTATTGTTCTAATTAGCCACTCTTTGTATTGGGCACAACTTGTACCCAATTTTAAAATCCTCTGGTTGCAATAACCAGATACATGCAAGCCTCAAGTAGCTTATGCAGGTGGAACTCACAGAGCCCTCCCCTGAGCTGAAGGGCTTGCAATGTGAGTCCTGACCCTGGAGCTTCTCTGCAACCCATGTGTGGATTGTCATCTAGTCAGATTGCCTAGATAATCTTGAAGTATAAGGAATTAATGTTAACAGGGCCATCCTGGGCCAGCAGTGACAAAGTTTTAGACAAACATTTCTGTGTTTTGTCTTTAGATGGACAATTCTGTGGTCCGTTTTATAAGACTCCTCAGAAGGTCCCAGAAGAAAAAGGTAACAGTCGCCTGGAAAACATCCAAGTCAACACTTCATCCTCTAATTGTCTTTCTCTCCCTCTGTTTCACTATCCCTGCCTTGCGTTCCACCTCCTGCCTGGGATCACATCCTGAAATCAACTAGCTTCACACAAGCTTTGACTCAGGTTCTGTTTTCAGGGTGGACCTTGAGCTAAGGAACTTTTAATATGTCATCTTGGCTGCATTTTCCTTAGAGGGTAAATTGTATTAATTTATCAGATACATTTCATGAGGAAACAGGAAGTATCTGTGTCTCTACCTGGAATGAATGTTCAAGTTGAAACTCTCATTATACTTTTTAAAGTTTTTACATTGATATGTTTAGTCATCCAGCCTAAAGTCTGAACAGACTTTCTTTGGCAACAGTATTTAGATGGTTGCTCCTCAACTGCTGTTGTTACTTTCAATCTCCTGTATTACAACGTCAAATCTCAGTTTTCCACTGGATCTCACCTCTCTCTGAAGGAGTCGCTCCAGTTTGCTCTTTTACCTCTTGTGTCCTCCTTTATTAGATGTTGTTGCATTTCTTACCATGTCCAAATTCAGAAACAAGTTTGATAGACAAGGGAATCAGAATGATGGAGGTGAAACAACTTTATTACAGATACTGGTGAGTTTGAAGGATGTAGTTTTGGGTATTTTTAGAGTGGGTTTCCTAGTAATGCACCAGAGCAAATCTTTAATAGAAAAACTGAGATAAAACCAGAATGTAAGGAGAAGCAGCTCACCAAACTGTGTGAATAGATGCCAATTTTCTGTGTGGGAAAAACTAACTGTTTTAAATGTACACCTATTATTGCTGCCTTGTTTTCTCATATTTTAATAGTTATCTCTGGAAACGGAAGCCCATTGGTTATAAAGCTCTATTTCTGTCATATGCAACAAGAAGTATTTTTCAAATCTGAAAGTTTATTTTCAACAAAATATTTTATTTTCCAAACAGCCTGCTTTGAAAATGATAGGCTTGGGGAATTCTCATTGGAACCTAAAATGTCTTTTGTTTTCTCAAGTGGTTTCTTTCTTTTTGCTTCTCTTGAACTCTGTCCGAATCTTGATGACCCTCTGCTTATAAATCATCTTTTGTCTACAGGGATTTATGCAACTTCTGACTTTGAAGAATTCAGATCTATACTAAAAAAAAATAGGGAAAGAAATAAAAATAATAATAGCTGGAGAGACATGAGGTAACTCTTAGCTGGCTAAAGCTGTGAATCAATGTAATTGCCTTCTTAAAAATACTACTCAATAAGGTATTTTCTATAATAAGATTAAATACATGTATATACTTAGAAGATCCGGTATTGTGAATGAAAAATTTTTTTTTCCTTATCTTGAATGTGAATGCACAAAGGTGATTCCATTCTTAAATTAATCCTTATAGCAGATTCCAGTGTTCTGTTAACATTTTATTTCTGTTTAAAATTTCTCCTCTATTTATTTTTCTCTACATCTGTTTATCTTAAATCAGTCATTTCTTGACACTATGGTCAATGTTTAAAATTTTCCCACTTGGTATATTCTGTGTTTTACCTCTTTTCCCACCACTGTCCTTAAGCTGTAAAACTAATCTACTAAAAAGGAGTAGACCCCTCTCTGCCAGTCCAATTTCATATACAAGTAACAGCAGACTCTGGCTGAAGGTCACTTGGTTTTGGAGAACCAAAATCATTTTTACCCACACAGCTTAATCTCCACATTATCATGATTTCACTGACTTTATATTTACTCTTGTATTCCAAAACCTCTTGTCCGGAAAGATAAAAAATGCAAATAACATTATTGTTTGTTTCCGGAACTACTGAAAAACTCATTAAAATGAACATCAGACAGCTAATTTTTAATAAATACATTCACTTTGGGACTTTCTTTCTCAAAACTTTAGCCTTGCCCTATTCACCAATCCTTAACTATTATATTATGAATTAACCTTAAGTCCTCACATTGAAATATATGTTTTGAACTATAACCCCCAAACCTCATAAATATCCCAATTTTTCCTGTCTCCTTTCTGAAACACTATTATGACATTTACAAGTAATTGATTTCCTTTACCATGCCTAACAAAACATTGTTTTGATAGAATTTAACATTTTGAACACTTTAAAACAACTATATTAGAATTGTGTTCATGAAGCTTTTGCCTGATTTTTATACTAGAAGGGCAAAGTTTCCATTATTCTTCTGTAGGGAGACAAATCTCTATAAATTTCTTGCCCATCTCTTCTGAGCAGAGGTATTAGCAATTTTAGTTTTGTACTACCTTTCAAGATTGTTTATAAAGCAAATAGCCTTGGTAGTTAGAGAGAATCTTCCAGTACAGGGGGCATATTGGTTTGCTGTTCACATTAGTAATGATGACGTCTCTTTCCAGGACAAAGTTTGGGTGGGTTTACTAGAAGCTTCTATATAAAAGACTGGAATTTCCTACACAGTTTTTTTTCCTGTAACAATCTACTATGTATACAGGCATCACCTGGATCTTGTCTGGTTGCCATGTGGGAATTAAGGTTTGGGGAACTAGTGCAAATTATGTAATGCTGACACTGCTGTTTGCTATGAGTCATAAATGCCCTTTGTCTCATGCAGGAGGACATGAACTTTTGCCAGGATACATGAACTTTTGGCAGGGTAACTTATTAGCTTACACATAGGGTAAAATCTCAAATCCTTGACAGATCTTGACATCTGTATGAAAGACGGCAAATTTAAAAGTAAACTCTTTGCTCTAGTGAGCTTGAAAGTAAAGTCTATTTTAGAAGCTACATTTAATATCAGTAATGAATCATTTCATCCTGACACATAGAAGACTGTTTTGATAGATTAACTGATTACAACTACAACTTGATAATCATTATCTATTGGTCAAGCACTTTATTTTTTTTAAATTATTTTTAGGGGGGAGGTAATTAGGCTTTTTTATTTATTTATTTAAATGGAGGTATTGGGGATTGAGCCCAGGACCTCCTGCATGCTAAGCACACAGTCTACCACCTAAGCTATACCCTCCCCCTGTTAAGCACTTCAAAATGTACTTTAGAGATATAAGGTGATTTTATTTTCACAACAAATTGGTGTAGTATGTTTAGTTACCCCAGATATAAAGATATGGAAACTGATATTAAACGTTAGGTATAACATGTTCAAAGTCATACAGGTGGTGATTGATAGAGTCAGATGAGTACCCAGATCTAACACTAAAACCGAAGTTCTTTCCACTAGTCCACAGTGTAACTCCAAGGTCTCAGTTGAAACTGAATGCCAATATTGCCTAACTGTCAAAGACTAGCTGACGTTTACCCTTTCCTACATAAATAACATGTTGAACTTGCTGCTATCCAATAAGAAGAGGAACTGAAAACCAACTTAATACATACAATGGATTGGAAAGAAAAAGTCTGTATTAAAAAGGAGAAAGAAACAAATACCATCTTTTCTTTTCCTTCCTTTTTGTTTCTGAAATGTCATTAGCCTGACATTAGAATTATAGCTACAGAAGACAAAGGTATGTGAAGAATTCTGAAATCCAATGAACAACATATTTAGAATTGTGGCAGTGCTAAAGAAGATATTAGAAAGTCTTTAGAATTGTAGCCAGATAAGATTGTGGAAAGAAAGCTGAATTCAATTAGGCAGTAAATAGAAATGGGAAATTCCATCTACCAAATCAAGCAGCTTTAAGAACGGTTCCACCTGTCTAGTCAGTGCCCTCGGAGGAACCCAGGCATAAACCCAGTTCTTGTAAAGTGATTTCAAATTCATGAGCGATAAACAAATATAAGAATAATTACAGCAAACTTACTATAGCAAACAGTACAATGGTTTTTAATTTCATGCCAAGTAACCTCATCATGCCCATTAGTTAATAAGTAAAGAGAAAATTAAGTTAAGATATAATGAAGGGAGCCAAGTCTAACTCACTAATACTCCATTTACTATGAGTTCAGAATAATCAGTGTCTTTTTTATGAAAATGTTTGTGATACTGAAGGAGCTGTAGTATATTTGATATTTTATTTTTAGCTAAAACGTCTAAGATAATTCGAGTTTCTGTTAACAGCATTAGAGTGTTAAGGGAACCTAGTTTACCAATTTAAAGTTTGGATTCACGAAAATTCTTTAAGAGGCTTTGGGAGAGATTTTCCTAGTAAGTTGTGAGTTTTCTCTGTCATGCTTGTGAGATGCCTAAAAGGAAAACTAAATATATCTAATTTATCAATGTGGGAAAAAATTTTAAAAACCTTATTTAAAATTAAAGGAGAATTTTTAGGGTTATTTTATTCTGTTTAATTAGAGTTTTGTTATTCAAAGGCCTTGCTGGAAGTATTTGTTATCTGCTACATATAAACACTGTAAAACACATTTTGTGAGTTGAACTTAAAGATTCTTAGACTATATTTATAACTCAATAACCTGAATACAAATTTCAAATACAAAATTACTATAGTTTCCCATAAACTTACAAATAATACCATTAAGTAAATCTAGAAACAAAAATTACAATACAGAAACAAAAACTACATACAGGATTAATTTTATGCATTTACTTTTGCACTGAAATATCTGCATATACAAACTGATGCCTGTGTTATTCAGCATATGTAATTTCAGCATTAGAATGTCTTCCTGGAGACCTTTTTCCTTTTATCAGTAAGTACTGATTCAATCCCTGATAATGCTGTGCCTCAGAATCTTTTAAGCAGTCTGAAAACGCAACACAGACTTTTAGCCAATTTTTCCTAACAGCCCTTAGTATTTTACATTTATTAACTACTGATGTATTTGTTTTTTAAAAATCTGTTTTTTTTATTGAAGTATACATTATTTACAATGTTGTGTCAGTTTTAGGTGTACAGCAATGTGTTTCAGTTATACACATACACATACATTCTTTTTCAGATTCTTTTCCATAATAGGTTATTACAAGATATTGAATATAGTTCCCTGGCTTATATAATAGGTCCTTGTTGTCCATCTATTTGATATATAGTAGTGTGTATATGTTCATTCCAAACTCCTAATTTATCCCTCTCCCAAGTCCCTTTCCCCTTTGTTAAGCATAGTTTGTTTTCTAGGCCTGGGATGCTACTGTCAGCTTGAAAATAAGTTCATTTGTTCCATTATTTTTAGATTCCACATATAAGTGATATCATATGATATTTGTCTTTCTCTGACTTACTTCATGTAATATGATAATCTCTAGGTCCATCCCTGTTGCTGCAAATGGCATTATTTTATTCTTTTTATGGCTGAGTAATATTCCATTATATATAATATATATATACACACATAATATTCCATTATATATATTATATACACACACACATATGCCACACCTTCTTTACCCAGTCATTTCTCCATAGACATTTAAGTTGCTTCCATGTCTTGGCTATTGAAAATAGTGCTGCTATAAACATTGGTATGTGTGTATCTTTTTGAATGAGAGCTTTTATCTTTTCCAGGTATATACCCATGAGTGGGATTGCTGGATCATATGATAACTCTATTTTTGTTTTTTATTTTTAAGGAAACTCTATACTGTTGTCCATAGTGGCTGCAACAATTTACATTCCCATCAATAGTGTAGGAGGGTTCCTCTTTCTCCACACCCTTTCCAGCATTTATAATTTGTAGACATTTTAATGATGGCTATTCTGACTGGTGTGAGGTGATACCTCATTGTAGTTTTGATTTGCATTTCTCTAATAATTAGTGATATTGAGCATCTTTTCATGTGCCTGTTGGCCATCTTTATGTCTTTTTAGAGAAATGTCTATTTAGGTCTTCTGCCATTTTTTGATTGGGTTGTTTTTTGACATTAAACTGTATGAGCTGTTTGTATATTTTGGAAATTAATCCCTTGTCTGTCTCACTGTTTGCAAGTATTTTCTCCCATTCTGTAAGCTGTCTTTTCATTTTGTTTACAGTTGCCTTTGCTGTGCAAAGGCTTTTAAGTTTAATTAGGTCCCATTTGTTTATTTTTGCTTTTATTTCCATTATTCTAGGAGACAGATCAAAAAAAAAAAAAAAACTGCGGGAATTTATGTCAATGATTGTTCTGCCTATGTTTTCCTGAGAAGTTTTAGAGTATCTGACCTTACATTTAGGTCTTTAATTCATTTTGAGCTTTATTTTTTATGATGTTAAAGAATATTCTAATTTCATTCTTTTACAAGTAGATGTTCAGTTTTCCCAGCACCACTTACTGAAGAGACTGTCTTTTCTGCATTGTGTATTCTTACCTCCTTTGCAGATTAATTGACTGTAAGTGCATGGGTTTATTTCTGGACTTCCTATCCTGTTCCACTAGTGAATGTGTCTATTTTTGTGTCGTGCCTGTTTTGATTACTGTAGCTTTGTAGTACAATCTCAAGTTAGGGAGTATGATTCCTTTAGCTCCGTTCTTTTTTTCTCAAGATTGGTTTGGCTATTTGGGGTCTTTGTGTGTCCATACAAATTTTAAAAATTTTTGTTCCAGTTCTGTGAAAAATGCCATTGGTGATTTGATAGGGATTGGACTGAATCTGTATGTTGCCTTGGGTAGTATGCCCATTTCAACAGTACTGATTATTCCAATCTAAGAACACAGTATATTTTTCCATCTGTTTTTATTGTCTTCAGTTTCTTTCATCAGTGTCTTATAGTTGGCTTGACTGAGACTGATTCTATCAATCTTACAGTGTTTTGACTGAGATTTCTAGGTATCTTTACTTCCTTCTGTTTGTTTTACAATAGTGATTTGGATACATTCTACTACTTAATCATTATCCTTAATATTTTTAAGTGAATGCTTAACATAAAATCTAAAACAAATTAAGACTTCTACCCATGTGATACAATAAACTTAGAATCCTAAAACTCTAATGGGCCTCTTCAGTCTGCAGATTTTACCCTCTTAAGTTTTGGCCTTGTTTCCGTAGATCACAACTTAGTATCTACTAATTTTGCTTTATACTTTGCACCTCTGCTCACACTCACACATTTACTTGTTTCTATGCATACACATTTCTTTTTATATTTCACTCATTTTAAATTATCTTTTTTTGAAATTTATTATTATCCTTACTATTATTTTAATTTTAGCAGTTACTGTTTAGGAATATATTTGTTTCAATCCTGAATGATAGTTCAGATAGGAATACATTTTAGGCTGACTTTTACTTTCTCTCATCCTTTTAAAATACATTGTTACTGTCCCTGTATAAATGTTTGCTATCAAGTTAATTTTTTTTTTCTTCTTCATTCTATCTGGAGGCTTTTACAATCTTTAAGGATGACTTTATTCTTCAGTCTCACTTTCTTGCGTCTAGGTATAGATTTATACGCAAACTCACCATTATCAGTCTTTATCATTCTGTACAATTTTTTTTTTTTAGGTGAGTAGTGGTATTTCATGGTTGTATTTGCATTTCCCTGATAATGAAGTTCAGCAACTTTTCATTTGTTTACAAAGGTCACTTGGCTATCCTCTCTTATGAAGTGTCTGTGTGTGTTTCTTGGCCAGTTTCATTACTGAGTGTGTCATTTTTTTCCAAATGAATATATAGTTAACTGAGTGAAATTTATTGAAATGATAGTTCTTGAATGTCACCTTTGTCATAAGTCCAGTACATATTAATATGGGCCTATTTCTGGACTCTCTCCTTTACAGTGCTTGTCAGACTGTGGTGCCCACAGAAAAACAGGATCTTCTCTAATTCTACTGAATCACCCTCCAGGTAATTCTGATGTATAATAAAGTTTGGAAACCCCTGCTCTCTTCTCTTTCACTGTTCTACTTAGCTACACTTGCATAAGCCAACTGCATTAATTACCATAACTCTATCAGTATTTCATTTTTCACTTCACATGCACACATCTGTTGTGATATATACCTGTTTTAATGTTTCTCAATGTTTTGTGGCTTTCTGCTTAGAGGTCTTGCCCATAATTTGAGAGATATATATTCCAAAAGAGTTAACAGAGTTGGTGTTTTTCTAAATAGTAGTGTTCAAATAAACTACTGATTTTTATATTTGATCTTGACTTTTAATTATCTTATTAAGTTAATCATCTAAATATGGAATCTTACTTATGAGCTTAATCTTACTTATATTGCTTATGAGTCTTTTATATTCCTTATTGGACTAATCAGATAGGCTTATATAACAATGACAGATTAATATTTGTTTCAGTCGTTACTCTTTTTTTCTTGAGTTATTCTACTGACTAGAGATTTCAATATAATATTTAATGGAACTAATTTTAGCTGGTACACTCATATTTTCTCAATCTCATGAGCAAAGCTTTGAATATTTTACCATACACTGCTGTTCAGTTTGACACTGTGAGATACTTTCTTGTCTGTTACTCCCTTTGAAAATTCTGAAATCATTTTGTTTTGTGTTTAGCTCCAAAGAGCTGCTAAATAAAATTGTCTCTGCATTTTGTGCTCTTTGAGGCTCTTTTTGTGCTTTCTGGGCTACTACTCTGGTCAGTTTGATCAGCACATGTCTTAATGAGTATATAGTTACCGAGCATCATGATCATTTCTCTGAGCTTCTTTTTTTAAATTAAATATTGAGCTCTCCTGCCTTTGAAGATCAGAATTCTAAATTCTGTATCCTGAGCTCTGTGAAATTTATATTGACTGTACTGGTTCTTCTGCAACTAAACAGATGCATGAAGATGACCTTTTCAACTCAAAAGGAAAAAGTTCTCACCTCGATGAGTCTTCCCTTCCAGGTTTTGGCCCTTAATTCCTGAATGCCATAGCAGCTCTGTAATGTCTTACAAAACTTTGGTTTAATTTTTTTTTAACCTAGATAATCTCATCAGGAGCAATGGTCTCTTACAATCAAATTATTATAAAATATTTTGGGATTTTTTAGCCAAAAGGAAAATGTTTACTTTACTTACTATAACAATGTTATTATTACTTAATTTTTAAATGATTGTTATAGTTTCTATTTGATAATTTTCTTAGTTGAATGCATGACGGTCAATTATTCCTGCTATATCCGTTCCTGCTTAATGGGTGAATCTTCAATTATGAGGTTTTAAATATTGGATTATGAGCATAATTCTAGAAATGATATAGTTTGTGTTTAATCTATGGAAATGCTATGTAATGTTGGATTATGGTTCCAATACCCAACTAGATTTTAATTTTTTTTTTGCTAGGCACTTGGTAGATCACTGCCTAGGGAACACTCATACTAATATTCCAGCCTGCATTTTCAAACACTCAATATGTTGTATAATTCAAATATTTAAACCCATCTGACAGTAGGTCATTGTTATGAGGGGACTCATTTTTTTTCTTTTTTTTAAAATGTTTTAGTCAAAGGCCAGGCCAACTTATAAAAGTCTTCCTGACATCTATATGCTTTGGTGATTGAATTTTATTTCTAATCCACTCTTTCTTTGAGATTATAGCCTTTAGAAAAATCTGGTTATGTGGAAGATTTCTTTTCTAATTCTCTCATAAGATGCATATTCTTTGTCAAGGCCTTTTCTTCTCTATATGTATGAGCAATAAAACACAAATCTTACTTCCATCCATCCCTCAAAACACACATTCCTAGGACTTTTGGGACTTCTGCAGAATCATTTCCTTTGATTATATTCTTTTTTTTTCCAATACTGCTCAGTAGTTTACTAAGAATTTGCTCTTTCTTTTTGTTCCCTGTATTTTTTTTTTTTTTTTTTTTTTGGTAGGGGAGGAGGTAATTAGGGTTTTATTTATTTATTTATTTAAATGGAGGTACTGGTAATTGAACTCGGGAACTTGTGCATGCTAACCAGCACTTTACCATTGAGCTATACCTTCCCCCTTGCTACCTGTATTTTTGATATTTTATGTACATCTGAACTCAGAATATTCTCTTGTTCTATCCTTCATTTCTAAGTATTTGAAGTAGTACAGTGCCTACAAAATACCAGAAATGGATGTTCCAAGGTGATACCTACACACATATTAAAGAAATGGTTGAGAATACAACCAAAGAATTCATTCCCCATGCTAAAAGGATTTGCACTATGCCATCTCACAGACTGACATAATCAGTGCAGATCTTGTAGAATTTGAAATGAATACATCAATCTATCACAAAATAAGATTACCTCCACAGTAGCCTGGAAACTGTAAATCCCCACATTTAAGTGATATATGCTGGGTTAAATCAGGTATATAAATTGTGGTTTATTCCTCATAATATTTACCTTCAGCAGCAAAAAATGCCTTGCTCAATTTAAAATTAAATATCTACTTCATATTAAACAGGTAAAATTAGTTAAAATATTGAAGAGAGAACCATTAGGTTTTCACGTACAGTTTCAGAAGAAAGTCAAACATCACAAGAGAGTTTTCAAATGGAATATTGTAGCAAGTGTTCTGTCTGCAGCAGAGCAGTCAGCAAGGCTGCCCATAACTGTACTTTATCACAAAACACAGACTTTCATGGCTGAGAAAGACAGTGCTTCAATGCCAGATAGAAAGTGCAAGGCGAGCTTGGCAGCACAGGCAAGCACTTTCAGCAAGAAAGCAGACATGGAGTGTGGCAGCCCATTCACTTCCAAAGGGAATGGATAAAGAGCTAGGCAACTAAAAATAGACAGTGCCATGTTTTCTATTAATTGAAAATAAAATGATGCCTCTCTTCCCACTTCTTTTTGATGAATATTAATCACTTCATGCCATTTTATAATTGGGAGCTGCACTAAAATATCTATGTACATTAGAAAGCAAAGTGGTAATTTTCGACATTTGCATTACTTAAACACAAGTTGCAAAATATCTTCGTGTTTTCATACAGTTTGTATCATTCTAAATAAATTTGTCGAAGCACATACACACATATGTGCCTATAGAAAAGTATTCTGTATCTAGTTCAATTGCAAAAATAATTTTATTAGGATAATTATTCAGATACCTAAGTCACATGAGAAAATTCTAAATCATAATGTCCTTTCCTAAGGAGAAATGAATTTTTAAAAAAACTTCATTTCAAATACTGCTAATTGTTTGCTTTTCATTGTTAATTTATTCACATCTTCTAATGAAATAGCTAAGGAAAAAATACAAATACTATTAGTGAAAATATTAAACAGATTATTTCAGTGTTATAAGAAAGCTTTATATAAGGATATATTTTCAACAACCCTACTATATTCTAATAAAAATGGTTTTAAAAATAATTTTTGTGTCTGTAACATGTTTTGATTATTTCATTGTATTTTTATATCTATAGAGCACAGAGTAAAGGAGTAACCACTATAATAAATTAGAACATATCACAATACTAGAAATGCGAAGTACATCATTAAAAGATATGAACTGAATTGTTTATCTTTTCACAGTGAGAGTTTTTTCAATGTATTTTCAAAACACTTTAATTTATTAAAAAAACTGTTAAAATCTCAGGGCAAAGAATATGAATATTTGCCTTATCAATATTGAAAACTGCACTGTAACATTTAGATCTATATTGGCAGTACTAAGTTTTCTATTGAAGGACACATGATTGTAAGCTAAAAAAATGAAAATGAACTTGAGTTATATACTGTGTTACTGTATATAATGTATTGACTGTCCTTGCAAAAAAAAGATACACATCTAGAATATGATTCATATTTGAGAAAAAACAAAAGACCAATCATCATTGAAGCATATTCTCTATTCCCAAAGTCCTTAGCTATTTTATTCAATTGAACTTCTTGAAAATACTCAGTCTCCTGTCTGGTCAGAGACAGCTTACATTGCAGTGGTTTATTCAGTCTCTCCAAATAGAAACACTTGGTTTCACTGTGGCTTTGCCGAAGAGAAGCACTGATTAAACCTTCAGTAGTCTGAGTGCCAAATCTACTTGATTTCCATTCCTGCTCTGATCTTGTGAACTTGTATCTGTAACTGACCATTTGCCTGAGCCGGAGCTGCATGGGATCAAATAGTCATAACTTAAGAGTAAAGAGAAAGCAAAGAAGCAAATACATCAGATATCCTGAACTATTCTGCAATTGCCACCCTTATGCTCTACCAGTAGTTGGAGTAGACCACTATTTACTGAAATATTGGAAAAACAGGGGATTTAACAAGGGGTAGGTCATGTTGTTGAGAGATGAAATGCTGGGGATACATGCAAGTAGTGGAGCTGAGAATTTGTGAAGAATAAGGGCCCCCACTAGAGAAGCAATGGTATTATAAAGGAATTAAGATAGTATATAATGAGCTTGATTCAGTTTAAGGATTTTGTTTGAAATCTCAGAAAGTGAGGTAAAGAGTTATAAAACAAATCAACAAGTTGGAGAGCACACTAGGGCCAAATTAAAACAGGTGCAAGTGAAGTGCTCTCGTAAGATAAGAGATACTAAAAGAACAGCCCCAAAAGATGGCTCCTTAAACATAGAAAAGACAACCCTCCTGAGCTTCAAGAAGAATTAGCCCTCTGAATTAAAAGGGAACACCAACATAGTAATATTAGTTTAAAATAAAATTTTATATTTATAGTCTTTAAAGTTATTCATGCTCTTTAGTTATGTTCAATGCACAATATTAAATAATAAATCCACCATTTTATTTACAGAGTGGCAAAATTATCCATCTGTATTTACATGAAAAATAGTTGATGGAGAACCAACTTTATTATCTTACAAATTCTGCAATTAACCTTTAAATCATAGTGTTTTCTTAGATAAGGCAAATAAGCAAAAATTGCCAATAGTTCAATTTAATTAACCCTAATTAAACTGCAGCATGTCAGCAAATGTAATTATACTGCATTTTTTATGGGGTTACATTTCATAATGCATTAAAAGTTATTATTGGTAATGGAAATTTTATCCTCAGTAAGCTGATACTTATTTATGTTTTTATGAGTTAAGTTAAACAACTACTAAATCTTTTGTAACATAATTTATTTGGATGAGTTTGGAAAAATTTTCTAGGATATAATATCTCCAACAGCAAAAACACCATATAAAGAAATCTCTATGTTATTAAGTACAATCAAATTTGTTTCTGGAATAATTGTATCACCTAAACACTTGAGAATTTTGTAGCTTTCCACAATCTAATTTAACCTTACAGATACTAGACTTTTTATAGTTTCTCACCATTACCCCACTCCAAGGAGTAGGTGTGTGTGTATTATAGGCCAGCAGAGATTGGACAGCTCTTAAACAATTTAAAACCCCCTGAATTAAATTACTCTTGTATTTTTAGACTAAGCAATATTTCACTTTTACAATTTTATTGTACAGTCATCAATTCCCTATGAAGTTGACAATAAGCTTAGCTGTCACTTTTTTCACTATCTATGTGACAGTGAGGATTATCTCATACTTAGAAAAGTCAAGAATATGTAAATTTCAAGATTGGGGAGGGGAGGAGATTGTTCTGACCAAAAATATGGTAACAGATGACTGATCACGGTGCTTAATTTGATAATTCATTTGAGTTAGGCCATTGAAAATTCTAGTTAAAAACACAAATATCTTTTGGATAAGAAGACACTTCAGACTTAATATAGTAACAACACCATCTTTTTTGACCAACCCTATACGAGTACCTTGAAAATGAAAATATAGCTGCCTACATTTAATAGGCGAGAGAACTAAGGCCAAAGTTTATACAATACTTAGGAACTAAAGTTCATTAAACATGGTCACACCCACGCCAGTAGGCTATCAAGTGACTACTTGGTATCTGCAGGAGAGTGGTCCCAGGGCCCCGATAAATAGCAAAGTCCACAGATGTTCAAGTCCCTTAACAAAATGGCACAGCATTTGCATTTAATCTACACACACTTTCCCATACACTTTAAGTCATCTCTAGCTGATTCATAATACCTAATACAAAATAATTTTTCTTCCTGTAGAATGTACCTCTGAAAACTTCCTCACATTTCAATTTTTTTATTGAAAATAAAATAAATAGTCAAGGAAGTCAGGGGAGAGGATTCAGAAGCTCAGCTCATTTAGTTAAAAGAGTTAAAAATAATTTAAAATGTCAATGACTAGCTATCTTTTTTGGTGGAAAGGGTATTTTTTAATTTGTTCTCTACCAATAACATAATTATATATAAACATGTTTTATTTTGTTTTCATTCTTAAGACCCATGCCTATATATATACTTGTTAAAAAATATATTACTTCTTCTCTCTTTTTGACAAGGAAAAAAGAAGTTAGCTTAAGTTTACTAAATATTAACCTTATTTTAACATTATAAAAAGAAATGCTAGTTTGAATCTGAATGAGGCCTTCTTAAGTCTTTCGTATTTTTCTAGTGTTTAGACCTTTTGGGCAAAAATTCTATATTGAAAGAGAGAAACCAATTGAAAGCAAATCAAATCTGCATTTGCCAGAAAATTATTAGACTTCCCCTCATTTTGGTTTACCAAGTCCTCTTTGTATTTAGTTCCTATCATGATACAGAAAAGTAAGGCACTTAGAAAGTGGTTAATACATATTGGCTGAATGAACACAGAGTTTGTGATTTGCAGCAAATGCTTCTAGGGCTTCAGTTTGGGGTGTAATTTGGTAACAAAACAAATCAAAAATGTATTTCTCCAGATTTTTCTAGATTATCATCCACCTTTAAAAATTTAGGAACTATAAATCCAACAAAATTGTCATTTAGAGGATGAAAATCACCTGGACGTTTTACAAGCTGCTCTCTCTTCCATGTTCCCAGGTACCTTCTGTCTCTGGGGTTATGGAGATGATGCTCTGACCATTCCAGTGCTGGCACTATTTATAGTCAGGAAAGTCATCAGGACACTCTTCTATCAGCCTTACTGATAGTTCCCACTTACGATGGGAATCTCTAAGTCAAAATCCCACTGTCCACCTTTCCCATCCTCCTCCCTCTGAGGCACTGTTACTAAAACTCCTGCACTGTTCTACTTGTTTAAGGTAGATTTTAAATAAAGATTTTAAAACCTTGATTTTAAATCTTGGTAGGGCTCCAACTTTCATCCCCAGTGCGGGTTAGACTATGGTGACACTGCTTTCTCGGCTTCATGAAGTAAGCACATCTCTACTCCCTCATAATGGGCCCCACTTTCCTGGAAGCATGGATTAGTTCCTTTTTCTTAAACACTGGAACTGTTTTCCCACTTTCTTATCTCTATGCCCCAGCTCTCCCTATTCCATTCTCACAATCTAGCCACGTTTCCTCACGTAACATGACAAGTAAGAGTTTGCCTACAAGGTTTCCTGCAAAGCCCAAGGAGTCGAACTATCAAAACAGAGGCTTAGAGCTAAGCAACTGAATGGGTCAACTAGAAATTGGATATATTAATGAGCATGAGGCAAATACTTATTAATAATTCATTACCAGGTTACAGGGCAAAGTTTATACATAAAGATAGAGCCCAGAATGCAGACACTGTGATTACAGGTAACTAAGAGATATCAATACAAATTTTAGTGTCCAGAAGAAATATTTATAATGGAGAAGGCCCCAATAAGTAGGACAGAGATGGGGGGATTCTTAAAGGGAATCTAAGAGCAAATACCATGCAGAGACCAAAACTGGTAATAGCTTCAAAGTGCTGTCTTCACAAAAGGAGGCCAAGGCACAAGGCAAGGTTTAAGAAACAAACTCTAGTCTGTAGATTAGTAAAAGGAGAGCAAAATCCCTCCTCTCATAGGAACTATAAAGCTAGGAGACTTAATTTAGTCTCCTCAGTTACCCTCACCCACACATTCTGAGAGAGATCATTTAAACTATTATAGTAGAATAGGGATGCACTACAATAGTTTCTTTAAAATAGGTGGACCTTTTTTTTATTAAGTTCATTTAAAATATTTCAAGACTGTTATTCCAGATATTCTAATAAAATTCCTACTGCTGGAGTCATATATTTATGTTAGGTAAAGAAAGAATCCAAGAGGTTTCTATTTAGGCGATATCTTGACATTACAATTAAACCTTAACTTACTGTAGCTAAATAAGTTATTTTAAACTCTTCTCTAAGGTACGTGACCTACATCTTTCCCTGAAAAAGTTTTTAAAAATGGAAAATGATTACTTTAGGGTGGTCATATACATATGTCTGTATCCATTTGTGTATTTGTCTATAACTCATACTGGAATATATTTTTCTATGAATAACTACCTTTAAGATGTACCAAATCAGTCTTCCAACATCTTTTTTTCTCACCTAAAAGTGTTTTCCTATGATAAAAAGTTAATAAACACTTATAAGAGAGTTAATATATGCATACCTCATTTTATTGTGTGTCACTTTATCACACTTCACAGATACTGTGTTTTCTACGAATTCAAAGCTTGCGGCAGCCCTGCACTGAGCATACGTGTCAGCACCATTTTTCCAACGGCCTTTGCTCACTTTACATGTCTTTGTCACATTTTGGTAATTCTGACAATATTTCAAACTTTTCATTATTATATTTGTTACGGTGATATGTGATCAGTGATCTCTGATGTTACTACTGTAATTGCTTTGGTTTTTTTTAACAATAAAGTATTTTTATTTAAGGTATGTACTTTTTTTAGACATAATACTATTGAACACTTAATAGACTACAGCATACTACCCCCAAAATGTGTGTGACCTGCTTTATTCAGTCTTTGCTTTATTGCAGTGGTGTGAAGTTGAACTCACAAGATCTCCAAGGTGTGCCTATATTTAAAATGCCCACTTGCAAATACTATATGTGTCTTTGTCACTGAAGAGTACAGTTAAAGATTTGTCTTTGTGTGTGTGTATTATTACTTTATTTGTGGATTGTAAGTCTATTTCTTGCACAGTTGTGTGTATATATAACACTCCTTCAACTCACCATACTTTTTAAGAATATTCTTTCAAAAGTTTCTAATTTTTAGTTCCTCTACCTAAAAAGTAAATGAAGTTGCATTCAAATTACCCAGGAGTATAAAATCTTGACTCTGTATAATTACTTTTAAAATTATTTCTGTCAAACATGTGTTAAAAGTGAGCTAATCATTAATATATATTTTAAATGTTACTATGAAATATGAAAGCTAGCTGAAATTTTATACAAATGTAGTCTATTTTCTCAAAAGAGTGCTTCAGTTGGAATTTTCAGGCCAAAAATGTCATCACATTGACTACAGAATATCATTTATATAATTTTTGTACTGGGTGTCACCCAGTGGAGACCCAAGAAACAAAGGTCCTTAGAGATTAAGAATCTACCAGAGTGTGTGTAAATTGATTCACATTTCTGTGAGAATCTTTGTTGGTGCAATACAATATTTAGATATATGTCATTAAAAAAGTGACAGGTACAAGTATTTATACATACATATCCATGAACAGTTGTTGAAAATGAAAAGGAATTGGAAACAATTTAAACGTTCATCAAAATGTAAACTGTTAATTGAATGATGGTTTATTGAAATGCTGATATTATGCAGCTATCATCATTGCTAAAAGGGGTATGTGTGTAGAAAGACAGACACTAGAAAAAAGTTTCTGATAGCCAACAAAAATACATCACTTATATGTTGGTTATAAGTAAGTGGTTAAATTCTGTATGTAAAATTTAAGAAAACTGAGCCATCTCAGGAGATTATGTCTAGAGATGAAAGCTAATATTAAGACAACACAGGATGGTAAAGAAACATAAAAATCTTCTCGGTAACATACCCTGGGGGTCTCCTGACAATGATTATTATTCTCTGTTATTCAGAACACAATGACAACTGTGTCCCAAAAAGAAACCAGGTATTCAAAACTTTAAAGTAATCTCTTGCTACTTATTCTTTCTAGACACACAGCCATTCCAGAGTTTCCAGGTATGTTAAATGCTCCAACTCTCCTCTCTCTGCTGCACAGATTCTGCTTACAAGTAACTGCAGCTATTTTTTGACTTCTGCATTGTCTTATTTATGTCTCATTTAGCACCACACTGAGTTTCCTTTTTTGCATTTCATGTTTAAATTTCTCCAGAGAAAGTGCCTGATGAGGTTGAAAATCACCATCTAGTACGTTATTTTCACAAGATATCTCATCATGATGTAATAATCAGCAAGGAATGCCTGATTATTCAAGTTCTAATCTCTGCCTCTAAGAGTGGTGTACAAACAATTAAAATCCATGGGATGTAATCACAGCAGAAACTTTACTTTTATTCTATCACATTCTTAAAAAATATCCCGTAGGTACCTCCTCTGTCCCTCGATAAAAACTTGGGCACATCTCATGATTTTCCAGAATCCTCCTAAGTGATAGAAAACTCTAAATTACTTATGTCAGAAAATATGGCCTTGATTTAGAAATAATCTTATATGCATTCCAACATATTACTCAACACTTCAATCTAAATTAAACAGTAGCATATTTTTTTCTTTTCTTCCCTTAACCAGTGCAGGTTAGAGGCAAGTCTTCTGTCTTGTAAGGAGAGCAAATAGTTGGAGTCTTTATTATTTCCTCCTCTTTTGACACATCACTCACTAGCTGCTGTTCCTGAGTCTTCCAGTAGCAAAGCAAAAACAAGAAAGGTAAAGGACATACAATATTCCCATTTGATGGCTACTTTCGCAAAAGAGCTCAGAACATTCTGTGCTTGACAAATATTTAAAGCTGACTCCTTTACTCCCGTGAACTTTCTGGGCCCTTCAACTGAAACTCCACTGACTTGAGACTGATCTTGATGTTCCTTCCCCTGCTGATTCTTCTCCAAAGTTTGGCTTTCCGTAATACAGTGCATACAATTTCTGTGTCTTCCATGAAGACAATTCTCTTGACTTGGGCAGAACTTAACCCCATCCTGGTTATCTCCCAAATGGACTATATGTGTCCCACAAGAAACATTTACACAGTCTTCGGCCTGTTAAAATATGAGAGTACAGGTTGAATCCAACACAGAAGCAACCTGCTCCTTACTCCAATCATTAGAACAACTCATCAAAATATCTCATCCTCTTAGATTTCCTCTATGAAAGTCATAGTCTCAGTTAATGAAAATACCTGTATTAGTTACCTAGGCCTGATGTAGCAAAGCACCACTAACTGGGTGACTTAGAACAATTAGAACTGTATTGTCTCACTGTTCTGAAGGCTAGAATTCTGAAATCAAGATGGTGACAAGACCATGCTCCCTCTGAAACCTTTAGGGAGAAAAGTTTCTGTGCCTTTTTCTAGCTTCTAGTGACTTGCCAGCAATCCTTGCTATTCTTAGGCTTATAGCTACAGCACTTCAATTTCTGCCTCTGTCATTCCATGGAGTTTTCCCCTTGTGTGCCTGTACATCCTTTTTCCTCTTCTTATAAAGACACAAGTTACACTGAATCAGAGCCCACCTTAATAACCTTATCTTAATCTGACTACATCTACAAAGACCCTATTTCAAGTAAGGTTGTATTCTTAAATACATGAATTTTTGTTTGTTTGTTTGTTTGTTTTTAATGATCTCCATTCTGACTGGTGTGAGACAGATGACTGGATAAAGAAGCTTTGGTATATTTATACAATGGAATATTACTCAGCCATAAAAAGAAAAAACATAATGCCATTTGCAGCAACACGGACGGATCACTCTAAGAGAAGCAAGCCAGAAAGGGAAAGAAAAATACCATATGATATCACTCATACATGGAATCTAAAAAAAGGAAAAAGATACTAATGAATGCATATACAAAACAGAAGTAGACCCAGACATAGTAAACAAACTTATGGTTACCAGGGGAAAGGGGGTGGGAAGGGATAAATAGGGAGTTTGAGATTTGCAAATAAAAACTCCAATATATAAAAATAAATAAAAAACAGATTTCTTCTGTATAGCACAGGGAACTATATTAAATATCTTGTGGTAACCTATAATGAAAAATAATATGAAAACAAATACATGTATGTATATGTATGACTAAAATATTACGCTGTACAACAGAAACTGACACATTGCAACTGGTTATATTTCTATCAAAAATTAATACAAAAAAAGTACCTGGGGTTAACACATCAATGCATCCTTTGGAGGACACAATTCAACCCATAATAACTTCTAACCAAGCTCTCCAAGTGGTCTCTCTCACTTTACATTTAAAGTCACCTCCACCCATTCTCTCCTTAGTGAATGGATACGGTAGTGGGGAGGGGGTTTATCATATGGGAATTGTTTTCTTTAAATAATCTTCTAATTAAAATCCTCTGGTCATTCTTTTACTTTTTTTTCCTCTTTTGGAGTGATAAAATTTTGCTTTTTAAGAGTTGTGAAACTGATTCCTTTGAAAACATTTAGTGAGATCTGGTCTCACTTTGGCATTTAATACATTTCACATTGTCTGAGGCAAATAACCCATTTTAAGCATATACACATTTAGTTGGGACAGATTTATATATCCAAGTAACCACCACCACCACCACCAACAAAAAAAAAAATGAAGAATTCCATTAACCTAAATATTTAATTCTCTCTAGTCCATTTCAAGACCATCCCTCCCACACCACCACCATCACCACCACTGCTTTGCTACCCCACCAGTCACTTAGCCCAGGAAAATCATGGTCTCATTTCTACGACTACAGATTAGTTTTGCCAGTTTCAGACTTTCAGATCAATGGACTCACCTAGCATGTATTTATTTTTATGGGCATATGTTTTCTTGTATTCAGAAAAGAAACAGTAGGAGTACTAGGTTGTATGTTAAGTGTATATATAATATTACAAGAAATTTCCAAACTGTTTTCCAAAGGATTCCAGTTACTGTATATCCTCATCAACTCTTAACGTTGTCCACCTCTTCAATTTTTGCCATTATAATGGGTTTACAGTGGTACTTCATTATAGTTTTCATTTGCATTTATCTTCTGACTAGTGATACTGAATTTCATTCCATGAATATATTGGCTATTCGTATACTTATTTTTGTCAAGTATCTGTTCAAAAACATTTGCCTATTGATAACTGGGTTAGTTGTATTCTTTTTAATGCATTGTAAGGTTAAAAATTTTTTCTGGATACAAATTTGTGTGTGTATATATGTATATATTTGTGTACAGAGAGAGAATTTTCAGGAAGATGCTTTAAATTTTGATGACAAAATTTTAACAATGTTTTTTATAGTTCATGCTTTTCATGGTTTGTTAAATACAATCTTTTCCTAACCTAATATCTCAAAGATTTTCTCCACTGTTTTCTCCAGAAATACGAGTTTTAACTTTTAAATTTAGTTCTGTGATATGTTTTCAAGCTAATTTTGGGGTATGATGTGATATGTGGGTCGAGGTTTATCTTCCCTCTATGAATGTCCAATTGTTCTGGCACAATTTGTTGAAAAGTGTAGGCTTTCCATCATTGAATCACTTCCACATATTTGTTTAAAATCAATTGACTGTGTAAGTGCAGGTCTATTTCTGAACTCTCTATTCTGTTTCATTGATCCATACATCTATCCTTATGCCAATGGTGTACTGTCTTGATTACTATACTTTTATAGTATGCCACTGAATTAGACAGCATTAGTTCTATAAATCTGTTCTTTGCTTTTACAATTGTTTTGACTATGTCCTTAGATTTTCCATATGTATTTTGGAATAACCTGTCAATTTCTAGAGAAGTTTGCTGGAATTTTGATTGGCATTGTAAGGAATCTATAGATTATTTGAGGATACATTATATCTTAACCATACTGAGCCTTCCAACCCAATAACCAGATGTAACTCTTGGCTTATTTCAGTATTTGTTACCTTTTGTCAACAGTCTTTTGCAGTTTTCAGTTTATGGAGTTCACATATACATTATTAAATTTATTCCTAAATATTTTATTTCATGAAAATCTACTTAAATGATAGTTTTTTAAAAATTTAATTTATAATTGCTCATATATATAACTACTTTCCATATATTGACTTACCATTTTGTGACGTGGCAAACCACATTAGAGTTTATTAGATCCAGTAACTTTTATTTGTAGATCCCTTAGGATCTTCCATATACTTGATCTTATCCTCTATAAACAAAATAGGTTTACCCTTTTGTCCCAAACTCCATGCTCTGTCTCCCTTTCCTTCACTCGCATTCTTCCTCTCTCTCTCTTCCTCCCAGTCTCCCTTTGTCTCCCTCTATGGTTTATTGCACTTCCTAGGACCATGGTACAACATTGACTAGAAACAGTGAAGATATTCATCCTTGACTTGTTCCTGATCTTCAGCAGAAATAATTTCATATTTTTGATTAAATATAATGCTAGCTCTATTTTTTTAGCTACATTTTATTAAGTTGAGGGAGTTCCCTCTCTTAACCTATTTTTCTGAGAATTCTTTCATGTATACTGTTGAATTTTGTCAGATGATTTATCTGCATTTAGTGAAATGATTACTTTTGCTCTGACTTATTAATATGATAGACTGCATTGATTGGTTTTCAAAGTTAAAACAGTCTTGAATTCCAGGAATCATGATATAATTTTTCTACACTTGTGGATTCTAAATATTGTTTTATGAAGTGTTTTACAGATTTGTTCATATTAAACTGCAGATCCTGATAATATAATTGTTTGGTTCTAGTCTATCAGTTAATGAAGAGAGAATTATTAAATCTCCAACCATGATTGTAGATTTTTCTATTTTTTCTTTTAGTTTTATCAGATTTTACTTCACTTATTTTTAAACTTTTCCTAAAAATATTAACTACTTATATAAGACGTTTATGTGTTTATTATGTAATATTACCACACATATAGCCAGCTAACCTTAATATTTTTTACAGTTCAATATTTATCATCAGGAAGGTTTCTGTTAAATATATGTGAATGAGAAACAAGAAAAATGATTTTATAATATCCTTCCCTCAAACATAAAATGTGTTTATTAAAGTATATGGAAATATGAGATAAAGTTTGTCACCACAACTCTTTAGAGTATTGTCTATGACAATAAATAAGCCATTTGGTAGGAGAAAGTCATGTATATCCTGGTATGAGAGTAATAGAAAAGCAGCATGGGGTTGAGCTTAGGTGAAACTAAAATTAATTTTCACAGTTTAGTTGCCGGGTGGTCTCAGATGACATGACTGTTTAATCTTAGCTAGTACAGGTGTGAAAGTCATAATATGAAAACTGACACATTCAAATAGAAAAAGAGACAATATTATAATTAGGCTTCATACTCACAGTGAAGTGTGAAAATAGAAGCTTTTTTACACAATTTCTCTGAATTGTAGAAAAACTACAGAACTTTTTGGAAGATAAATATGAACATTACATAGCTTTCACTCTCTGTACTACTCATAACAAAGCTTTTTTTGGCTGATATTTATCTTGAAGACTTTTCATTTTACCAGTGCCTGAGACCAATTTTTAGAGCCATTCCAGCAATGGAAATATGCCTAATTGCCTGGTTCAAGATCTTTTTTTTCCTCCCCATAGAGAATGTTATTTTTAAATTAGAGCACTTTCTGTCCATTTTCCTATCTAATTAAGACACAAATACAGTTTGGTCTGCTCACCACGAAATTGGCTGTGGAAATATATCCATTAGTTACTTTTGATAAGTCTTTAAAAACAAGATTGCATATATAATATTTATAATAATATATATTGAGCAATACTATATATAGGACATGCTATGTGTGGTTAGGTAGATTACACTATTAATGAACATTCATAACATGGCTTGAAGCAGATACACACCTGTGTTGGTGTTTCTCAATGAACAAAGTAATATCATAAAACAGAAAACATATTTCATTCCATTGAGGACAACTACATAAAATTACTGTGACTAAAAAGCACATTTAAAAACTCTACTGAAAAGAAAAATCCTACCAAAATGGATAATGCTTTGATGCCATTAAAATAATTGTTTTCATCTATCTGTGATTCATTTCCACAGATACAATATATGGTAAGCTTATTATTTCTCATGGCAAAAACCTACATTATGTAATTCCCTAAACCATAAATTAAATAATTTCTTAAACTGAGGTTCTTTCAATGGTATCCTAGTATAAATTACATTTGATTTGGTAGTAAGACACATGCATGATCAGTGAATTTGTAGGTTAAGGATAACATTCAAGTATACAAAATAATTCTAATTCTTCATTATTAATGAACTTGTTAAACTTAGAAAATATGTTGAAAGTGTTTCAAGGGTATATAGTAAAATTATGGGAGTAAGAGGAAGTTTTATATTTACTGTTTATTTTATGTATCCCTTAAAATGACCTCTCCTGTAGTTAAAATATAAGTAGACCAGCAAACTTAATCTGTGTTTATCTCTGAGTTATCATTCATGTAGGAGAGTTATTCATCAGAATACAATCTCTGTACAGCTTGTCTATATAACAACTATAGGTAATACTATAATTATATAATAATATGTATTTTGTGTTATAGTAGTAAATACAAATGCATTACATTAAAAAAAACCTAGATGTTTTTATACTAACTAAACTTTCCTTAAAACATTATAAAATTAAAATTCGATTTCAATTATATCTCTTAAACAAACTGAATAAATTGCATCCTATTATACTCTATGTAAAATCTTATGTAAATATAATGAGTTATATAGACTTTGGGTACATAATACTAGATGTGTATCAGAAAACAAATTCACAAATTGGTGAATTAACATTCAAAATTGATTATTCACTTCCAATTTTACTCAAAATCTCATATGGTTGCCATTAAGAAACCATACCCTGTCTATTTGTTCATTTTGTGAAACTGATATTCTTAATACATGGCCAGGAGGTGTCAGCCAAAGAGGTAAAACAGAAAATGGAGAATTGTGCAGTGGAGAGATTACAATCCAGTTTGTCTGTGTCGTATGTCTTCTTCTCACATTCTATTAAGTGAAATTGGTCACATACTACCACCTAACTTCATGAGAAGAAAGGATAGAGGCTGGAAAATGTTTCTATGTGCCCAGGAGGAAAACAAAATATCTTTGGAGAAAATATGGCATTTCTTTTGTCACAAATACTAAATAAAAGAAGGGAGAAGCTCAAAACCACATGAGTAAAGTGTGTATTACATTTTTCTGAGATTTCCAAGGCAGTAGTACTGTTGCAGGTACCAAGTATGTTTGGCAAGAACAGCAAGAATAGTGTAATTGATAAACCACAAGTGCTCTATTCACTTAGACTTTACTTATTTCAGGAAATCCAAATTAGTTTCTCAAAGAGTAAGTACTTCCTCTTCTACATTTCAAAATGGTGTTAAATATTCATCATCACTAAAAAGTAATTCATAATGGATTTTCTTTTCTTTTTCACTGCATTAGTTTGGTATTTCTTCAATGAACAAATTTTCTTCTAAATTGAAAATATAATTTTATTTTACTGTAGATAAAAATCTGGAAAAAGAACGTATTTCAATGGAAAGTTACAGTGTTCTAATAGAGTGTCATCAAACAATTATATTTACAGACACTCTGTTAAGCATTTTCATACATCTTTTTTAATATATACATGATATTACTCTAAAATAGGTTTTAATTATTAAAAGAAACCAAAAGATCATTTTAGACTTAATAGAACCCACTTTATGAGCTTATACAGAGGCATTAACCACAGGAATAAAACAATAATTATACTTTATTGAAAAATTCATTCTAATATGTAATTAATTAGTCATAATTGTCCCTGGTGATATATTATATTCTTAGCTTGGAGTAGTTGGGTATTGTATCATGGTTGTTTAATAATCATCACAGTATTCAAAAGTATGACAATATTTTCCCATTATTTTATTTACTGCTTTAATTTTATAAAATCTTGAAACCAAAAGACATAGTAAAATTTTCTAGATGCATTCTTACACTATGTATAGCCACCATTAGGGGTATTTACACAAAATTACTTATGAGATATTTACCTGAATCTTAAATTATTTTTACAGTAACATAGCACTAACGTAGAATTATAACTTCCATAAACCAAATGAAAGCTAGAACTCCAAAGAAGACGAAGATTTTTGAAACGGACTTCCAAGCTACTGAAGCAAGGTGAAAATGAAAAATAAATATGTGTTTGTTATAGTCTGGATTACTTTTTCTTGGTTATCTTGAATGATACAATTATATTCTGATTTTTTTTTAAGGAGGTTGTCTCAAAGATACTAGAGAATCACACCCAACTTTAACTGCAAATGCATTTCATACACTGTTACTAAATTTTGAAGCTAATAACTACTTTCAAGTTCTTCACATATTACACATGACTAAAATCAGTACTATTAATACCCTTAACAGAAACGTTATATTATGAAAAGTAATGTTTCATTTTGAAAAGAAATGTTCAAAGTAATAATGTGAAGTAATGTAAGAAACCTTATATGGTTTGAATGCTCTTACAGATATACCAACAAAACACTTTTAAATTTGAATCATATTGATATATGGTCCACATCATTGAATATAAAGATAATATTAAGATGTTTGATGTTGCTGGATAGAGTGGTAACCTAAATCAGGTTAATTTGTAGTCATCAATTTGCTTGCTCAGAGTAGGTGTTAAGCTACTCAACAACTCTGACTCTTTGATGGGTTTTATATACTGAATACTCCTCTCTTCTTCATAACCATGATAGTTCAAAATAATAATAGCAATAATGTATCAGATGATTATAACTTATGGATAAGTGAAATGAATGACAGTGATTTTAAAGGGATTATGGGAGGAACTAGAGGAACTGGGAATACTTTTAAAGTAATTGCACTACCAGTAAAATCATATAGTGTTAATGGAAAGTGGAATTATTAGTTGTAAATATATCTTTCACACTCTAGGGCAACCACTAAATATTTTTTAAAAAGATTTATAATTGGCATGCTAAAAAAGAAAAAAAAAATGGAGTCAAATACTAAATTAAAACCAGAGAAGGAGAAAAAATAGTTGAAGAAAAAAACAAAGAAAAACAATGTTTTGAATATAAGTTAAAAATATGATAGAAACCAATTATATCAATAATCATTTAAACATGAATGGTATAATGTTCACCAATGAAAAGACAGACAGTATCACAGGGGATGAAAAACTGAACAAAAAATCCAGACCCAACTCCATGTTGTTTATAAGAAGTCTACCTTAAATATAAAGATAGACAAAAAGTAAAGAAATAGAGAAAAATATACCATGCTAAAACTAAACATAGGAAATCTGAATATATTCATTGCAGACAATCCCAGCTTCACAGTATGAAGAATTATCCGAGGTAGGAAGGGGTTCTAAATAATGATAAAGGGGTCAAATCTCCATAGTGATCCATAATGTGTATGTGCCAAGGAGTAGTGTATCAAAATATGTCAGGCCAAAAACACTGGAAGTGCAAGGAGAAATAAGGAAATCCACTACTAAAGTTGGTGACTTCAACACAAACCTTTCGATTCACGGATTCAGCAGAGAGTAAATAAGCATATAGATGAACTGTACAGCACCATCATCAGCTGGATCTAATTGACATTTAAAGATTACCTCATCTAATAACAACATAATACACATTCTTTCAAAATCATAGGGACCATTCACCAAGATAAGCCAAACATGGGGCCATACAAGACCCCTTAATATATTTAAAAGAAGAGAAATCATACAAGTTTGCTCTCAGAGCATAACAGAATTAAGCTAGAAATCAATTAGAAAAATATAACTGAAAAACACTGAAATTTTGAAGATCAAACAACATACTTCTCATTAATGCATGTGTTAAGGTAATTTTAAAACAGTTTAAACAAAATAAAAATGAAAATGAACCTTATCAAAACCTGTGAGATACAAAGAAAATAATGCTTAAAGAAAATTTATAGCATTGAATGTGTATATTAAAAAATAAAGATATCTAATATCAATACTTTAAGCTTCCACCTAAAACTAAAAAAAGTGAAACTAAATCAAAAACAAGCCAGAAATAAATAATAAAATATAAATCAGAAATTTATGAAATTAAAAATGGATCATCAATAGAAGAAAATCAACAAAATTTAGAACTGGTTCTTTGAAAAAAAAAATAAAATTGATAACTTCTAACCAGGCTAACCAATAAAAAAAGAGAGAAGACTCAAATTATCAGAAATAAAAGGTGGGCATTACTACTGAACCCATGGACATTGAAAGAATAATAAAGGAATATTATTGACCACTTTATGCCCACAATATTGATAATTTTGTTGAAATGAACAATTTCTTGAAAGACACAATTTATAGAAACTTACACAAAGAGAACTAGATCATCTGAATAGGCATGTATCTATTAAATAAATTAATTCAATAATTAATAACTGAAACAGAAAGCACTAGGCCCTGATGCCTCTACTGGTGAAGTCCAAGGAAGAAATGATACCAGTTCTCTACAATTTCTTCTAGAAAATAGAAGTAGATGGAATACGTTCTCATTTGTACTATGGAAACAGCCAATACAAAACCCAGACAAAGTCATCACAAGAAAGAAATATTATAGACCAATATTTCTCACAGACATAGACACAAATAATGCTCAACACAATATGAGCAAATCAAACCCAACAATATATAAAATGTATTATACACCATTAAAAAGTGGAATTTACCTCAGAATTTATCTCAAGTATGCAACACCGATTCAACATCCAAAAATTAATTTATGTAACTCATCACATCAACAGGCTCAAGAGAAATATGTATAAACAAACCTCATTCAACAAACCCTTATCTTCCTAGTTATTTCTTTACAATTTACTATCCCTAGCCCAAACACCTTTGTCTTGTCAATTCTTCACCATTTAATGGATAAAGGAGTCTAAAAGGAAAAATGATGGAAAAATTGGACATACACATGCAGCAAAAAAGAATCTAGACACAGACCTAACACATTCCACAAGAATTGATTCAAAATGGATCACAGATTTAAACTGAAAATGTAAATTAAAACTCCAAGAAGATAACATAGGAGAAAATCTATGTAATCTGGAGCTTGAAGATGACTTTTTATATACAACAGCAAAAGCACCATATGTGAAAGAAAAAGATAAGTCAGACTTTATTAAAATTAAAAATTTCTTCTCCACACAAACACGGTTGAGAGAATTCATAGACAAGACACAGAGTGGGAAAAATATCTGCAAAACATGTTTGATATGGCACTTGAATCCAAATATGGAAAGAAGCTTTAAAACTCAGCAATAAGAAAGCAAACAGCCAAATAATGGCAAAATATGAGAATACACCCTCACCAAAGATGGTATACTAATGTCAAATAAGCATATTCAAAGACGTTTAACATCATGCTATTAGAGAACTGCAAATTAAAATAATGTGATACCACTACACATTTCTTAGAATGGCTAAAATCCAAAACAGTAACAACATCAATTGCTAGCAAGATACGGAGCAACAGGAAATCTCATCTGGTGCTGGTGGGAAAGCAGAAAGGCACAGACACTTTGGAAGACAGCCTGGCAGGTTCTTACAAAGCCAAACAGTCTTATCACGTTCCTAGATATCACACTCCAAAATATTTAACCAAATGAGTTGAAAAACTTGTATCCACACAACAATTTGCACTAGACCATGTAAAGCTGCTTTCTTCATAATTGCCAAACCTTGGAATTCAAAAGGTGATTTGACAAACTACAGTGCATAAATACAATAGAGTATTATTCAACAATAAAATGAAATAAGCTCTCAAGACAAGACATGGAGGAATCTTGATACATGCAAGAAACCACTTGGAGAAAGCTGCATATTGTATGAATCCAACTATATACTCTTCTAAAAGGCAAAACTATAGAGACTATAGAAAGATCAGTGGCTGCGGGGCCTTAGACGGAGGGCAGGAAGATGAATAGGTGATGCACAGGGGGTTTTTAGGGCACTGAAACTATTTTGTGTGATACTGCAATGGACTGTAATGGCAGACATAACATATATTTGTCAAAATCCACAGAACTGTATAAAAACTGAATCCTAATGTAAACTATAGAGTTTAATTAATAATAACATACCAATATTGGTTCATCAACTGCAAGGAATGTACAACACTAGTGAAGATGTTAATGATAAAGGGAATTCTGGGTAGGGGATGGGGCAGTGGAGAACTTTCTATATTTTCCGTTCATTTCTTTGTAAGTATAAAATTACTCTAAAACATAAAGTCTACTAATTCAAAAAAAGAGATTTTCGTGGTGTTTTTAAAACAGCACAATTTAGCCCTTTCTGTCTGAAAGAGAAATCAGAACCTATGAGTGGATAGCTGCCCCCAAATTACAATATGATATCTGTCGCACTGTTTTTAGGGGTCAGGCATCAGGCAGTGAGGAAAAAACAATGTTTTCAGAGTATGGGACAGTATCTATATTAGTAGTGGAAAATATTCAGTACATTATGCCAGCAATAAATTGGAAGACATATAATACAGACAATCTACCTTAAAGTGCTGGGTGACTGGAGGTTAAGAAAGTTTGTTGGTAGCATGTGATTTTTATTGTTAGCTGTTTTTGACAAAGCATTGTAAGAAACTTAAAACTAAGCCCCAAATTGACCATTGTGCAATGAAAAATGCAAGGGAATAGAGAGAGTCAATACATGGAGGCATTAGGATGGAAAAGACAACTGATACTGGGTCAAAAATTAAACGATTAAATATTAAGACTTCTTTTCAGTTAAAAAAAAAAAAAGCCACAAAATAAACTCTAGCCTTGCTATAAGGATTAAAGTAAGGTCATGGCCATGGTGTGATCCAATGTTTAAAACTGGAGATGGATTAAGACAGTGCCTGACACTTCCTTTCAATCATACTCTTATTTGGCTTTTACCCCTGCACAATGATCACATGATGAAGACATTGCTCAAATGTGAGTACACATTATAGGAAATGATCAAGAACCCAATACTAGTAACATATACTATGGTTTAAAATAAGTAAGACTATGTTGCCAGTGTGAAGGGATATGCTGCATTTATCTACTGTAAGTCTACGCAGCTAATATCCTCAACATATTTTGTTCACTTTGTGAAACACAAATTATTTTTTTTTCTAGTTCGATTTCTAATATATACTTATATTTATTATATAAAATTCATGGCTTTATAGTAGAATTTTAAGCAAAATGAGAAAGTTTTAAAATGTTTTTAACTTTTTTCTGCTAAACTTTCCTGCAGTAGAGAAACATCATGCAAAAAGATTTCCTTCTTAATCGGGTTTTTCAATAACTTCCTTCAAATGAAAATCTCGTATGGATCTGAATTTCTCTTCATAGACAGCATTTTGGGATGAACAAACTAAATACAATTACAGAATATCTTTCAAACCTACACTGGAAATGAATAAGAGATCAGTAATGAAAGAGTATGTCCTTTGGGCTCTTTACATATTACCACTGAACTAGAGTAATAACATCATATTTTCACTGAGGAATATTATTGGGGTGCTGCTTTCTCTATATTGATTAGGTTACTTAAATAACATAGTCCAGGCAAATACAGCAATATCAGCCTAAAATAACATTGTGAGGTAGAGATAAAAACAATTTTGAGTTTAAGAATTTTATATTAAAATTAAAATGATTTAGCACAAAAATCATACATGTCAACTAATTTTTAATGTGACAGAAATTCTTATTTTAAATAGTAACATATTCAATCTATTGCTGAAATGATATTGTAGACAAAATAAATTCACTAAGGAAACTTTAACTTTTTCTTCTTCAGGATCTTTTTCTCTTTCCTTCTTTTAATCTGATACTTTGCTTTATGATATCATTGCCTCACAACCATATTCACTTCAGCAGGGAGAATCGCATAAAAGAACTGCTTGAAAGGGTAATGGTATTCGCTGCATTACTAATCTATTCTTTCAACCACTGATTAGCATTGAAATTGATTTTGAACTTCTTGTGACTAAAATGACATTAATCTAGCATTTGCTGTTAGAAACATAACACCTATTTCATGTTAACAGGTGATGACACATCATTAATTTGATAACTTGATGTTGAAACTCTTTACAAACCATCAAAAACATTAGTCCAAAAGAGCTCTCTAAGAGAAAGTAATGTGAATGTCTTGGAATACTGAAGACTGAAGATGTCATTTTGGGAGGAAGTATTTGGACTAGACAGTTTTGGAATTCACATCAGTATGCCTTCTTTATTATAAGTCAGAAATTCTCAACCCTAGCTGTTTGCTACAATCACCTAAAAAACTTTTTAGAAACCGTTATACATTGACTGCAACCCCGGTGGTTCTGATTTATTTGGTCAGATATGGGAACCAAGGCTTCAGTATCATTTAAATCTTCCTAGGTTAATTCAATCTGGAAGCAAGGGATAATAACCAGTTTTAACCCAGCATTCAAATACCCACGCTAACATACACCTATTAACTTGGAAACATTCATGTCTGTCGCAAAATCTTCTACAAATAGCAAGCGTAAGTATTTTCATTCTTGGCTTTCATGAGGGACTCGTGCAGGTGAAAAGCACAGTAACATCTACAATCCCTTTGTAATATCTGTAACAAATAGTGCTTTACTGTAATGCCAAAGGTTTTCAACACTTTTCAGTACAACTTTCAGTCAGGTAGGGAAATAATGGCATAAAAGTCTCTAAAATGTTTTTCAGAAGATAGAATCATACCAAAAATCTGACTCTATGGTGTTAGAATGAAATATTCATTCTATTTCTTCCGTTGCTTTTTACAACTATTCCTTTTTTTTTCTGCTAGAAATAATAAAATATTCAGCAGAGAAAAAGTCTGCTGAAAAAGAATACAAACAAGTATCTTTCTTAAAAAAAAAAAGTTGGCCCAGATATCAGAGGCCAGGATTCTATGGATGACTCTGATGCTTTGTTACTATAAGATCTAGGTAAACTTTTAAATCTGCCTCTCTTCATTTTTATAAAACATGAGTTTTGCATTAGGTTAATTCTAATATTCTTTCAAGGCATTTTTTCTGCTCAATTTTATTTGTAACACTCAAGGAAAATTAAACTCATTTTAGCTTTATAGCTGAAACCACATTTAATTTGCTTGGCACTGCAAAGGTGCTTAAAAATATTTGAAATAAATGAATGTTTCCTTCACTCTATTGAATAGTTGACTTTAAAATGCATGAATTTTCCAAAATTTGAGGTTTCACCTTTAGCTTCTACTACTAAAATCTAAAATATTGCTTTGCAGTCTCCTTACTCAAACCTCATCCCATACATATATTATTTTTAATTATACTACTACTACAGCAAAAACAGTTGATTTCTCTT
Source organism: Camelus bactrianus (assembly GCF_048773025.1). Taxonomy (NCBI): domain Eukaryota; kingdom Metazoa; phylum Chordata; class Mammalia; order Artiodactyla; family Camelidae; genus Camelus; species Camelus bactrianus. Next base: position 45,261,802 of record NC_133550.1, on the reverse strand, counting down.
TACATTGTACCTTATGCTTTTAACATGTGTACATGCCTTGCCATGCTTCTTACGGCATGATGTTTCAAGGAAAGTATTATAACCCCACTTAGATGAGAAAACAGTCTTTGAAAGTTGAAAAGTGGTTGACCACCTCTCTCTCTCTCTCTCTCTCTCTCTGTCCCTCTCTCATCACTTGCTTGCTCTGATGAAGCAAGCCACGAGGTTGTGAGCTACTCTGTGAAGAGGCCCATTTGGCAAGGAATGAAAAGCAATCTCTAGCTAATAGATAGCAAGGGATTGAGGCCCTTATTGTGATAGCACGTGAACTGAATACAGCCAACAGCCAGGTGAGTGAGCTTGGAAACAGATCCTTCCCCAGGCAAGGTTTAAGATGACTGTATTTGCAGCTGACATTTCTACTGAAGCCTTGTGAGAGATCCTGAGCCACAGGACCTAGCTAAGCCATGCCCACATGCCTGAAAAATGGGAAGTGATGTAACACGTATTGCAGTTTCAAGATACTAAGTTTTGGAGTAATTTGATATGCAGAAATAGATAATACAATTGATTGTCTGAATCTGAATTTAAATTATCTTTTACACCTTGGCTCTAATTTGTATGTGCCATTCAGCTGCACACATGACTCTCCTCAACTATTTTCTTTGAATATCCACTTTTTATTACAAATAATGGCACATAATTAGTCAAGTGTACATATAATAGACAGAAAATAAAGAGTATCATACAGAAATTATATCCTTGACACCATTAAGAGGAATCATTACTCTTTCCAACCTCAGGCCACTTGACCTTTGAAAGGAAGAATTATCAAAAGGTTAACTCTGAACTGCTCTCTCTTTGCAACTTTCTCTTTATCTCTATACTTTCTCTGAGGTGGAGAAGTGGTCAGTTTAATCAATGGAGGCCTAATATCACTGGATTACATTACCAGTGAAGAGGGTCACTGAACTGCTTGCTACAGCAACAGTCAGAGAATCTGTCTCTAACTCTCTGGATTATCTGATGTATGTATGGATGATTTAGAATAGAAGTCAGCTTCTTTCTGACCCCTATTACCAGGTAGTATGCACTTTGGGGGCAGTTTCAGGCCTTAGAACCCACCATCTTGAGTATAGACATGCCATTCTCTCTCATTTACTCTCTTTGGAAGGTAACTGAAGCTAAACTGAGATTCTATATGAACATGTCTTATTAAATGAACCGTGAAACTGCATACAGAAGTAAGTTTCCCCACACACAGTTCTCAAGTCTTGATTTGGGGCTTCCTGTAGGAAAACCTCATTGGATCCCAGATTGAATTTGTGTTCTGCATCTTGTATTTAATGATGAGTAAGGATTTTTCAATTGGGTCACCATTAATAAAGCGAAATGATGATACCAATTTGGTCCTTTGAACATTGTTTCTAAATAACTGAAACCAGTGATCAAGAGAGCTAAGTTTTTGTATAAAGAATCCAACAAATTCCAAATGTATCACTTATCTATTCATGTTAGATAAGTCATAACTCTTTAGTTTCCTTACATGTAAAATTCACTGACACATTTGTTTTTATAATCTCAGATGTATTGTGATGGCTAAGTAAGAGAATAATATAGGTTAATTGCAATACTAAATTATTACAGTATTATTACAGTGTTCCAGAAAAAATTAGTGATCAACATGAATGAATAGATAGCATTCGTGTAGTGTGTTAAAAGGCATCAAACTCACATCTCTAAAATGGAGATTAAAAAATAGTATTCATATCTGTTTTATTTCAAGTCCTTTTCTGTTTGTTCATACAATTCTATAGTCAATCCCACGAGACCCCTTTTTTATACTGCAAATAACTGCCCTCATTTCTACCTCAGGGCTTTAGTTCTTCTTCCTTCTGCTGTAAAGCTCTTCAGTCTGCTCGAATATAGCTTCGTATATGAGCATTTGCCCTTTGTTCATCTGGGGGCAAATTCCTCTTCAGAGAGAAATGACCTGACTGTTCTTTTTAGAATATTAGAATATAGAAGATTAGTTTGTCCTCATTTTCATCTCTCTCTGTTCCTTTATCCTGCCTTACACTATAATACTGCATTCATGATTACTGAATACTATATTATTTAGTATGGTTTATTGTCTTTGTTGTCCCCCACAAAGGAGAGCTTAAACTTATGAGGATAGTGATTTTATCATGTTCGATGGGTACTTCTATCAAAAATTACAAAGCCTATAATGTACACAAAGTTGCTGAAAATATAGTGAACAAATGAACAAACTGCATTTATTAGCATATAAGGGGTGACTAAAGTATATTTAATCTCCAGCTACCAATATTTTCTGAACCTCAAAGTCAAACCAAGAGGAAAGAGTTGGTACAGCAATTAGTAGGTGGGGACGTAGTTATAAGCTGGCACCAGAAAATAGGCTTTGCAATTCTGTGTCTAAATTCAGTGATAAGTTCTAAATAAAGGAAGTTGCGGGTTAAGATAATGTTGTTAATTAACAAAAAGTCAGGAAGAATATAAAGACACTGTACACTAACCTAAGAAAGAGAATTTAAAACAGCATGATATATGGGTGAGCAAAAGGGTACATGAGGCAACAGGACGAAAAGGCCCTCTGAAGAAACCCAAGGGACTTCAAACAACTGTCAGAGGACAAGGGCAAGGAGAGCAAAGGTGAAAACATACAAAGCAAAGTATGCCATTGCTGCCAGGTAAAATCTATTTACCTTCGGCAGCTACTGAGAAAAGCAGTCCCTGTCTCTCAGTGACTCATCATGTCTGGATATTTTGACACACTGAATACCAAGTCTGCATTAGATGCTATTTTATTTTAAACCAAGGAAACTTTTCTATTTAAAATCAAACTGATCAGAGGCACTTTTAGCCCTTCCTTATTCCCAGTTGTTGACAGTCTGGTATATTGCAGCTGCTCAATAAATACAGACTTAATAATGGATAAGCACATCTTATTTTATTTCTGATGCTAGAGAAACTTCACCTCTTTTTCTGAGAAGGTATTTAAGCACTGTTTAAAGAAAATGAGTAGAGGAATTAACAGAATGGATATATACTAACGATTAAACTCCTTTTAGAAAAAAAATTCATGACAGAGTTGTTTTTCAAGTAACTGTTAGAAAAGTTTAGTATTGTTTGGTTAAATAGCACATTTTACATTCTCTAACCTCCTACTGTAATCCAGAAATTTCATAGGTTTAATATGTGTTCAACTTGAAAGTAAAGCAAAGAGGACTGAAATGCTACCTTGCTTACTGTAAAAACGATTATTCTGACAATGCTTTTGCTCATTCAAGGTGAAAATAATAGCAAGGATCTACAATGCTGCCATTTTAAAGTAAGTAAACTAGTAAAAAAAAAAATAATGAAAGAATACCATGAAACAACTTGGGAACCATAAAAATGGGAAAGCAACAATAAAAACCTCAAGAAGACAAACATGTAAGATATGCTTTACTAAAGTCAAAGAAAAATGGAACTCAAAAAAAAAAAAATCTCAGATATGGCCATGACTTTTTAAAGCAGCTCTAAAAGGAATGAAATAAATAAAAACAAGTACATACACCATTAAGTATTTGATTCTCCACCAAAAAGTGTGCGCATGCATGTCTGTGTATTCCAGACATTAGCTTCCCACTTGCCACTGTGTGGTACAATACACAGTCATTGTAGCAGAAGTCTGTATGGTATTTCTATAGTTAGACGTTTTATCATTATGAAGAGTTGATGTGGAATTTACAGCTTAGTATATCATTCTGTAAATGCACTAAGTAATTGCTTCCTAATACAGGATATATATATTAAGGTCAAAATGTGCTTTGTATACTGAGAGTCCAGTTTAGTATTGGGAACATAGTTAAGTGTATAAAATGTTAGTTTAATGGAAGAAAAAAGTAAGTTATTTCACCAACAACAGTTATACTGGTGTGCTCCTTGATTGTGGGGCAGGTCTCGGCCCTAAAGACTCTGACCATCTTGCCTGTAGATACTCAAAATACGCTATTTGATTATCACCTATTTGAAAAACTGAGGTTATCCTATAAATGTCAAAGTTAGGGCAGAAGAAAGAGAAAAAACGTGTTCTCTATTTTTTTTTTAATGGAAGGGGAAGATTAATGAAATGTTTCAATAATACCAGAAGAAATAAATATTAAATGATGAATAATAGATATAAGTTGTATGAATGCTGAATATATAGATTATTAATCAAGTAAATATACAATTAAATATGATTAAATGTGAGATGATGAAATTAAGGCCTAGCTGGGAAAAGCCAAGACTGCTGTTGAATACTGAGGTTAGGGAAAGTGGGATGTCACTAAGCTTTGATTTTAAGCAAATATTCCCTTAAGAGCTTAAGTTTGTTCAAGTGTTGTCATTTCATTTATAACTTAGAATAAGCTTTCCATTTCACATGGGATTCTAGAAATTAAAGACTTCATAAGTTTTTCCTTATATTTGCTTTTCCCTGAAAATAAAATCAACTTCATATTTTTTTTTCATATTGATGTTGGATTTTGAGTCATGACTGGAGAAGTTCCCATTCTCCTTAGTTAAAGAGAAATTCACTCATACTTTCTTCTCTTTTTTATGGTACATTTATATATTTGATCCAAAGAGGAAAAATTTGGAATTTAACTTCTCATAAAATAGGGAAATAGTTGCAATGTTATGTTTTTTCCCATCACTGGTTATTCAGGTGTCATTCTTTCTTTGCTAAGTTAAGATGCTGTATTTATGGTGAACGATTTTCATTAGTCTCTCCATTTATGTGCCATCCTCCTTGCTCTTTCCTGGGTTTTCCTGGATAGTTTCACTTTCTTGTCCTTGAGAGTAGATTTTCTAACCAACTTCTCTAGCTCATGGTTGTAGATTGGGACTTGACACTACTTTAACTGCAATTTTAAAACATTCATAAGTTGAAGAATAACTGAATTTTTATGTTTTGGTTTTGAATCATTCTATCCAAGTAAATAATGCTTTTCCATTTTAAAGTCTACTTTTATGTCTTTAAAAACGTGTTTTATAGCTATTTGTATAGATTCTTCAATATTACTAAGTTTATGCATAAGTATTTAATTTTCACTATCAAAACATCTTTTTCACTATTACCAATTATTCATTTTTATTGTTTTTTATTTGCATTAATGAGGGTTATTTGTTTTTAGTATGTTGATTGTAAAATCAGATATTTTGCTGTATTACCTTAATATTTGTTTTGTTTTGAAAGTGAAAGCAAGTTTATTTGGAGAGATAAGCATTCCATAGGCAGGATGGAGGCCATCTCAAAAGGTGAGAGGCAGTGAGGTGTAGGGGTGTTTAAAGTAAAAGTATATATACACTCCATAGACAGGGTGCAGGCCTTCTCCTATGGCAAGAGAGACAGAGACAAGAGACCAATATTTGTTTTCATTTTGTAATTAATTTGAGGGGAGATTCCAAGATATATACTCAGATTATATGCAAATATAAATGATGTTGCCTTTCTTTCCAGTTCTAATCATGCTCATTATTTTGTCTCACCTCATTTCAGTAGCTAATCTCTCCAAAACTAAGTATTATGAACCGTGAAAGGTCTGATATTTTACCCTACCCACAAGCTAAGAAATTAGACTGCCACAGTTCCAGGGATACCAACAGAAGGTATGAGACTCTTGGGTCAGACACAAAGGATTGTACTACTCACGACAAAGCAGGCAGCACAAGTTTCATGCCTCTGTTAGTTTTCCTTGATCTCCTAGTTCTACAGGGGTGATATGAAGCAGCCTAGGTAGACTCTGGGCACACAGTGGATTTGTGTCACAACTGATGAACACCCAATTTAGGACACTGCCAATCACAGAAGGAGGAAACAAGTGAACCTGTTCAACCTTTGTCTCAGAGGAAGTCATATTATATCTTAACTCCCCTGGACAGTAAACAAGTCTGTCCTGGGCTCTGCAAGGAGACATTATGTCTGTATGTCAAGGCTGTTTACTATATAAACACAATTGAGAATATATTTTGGAACAAAACACGATACAAGAACTGCAGAAATCCATGGAGAATTTTTCCCAACATAGTGTTAAACAGTAGTGAAGATAAAAGATATGCTTTTTTGTTTATGACTAAATAGAAAAGCTCTTAGCATTTCTCCATTAAGTGTCTGTCTTTGGTACTGAGATATATTAATTCCAAAATTACTGTCTTTTTAATAGGAATTGGGGTAATATTTTATCAAATAATTTTTAAGAATCTGCAAAGATGATCATATAGTGGGGAAGAATAAATCAGACTCCATATTGCATCTGCTTATTTTATTTCAACCTTTGTGTTCTAGTGCTTTCGCTACAACTTAATCACTAAAGGGACGTTGCCTGTAGCTTAAAAGTATACATACTGGCCCATCTCCAGAACTCTGCCTCCCATGTCTGAGTGTTAAACTAAAATACCTGCGAGTTGTTTAGCTCACAGGAAACACCGTGTGAATGGCTGCAGGAAAAAAGAAATCAACATATCCCCTCCACAATCTGGCCAGAGCCAGGAAATATTTGCAACAACTTGCTGCCTTTCTTACTTTACCTCCTCACTTCCCTCTCTTTGTTCTATAAAAGAAACTAGCATCTAAACCTGGGCAAGATCATTCTTTGGAACACCAGTCCACCATCTTATCAATCTGCTAGTTTTCTAAATAAAGTAACTATTCCATGCCCTAACAACTGGTCTCTCAATTTACTAGCCTGTCATGTGGCAAGCAGTATGAGCCTGGACTAGGAAACAATCATATGCCATTTTATATTACTATATAATAACAGATAAATGAAAGACATAGAGATATTAGTGACTTTTTAATACATTTTCATTATATGTTGTAGGGAGAAGACTATGATCCACAATGATCCATACCCTTGCTCAATCTCTTCACTCTAACCAAAAGAATATGGTAAAGATGATGGAATATTATTCCTGTGATTACATTATACGAAATTTTAAAAAGGGATTTTGCAGATACAATAAAAACCCATAATCAGCTTAAGTTAATAAAAAGGAAGATTATCCTGTGTGAGCCTGATCTAATCATGTTAGTCATTTAAAAGAATGTCTAGAAGTCAGAGACAGAAGAGACTAAAGGTAGCAGAGGTGTTCTTCTGGCCACAAAGAAGCTCACAGACTTGTTGTAAACTGTCAGTTGGGACAGGTGGCCTCTTGGGACTTGGCCTCAATTTTGCAATTCAAGGAAATGAATAATGTGAACAACAATGTGATCCTGGAAGAGAATCCCAGAAATTACATGAGACATTTTGACTGCAGCCTTGAGATGCCCTGAACAGAGGAACCAGTTAAGCTGTGCTTGAACTTATGAGCCATGAAAACTAATATACATTATTTTAAGACAAGCCTGAGATAATTTATTGTGCAGCAATATAAATTAACATGTAATGCAGTAAATGTATTAATGGATATTTTAATATATATAATAGATTTTTATGAATCCTGAAATAAACACTATTTAAAGCTTTAAGATGTTTTTGGCTTTGGTTTGATAATATTTTATTTCAGGCTTTTACATAAATCTCATAAGTGAGTTTGGTTGGTAGTACTTTTTTATGGATATCGCATGTATATATTTTAGATGAATAGAGGTCTCAAAAATTTGACAAGCATTATATGTTTGCATTACCTACTGCTATATTTATATTTCCTTTGCATCAGAACAGACAAGATTTTCTGTAATTTTCCCAGAAGAAATAGCTTTTTCTTTAATTTATTTTTATTCATTTGAATATATCCTCTGATAATTCAGCTTAGTCTGCGCTTAATAAATCTTTTAATGTTAAAAAGATACTTCTTTTACCCTGCCACTTGGATGCTCATTTAGCCATTGGTACTTAGATTCAAACAGAAGGATGATAGTGGCAGGTAGGGATATTTTTGTTTTCTTCAAGGACATATTTCAAGCACCTAGAACCATGACTGAAAAATAAGTTACTCTATTAAATTTGCTGATGAGTGATTGAGTGACTATTTCATCATTGCTTTTTATGAGCATTTTGCATGAGTTGGCTATGGAGATTTTTATTTTTATATCTTTATAAGTTCTTCATTCAGTTCGTACATATGTATGCATGTATTTGCTTCCTTGTTTTATTGTCGCTTGTTCTGTTCTTTGTAGAAATGCTTAGAGTTGTGTACCTAGATCTTTGTATTATTTCCATTCAGCACTTAGATGATACTTTTTATATGAAACTTATCTTTCTTCACCTCTGGAAAGTAACTTTTTGTTGTTTCTTTGATAACTTGCTAGTTCTTGCCCTTTGTTGTTACTGTTGTAGCTTATTGTCTTCTATTTTAGCATCTCCATATTTTTTCATTTCTTTGTCTGGCATGTTACTACATTTGTAGGGGAAAAAACTCAGTTTGGTCTTCCAGTTCATTATTTCTAACATATTCATTCTGCTATTAAACCCAACTATATTAAGTGTTTTTTTTATGGAAGTATAGTTGATTTACAATATTATGTTAATTTCTGATGTATAGCATAGTGATTTATTTATCCATATATATTCCTTTTATATTAAGTTTTCTTTCTATAGTTTTTAGATATATTTCAAGGACTCTACTGGTCTCAGTCTTATCTTTGGTTTGAACTATTTTGGTTTTTAAGATTAGATGTCCAACATATATACAGTGTCTATTAACTATATATTATCTATCAACATTAATTCAACAATTATATATCAATAAACCACTACATTTCAGAGTTTTACAGCACTTAAATTTACTGTCATTCAGTAGAAAAAAAAATTTGTTTGCATTATGCAGCTTAATTTTAGTGAGAGAATATTTTTAAAAAAAGAAAAACTATACAATGTGTGTAGGGAGTGGAAAGAGAGATGCTTAAAGGAAATATTGATAAACAATAAAGGAAAAATAGAGCAGGGAAAGGAAACAGGAACTACAACAGGCATTAGGTTGTGTGCTATTTCATATACACTTGCCAGAAAAGACTAATTAGGTAATCCTAAAGGAAGGACTAGAGAATGTCATGAAGAAATCAGACAAGAGATTTGGGGGGAGGAGAAATAGCATATAAAAAGGCCTTTTTAGTGTATGTAAGCATTAACGTCTACAGAACCTACTCTTGTATCCTGTACAGGAAATATCATGAACATTTCCCCTTGGTATCCCTGTTAGCTCTTTCTCTAACAATCTACTCACAATGGATTAAAACATCAGCTGTTTGTTTCTCATGAGTCTATGTATTAACCAGAATGTTCAACCAATCTGAGTGAAACCCCGTTTATCTTGTCTAGGCTTGTATGTTTGAGACTAGCTGGCAGGTTAACTGGAAGTTGTCTACTCCAGCATATCTTCAACTGGGGCATTGCTGCATGTTGCTCATGATCCTACTTCAGTCTAGCCTGGTTGTTCTCATGGTAGTGGCAGAGTTTTAAGAGAATGAAAATAAGTATTTTTTTCATGACTCTCTTGTATCCAATTTGCTACTGGCTCATTGGGCAAAACAAGTTACATGGCTGAACCCAAAGTCAGAGTGAAAGCATGCTACAAAATTATAGAAGAAAGGATGTAAATACAGGGAGATCTCTTTAATTAGTGCCATTAGTATAATCAAAGACAATTAGTACTTTGAGAACAAGAACTTTCTTCAACCATCACTTATTTAGTTGTTCTAGGCTTCGTATCGCAGATGGTGCATCCATGTGTAGATGTTGATTTGCGTACCATAGTCAAACTATGTTAATTCTACAGAAAACATGCTGGATTATAACATGAATGCATTCTCCATCTTGAGTTAATTTTTGAAAATAAGTTTCTTTCCAAAGACTTCTAGTTTCAGTTGATGGATTAGCTTGTATTGGACTAAATTTTCTGTTGAAAATAGCTATAGATGTAGACAAAATATGTAAAATATTTTGAAAAGTTTGGAGGAACAATCAATAGTAGGAGGATTAGAATATCTATAACTATTGAGAAAGGTGAATCATGTGATGTAAGCTATAAATGCATCTTATGTTTTTCTCTGAGGGTATTTTTTTTCTAAATCATTTTGCATAGAAATAAAATATAAGCTGAAAGTAGTAGTATTACTGGTCTGAGGAGATGGATATTGGAGCTCTGGGTGGTCAAAGTCACTTTGCAAGGAGAAGGATCTAGCCTAAGCAGTGATTCACACCCTAGGAGTTAGAAATGTACACTATAAGTAAGAGCAAAACTAAAATAAAATAAATCCAGCAAACTATTGAGAATGAAAATGCTTCCACACACTTAAGCAAGACTGATTATTCTGTAGTCATAGCTTTAAGTAGTCATCAGAACCTGTTGTTTAATCAGTCACTGGCAATTCAGTGAACACACTTCACAAGCCAACCAATCAGTGTCAATCTCTCACTTATGAGCGTCAGCTAATCAAGAACAGATGATTCCAGTAATTAGTCATCTGCTTGGTAACTAATAAGTAGCCTGCTTCTGAGGAATCACACTTATTCATTTGATGTTAGCCTACTCATGCTTCTAAAAGCCTACCAACCCATAAATGCTGCTCTCAACTCTATTTGGAAAGAATGTGCCTAGAAAGGAAATATAGTAAGTGATAATTTCTACTTTGTCTTTTTAATTCAGATATCAATGGTGGTCTTATGATCTAATGAAACTCTAAAACCAAACCAAGATAATGTCAAAGTGAGATGCTATTTACCTGGCAAGAGAGAAATTAATATTATATGAAAATTATATCACTCAGACCTTCTAAAATGTTTTTATCCACAAGAGCTGAGATTATTATTGAAAATTAAGAGGACTGAATCAATATATTACCAGATGACCAAAAACAATTGAAAAAACAGACTATGGCAATAGATCCTCAGATGATTCATATTAGGGTTATCAAACAATTACTATGAAATACTGATACATTTAAGAAAAGACTGAAAAAGACAAAATTTTAAAAGGTGGAACTTTTCAATGGAGAATTTCAATCTATAAAAAATTATTAAAAGGATATTACAAATTGCAAAAGAATACAATACCTGAAATTAAAAACTTATTAGGTGGAATTACCAGTCTGAAACAACAGAAGACAGGATTAATGAACTCAAAGACAGTTACTTTAATAAAGTAAGTGCAAACACTTTGGTAAATTGGTACTGTCTTCTAAAGCTAAGTAATGCGATTTTTAGGTATACAATCAAGAAAAATTAGTGAATATATCCACTAAAATACATGCCCAAAACATTCACAGAAGATTTATAATTGCAAAAATACAGGGAAAAAAATCCAAATATTCATCAGCTGTAGAACAGGTAAATAAATTGTGGTAAATTACAAAGAAATACTACCTAAAAATGAAAAAGATGAAACTATGGCTAAATACTAAAAGGAGTAACAAATCTAATATGTGAAATAAAACCCACAGTACATGCGGCGTAATTTTATCTATATTATGTTCAAAAAAAGGCAGAATTAATATATGATAGAAAGTGATATGTATTTAAAAAGGGAAAAATAGAGTCTCATGGCTGCTGCTAAATTCATCCTAAAATCTGCAACAAGAGTACAAACATCTATCTAATCCTTCTTGTAAAAAAATTTTGCATAAAAAGAAAAAAAATTAAAGTTACCAGCAAGAAAATACTCTCTTCCCCTCACTTTAATTTTGTTTAGTGCTTAACCTCTTAACCTCTCCTAACTTTTAGGACCCAACTAACTGAGAATATAGAGGTAAAAATAGAGTATAATATTCTGGTAATGAAAAAATTTATTTTAAAATTTTATTTTTCAGGGGAGGGTATAGCTCAGTCAATGGTAGAGTGCATGCTTAGGATGCATGAGGTCCTGGGTTCAATCTTCAGCACCTCCATTAAAATAAATAACTAAATAAACCTAATTACCTCACCCCCCAAAATTTATTTTTCATATTTTGAGTATTCATAAAAGACTCTGGGTAATGTTTTATTCTTCAAGATGAATTTCCTACAAGTGGTGTTTAAGAATTCTCATAACAATGACCTAATTTTGAACAGCTGAGAAAGAGGTGATGTCCCAGACATCATCTCAAAGGGACAGAAAATGAAGCAGCTGTCTCCTGGTATCCCCTGCCTTTGAGGTACAATGGAGACATTCCTTCACCATTTAAACATTTAAGGTAATATTTAGATGGTGTATTCTTTCTCCTTTTATTATAGACACCAGAGGCTATAGAGAGGATTGAGTCAAGCTTGTTGATATTACTTCCAGCTACTAAAATGGCAAAGTATTTATTTTCTGAAATGACTTATTACGTTTCTGGCTTTGGTAGATTAAATTATAAGATCATTTGAATTGGTATGCATAAATTAGAACTACTGATATATGAGACTGTAGCCTTAATAAAATTTTACAGTTTTTTCTATGAAAATTCTCTAAAACTAATCACATACTGTAAATAAATGCCAACTTAAAAAAATTAGCATTAAGATAGTTGCCATTCCAGTAGTCACTCTGACTATAATGATATTTAAATGAAGATCTTCATTTAATGGATTTAATGGATCTTCATTAAATCCAACAAGAAATTAATTTAAAAACATTATATATAAATGAAGAAATTAATGAAAAAGTACTATAACCTGTATATTTTATTAACAATTGAGAAATTATTTTTCATCTTAGTCACTTTTATAAATAGAATATAAAGTTACATTTTTCAGAAAAAATCTTTGAAAAGGGTTCTAAAAATTCCCTTTAAATATGATAGAATTTTACACAAGTATTCTGAAGCAATAAGGGTGACTTTTGTTCTACTGTATTTGTGTTTGTATATATCATACTTTAATGAACAGCATATTTGTTGGATAGTTCATAAAAAGTTTATAATTCAGATGTGTCTGAATTGAAACAAAAGTACAAAATTAAAACAACTAATATTTTTCTAAAAGATCAGTTCCTATGAGAAAATAAATAACCTCTTGAGGTAGGAATTTGGTATTTAAAGCTGAGAGATATTTGTATCAGCTAGTGATGCTACTCTTTCTTTACTTGAAAAGCTTTTCCTTGTATGACTTCAAAAAATCTCCACTTAAAGGCTGTTTATTCTCAATAGAATTTAAAATGTTTTTGGTTATGGCAAATATACTATAATGTTAAGCTTTCAAAGGATATGCTTATGAGAATAGTCTCATCTCTATATAGCCCTATTTTATAGGCAAAAATTCAGATAAGCACTGATTTTAGTTAATATCCAAGAGTTATAATTCATTTTCCAACAAAAACACATTGAAAATAAAGGCCATTTCTTAGGACTAATCATTTTCTGGTGACCTCCTAGAAAAGGTGGTTTTCTTCCTTAAAATACTACAGAAAAGGGCTTAGGCTTATGGCTTAAGATAACTCAGTATGGTCAACTGAAAGGCTTGGATGCTAAACCTTCACTCCCAACTCTGTTATCAAAGGGAAGGTTTGGTTCTTCCCCCAAAGAAAGCTGGTATGTTGACATCTGCCACTTGATGATTCTATCACATAGAAGAAACCGTAAGAATTGGACCCTAACTCCTTACTATTGACACAGAAATGGCTGCCTTTTCCCACTAGGCACCAATTCTGACCTATCAGGATGAAACTAGAGCCAATATTCTGAAAAGTCACATGGCTATTGTATCGTGGTCCCCATCATGTGAGAGAAGAACTAGTAATTCCTTAACAGGCAGTTCAAAGCTCCTTAGCTCACAAGTTGAATCCAGGACTTTAAAAATCTTAGAAATCTTGGAATGTAATAAGCAACATTGCTTTTTCTTTTCCTTTTCCATGATATATCACATATCTTGACATTAAATTTTATTAGAAGCTCCTCACGGAAGTAGCTTTGCAAAAATATCAGTCATAAGCTCTTAAACTTGAAAAAACTTATTCAAGAAAAAATAAGACTGGTTAACATAAAGTGACATATATTTAAATCTAATTTATCTGAATTAACTGTAATATAATTTGAATGAGGAAAACCGTGCTCCCTAAATGTCCTATTGTTCTGCCAGTTCATCTTTTAAAAAAGATGCACGTATTTGTATATACATTCATTTACATATGATATGTAGTATTTACTATTGACTCTTCCTTCTCTTTATAAACAAAGTAGACTTAGTTTCTACTGAGCTAGGTCAGATATTTCCAGAACACGCAGCTAAAAGAAAAATAAAACAGATTTTTCCAGCCAAGGGCTGTTTCATTATTCCAGACAACACTTTGTATTGATCCTCCTCTATTTATTTCTAATTTTGTTGCCACTGATTGAGTTGAGCTCTAAATCTTGTGATGGCTTACATGCTGTTAGGATGCTGCATTGGTACCAGAAGAACAGGGTAGCAATGTTCTCATTTTAAACTCTAATTTAGTCTTATTTGCAGCAAATTAAGGTGCCTGATGTAGCATTTTAGCACCCAAAATACTTTATTATATGTCTTTCTTTACTCACCTTCACAGAAAACAGTGTACACAATACAAATTTGTGCATTAGAATTGTGCATAGGCATTCTGAACCAGATAAACAGAAATTTTTCAACAATCTATCAATATGCATGGCAAATAATACATGAGTATATGGTTATATTTCAAATTTTCTATGTTTAAAGCTTGGCAGAAGAGCAAAACGTGATATGAAAATGGTTGGAAGTCGCACCTATCTAAAATATTTCCTTCTATCATAGACTTTAAACTCCCTAATGAAAGACTATATTTATTTCATTTATTCTCAGGGACACAATGAGAAATATTGATTTCTCATATACGAGTTTCAGAATGTAAAAAATTGAGGTAGTAAAATTTATAAAAAGAATAATTTAATGAGAAAGAAAAGCAATTTTAAAGAAAGGATGGAATATGGGCTATTGCTATAAGGATTTAAGAAAGGCTCCCTGCATAAAATGTGGTATAGGTATTTGCTAGGAGGATACCCAAGAGGAAAAGAAAAAAAATAGACTTTTAGAATTATAGAAATTATAATTAAATATGTATTATAAAAACACTAATTTTACATTTTGACTTCTGGTGTGAAATGTTACAAGGGCTTCACTGAGTTTTTTTGTTGTTGTTGTTTTTTAACCTCACTTCCTTTTGTGTGGCCTTTTTTTATCTGTAGTCTACTGGTCTTTTATTTTAAGGGGGAAAAAACTAACATCAGTAAGTTTGTTAAAATTCTTCTAGTAACATTTAACAAATATCTCAAGCAAACAAAATCACCCCACATTCATTACTCCAGAATAATGATGAGAAAATGATTTTTTGCCACAAATGATAACTCATGACAGGTGGCTTTCAGCAACAGGAGACTTTCTAGCATTCTTATGTGGCCCTTGTGTGTGGCTTTGGTCATCATGTCATATTACAGTTGTGAGAAATCAAGCCCACAGAGGGCCAATCTCCCAAACTAATTAATTTTTCTATTTCTATTACCCTTATTTTTATTCCCAAATCTCACATCTATTTCCACCATCACTGTTTTATCATCAGTGCCCTATTGGCTGATTCCAGTCAATGAAAACCTGCAGTGAATTTGCATACCAATTAATAATCCCTGTGATGGGTGGTAGGTAAAATACAGAAGCTCAGGAATATTGTGTGACTATCTTGGGCCATTTTCTAAACACAATTAGAAACTTGATTATTGCTACTGTGCATATGAGAAAAGTGGCTGATATATTTATGAAATTTGTAAGTGAAATAAGATGTAAATTGCAAAAAAAAAGTTGTATTTTAAAATGAAGAAAAGATACAATAATCTTACTTAACAAAAATGTGTTATTGGACGTAACCTTTCAACACTGCTGTGTGGTCTGGTAATAGGTTCTGAAAATTTAGTCAAAAAAGAAAAGCATCAAGTGTAGTAAATAAATGAATACTCAAGCAAAGCTATGGGACTCATATCTCCTAAAGAAATTGATGGGCTGTTATATTCAGAATTGAGAAATACTCCCAGACCTTTGTTTAAAAATTTTTCAGCACACATGTGCATTTTTGAAACAAAACAAGTGCTCATGTAACTTCTTATTCCTAAAATATATACATTTCGTACTACTACAAAGATCAATTTTAGTACATAGATACTTCTGCCAAAAGAAGTTGAAATAAAATAAGCAGAAAACTTCACTTACCTTTTGTATCATTTTTTAATATTTTGGCTTCTAACAACCTTAGAAATATTTCTATTTCATTAAAAATGTGATATTTATTGTTTTGCTTAAATGCATTGTTGACTTGAAAATGACTCACTTTTTAAACATAATACAGTATGTTTCACAACATAACATAAAACAGTAATGCAAGTTTAACATTGCTTAATAAATTAACATTACTTCTTAATGTCTTCAGAAAATAAAGATTAAAAAAATCATATAATCATCCAGCTTTCCTAGCACATATGCCAAATGTGGGCTTTTAAGCGATGTGACAAATTGAAGTACCATAGTCTTTCCTTAGATGAGACACACCAATAACCAAAAAAATTTGAATAATTCTTAAAGATAAAGAAATATGGTTTTAAAATCATCTTTTCAGTGAAAAACACTGACTTCCCTATGTTTATAATTAGACAATTAAATATTACATGATATGGAAAGAATTGCTAAACAAATGAAAGTATTCAAACTAAAATAAAATGATCAATTTATAGCAATCAGATTTACAAAAATAGTAAGTTATAATAGCTACTTGTGACAAGAATTTAGACATTATTGTTGGTAGATGTGTGCTTGTTTGGAAAGCTACTCCCAGGCATTCTCCTGGTTATATTCCATTGAAACAGAAGTAATGAAAGTATCCAGATGTGGTTGAAAAACTGATCATACAGCTAAGATATTAAAATAGAATGCATGCCCATAAATAGGGAAAATACTCAAAAAATAATGGTATGTCTGTACATTCTCATGTGGCTATTAAGAAGATTAAATTAGAACTATAGCAGTTGATTGATTCTACAGGGGTCTTACTGAGAAAACAAGACTCATCATTTAATCATATAATCCCATATGTTTGATTCTAATTACATAAGCATGGATAAATATATTAAATACACATTCCAGGAGTGAACAGAAGTGGACATAATGGTAATATTGATAGAGAAAAAGTAAAGAGCCTAATGGGGAAAGACAAGCAAAAAAAGGAAAATGAATAAAGCACACAGTACATTAAAAACTGCGTTAACTTCCTGGGGTTTGGCACCAAAACAAACAAAACTGCATAACTTAAGCACATTTAGAAAATGTTAACACACACATAGATTGTCAATTTATAAATGATCCAAATTTAAAAACATAATGCATTACATTTTGTAACATGATGTGAAATAAACTAGTTTAAATTTTCAAGTAAACTGCCTTTATACACATATGTTGAAGGCAGGTGGTGTTATGGATGTGTGTGTGCATAATCACTAAATAGTAAAGAAACTTATAGTTTTGTAGACAGAGCAGAAAAAGGAAAGTAATCCATTAACTCATTTATTAATTATAGAATGAAGTCTGGCTCATGGAGAAAAATGGAAACTATATTTTTGAATGCTTTTTCTTTTCTAGACATGTTAATTTATTCAATATCCAATTGAGCTTCTACTAAGTGCTTACTGTGCCAAGTTCAGTGTGAAACATGTGGGATATAGCAATGAATTGGAGAGGCATAATCCCTACCCTTAAGGCAAGTGTGGGAAACAGAAAATAAATAAAACAAACAAAACAGTCACAGGTATAAAGGAAATAAACATGGTTGCTGATACATGTAATAAACGTACAAGATATACAGGGCAGTCAGAAAAGATCTACCTAGGTCTGTAGTCTGTAGGTATTACGTCAAGGAGTTGTGATGGTCAGTTTCATATGTCAATTCTGGTAGGCTATTCAAACAAGTTATTTAATCAATCACTAATATAGGTCTTGCTGTGAAGTTATTTGGTAGATGTGATTCACATCTACAATCAGTTGTTTTTAAGTAAAGGAGAATCTCCTCAATTATTGAGTGGACTGATCCAAACAGTTAAAAGACCTTTGGAGCAGAACTGAGGTTGTTTCTGCTCAAAAGAAGAAATTCCACCTGAGAACTACAGCTTCATCACACGTACAAGAATTTCCAGCCTGCCCTTCCTGATGGTCTGTCCTGGAGATTTTAGAAGTGTCTATACACTAGTAGTAAAAAAAAAAAAATATATATATATATATATATATTTTTTATATATATATAAGTGTCTATACACTAGTAGTAAAATATATATATATATATATATATATATATATATATATATATATATATATATCTCCTACTAATTCTGTTTTTCTGATGGAACTCTAGTTGATATAGAAACGCAAAGGCTTTGTTACAAACGGATATGGTGTATTCCAAGAACTGAAACCAGGTGTGAGACTGGAGCACATAGTGAAGAGGGCTAAGTTAGGAGATGGGCCAATGCATCATTTTGTTGAATCCACATGATGCTCTTGAAGATAAGTATTACAGTTTGCATTTCAATGAGGAAGAAATTATATTTACTGAAGTTATATAATACCACAAATTAAATGTCAAGTAAATGATATACAGCTAGGATTTGAAACCTGGTTTATCTAGCACCACAGCTCATGAGTCTCCAGTTTACTTTGCTACATTCTCATTCATATGTAGGAAAAATAATAATAATGACAAGATAGACTAAAACATAACCAGTGTGGTTGGTTCATAAACCTAATCTAAACTTAGTTTCCAAACCCACATATGTCTCCAGCCCTACAGCTTTAAGGGTCATTTGTCAGTTGACTATATCACTCTTTCTCTTCATTTCTGTCATTTATCAAATTGTTTTCCTACATATTGCAGACCTATCATCTTACGTGACCTCAGCATCCAAAGTAGTTTCTGTCCTGTACCATGTTTCCTTGACTCTCTGAACCCCATGAACCTACAGGTCCATTGCACTTTCAGCATACCCTGAGCTTCATCCTCACCAGAATGATTCCACATATAAAATCTTAGTTTCTTCACTCTGAGCACAGTCTTTTTAGCTTTTCATTGTTACTCAGCCTCATCAAATGCCAGTCTTTGATATCTCTAAATGTCGCTAATGTATCAAAGCTTTCCAATTCTTCTTGTCTTTTTAAATGCAGACCAGGTTTTACAAGACACAACTTTTGCTGTGTTTTAGCATCCATCTCCTGCTCTGCCCAGGTAGGCATTATGGCAGGTCTGGAGTCATAAAAGTATGCATGCCCAGCTGTTGCTCCTGGGCTGCTGAGCACTACAGACAAATCACCCAGCCCTCTACTCGAGACTGCTCAACAGAATTTTCTGCAGTGTTGTTAAGTGTTCTGTATCCGTGCTGTCCAACAGCATACATACTAGTTGCAGTTAAGCCCTAGATATATAACTAGTGCATCTAAAAACTGAATTATTTAATGTTAATTTTAATTTTAATAGATATATATGGCTGCTGGCTACTGAACTGGATAACACAGCTCTAGACTGATGTTATTATACATTTGTGGTTCCAACTCTAAATGGGCTTTCAGTACTGCCCAGAAATCTTGTTATTTCCCTTCTGAGCTTTCTCAGTCTTCACAGCTCTAACTCATAGTTGGGCTTCTCTTTTTTTAATTTAACCTTCAATTTCTTCCTCATTTTAAGTAAATGATTGACTTTTTAACACAAAAAATATTTCATTGAGCTACTTCCACAAACACCATGAACTTACTTCATACATACCAGTCATTCTACTCCTTTTCCTGTTTAGTTATACCGGATAAAATGTCCCTAAATATTGTCAGAAAATAATTATTCCAAATATGGCCTGAGCCTCTTTGAAGATTTCTCATTATCAATTAGTTCCCCTTTCTTCTGTATCTCTAATGTATTCCTTTACTCTGGATCTTTTCCCTAATATTCTGATACACTCAATTTTCTTGAAAATTTACTTGAAAACAACTTTTTTCACTCCAATCCATATTTCACTCTAACATTCTTTTTCATTTTAAAATGCACAGTCGAAACTTGCAAAATAAATCATTTGCCAAAGAAATCAACATTTTTCAATCCTTGCCATGTATCTTTAAATTTCTGACAAAAATGACCTCAAAGCAGCTCCAAAACTTCTAGCCTTCTCACTCTACTCTTCAGCTTCACTCTCCTTCCTCTGCTTGTATGTTTCCGCAGGGCTCTATTACTAGCTCTCTCTTGTTCACGCTCTAAGTTTTCTTGTGAACTTTCAAACAGTGATTCTCAGCTGTGGTCCTCAAATCCCTTTTCACAGGCAAATCTGTAGCCCAGCTTCTGGAAGTGCACTTGTGAGACTGGCTCCAGCTCCCCTCACTCTCAGGATCTGCCTCTGCTGCAGAGAATTGTCTCTCCTGGGGTCATACCACAGGTAGACCTGCAGGACTCCCCACTAGGTAGAATGAGGTTTGTCAGGGCTGCATCACAGTGCAGCTTCTTCTTCTACCCAATCCTACCTCCTTCATACACAAATAGTTACAAGATATGATGGAAAAGAAAACCCCATTTTAAAGAGCAATAAAAATATACAATGCCAGGGAAATCTTTTTTTTTTTTTAAATGTGCAACATCTGTAAGAGAAAAAAAAAACACACTACTGAAAGGCTTATGAGTATATTTGAACAAATGGAAAGTTATCCTTTGTTCATAGATAAGTTTACTAAGCATTATAAAGATGTAAAGATGTGTCTGGTTCATTTCCTTTTCTGATTATATATGTATGTATATTTATATATCATATCTGATATGAATACATACTATCTCAACCTCGAAACAACTTAAATACATAAGTATAGTTTACTTAAGGAAATATAAGAATCTATCAAAATCATCAACAAAATCTCAATGCAAGTCTCTTGCTTCACTGATTAATGCTTTTTTAACCAAAATTTAACCAATACCATTATCAACAATCTATTTTTTTTATTTTTCCAGAATAATAAATATTAATAGTAAAGTTCCTATGGAAAAATAAACACTCAAGAAGAACTTAATGAATTTCTAAAACAAGAGAGCCATAGCAGATACTGAACAGTCTGGACATCAAAACATGCCACTACTCTCTGTGTAGGACTATGGCTATGTTGTTGATTTGTATCTTGACCACATATCCTAGGTAAGCACATTTAAGTGCATTAGCCATTGTAAATAAACACTTCGGGATTATTTATATTGAAAAAATGATCTGTGTGCAGATTCATTTTAATATTTTCCTTCACAATCTATACAAATTTTGTTTTCTATTTTTTGCCTCACTGCACTGGCTTGAACTTCCAGTATGAAGTTGTACAGCAGTGGTAAGAGTGAACAGTCTTGTCTTCTTCCTGAACTGAGGAAAAAAATATGCTCTTTATTATGTTAAAATCTCTTCATTGCTAAGAGTATCTGTTTTGAATGAGTGTGGAACTTTTTCAAATGCTTTTTCTTCATTACTTGAGCTCATCATATTGCAGTTTTCCTTAGTCTATTAATACGGAGAATCACATTGAATTGTTAACGATGAACCCATTTTCCAATCTTGGGATGAATTCTTCTTGGTGGTGACATATTAATCCTTGTAAATGCTGGTGAATTTAGTATGTTAATATTTTGGTGAGGATTCTTGCATTTATTTTCATAAGGTAAGTTGATCTGTAGTTTCCCTTTGTTTTAATGCTTCTGTCTGGTTTTGGTATTAAGTAAATACTGGCTTTATAGAGCAAGTTGAGAATTGTTTATTTCCCTTCTATTTCTTGAAGATACTATTTAGAATTGGTATCTTTCCTTCCATCAGCTGCAAGGAGTCTCCACCAAAGCCTTAAGGCAGCAGTTTCTAGTGTTTTTCTCTCCACAGATGAAATCTTTTATTCTGATTGGGAGACAGAGAAGGTGGGATCTGGTCAAAGTTTCAGGAATTATCGCTGTTCTACTTCCTCAACCGTACCAGCAAAAGAACTCTTTTGGATTCTCCCAATTTTTTTCTGTGATCTCCTGATCTGAGTTCAAGGACGGAGAGTCTGCAAAAGGTTGTGAACCCCTCCTTCATGGCAACAGCCTCAATGGACTTCCTCCCCACACTAGTCTAGCCTTACTTGGTCTTTAGCAACTTGTTTAAAATGTTTACCTATGCTTCTTATCCAAGTAAGCAAATGAGAGCACTTTCTTTCTTGCTGCAGGTGGCTCTCTTTCTTAAAATTTTAGATTAATTAATTGCCCTGCAATTTCAGCTATCTCACGGGTTAAAGAAAAGTAATTAATGTGCCATTTGTCCAGGTTTATCACTGTTGCATGGATGAGGGTAATCCTTCAGCCCTCTACAACTCTGAGCTAAAACCAAGAAGATCTTTTTAAAGAAAATAAATCTGGCCTTTAAATTGTCTTGACTATTTAAGGAAATATGTTAAGAACACATCAGAAACATCAACACAATCTCCATGCAAATATTTTTTGCTTCTCTGATTAATCCTGTACAAAAATCACCAAAATAAGTTTTCCCCTAACATGGAAGTAGGTTTTTTCAATCTACTAAATTTCAAGTTAACTGAAAAAAATAAAACTTTAAGTGTTTTTTAAAGTATTTTATTATGTTTAATGTTTATATTTTAATATTCTGTAAGGCATTGCACATGTATTGCATACAACACAAATTCAAAAACTCTTAATGTGAAAACCTGATTATGGCTATTAGAATAGGTTTTGTTCTGTAGAAACAAATTCTTCATTAAACATGTAAGTTTCTTGCTTATGGATTCACTTTCTTAAATGTTTTTAGAAGCACATTTATTTACACAAATTGAGAATAACCTATTACATGTCTAAAACGTTTTCATCCACATACCTTAGCTCAGTATGGGCAATATTTTGAGACATGAATCTATTATTTATTTCTATCTATATGTTACATTTTAGTGTATTATATTAGCATTTTTATTTTCCAAATTCAAGAATTTAGATGACAAGATAAAAAGCAAAAATAGCTTATGATTCTTACTGTGTTTTATTTTTTTTTTCTAACAGCCAAAAGTTGTGTCTAGAAGAGGCATCTGAGTAGGAAAAACATCTATATATCTACATCTGTCTGTCTCTTGCCATGAGCAGGCATAGCAATTGTAGGTTCTACGCTGGATTAGAAGATGATTCCCCAGTCTGGATTTGGAGAAGGCAAGGAAGCTATGGAGTAATAAGCAGGGACATGGGGTGAGAAGTTGGATGAAAAGGGAGTGAGAGAAACTGGACCATGCTTCCCAGAGTGCTAAGAGAATTCAGCAAGACTCTATAATCACCCGGATGAGACAGAGTTTCACAATGCCAGTGAATTGAAAGAGTTCAAAGATATGATGCGTGTTTTACCACCAGGCAGAGCCACAGGCAGTCTTACGAAGTTTCCCCTGTGGCCATTTGAAACAGAGGCCTCAGACAGGTGCTGGATCTGAGAATTCACGTTGATCATGGGATGTTTTAAATATCTTCTGAAGACAAATGTTCTTTGCCTGTGTCTTAGCTCTTTAAAATGTCTCTCTAAAGTTTGACACCAGCCTGTTAGAGACACTGAGGTTATGTAGTAGAGTAAGTGTTCAAAATAGATCCACCTTGCATTTTATAAAATATACTTTTACGTGATAGTCACATGGTTTATATGAGGGGGCTTATTCTGGAGTACGGAAATCCCAATGCCTTGATTGATTTTAGTATATGAAGAGAATAGGTGATATTTACAAATGATAGTCTATGTTTCTCACCAGACTGGAAAGATAGAAGCTCAAAATTAAACTTAACTTGAGTTTTAGGAAACTAAGTTACAGTTCTTGCTCCTCTGTTTCAAAACTATTGCTCTATTAAAATAAAATAATATTTAATTTATATTATTTAACTAATTCTTCTTTTTTTCCCCCTTTAGGCTTTCCTTTTTTATTCTAAACTAACACTTTTAGAGAGCTAGAAGAGACTGAAAGAAAAATCAAGCATTTGCCATCTTCGCAATGGTACAGTCAATTTTCTTATTATTCATATTACTCTACTCAAGAATTTAAGCATTTTTCTAAACTTCTTGCAGTGACATAAATAGATTTTTTAGGCTGTCATTGCCTCTCCTAATATAGATTGATAGCAGTGTTTTTATTAACTTTCACATTTTTAAATGAGCATTTTATTTTTATACTTTGCAACGCATACACCTCAACTGGCAGTTTGAAATATTAATGTTAATAATTGGTGGCTGACTTGTGCTTTTTATGGCCCAGTAAAACATCAGAAAAATATAGATTAGAGGATCAAATAACTTAAGCATATTATTTAAAAATAATTTTAAAAATCTTGATTTCCAACAAAGTAGAAATATAAACTCAGGCTTTTGGTTGAAAAGGCATTTATATTATTGTGAAGTATTTTATTTCTTTTATAAATAAAAGACTTGAAACAATTAGGACAATTTGGTAATAGTTTTTTCTAATATTATGATAATGGGAATATAGAAATTTTCAAGAATTATTTTTTGAAATGTTTGGTATTATTAAAAAATTTCTTTCAAATGTACAGGGCACCATAAACTAAGGAGAAGATATATAGAGCTTTACGCATGCCATGTGTTTTCCTCCTGAGTCCTGATTTTAACTAATTGTTCTATTGTCTGATCATGCACCAAACTGCTTTCACCCAATTTTTTATAACTGCTTTATTGGCATACAATTCAGTATCACACAATTCATCCTTTTAAAGTGTGTAATTTAGTGTTTTGTTTTTTTTAAAATACATTCACAATCATGCAACCATCACCTCTATCTCCAGCAACCACTTATCTACTCTCAATCTACATACCATATTTGGCCTTCTGTGACTGGCTTCTTTAAATTAGCATAATGTTTTATGGATTAATTCATGTTGTAGCAGGTATCAGTACTTAATCCCTCACCCCTTGCTGCCTTAGGAATCACATTCCAAGTACAGACATTCAAAGCAGTCAAATACGTGAGCAAGTTTATCTTTAGTAACCAGAGACACAACACAGCTAAAATGTCACGAGGATATTACACAAGGGTATTGTTGGTTAGCAGGAATCTTCTCACAGACTGGCACTCATCATTCACTTCAGTTCTTTTCTACGGGTAGGGGTGGGTGGGGTGGGGGTTGGGACCATTATGGTTTCTTGTATTTTCATTACATATTACTTGTAATAGTTCCCCATTTCTTCCCTCCCTCCCTTCTCTGGATATCATGGACTATGTACTTAAATGTGCACAGATCCATGCTCCCTACTCTACCAATGTCATATTTGTATTTATTATCTTCTCATCTTAACTTTATATGTCTCTATCTTCAGCATCATCTATAAAATCAATCCTCTCATATCAGAACCTGTTTCTATGCTACAATGAAATGAAGCTTTCATTCATTCTTTAAACTTATATTTTACGTCAACTATGTACCAGTACTGAGTGAAATTCAAATTACATTATCTGGGGATATTGTGATGAAAGATAGTATCTGACTTCCTTAGAACCAGAGTTTTCTGAAGGAGATATATATGTAAACTAAGAATTTTAACACTGTGATAAGTACCATAATAAACAATGGAACATCACATGATAGGATATCATTGTCCAGGAGTATACTGAATTCCACTGAGAAAGATAAGTAGAAGTTTGCTAAACAAATGTGTGTGACTGGAATAAAGATAATTTGGAGAAAAAGAACAGTGTATCTAGATACAAAGAAAGGAGAAAAGGGATGTATTCTGAGAATGTGAAGTCTCTACATCTGAATTATGCCCAAAACTCCTAGGAAAGTGACACTATGCTCAGGAAATAAATTTAAAGAAGATAATCCTACTAAACTTGTGCTAAAACATGCCCAGGGGCATATTCATTCAATTGGTTCTTTCAACTCTCCAGGTCTGAGTAAAGTAGAAGCAACTATCATTCTTGCCTTACACTGCCTCTGGCCTCCTAATGGCCATTCTATGAATTTTTTCTTCAGAGCTGTTCTTTGTATTTTTTTTTTTTTAGTCTGTTTTTCACATTGTAAACATGCTTGCTTTGCTATATTTTGAATGCTCATATTATGCTAGGCTTTATAATTAGTATTCTACATTCATTATTTCAGTCAGCTGTTAGTCTGATGTTGAAGCTGCATCCGGCCTTCATGAAAGCTCTAAGAAAAATAGAACTATTTCTTTCTAATTTTGTGCTATACACATTTCATTTATTAACCATGTTCAAGGTACTAACGTACCAAGATTCTTCATGGGATTTTATACTGAAAATATCTGAAGTTAAATATAAACTAGGGAGTAGTATAGCTTGACTTTAGAATAAACACGTAATTGCAGCATTTATGTTCCTGCTAAGTATAGGCTGGTGTTCTCTGTAGGAATGAGAAGACGTAAGTCATTGGAATTAGCTTAACCATGCCCATACATAATGTAACGTATTGCTTTTCGCTGAGTCACATGTTCCTGATACTATATCTCTTCCTCCCCTCTCTCCTTTACTTGTTTTTATTCCTTTTCTTCCCTGAGAATAAGTTGGGAGCCAAATGTGGAGATGCTGGGCTTAGAACGACTGAATCACTGCATTCTAGGCATTTATAACAGAACATTATATATTCTAATGTGAAAATTAGCATTTTTGCTTTTTAGGATTTTTCTTGCTGCTACAAAATGATTCAGATGTTTATAATAGCACTTCCCTGTACCCTCCTTGCTTCAGAATATATTCAAAAAATGACTATTTCTTACATTTGGGGGAAAAATTGTTGGTTGTTTGGTTGATTTGTATTCTTTTAATAATTCATACAACACTACTAAGTTTGTTTTTTCCACAAAGTAAGAGTGTTTTTTCTTTTGTAGTCCTAGTGGTCCCACTAATGATATAGTAAATATTTTAAAGTATTCATGAGACTTCCCTATGAAACAGTATTTCTACTATTTATATAATGAAAATACTTATTACAACTACTCATATGCCTTTATAATTCAACTTGTTCTTTTTATTATTTTTTAACTTCAATATGAAACTGACAGGCCACTTTACATTTTGATACTAGAACATTATTGTTATGTATGATATTTTACTCCTGTTCTAAAATATTCTTATAACTTTTACAATTGGACTTTTCAAAGTTTAAAGTAATAATTTTGAATCACTATGTTAGAAAGGCTGTGACTTCAGGAAAGATACACATTTTTCTGAAACACAAAATAGATTACTAAATAGACTGAAATAAAGACGTTTTTAAAGAAGAAATGATTGATTCAAGACAGATTGATTTAAAGGAAAAATTACCTGTTTTTCTAAGAGTCATATAAGCATAGATATTTATTTTTCTTCTTCTCGGAGTCTCATAGAAAAAAAAATCCCGGATTGGGAGGGAACATTAACAGGAAAACAGATGAACAGGAAAACAGAGTATCATGCATGTGTCATAAAATTAAAGACATTTTCACTACAATGGAGATTATACTAGACCAAAAGGCATTTTAGGATGACTCATATTCCCAACTTGAAAAAGTACTACCTCTGAAAAATGACATAGATCCAGAAAAATCTCCACTCACAGCTCCTTGTACAGAGACATGAAGTTAGATTAGAAGAAGAGAAGCAAACATACAGAAATGCTATGACTTCCATCTGGAGTGAACAGTGATATTAAGTCAGAAACTAATGTAGCAAAGATTTCTCTAGGGCTAGTTGAGTAGGAAAAGTGAAAATCTGGAGGCAGGGTTTCAAAAGGAAGAAAGAATCCCAGAACACCAGGGTATAAAGATTGCCTCTGACAGAAATTAGAGGCAACAGCTTACCTGGAAAAGATACTCAATGTCATAAGGAAAATATTTTCTGATATATATTTATTGTAATTTACTCTTTCTAGCCTTCTGAATTTTAGACACTTTTTGTATTTTTTGATCAGTGCTATTCTAAGTGCACTTTGCTCCCTGGAACCAATCCACATATTCTTAATCACAGGTCAGGAATGAAATAAGTATAGAAAATAGAGGAAGCATTTAGAAACATTTATAGCAGACTGACATTCCTATGACATTATTATCGTAATTTATTCTTATGGGTAGAATTGTGTTCCCCCCTAAATTCATAAGTTGACGTTCTAACCAACAGTAACTCAGAATGTGACCTTTTGTAGAAATAAGACTTTTCCAGGTGTAATTTACTTAGGATGCAATCAGTGGGCACGAATACAATTTTACAAGTAATCTTATAATACAGTATTACAGGTAATCTTATAAGAAGGGAAATTTGGATATAGAGGAACACACACAGGGAGAAAGCCATGTGAGGATGAAGGCAGAGATCAAGCTGTGCTTCTGAACACCAAGAAACACCAAAGATTGCCAGTAAACCACCTGAAGCTAGCAAGGAACAGATTCTCCCTCACAGCCCTCAGAAGAAACCAACCCTGCTGACACTTTGATCTCAGACTCCTAGCCTCCAGAACTAGACAAAAGTGAGACAAAGTTTTTCTGTTGTTTCAGGCACTCAGTTTGTGGTACTTTACTACAGCAACCCTAGAAACCTAATATATTTATGAAATGTCACTCCTTAATGTGTTGATGTTGAAATATACATAACACTTAATGTATTAATATTAAATATTCACTAAATAGAAATGTTTAGTCATGAAATATATATTTAAATGTATAAAATACAAAATGAGGCCTGATCTTTCACCATAGATATTTTGATAGGGATTGTTCTAAAATATGTTACACTCACAAATCAAATGCATACAGTTTGAATTTCCCAATGCTAAGACCTAAGATTATCTTTTTTTCTTCTTTTTTCATCTTATACAAGGTTTGAGAACTGACATAACTCCAGAAGACATGCAGATAATATAAAAAGGCACCCATGGTAAGACACAACAGATGGAGGGAAAACCTTCCTACCTGGAGATATACGTCTTACCTAAAACTATACATGCTGATTTTTTAAACATAACACTGGCCAAATAAAACGCATGTGTAGAACCACCAGTTTGAGGTCACTACTCTGTATTTTTCCCTCTGGTTATCTCAAGCACAGCTCTTATTTCATTTATTTTCTATCCTCAAGTAATTACCTAAGTCCAGATTTCTATTCTGAATTACAAGCCCTGAATATTCAACTATGTAGTCGACTTCTTCATTTGGCTGTCCTAGAGATATAGAACACTGATCACATCCCAGATGAAAACAAAGTTCAACTCCATAAGATCAATTGGTTTTCAAGTCATACTAGTGACTAACACCCAGTGTGGAAGCTAAAGCTACCTGCCCTATGTGATAGTCACCTTTCACCTGTCATGCAATATTGAATCCACTATTATATAATTTTTGTTCTAATATATATATATATATATATATATATATACACATATATATATATATATATACACACACACACATATATATATACACACACATATATACACACACACGTATATATATATAGGTCTTTGGTGAAGAGTGGTGTGTTTATTTTTGTGTGAAATACCCACAATTATGTCCTGTTATATCTTCCTGATTTAAAGACATCTAACATATATAGTTGTAAATTACTTATTGAGTATAAGTTTTTAGATATTTATAGTGAATTTGGTCTTTAATAAATATGAAATTATCTTCTTTCTCCCATTTAATTGCAATGGTGTTACATTTTCTCCTATTTAGCATTCCTACACCTCACTTAACTGTGTCTATGTTGATAGAGCAAAGCCCATTAGTTTGCTTATAGAATATCTCTTGCATTTTATTTCATGATCTGTTATAAACCAAAATAGTCCAAGTTAGTGGCAAAAGGGTCAGCCTCTGGACCTAGTCTTTGCATACCAATAGAAAGTTGTAACATAAATCAAAGTGACCAAAAATGACCAAATAACAGATGCATATTTAAGAAATATTTAACATAAGTTGAAATCAATATTAACAAATTTAATATAGTTCAAGTCCTCACATGTCAATTAGGTTATGGTAGGAAAAAAAAAGAATGGCACCTGATGTTGATAAGGATTCTTTTAAAACTTTCCCATCATAATTACTAAGAGAAGTATGAAATTGAAACTTTCATGGTGCTAACTTAGCAATATATGTCAATTTTTCATTTTCACTAGCATGTATTTCTTTTATTGGCACTTTTCCCTTTGTAAACAATCAGAAATTCCAAGAATGACATAGATTTAAATATTCTTATTCCAATTTCATTTATAATACCTAAAATGTAAACATAAATCCATTAAATTTTATCATAATTATACTATGTGAAGTGGTATTTTCATTAAATCTCAAATGAAAAATGCAAGATATAAAGTGGTTTATACCTGATCTATTAAAGCCTTCACCAACCTGTGAGTCACACTATTTTTATGTCAAAATCACAATGCCAGGCCTCCAATCTACTTTATTTTGGTTTTTTAACAGAACCCCATATATTCCTGGAAGCTTTCCTTCAACAAATGCTTATGGGAATCCCAAGGGTGTGATTTTGTTTTGGTCATCCTTGGGCATGCCGGTAGTGAGGGCAAAAAAAGAATATTGCAACATACTTATGGTCATTTTCACTGAGTTTTATATTTGTTGTTGACTGTTATCTAGCATTTTTGCATATTTCCTGATCTTTAAAAATTAAACACATATTTCTAATAGCAATGAAAATAAGATACTATTTTGTAAGTATAATTAACTGCATCTAGAAGACAAACTGTTGTTTTTGTATATGTACCTATTTCATAGAAGTTGTTCAATTTATACACTTAGTTTTAAGCCTCTAGACTTTAATTCTTTGTTCTACTTTTTCTTTAATATTCTCTTAGTTGACCTGAAGTTAATGGTGCAAGAAAGGACAATCACTGTGTGACAGATATTTGGGTTCTGCAAGAATCTTTCATGAATGGATCTTCCCTTATTATAAGGAAAAAGCTAACTCTGACATTAATGAGAACTAATCATGTTAAATTTCTCAGCCTACTGAAGCTTAACACTGACCTGTTTTATCAAAGGGATAGCTGTAAACAGACATCGAGTCATGAATAACACTACAGGAATTCCATGCACTGTTATCTCTTGGAATGTGAAACTGAAAAGTAAGAAAATACTTACAGGTTTTTAATCTAAAAAACGTATTATAAATAATATGTAATAAATAAATTGCTTATTTAATAAGATTATAAAAAATAATATTATAATAAATAACCACTTATACTCAGAGAAAGGTCTATTTCTAGAGTCATTATTTAACCCAGTATCATGTAAAAAGTTGTGTATAATTGTACAATTACAATGTAAAGTTGTAATATTGTACTTGTGAATGTTTTTTTCGTGGACAGAGTAATAAAACATGTAACCTAGATGAGTTCAAAAATCGTGGAAAATGTATACGGCAAAAATAAAGTGGAATTGGCTGTCACAACATGTATTTTACAATAATACTTATTGATTCATTTTGTTAATTAAACCAGTATTTATCCAGTGACTATTCTGTACACAACACAAGCTAGGGGCTGTGGACATGTGCTAAGGAGAAAGACACAAAAATTATCCCTAACTTCTTGGAGCTAATTTTAAAGAGAGGGAATTGCAAGAGAAAATGAATATAGGAGCCAGAAAATATCTATCACCTGTAAATTGTTAAAGGAGATTAGAAGGAAATAAACAGAATGCTTAAGCAGAAAATGAGTGGTAAAATACCTCCTATAATTTGGTCAGCTACAGCTTCTTTGAGGAGATGATAAGCAAGCTAAAATCTTCAAAATGAGAAGGACCGAGGCACAAAGCAGGAGGAAGCACACCCTAGACCTAGTGAACAGCAAGTGTTGAGAAGCTGATGGAGGCTATAACTCCAAGTCCACGTAAAGCAGAGATCTGTGTCCGTTTAGGGCTCATGTGTCTTTAGTGGCCTCCAAGCTAGGTGCAAGGTGATTCCTTTAGCAATGCATGTGCTCTTTGCAAATCAGAGCTTTGGAAATATTTGGAAATATTTGAAAAAGTTCAAAACCTATTTTCATTATTATTAGAAATATCAAAATGACATATTTGCCAATAAAAGAATAGGGATAACTCTGAGGTTTTTAAAAGCAAAACTTTAAGCTCTGCCCTCAGAATTTCCCAGCCAAGCTTCACAATCTCCCTCTCATAAAGGTTCAAAATCTGGCAAGTATCTTGAAGGCATTCCAGCCATGTACTTGAGTCCAGCTGCTTCCCCCAGCAGGAGTTTTGTTTCCTAAACACTATAGAGAGCAGGACATTTCAGTCTACCTTTCAGAAAATTTCTCTTAACTCCCAGACTCCCATATAGTCCCAGAACTCAGAAAATATCCTCTGGAGAGAATTGGTCAAGTATTTGAGTTGCCTAAGTTTTCTGCTTTGTTATTCTAGTAGCGCATGTCAACTAATAACTTTCTGGTTTCTCTTTCCCGTAATAGAGTCTCTCTGTTTGAGCTAAGTCTGATCCACAGCCTGTGCCCAGAATCAGCAAATATCCACAGGGGTTTAAAAAAGATTGTAGTTTATCAGCTCACTCAGGAAAATTTAGCTCCTCACTGAAATTTTTTATCTAGAGTTTCTGTGTTTCATAGCTATCTCATTCCTTTGAAAATACGCTTTCTGTAATTTGTACAATTTTCCTAGTTTTTGAGGAAGAAGCCATGGCCTGCTGCTACTTACTAAACCTACCAAGAAACAGAAGTCTTCAGTGCTCTTTTAATTTACTATTTCAATGTGAGAAGGTGAGATTCCAGAGACTTGCCCTTGGTCACCCTTTAATAACAGCTCTCACAATATAATTTGGTAGCCAACCTGGGTATTCTGCTGTTGTTGCATATTTCTATTTTGATTAATCTCTTGAGAACTGGGAAAAGAACGAAAGCATATTTGTGTTGATACACATTCTTACAATAAAATGAATTTGTGGCAAAATTCCATTATCACCCCATCGCCATAAAGCTTATTATCCCTTGTGGTACTTTTGATTCAACAGGGATTTGTAACAACTTGGTACCAGTGTTTCATAATCTGAGAAATGACCTGGAATTTCATTTTCCCTAATGCGCCATTACTGCTTAATGCCAATAAGCTCTCTTAGGGGAGATAGAGAGGTGAGGCTTTGGCACCTACAGTTGACTGGAATTGAACCTATAAAACAATACATTGTGAGAGATGTATATTTGTGAGAATTTCACCTGTTCTTTCAAGATATGCAAAACAAGCAAAACAAACAAACAGAAAACTCTGGTCCTCCACTTAACTACAGGCTAAGAATAAATAGGAAATACCAAATAGGGAAATGTAAGATCAAGGAAGTGGAACTGGGGTTTGGTCAAGAAAACTTTGTACCTCAAGACTGAGACAACATGATAATGTTTGCCCAGAAGGATTTCAGAATTCCTAGGGAGCAGTGGCTCCAACGTCTCGCATTTCTCCTCCTCTCAAATGAGTGTTATTGCAGCTATTCTGTCCCTATTCCACAATCATATATTGGAGAATAATTTGGCTTTTTAGTTACTATGTCTCCATATAAAAATAACTGATTCCAGACCTTATGTAGACTGTGAGATCCTGAGCAACAATTAGAGAATCTTGAGAAGCAGGTGAGTGAATTTTGTGTGTAAAAAGATAATAAATAACTATGACTAAGGGAAAAGACAGTGGTAGATTTATTATTTTTTTCTCATTTTTATTACATTGAATGTTCACTATCTCTGCAAACTTTATTCCTTGTAGCTTCAAAATATAATCAGAATATCACTATTTTTTAATCAACTGCATGAAAACTACCAAGCTAGAAATCACCATCTTCATGTTCTTCCTTGGTTATCCTAAAACTTCCTACCCATTCTCCTGGAATATACTCCAATCCTCATTTGGTTTGTTTTTAACCAGGAACCAGAGTGATATTTTTACTATTATACGTAAGTTCAGATTATTTCCCTATTCAAAATCATCAAATGCTATAAATTAATAATAAAATTTGATATCCATGGGGATGAAATGTACATGTAATTTCATGTTTGTTCTTTAATATTTCCTTAAATATTTTGTCCATTTGCATCTCAGTGTAATTTTTAGGAAGATCTTGTCACTTTCCACTACATACCAAATTTTATACAATCAGCAGAAAGGTGGCACTTTTAGCAATTTTCCACAGTTGTTTAGGAGAATTTTGTTGGAAATGGAAAATTTTTATATATTTCAGACTAGGTTTTAAAGAACATCATTATGCGGTTACATTCTCTGTGACTCTGAAAAAAATGTGAATGTTATTTTCTCTAGGATAGCTTAAATAAGTTTACTGGTTGCAAGAAGCACTGTGACCTTTCCATATACTTTTTCTTCCCTGTAGAAGATAATTTCTATCAAATAAAAATGAAAATAATCAGGATAAGTCAGTGTTCATTGCAGGTATCTATTCATTTTTCATCATTATGATACAAGAAAAAGATTATATGAAGATTAGTCTTTGATTTTAATTTAAATGGATTTTACTGGTAAATTGAATTTTGTTATGCTTCATAAGGATATATTTCCTGTAGCAAACTGAATTGCCTACCTTACAAATTGATATGAATCAGGAAAGAAACTTCATTTCACACAAACTTTTTAATATTTAGGCAGAAATATAAAATTTACTCTCGCAATCATCTGTGGTTCTACTGCATTAAGAATTCTATTTATCTAAGCAAATGGAATAGCTTGCATTTAGGCATGCCCCTCTGTGCTTTTCTACAGTATTACATGTTAATATAGTTAATCTATTCAACATCTTTGGATGTTTTAAACATAATCACATGCATTTATGTGAGAGTTTGGGCATATTTTACTACTTGTAATGAATCTGACCTATCAGCAAAAGCTCTATAAGCTTTTATCTAATAATAGACATAGAATTAGAATTATAAACATTGTTTTCTTTGAAATTTGCATTTTAGCTCTAAATGATTAATCTTTTTCTTCATGTTAAATATGTTCAGCACTTTAAACACTTAAGTTTTCTGGATTTTTAAGTCACTATTTTATTATAAAATCTCTAGCTCTTTCTTCATTTAAAATGGCAATTAGCTATTAGAAATTATGGTTTCACACTGATGACAATGTGGCTTAAAAGTGAGTAGACATAAAAAATACAATCTTAGCTTATAAATAAAAGTTACACAGAAATACTGTTGATACCACATTTACCAAATAATTAAGTTTCAAAGTTTGGATCCCAAAAATGTAAACATAATTAACAATGGCTATTATTATGGGTAATAATAAAAATAATAGCTAACATTTATTACATAATTGTTATGGTTTTGTGTCCTTTTGCATAGGTTACTGTGTCCTGTAATTGTCATAATAATCTTATAACATAAATAATTTTGTTATACCTACTTTACAGATGAGGAAAAGGAGGCACAGAAATGTGGAGAAAGTTAACACAGACTGGAAATTGCAAATTTACATCCAGAAAGTCTTACTCTAGAGCTCCAGTTCCTTGCTGTTATTGAGAGGTTGCCATCAAAGAATACATGGGTAGAGACAGAGAGGTTTGGGATTACATCACATAATACACAATTCACATAAAAACAAAAGCCAAAACAAACAAGAAAACAAACATTTTAAAATGAAAAACTAATGTCAGACAAAGACAAACACCAAATGATTTCCTTTATATGTGGAATCTAAAGAACAAAACAAATGAGCAACACAAAAAAACAGAAACAGAGTCATAGAGTCATAGTCATAGTATCTATGATACAGAGGAAAAACAGGCGGCTGCCAGAGGGGAGGGGATGGAGGGATAAGTGAAATAGGTGAGAGAAATTAAGAGGTATAAACTTCCAGTTACAAAATAAATGTCACGGGGATGAAATGTACAGCTTGGGGAATAGAGTCAATAATAGTAATGTAATGTTTTTGTAACTTTTATTTTTTACCCAGTATTACTTACTTGAACAAGCGACAAACTATCTGTATTTTCCCTCAGTTTTATTAAGAAATAACTGACATGCCTCAGTGTTGAAGTCCATGGCATATAGAAGCAGGATGGTTTGATTTATATGTATTGTAAAACAATTACCACAATAAGTTCAACTAACACCCATCTTCTCCTATACAATAAAAAGGAAAAAAAGAATTTTTCTCCTTGTGATGAGACTCTTAGGATTTACTCTCTTAACAACCTTCCCATTTATCATACAGCAGTGTTAGCTATAGCCATCTATTTTTTTTTATTCCATTTAAGAAACATTTTAATAGGCTCTGGAGTAAATCTTAGAAATGCTACTTGCTGAAATAAGTAAACTTGAACTTGTGATTCAACATAACTTTGGGAGCCATTTTTTTCAAGAAACATTACCCTAATAATCACATATTATATTCAAAAATTGGAATTAAAGATAATATCTACCATTGGTTAAGGAACAGATAAGGCTAAATCCCTTAGCCAAATTTCATGACTTGAACCTCACAAAGGGTGGGCAAAATAAGGACAAGTTTATTTATTTCTTATTTACCCATAGACTAGAGTCCTATTTACCAAGATATTATAGGAAAGAAAACATGTAGGTTACTTTTCTTATTCCTGAGAAAGTACAAAGGGCATAAGTACAGTTCATCTATGTAACTGAATTTTTTAATATAATTTCCCCAGATTCTGCTGCACTAATATGTAACCCTAAACATTCGATCTGGTGATGTTACAGCTCATCATTCCTTTTCCATTTCTCCTGGAAGAATTTGGGCATCTTTCTTTTTATGGTTCTAGTCTCCCCCTCCTCAGCTAATCACATATTGCTATTACAATAATTTTATAATACTTTTACAATAATTTATAAACAAATTAAATAATATAATTTCTATATTATCCTTAACATGTGATTGAGTTTTTTAAATGTATTTCTGATTGTTTCCCACATATATTTAAAATAATATTTTAATAATTCCATCTAAATTAATTAGACAATTTTAACTATGATTGTGCTGCCACAATAATTATTGGCTGGGAAAAGGTTTTGAGGTATATATGAAAAGTATTTGCATATTATATAAAGCATTTTCATTTATACAGAACACTGTAACTTTAAAAGCATGGCTTGATAATACTATACGATAGCTCAAAAAAGATTGGAGAAATGCCTATGCTTTTTGAGACCACAGAGAATTTCAATTTGGTCAACAAAAACATTTTCAGCCTGTTGCTTAGCAACCTACTTGCAAGAAAAAATTTGCATCAGGGCTTAAAGAATAAGGGCTGAGGATATTATATTCTGTCACAGCATTTGCTATTATTACTTTTCAAAATTCACCAACAATATTAACTTGGTTGGCTTTCTAATTTTATTTGTTGTTACCTTTTTAATTATTAACTTTTACATGAAAGTACAGTAAGACAAATACATATAAAACTTCAAAGAAAGAAAGAAAGGGAGAGGGAAGAAAGCAGCACTATTTACAATAGCTGAGACATGGAAAAAATCTAAATATTCATTGACAGATGACTGGATAAAGAAACTGTGGTATATTTATACAATGGAATACTACTCAGCCATAAAAAAGAATGAAACAATGCCATTTGCTGCAACATGGATGGATCTGGAGATCATCATTCTAAGTGAAGTAAGCCAGAAAGAGAAAAAAAAAATACCATATGCTATCACTCATATGTGGAATCAGGGAAAAAAAAGACATAAATGGACTTATTTACAAAACTAATGGATTCACACGTACACTTAGAAAAAAAACTTATGGTTACCAGAGTGGAAAGGGAGTGGGAAGGGATAAATTAGGAGTTCAAGATTTGCTGATACTAACTACTACATATAAAATAGACATACAACAAGTTTCTACTGTATACCACAGGGAATTGTATTTAGTATCTTGTAGTAAGCAATAATGAAAAAGAATACAAAATTGAATACATGTGTGTGCATGACTGAAACATTATGCTGTACACCAGGAACTGACATAACATTGTAAATGGACCACACTTCAATTAAAAAAAAATTAAAGATAAAAAAAGCTTAAAGATAAAAAGTATAAATATATAAAACATTATTTCTTTGTCTGAAAAACTTAAGCCTGTGCTTCTTATCTTAACTTCAGTTTGAAGCAGCAATTAGTCAAGTTCAATGGAAGTCTTTGTTTCTCTAAACATTTAATATTGCAAAGGAATTCTGTCTCCATTACTGCTTATACAAGAAGAGTAGTTCTACCTGTTTCTTGGGTCTGAAGAGTCCTCAATGTTTCAAAAATTTCAAGACAAATACATGTACAACAACTGCTCTTATAACTATTCTCCTGTTATATCGCTAGAGTTGGAATGTCAGCATTTTTTTTCCCCACAGCTGAAAGTATAATACTCAATAATACTATCTTACTTAATTTGATGTTATATCTTTCCCAGGTCTTAACTTTTAAATTGAAATTTTCAATGTTTGAAAAAAAACAGAAAATCTGTTTTCAATTAAAATTTTTCTGATTATTACAAATTTTTATTTTAAAATACATTCAGCATGTCTTGATTTAAAGTTCTTAAGACTCACCCCTACAGATAAAGCATTTCTTTTAAAACCTTCATCTTTAAGCATAGCATATTAGTGTTCAACATTAACATTTTGTGAAATGAACAAATGCTAGAACATGCACCACATATTTTGAAATTTACAAAATTTGAGATTAATATCCCTAAGAGACTAAAGATAAATTTGAGGCAATATATTCTTAGATATTATAAATCCATAATGAATGTAGCTTTTTTTTTCATAATGCTGGTTTATTTTCTCACCACTATTAGTACGCAATTTATTGTACGTAAATTATCAGTATACTTTATCATTATAGTTATAAGACTGTAAGTTTTGTCCACTTTTTTTTTGCTCTTTTGGTATATTTTTAATTTAGCTCTTAATGTAGAAGCACCCCATCAATTAATGGGTGCTTAGGTTAACATTCATTTACCTCTGGCTCAGCTCCTTAGTGTTATGGCTATTTTTGCATACTGATAGCACACTCAAGTTAAATCATCAGATGAAAGCTCCTTTAAAAAGTATAAAGCAATATATATGTCAAATTTGAAAAAAAAATGCATTTCCATATACTGATATACCACACATTTAGCCAAAACCTATTTGCTCTAAAGGGATAAAGCTCACTGGAGTATGAAAGCAAAGAGAAAAGAAGAATAACAGCTTCTGACATTCAAAAGAGAAGTCACAAACAGAAAAGAGAAAGACTGATTCCAGCAAAGGGTCTCCCCCTTACTTCCATCATCATAAAGGAATAAAAGTCCCTGATTCTTCCATACTTTTTCTAAAGGAATTAGGGAAATAAAAAAACAAAATTATTCTTTAAATAATTATACAGAAATGTATGACTTGAATTATTTTAATGGATTATACTTCCTTATTGGACTAAAACATTTCCCACTGCCATGCTACAAATCAGAACTAATGAGTTATCTTTCTTTGCATATGGTCTAGTATGTTAATAATAATTGTGGAATAGTATATTTAGGCATGCTCAGAAAATAATAATTACTATGTTTCTTGGTATTTTAAGGAAATATGAGGTTGAAGTAATAGGCTTGTGCTGTGACCCTCTACTTGACAGGACACCAGAGATGCACAAGGATATTTGCAAACTTGTGGCTGAAGGCATTAGAAAATTATAACAGCAAATCACAAATTCTTAAAAAATATTTTTACCATAATAATCAGTAATTATGAACATTGTTTCATTGCTAGGAATATCTCAAATCAATTTATTTTATATACACATTAAAATATTTTAAACTTAATAAACATATAAGATACAAACACAAAACTGATAATTCCCAAGACCCAAAAACCATTATGAATATGAATTTCCATGATCCAGAATTTACTATCATTAAGATCTGGCAACATTTACTTTCATCTAATTGTTGTTTTTGTTATGGAAAAAGCGTTACTTTTTTTGTTTGAAAAGACATGCATTATTTTTACAATTGAAATTTAATAGAAAAACAATTAAGTGGAAGAAATTTTAGTATCTTTATGTGTAGATATTACCATGTTTAGTGACATTAATAGAACCCTCACACTTGTGTCCATCCTAAAACTTTTTCATGGCTAGAGGTAGGATTTGAAAACAAACCCTACTCACCCTCTCTGTTTGCTTGGTAATCTATTTTTTTTTTATAGTGTCCATGGTTTGGGGGGTTTTGTATTATGTTGTGCCCCATTCAGTGGTGGATTCTGCTGGTGAATAGTTTTGCTGACATTAGTTTCTGGTAAATTTTGATAAAATGACTAAAAAGAAATAACCATGAGAATTTCTGATACTTCTGTGATATCCATGTTATAGCCTTTCAATAAAAACTTCCTTGCAGAGACTAGACAGGTTTTCATTTTACTTTTTTAACTTCTTAGGATTCTAAAACGTCCAAGATTTTTATTTTTCTATTTTGTTTCATTTTACTGACATGTATCACAGACATGAAAAATAGCAATGTTTTATAGATATGAAAAGAACAGTAGTGATACTATCTTTTCTTCTATTTCAATTGATATTTTAAAAGAAAAAGTTTTGCAATATCCTTTTTTTTCCCCCTCTCATCTTGCCTTTGTATTTTGTTTCTATTTCCCTTTTTATAAGGGCCTTTTGAAATAATACTTTCCACAGAGTGGAAATGGTCTCTCATAGCCTGACTGACACTTTTTTAGTGGGTTTCTGTTCTTGGAATATAGCCTCGAGATTATTAAACAAACAAATAAAACATTTTAAGACATCCCATAAATTGCTGGCCCAAGCCCAGCAGCAGTTGCAGTGTTTCTGGCCAGGTTGACTTTCTAAAGGACAGGTGTAAGAATTGCTTCAAGCAGAAGGACATTGTGATGTGGAGTCAATTTGTTTTGTTGGTCTTATTTTGTTTTTCACTCAGCTGTTACTAGCATGAAATGTTGTCTTTTCAACACAATTTCAGCCTGAAAACCTCTCAGCTTATACTACTGCTTGACCTAGAGACCTTGATGAAGCAGTCTTTTTCCTCTCATTTAGTGAAAGCTCCCATTATAAGCTCTTTGTAAATAGAATAGAAACGTCTGGCATGCTATATGTAAAGTATTTTAAAATTAAATTTCTGTTTCAAAATTCAATGTCCAGCATTTAAACCTTAAGCACATCATTTTATATTTTAAGCAGAGAAGATTAGACAACTTTAGGAGTTTCATATCCATTATTAAGTGGAGGACTAGGATTTCTTCTCAATCACCTTTTCAGATTTTTCAGAAGATTGCACTTTTGCTTTAAGCTGAAGAAAAGAAGAAAGTAGAGAACTTACAGCTTGACCTATTTTGTTTAAATCTACCTTCTTTTTAAAGTGGTGTCTCAAATGGCACAGATTTTATCTAGTGTTTTCCGATCCTCCAAAAGCGAACTAATCCTTTCTTCGGCCCTCAATAGCACTAGGCTAATACCCACTTTCAGCAATTATTGCACTCAATTATAATCAACAGGAATATATTTTCTTATAATTATCTCAGTCACTCTATTTTATATATGTTATACTTTTCATGAGTCTTAAAAACTGAGAAAGATCTATTAAGAAAATGACAAAGGATTAGTATCATTTCTAATAGAGAAAATTAAAATCATTTGACAC
Organism: Camelus bactrianus; assembly: GCF_048773025.1. Taxonomy (NCBI): domain Eukaryota; kingdom Metazoa; phylum Chordata; class Mammalia; order Artiodactyla; family Camelidae; genus Camelus; species Camelus bactrianus. Next base: position 45,220,232 of record NC_133550.1, on the reverse strand, counting down.
TGTGTGCTAGTTTTGTGAGGATTAATTTTCATAGCTGTCCCCTTTCCTAACAATTCTCTCCTTAGGTAGATGCTATTATCATACTGTTTTATTTATGGGGAAACTGAGTCACAAAGAGGTTTAGTAACCTGCCCAAGGCCAGGCACTTAGTGAATTGTGAAGCTAGAATTCAAAGCCAGACAAGCTTACATTTAAAATCAGGTTTTCCATATCAAATGTTTTGTTAGAAAGTGTCAGAGTTGACACTAGAAACATGTGTAGTCAATGGAAAAGAATGTTACAGACAATAACTTCTTGATTGATTACACTAAAATATATATAATATTTATTATATATATATTTTTTCATACACATATGTGTATGTTTGTGTATATCAATGTATATATTCATATACACATATACATCTATATCTATCTAGAGAAACATTTTTTAAACTTTTTTTTTTAATAACTTGGAAAACTAAAAGGAAGAAAAGAGCTCATTCAAAATAGCAACTCAAAAAGATAAATCTCTAGGGAAAAAAAATGCACCAAATGTGCAAATTCCATGTGAAGAAAACAAACAAAAAATCCTACTAGATTATATAAGAATGAATAAACAGAATGCCATATGTTGATTTTGAACAGAAAGACTCAATAATTTAAATTTATCATCTCTCTAGATTAAGTATGGCTGACTCTGTTTACTTAACCAATCATCTGTTTGCCTCTTCCTCCTTGAAAATAGAAACCCAAATAAGTATATGAAAAGACGCTCCATGTCACATGTCATCAAGGAAATAGAAACTTAAGGAACAATGAGATTTCAATGCATATCTCTTAGCATGACCAAAATCCAGAACTCTGACAACACCAAAGGCAAGGATATCGAACAATGGGAACTATCATTCACTGCTGGTGGGAATGCAAAATGGTATAGGTATTTTGGAAGATGGTTTGGCCATTTGTTACAAAACTTTTACCATACAATCCAGCAACCCCAATCCTTATTATTTACCCAAAGGAGTTAAAACTTAGGTCACCTCAAAATTTTTGCACATATGTTTATAGCAGCTTTATTCCTAATTGCCAAAACTTAGACACAATGAAGATGTCCTTCAGTAGATGAATGTATAAATTAACTATGGTACATCCAAACAATGAAATATTACACAGCGATAAAAAGAAATGAGCAGAACTTGGAATACAACTTGACAATACCTATAAAAATTTTAAAAGATCACACCCTTTGAGTCAGCCTTTCTACTTTCAGCATTTTTTTTTACAAATACATTTACAAGTTGTGCCCCATGACATTTTGAAGAAATAATAATGCTTATTCAATCCATAGGTATTGATATGGTACAACTCAGAATATAATCTATAATATGTATTTTTATATGAACAAAACATGATATATCTAATAATTAGGGAATATTGTGGGCTACAGTCAACCAGAAACCATAAAAGTTACTTGAGGAAAAAAATTATGTAAAAGAATAACAGGAAAAAATAAAGTCTCATTAATAATCCTATGATAGAAGTCAAATTAAGACAAATACCAAAAAGAGGAAAAGTACAAATCTTCCCATCATTTCTTTATTTCTTTTTCCTTTACTATCTTTGCCTTTTCATTACCTTTTGATTTTTATACTGAAATCTGTAGCCAGAAAGCTGCTGCAAATGAATACATATACTCTGGTGAGAAAACTTAGTTTTAACTTTAACATGGTGTTGGGGGTGTGTGTGTGCTTACAGAACTCTAGACTGAGAGTCTCCTGAGAAGTTAGAAGTCTATCACCAATATAATGAAAGCAATGGAATTGAACAATAAATGCTATTTATGTTTGACATGCTGAAGAGAAAAATTTTAGAACACTTGAGTTCTGTCTGGTTATAACATTCTACTTTCATTTACCTTTGTTACAAAAGGCCTAAGGAGGGTAATCTCTTAAAATTCAGTTATCTAGCCTCAGCCTCCCTCAGCCTCCAAATGAGTAGTTTTGACTAAATGTCGATGAAACTTTAGTACAGCAATCTTGTTTGAAAACTTCAGAGCAAGAGGCACTTTATTTTCCAAGTATCAAGAATAAACACTTTGAACTCTTTAGCACTGTAATAATTCTCTTAAAATGTCAAGTTCTGGTTTCCAAATTTCTCTATGCTCCTAAAATGATGAGAAGTTACAGTGTACACAAATGACCTTCTCCCTGAGCCACATTAGCGGCTTATTCAGCACAGTGACCTTCCCCTCCACAGACGTTACTGTAAATCAACGATGAAGATGTCAGGTCCAGGTTCAGAGTTTAGTGTCATCATTTTCTCTTCTTAATGGAAGAGCCTAAACACTGTGGTTCCTAAGCTTTCCATCATACTGAATATCCCTGCTATCCAGCATAATGAAACATGTTTTTACTCCTCTAAATTGCTATAGCTGATGCCTGTCCTCTCTTAACCCACTGAGAAATGACAGACATTCTCTCTTTCTCTCTCTTTCTCTCCCTCTCTCTCCCACTCCACATGAACCTATATTTTAAAACACAGAACACAGTCAGGTGGTTGGGGCAGGAGGGAAAGAAAATGGAGATTTCTAAATATGTTAAGACATTTTAGAATAAGGTAAACATGTTATGTTGAATTTGTTTTACCTTAGTCACTTTTTATCCATCACTGACTATTGAGCGCTGAGACTTAAGAGATGACCTTCGCCTTTATAAGGAAGGATTTCAACCCTGAAGGCAAATTAAAAGGTTGTAATGATTAACTAACAGTTGAGGGAGAAGTTTCATGTTTACATCCTATCCTCTTACAATGATTATAAAGTAGAATCCAATACTGCCCTAAGGAGTGTCTAAATATTTCCAGTCTTTGTAAGAAGGAAGATGTGCTAGTATAATTCAGCAGCCCTAATTTGCGTGTGAAGAGTTTAGTATGCAGAATACTCAAACATGCATGTTTTTATAAAACTATTTTTAAATTTCTTAGTTCCTTAACTATCTGAGGGTATTTCAGTGTCATACTGTAAATATAAAGAGATGCTACTTTTATCTATATTTTGAAAATCACTAATCTAAATCTAAATGAATGAACATGAGAAAAACTAGAGAAAGGAATTCATATAAATAAAAGTTGCATTTAAAGACATTGTGGTGTATAGAAATTATAGCTGTCAATGAAGCACAGATTTTTAAAAATCTTTTCTCTAAATATCATAATCCTGATCAAGTTTATGACTATACTTTATTCCTTACAATTATAAAAGCTATCATTTTGTGCTACAATAATTTTCCCTTCATTTTTAATTACTTTATTAACTTTTACATACTCCTTAAAATATTATCTATTTTCTCTTTGGCAGTTTTGAAAGTAATGTCATTATCATAAATAGTTTTAAAAATATAGAACAGTACATATAGAAAAATATTCACAATTCAAATGCCTAGAGGAAATCACTATTTACATGATAACTATTATTTTCCAATACTTATTATACAAACATCCATAGACTAATTTTTGCAATAAAATGGGATCACGTTGTATATAAAAATTTGTATTCACTTTAAAACTTAACATTATATTTGATCATTTCCTATAGCATTAGAGTCTAGAAAACACTATTATAGTTTCCATGTAATATATATCATATATATGGTTAATTTACTTACTCATTCTATTTTTTATTTACTTACAAAATATGGCCTCATAAGTATCTAGAATCCAATATTTTTATTAATTTTTTTAATTTTTTATTATTAACCCTGAGATAAATATCTTTGGCTGCAGACTGCCAAATTAATCTCTAGAAATATTAACTAATTCAGTTCCCACTAGTTATGTATTAGGTGCTTCTGTTTCTTTGCAGCTTGTCAACGTTGAAAAGTATCATTTTCAAAAACCTCTGCTTAGTTTACAGGATGGGAGTATGATATTTTAATATGGATCACCAGCTTTAGCTTGTGTTATTTTCTTCTCTGAGATTTATACATGTGCATATAAATTCAATGGAATGATTGGTAATACAAGTTCTTAAGAGTCTATCTACAGGGCAACATGCATGCAGAGATGATTTTGCTTGGGGAAGAAGAAAAATTAAGAAAAAGAGGGAGATGAGAAACAAAGTACACATCTCTTTTTAATATTGACCTAGGGTCTAGCCAATAAATATTTGTAAGAGGGGTAATGCCAATACATCTTATTGATGATTTTCAGAGAAATTATTTAAAACGTGAGAGCAAAGAAGCCTTTTTGGGGAGTCAAGGAAATGAAAATGGTAAGCTAATGCAGAAAGATATTCTTCTAACTTTTCTAAGAACATGTAAACTTCTGCTACCTCATCATCCATACCCCACAGTTTGAATTCATATATTATGTATTACATTTCCATCTGAATTATGTATTTAATATTGTCTGTTTTGGGGTTTGCTGATAAGCTCTCTTTATCCATCTATATTTGAAGCACTATCAGCTAGTATTAAAAAGCTTTCTGTAGTGTTTTATAAAAATAGAGAAGGAATTTTCACATTTATCCTTCCAGATGAACTTAAAAATTTTTATTTAAAAATATATGAAGATGATAAAAAATCAAATAGAATAAACTGTATATATTGACAAGCAATTTCTCTATCTTTACACGCAGCAGTCCTTCCTTCCTTACACTTTTATTTGTATCTTTCCTAGAATAGTCTATGTATATACAAGTAAATATATGTGTATATTCTAATGCATATGGATATGTAAGTACAAGTATTGACACAGATTTTTTAACACGAGATTTTTCTATCTTCTCTTTCCCATGTTACTTGTACATTATGAAATATTAAAGTTAACTTCCTTTGTGAACTTAAACTTTGATTAATATTGCTAAATATTGCTCTTTAGAAGTTTTTTCCACCAAATATTTAAAATTTCTCTTGAAAATCCTACTATATTTTGCTAAAACACTATTCAGACAAATACAAACACCATAAATTCATATGGTTATGTTTGAACTCTCCTTAGAGCTACAATTAACAATAGTAAAAAAGAGATTTTAATGCTTATCTAAATTCAGTTCTTTGTTATTCTGAGTACAGTGGAGATTAAATTCTCACTGCCTGTAAAAGAAACAATTTACCTGAGACTACTCTCCTTAGAACAGCTTGCTTACAAGGCTGGACCTTGGCTGGCATCTGGAAACTTGTCTCTCACGGTGTTCCTAATCAACAATGATGGTTTGCTGTGTTTAGGATTTTAAGTAAACAAAATGATTTATGCTGAACACCTACTTTTCTGACTCCAGAATTTTCATATCTTCTAAGCAGAGGTTACTCACAGGAACAGTAAAACCTCTGAACACTGAGTCTCTAACTTCCCTAGACAATGCTTCTCATGGGTCGTCACTATTCATTGTTGGGGGAATTAAATGTGTCTTATGTTAACTCCACTGCAAAAGGACTCTTGGAACTTGTGCTTAGTTTCCTCTGGACTTCACTCCATGCATCTTTTCTCTTTGCTGATTTTGCTTTGTATCTTTTTACTATAATAAATATTAGCCATGAATACAACTATAAACTCAGTTCCGTGTATCCTTCTAAGGAATCATAAGGCTACAAGTGATCTTGGGAAACTGAACACATTCTCCCTTGCATTGGGTGGAGCCGTGTAACTAGAGCTGGTCATTATGTTGTTGGGAATGATATGTCATTCCGGGCTAGAGCATTAAGTTGTTGGTGTGAACACCCCTTTGTTTCTTTCCTCTGAGATGGTAAACAAAAATGTCCGAGAGAATGAAGATTCTTTAAAGCTGAGGCTGAGAATGAGAATGACATGGAGCAAAGCACCCAGATGATCCAAGGTGGAAGTTGCGCTGGGAAAAAAAAAATGAACCTTTGATTGCTTTCAGCTGCTGAAATTTTAAGAGTTTTATGCTACTACAGCACAAACAGGAGAGCCTTAACTGGTACAAATATTAAGTAGATTCTGTTATGCTGAAAATAAGGTTACATAGCATGAAGGGTATTTATATCATAGGTTAATAGAAATAATCACTCGTCATGTGTGGAAAATTGTATCACCTGTCATTCATACTTAAAATTTTAATGGCCATAGTTTATTTTATTAGAACAGATTATCCTCTACTGCATTTTTTTGGTCATTTTGTTACAAATAATTTTGACAGCCTGGGCTAATTATTATATAGATAAAAATATACTATAATTTATAAGAATGTAGTCTTATAAAGTTTTCTAAGGGTTGATCATGTATGTAATACTCATCATATGAGAAAGCTTTCAAAATTAGGAGTAGGCAGATATTAACAGTCAGTTACTTAATAAAATGATGAACTGATTGAAATGGCATGAATGGGTGGTTTTTCCTACCCCTTTTTATTAACACTGAACTATGGATTGATTACATACTACAGGGCATGGATCATTAGCTAGACTTAGTAGCAGAAGCATCAGCACAAATCTCAAGTTGGATGCAGCTGGATATGACAACCTAATACTATTTATTCACAATAATAAACATGTCTAAGAAACTTTACCGTTAAAGAAATATTTAAATGTCTCTACAATATGCTTTATTTCAGAGGAAATGTATAGGTACAAGCCGAATTTACCTCTAATCTTGGGGGTTTACCAGGAGTGCGGATATCTCTGCCTTTACAAATAGTTAATAGGCCAAAAGTAAGAGCTGGGTATTTTAATGATTTCTATTTTCTAATATGATTTTCCTAATTTTTATCACCCCAAAACTGAAGTAATTACTCTTCCAGTGAAATCTTAAAGAAGTTGAAGACTAAATATTACTACAGAGTTTCCTGATGTTACAGCTATAATGAATTTTTAAAAAGATATAACAAATTGAAATACACTTTACAACAAGATCACTTTTTTTTGCCAAAGGCTAATGTGTTTTTATCACTAATTTACATCTTCTTTTAAATGTAAAAAATACAATTTAAAATTTTATATAAATACTTCTACCTGAATGTGATTTTTTTCTGACTCATTGGGAAAAATTGCTGAATGTGAGGCCTTTGTATTCTACAGTTTTATAACTACGTTTCATTTAAAACGAACATAAATTATTCACAATACCTTTATTCTGTTTTATATCCTAGGAAGATTATGCCTGTTTATGCAATAGCTACAGAGAAATATATTTAATTAACTTAGTATTTTTTAAATAAACATTATTTAGAATAGATTAGATTTATAGAAAAATTGTGACAATAACACAGAGAATGTCTATATATCTGCTTCATTTCTCCTATTACTATATTAGTGTGATACGTTTGTTATAATTATATTATAATTAATATAATCATAATGATATATTATGATTAACTACAGTCCCTACTATATTCAGATTTCCTTAGTTTTTATTTAGTGTTCTTCCTTCTGTGCCTGGATTTCACACAAAATATTATATTTATTCATTATGTCTTCTTAGGCTCCTTAGTCATGAGAGTACCTTAGAATTTGTGTCTTGTAACCTTAATAGTTTTGGAGACTCTTAGTCAGTAGAGTGTCCTGGAATTGGGATTTCTTTGATTTTTTTGCATGATTACACTGGGATTATAGGGTGTTTTGTTTTTGCTTTGGGGTTTTTTTGAGGGGATAGGGGAATATCACAGAGGTAAAATACCGGTTTCATCATATCTTCACATAAAGGCACATACTATCAACATAGCTTATTGTTTGTGTTCACAGATGACTGAGGGGTTTGTCAGGTTTCTCCATGGCAAACTTACTTTTTTCTCCTTTATATACTATATCTCTTAGCATGAAGTCACTATATCCAGCCCACAACTGAGTAGGAGTTATGCTCCACCTCACTGAGGCCAGAGTAGCTACATAAAGTAGTAAATAATATTTTAATTACAACAAAATATTTTGAAATAGTACATGCAGTCATCACATGCTCATCTTGACTATTAAAATGATTCTTCTAAATTAATTCTAAAGAGAATAGTTTGTATTTACATTTCCATTGTTGGGAATATTTTTTCCAGACCCTCACTGAAATCCAACCCAGAGTTCACTACACCAGATGTTATCAAACAAGTATGCACAAAAATCATTAGGTCCTATGCAGTCCTATTAACATAATAGAGAATTTCAGTGCATCAAAGTTTGAGAAACAATGCATTAGATTTCTCAAACATCCAACTACATTTTTACTGCCTTGGAGATATTTTATTCTACTCTAATTCATAAACTTTATAAATTAAATAAATTTCTTATCTAATTCTTACAGGTAGAGTGGTGCAATATGAATTAAAATACAGTTTCCCTGACTCCCAATATAGGGATTTCTCTAGCCTGGTATATTAACTATTCTTGTCTTATGAGTGCCAACTCCATGATCAAATATGGTATAGTCACAGATTGTTAATCTTACACAAAACTTCACTTTTTACCACTCTTCCCTTAACTTCTTCAACATTTTACCAATAAAGTTGAAAACTTTACTACGACTTTCCTCTTTTTTTCCTTTTTCTCTTTCTTTTTACCTAAAAAAATCCAAAGCATTGCCGTAACCAGCCATTTATTACACAGAAGATTTTCTTATGATTTCTTTCTTCAGCTCTGTCGACCTCAGGGATGCAAGATGTTCTATTTTCAAAAGAAATTTCTTCATAATTACTTCAACAGATTAAACTTAAATGTACGATTATAGGAAAAATATCATGACTAAACATTGACTAAAATATAAAGAAGTTATAGTCCTCACTTGAAAGGGAAAATAAGATCTTCTCAAGTTACTTACTAATATTTATTTATGTGCTAACACCGCACTCTCATCTCCAGTGGCAGCACCTTCAACTTCTTCAAGTCTCCGTTTTGTTGTCAGTCCCCAACGGTGCTACCCTTGACTCAATTGGACATATTTTCACAACTTCTACTTCTCTTTCACAGTATTTACAAAAATTAAAACAATCAAGACAAAAGGCCACATACAGAATGGAAGAAAATTTTTGCAAATCTCATGCTGGATAAGGGCTTAATATCCAAATTATAAAAGTAAGTTATATAACTCAATAGTAAAAATAATTAAGAAATGGGCAGAGGAACTAAATAGTCATCTTCCCCAAAGAAAATATATAAACAGCCAACAGGTACATGAAAAGGTGTTCAACATCACTATCATTAGGGAAATGCGTATCAAAAATCAAAGTGAGATAAGCTGCATACCTGTTAGACTGGCTATTATCAAAAAGTATAAGGGTTCCTCAAAAAATTAAAGAAATTGAGAAAATTTCCAAGATAAATTCTGACCAGACAATTCACTATAGTTGAATAGGCTATACTATACTGAGTCTTTACCACATTCTGGGCAATCTTGACACTTGAGGAATCACAGTGTGAAACAAGCAAACAAATAAAAACAGGACTTGGCTGCTCTCCGATGCTAAGTGAGAAGCAGATAAACACTTAAGGTTTTAAGTTTGCGACAGGAAAATTGGCTTGCTCTGGTTCCATCTGATGAAAGTTCTAAGAAAGAGCCACATTGAGCATGAGTGAATTAAGTTCATTTTGTTTCTCGACCTAGCAAACTTTCCTTGTAATATGTGACCTAAAATGGTGGATTTGTAACTAAACATTTACATACAATTCTGGGAACTAATTCTAAGTTACTTTAAGAAACAAAATATACACACATGCACACATGTATGTGAGAATGTGTATACATTCACACATACACACACACCATCTATATATAGATTAGTCCATAAATAAGAAGGAAAATAAATTATTTCCTAAAGATTGTGACAAAATCCCCTCAAATTTTTCTCACAAGCCAATTAAATGTTCTGACTTTTACTTTTCCAATACAAATTATTTATACCTACGGTCAATTTTTACTGATTGAACATAATGAATTTTACGTACTCTTTACTCACATCTGGATGAGAATACCTGATATCTGAGTTAGTTGCATATTAATACAACAGTTATGAAAAAGACTGGATCTCATACATAACCTTTAACTGTTAATCTACCTCAGTTTTTTAAATTATCCTTCTGTTAGGCATCCACTTTTCTGGCAGTGATTGCCCCCTATATGTTTAAAATGCTGGAATGATCACGGTGGCAAGGTGTTCTCTCACCAGGATGTTTGCACAGGTCACCAAATGATGAAATCTTTAGCAATTGGGCCACCACCTTGTGGCAGAGATGACCCGTGTCCCACATTTGCTTGGGACATGACCAACTGGGTCATAAATCAGCCATGGTTAAAACCCCTTTCTCTAAACATTCTCAGAACTAGCTGTGTCTTTTTAGGCTGTCTACAAGCTGACACCAAGACAGAACAAATAAGACAGGTATTTTTGATGCAAATGCCTATAAAGCATAAACCAGGACAGAAGGCATGGAGAGCCTTCAGACCACAGCTTAAAAAATACTTGCAAAAGGAGAGAGAAAAAAGGATTGACTAAGAAGTAATCCAGAAAAGTGCAAAATTCTGCAAGACCAATGTGGAGTCTTTAAGCAAATCCTGCCCATTCCAGGAAACCCACGTCTGGCAGAAAGGGACAGTACTAAGGAAACTGCTGTGCTTAATCATTATCTGGGAACAGCCCAGAGGGAATTGTGACTTTGGTATGAACTTCATAGTAGATCCACAGGGATCTGTAGTTGTCATCTGGAGCTGTCAACTACATTCTACACAGCAATCTCTCTTAAGTAGTACACTGAGCAGTGCACTTGCACAACTCTCTCTTTTCACTTGGTATCATCCACTTTCAAGATTCAGCTCAGATAAAACTTCCTGAAAGGTCATCTCTAACATCTTCCACAAAATACATTATCTAGGTTAGGAATCTTTCCTCTATTCATTCTATATGTGATCTTGTCCTATTATTTTACTTTGTTGTAAAATAATCATTTACTTATTTGTCATATAGAACTGAATGTAAATGCTTTGATATCAGGAGTTATTTCCTCTCTATCTTAGATGCCACAGAATCAGGCAAACTGACACAAAGGGTATTGTTGAAGGAAGGAATGAAGGATATAAAAACAGTGGTGGATTTTATTTCCATTATGTAGTCACTTAGAATATGCTCAAACCTGGAGATAGTTGACATCCCTATTGCCATTATTGTGGCAGTTGTGGTATGAAAGGAGCCCTGGTCCTGGAGCCAGAGGATCAATCTAGATTAGACATTTACTGATAGGATGTAATTGATTGGAACTCTATGCATAACAATTTCCTCCAATAGGAATAGTAATATGCATTTAATTCACTGCAATTAAAATAAATGAGACATTTTTGGTAACAGTTTCCAGACCAAAATAATACAGAAAACCCATGGCTAGAACTATTTAAATATGCTTGCATATATATTGATAACACGTGTTAAAACCAAGACAATTGGTCCAAAATGGAGTTGCTTATGTTAAGCCACACAACACCAAACAGACTTAATTTTAGTTTTAATTTCGTTAGGAATCGCCTTATCATCTGGCATGGCCTAAAGGAGTAAATTTGCAATAAGCAACCCACTTTTTCGCCTAGTTTATTTTCCTTGTTTTACTCCCTTCTGCCTGTAAAAATCTCATTCTGAACTGCACCCTACAGCTCCTTTCTACCTGCCAGGCTGGAAGCTGCCCGATTTGAACTGATTTTTGACCAAATAAAGTCTGAAAAACTATAATATGCCTCAGTTTATGTTTTAAAAGTTCTCCTAGTAACAGTAAGAGGAGGGAACCAAAGGAGACCCCGAGGGCCCAGGAGCGACGATTAAAACCAGACAGGGTACCTGCTGAGACCCTGGGGTCACCGCCTTCTCGCCGCCTCAGGAGGATCCGGTCTGTCCCTCTAGGAGCCTCGAGGTACTCGTTTGAGGAGCTTTCAGACTTTACTTGAGCATTTCTTTTCCAGACGGGTTCCAGAAACCAGCCGGAGCCAAATTGGGCCTGACTTAGAAGCCGGACCGGATCTAAGGTTGGACCGGGTCCGACTTAGAAACAGGACCGGGTCTAGGTTCCGACGGCGGAGGAGTTAGAACCGAGACTAGTTCCGGGGTGGGACTGGGTCCCAATTAAGCTGATCTGGGCACCGCGTGAGGCATCAGGTGAGTAAAATTTTGAGTCTGAACAGGCAGGTTAACCTTATCCAAGATAATCTGGAATTACTGTGGCCACAGGAGAGAACTATTAAAACCTAAATTAACTTACTCGTTCACGAGGTACCTTAGAAAGAACGTGGTTTCAGCTAAGCCAAGCACTTACAAAGCGTGAGGGAAAACTTTTTCCTCCTCCTCAGTTTTTCCGTGACCAGGATGAGACTCTCTAGGACACCCTACCTGCTCCAGAGCCTTCAGAATCCTGAGGAAACTGGCAGAAGCCGGCAAAGGGTAAGAATTCTTATCAAAGTCGATTCTCCTAGGTTTCTATCTGTGGTGCCTGGTTGACAGAGGAAGGGAAAATTTCATGTTGTCCCTTCCCTTCAGATTGGGAGACAAAAACACATTTGTAAGAATTAATTTTTTTTAAACAAAGTTTATTTATTTATTTAATCTTTGAATTGTTACTGGTGAATTTGCTTTCGGGTACCCGTTGGTTGTGAGCTCTTTCTCCCTCAGGGACAGCTATCGCCTCCTTGTTTGTTTGTTTTGTCCCCTGAGTACCTGACTTGGCTTTCTGCCTGACTGGGACACTCGGGTTCTTGTGTATGCAGGTGGTTTGACTAGGCGGCGGCGGGTGGGGGGTCTGGGGGTGGGAAAATATGGGCAGACAGAAATGTGGGTCGTGTTCCATTGGCGGCTAGGTTATTACTGTTGCCAGCTCTCAGGGAAATTGTCTAAGTCTTTCTTTTTGTTGTCTTTGGGAGTGGCTCTGGGCCTTGAGAGGGTAGTGACTTTTGAAGCCTCTTTGGGGATGCGTCTTGTGTGTCTATGGGGTTTTTCAATACTGCTAGGAACATTTGTTGCTTGTCCCAGCTGAAACTTCATAAAATATTTGAAAAATATTCTTACAATGTTTAATATGCCTCAGTTTATCTTTTAACAACCGACTGATGAGAGAGGCACAGAGAGGGCAAGGGTGAGGAAGTGCATGGAGGGGCAGGAGAGAGAAAGAGAAAGAGGGATTGATTACATATATACTGTCAGCCGCGGAAGGCTGGAGAGGGATTCGAGGAGGTGAGCTGCCCAACTGGAAAAACGTGCTAGGAGCTGACATGGAGCAAAACAGCACCTTATTGCAGTACAAGCAGGTGGTGTGCCCCTCAGGCATACCCACTTGTTCTTTTATTATGCCTGTGCATGCTTATTGTTCAAAATATTTAGTCATGCTACTAGCGCATGCGTACATTTACTTCTTACCTCACACACATGCAAGTTATTGTGAACTTTGACCTGGGTCCCACGACCTACTACTCACTTAAGACTGCCAACATATACATACTCTTTCAAGGAAAATAGTTGTCTAGGGTCAGAATCAAATAGGGACCTGAAAAGGATGGTGGTAAAAACACGAACACATATAATGGCTGCCCAAGAGACCTGTGTCAGGTGTTGTTTGTTGATACTCAGTACTTGCCCATTTATTCAAAGCACTTCATGTGAGCATAAGGGTTAAAAAACAACTCCATTTCTCATATTCCCTTTCTAGCGGGATTCTAGATAGATCCCTACAATTAAAGGAAGGAATATGGAGCACAAAGATACGGAAGTTAAGTCTTCCTGCACCTTTTGGGACCTCTTGCTAATCTGCCATTTCAGACCCTAAGAGGCAGATTCTAATCCTTCCAGCATGCATGAAAAACTTCAGGTTCCTATACTAGATCTCCTTTTGTTGAAATATCTACATTGGTGGTTGTTTTCCTAACTACTTCATAAATTATATAGTATTTGGTACAATAAATAATTCCCTAGAAATTAACCACAAGATAGAAGTCTGAGATTCTTTAATTGGGCTAAATTAGAGGGCATAATAAATACGTTGCTAACAGACAATGGGATACTGATAGTTCATGGCATGTAGCATCTATTATGAAATAAATTATTTAACTTACTACCTTTCAAGGCAGCACTTGGGAGACAAACTGGCTTTTGTATTGGAATACTATGGAGAAAATGATAAATACTAGAATAAGTTTGATGGTCCAGACTTCAGACTAGAGAACTTCTTTACTAACTAGACAGGATATCTTTATCCACTGTAATCACAGGAACATTATCTAAAAGCCAGACTCAAAGTTTGATATTGCAGTTTGCAGAATTATAGCACATGTTGAATGCAAAGCATTGCTCAGTCTCTTATTTGAAAATAAGGACTTTTTCTTTTTTTTTTTTAGAGAAAATGGAGCCTGAAAATTGGAATGAGAGTATTTGTGAATATTATAATGACTAAATAATTTGAACTTTCAAAAGACACTGAGTCAGCTTTGTCAACAAAAGCAAGCTTTCCTTCTCTGTATATGGAGGTTAGCCTCTCCATACTTGAATATTCAATAAAGACTTAACTTTTGACAGTTACCTTGAAGAAGGGTGGTAAAACCTTCAGATTATGTGTATTCTAAGAGTAAGTAGAAGAGGGAAGAAATATCACAACACTGGATCAAGATGAATTTATGATAGTGGCTTAGATTAAATAAAGATACAAAGCAGTAATATGAAAGCATCTATGCAAAACCTTAGGAGGCTACTAATTTCAGTGTTTGTCATGTGTAACAGGCTCAGACATACCCTACCAACGTAAATGTGTATACTAATAAAACAAGTCCTTATCACAGGTGTATTAAAAATATATCAATGAGGAGAGCTCCAGCATTTGTAGAAAACTCTATAGTAGCTATATTATGAAAATGTAAATAAGAGCTATCCCCCCTTATTTGGTGCAATATCCAACATATATGAATTTGTTTTAGTTTCACCGTCCAGTTTTATTCTCTATACATTTCTCCAGTTTCCACTGAATCAAGCAGTTTTCATACCTGTGTACTGCCATTCAACTCTTCGAATTTTGAATTACCCTTTTTTTCTCAGATGACTACACAAAGATCTTTCTTGATTGTTTTTTCGTAAATTATCAAAGTCTAATTTTCCTTCCTTTTCTTCTAATAATGGTAGATTTAAATGGATCTTAATAATTTTACTTTTACTACCTATTTGTTATGTAACTTTTTTCCCTGCAAACAAATGGCAACATGGAAGTCTGTAAGATGCTTTGCATATTTAACAGCTTTCTTGACAATATGAATTTTAGTTGATCTTTTCTCTATTCTCCCAAGTCTAACTCATTTTGCAGTCTGTTCATTTCTCATCACCTTTTCAAATATATGTGCCAAAATTCTTGTTTTAATTGAAAAAAGACACAAGTCAGAATTGGTATTCAGAGGAGGGAAAATATGCACGTAGGTGCTAGGGCAGGATGTAATATAGCATCATTGTAAAGAATACTGTCCGATCTACAGGGTACCTTGGGTTAAGGACAGTGGCAGAGAGGAAGTGAAGAATGGGAATCTGACATGAGACACATATATGAGAATATGTCCAGTTTTGTTATTTGAAAGATTACAAATAAGCAGTGAAAATTGGTCACTATTTGAATAAGAAGGAAGAATAAGATGCATAGTCTACTGTTAGAAGGTCAATGTTAGTGACCTTTTACCAGAGGGATTGTGAATTTATAAACTGAAGGAGATCTTATTACATAAAGTTTCGGTTGGATACACAAACTGAGTTTTCAATAATTTGATATTACAGTTGCATTATAATAATGTCATGAGTTGATTGCTTTGGAAGATGGCTTATGATGTATCTAATTGAGTTCAATCCTTTAGATAAATTTCATTAGTTTGACTACTGAACACTACATGGTGTAACAGAGCTATCACACCTCATTCTCTAGCTACGCTGCGCTGCACGGCCATGGTTGTATATCTGAAATGACGTGTTGCTAGATATTTCACACAGTAAGGTCTTATATGACCTGATAAGTTATTAAGGAAACCTCATAAACTTCTTACATGAAAGATATATTGAGCAGTCCATCTTTCATAGAGAGTATTTGGAATTGAAATATCAGCATGCATCCTGATCCCTGATCTCTGGACAGGCCATTAATTATATTATCCAGATAATATTTTCCCCACAAGCTCCATAGTGCAAGTTTTTTTTTTCCCTAATCCGAGATGTATTACTGAATGACAGTATTTGAATAGCATATACTTATATAAATCTTTGTAAAAACATAATGTAGAAAATGGTAGCTCTCTCTTCAATGCCTATTTCATAAAGAGGCAAGACCAGATTTAATCTTGAAAGGTTTAATCAAATCTGTAGGATGTCCTTAACCAGGCTTCTTTACTTGTCAAATTATAGTCCTTCTTTAATATTCTTGGAGAACAAGGTACTGGGTTCCTGTGGTTTTTAATTGTCTCTTTCCAAACTTCAAAGGAAAATTAAAGACTTTTCATATCACTTGAGAAATATAGAACATAGGCTAGATGAACTAATAAATATTAATGCCATTAAAAAAACAAACAGCAACTGGAGTAAAACTCATTTATGCTATGCACCATTTAAATGCCATTTTTAATGTGTGTGCTTTAATACATTGCAAAAAGTCATAGAACCTGTGAAATGTATTAAATTGTCTTCATATGAGAATCACAGGCATTTTTGAAAATACTCTAATATGTTATTTTGTGAGGGTTAGCTTCCCTAAGTAAAGTAAAGCTATTCTTTTAGCATAGTTTATGCAAGTTTACATTCCAAATGTGTGCAACTCTGAATATTATGAAATCCAGTATTCTCTATAATCAATGAGAATGTTAATAAGAATAACATAAGAGCAGCGCTGTTAATACATATTTGACTTTTACTAGTTTCATTCAGATTACTTCCAATATAATATATGGTAAAAACACTTTTGCTCTTTCAGTAAAGACAAATGCCATGTGGATTTGTCAAGATAGATAGACTTTATTTTTATTTTATACACCTGTATCATTTTTTTTATTCAGATATATAAAATCCATTCCTTCATACAAAAAGATATTTAGGGGAAAAAAGGGAGAGAAACCTTTTGCTCCCTAGTGAAAACAAATTAGCTTGGGAAGGATCCTAGGTTATTAACCTTGGAAAGATGAGACCAGTATGTCTAGCTTTACAACCTAGGGGATGTCCACATAGTTTCAGAGGTCATCCCCACTTGAAATACAAACATATACCTCTGGAGTGGTCAGTGTCTATAGCATTCTCATGAAATAGGTATATTCAGTCATTGCATAACTTCTGAGGCTTCTCTCTCAGCCCAAGAACCAAGTTTGAGTAAAATTTGCTCAGGAAAAAGGCACTAACTAAGTAGAAGCATACACATATTTCTTGTACAGTCCCACAATGTATTAATTCACTATGGATATTCTCCTAAATTTACAAAGAAATAACTTAGGTATACTCAGTAAGATTTAATTCTTGTAATAAGTGAATATTATAAAATTTTAGCTCTAACTGGTAAAATTTGTAAGTTTTTTTTTCACTTCTTTGTACCTTTTAAGTTTTCTTCAATGGCTATGCATTAATTTTGAAATAACTAAAATATTTATTATTTTGAGGATAGTGTATAATATTTTTCTCCAGTTTTTTTCTGGAACCTAGTAAAAAATAGTTTGTAAACTCAATGGCCAAATACAGTTTGTTAAATTTCTCTGGATTTCAATAATGTGTATATTTTCTATGCACAAATATGAAGCTTCCAGCATTTTCTTCAACAGCTGTTAACATTGTTATATGCAATTTAATATTTTTATGCATATCTCTCCATTCCAATATGCTTAAGTTAGGTAGTAAATAATCCTACAGTCAGGCTCAAGGCAGCAGAGTTACTAACCAAACACATCAAGATTCTCCACTATTAGAAGTTGACATTGTCTGCTGTAGTCCATGCAGTTTTCAGAAGACTAGGAAAGGGGGAAAACTTTAATAATTCAAAAACCTTTTATCGCCTCTGTGACTAAAATTGAACACTCACTTTGGAGACTTTTTTAAAATTAATTTATATTTAGGCCCTTCCTATCCTCCCTCTTGAAGATTATTTCCACGTAAAGAGACATTTCCAAATAAGATAGACTGAGATAGACTATTTAAAGTGTATATACCTGTGGTCCTGCCAAAAATCCTATAGAATATAAGAATTGGAGTTTTATCAATATTAGTCTGAAAGCATCCTTTTAAAGTCTCATTTGATCTAACAATGTACCAAATAGTGGATGACAGTATTCATAGCCTAAGTAATTATTCATTGTATGTGGCCCATTCTAGGGGTAATGAGGCACAGTTATTGTCTATGGCCTTAGTGTACAAAGCTCTTTGTATAACTTCACACTTCATCAAAGATATTATGTGAAAGGTAAATCCAGTCCTTCTACAAAAACAGTCTATCAGTTGTCCTTACTTAGAAGCAGCTTCCACAATTTCATGGGTTTTTACAAAATTGAGGCTACCTTGTAAGTAATTAGTTTTCACTGAGAATTGAGGACTTTATTGAAAACTATTTAGATAGAGGACTCCAGATATAATCCCAATTCTGGACATAGGCCCCCATACAAGTAAAGAAACAGCCTTAAATTTGTTTTAAGTAGAGATTGTGTATGCTTGACCATCATTCTTACAAATTAATAGCAAAGCAATGTTAATTTCTTGTTCCTTGACCCTTACTAATATGCGTTTGAAATCATTCAGAAAACCCTCTTTAGTACGGAACTTGGGAAGCTATACTATAGCTGTCAGATGACCAATTGCATGGAAAATTGAAATAGATGGGGAAAAGAGTTTCCACTGAATGATTTTGCACCAGAGTGTGGTAATCACCTTGGTAATGTTAGGCTAATGCCCTTCTTTTCTCCATTACCTTCCATCAACTTCCATCATGCTTCACTTCCTTTCTGGGACTCAGGGTGGCTCTCACTCCTCCCTATGCCAATTTTATTTCGTACCAGTCCATTTCACACCATTCCAACACTTTATTCTCATCAGTTTATGCTCACTATCTTTTCAAATATCTTACGTTACAAGTAAGCTATACCACTATTTCACTTCCTCATTCATGTATTTAAAGCATCCTCAAAATTTATGAACAAGGGAAAAGTACATAATAAAATAGATCTTAGATGAATAGAAAAATTAGAAATGCCTGTTTAAAATAACAGACCAAATCAAAAGGAAAAATTTCACGTCTTCTATTTAACACTTCAAAATCAGGTCATATTACAGATAAGCAGGACTAAGAGTGCCACATAATACATGATTCCAACTAGAATAAAAAATTGTGGAAAAAGTAAAAGCATATAGATGATGAAAGGTCAGTGGTTGTCAAGGATTTGGGGCAAGGAAGGAAAGTTTTAATAAGTGAGGTTCAGGAGATTTTTGGGGGGTAGTGATACTACCCTTTATGATATTATAATAGTGGTTACATGGCTGTATATGCATTTGTCTATACACATAGAACTTTACAACATAAAACATGAACCTTAATGTATACAAATTTAAAAAATCATTTTTGACATTGGAGGATTTCAGGGTAGAATGAAGAATGTGACTCATCAATCTAACTGTGTTATAAATGTATGAAATAACTTCACTGAAGTAGGTAGGGGACATATGTACTGCTCTAGGTATTGATGAAATGGGTGGAATCTATAAAGCTAAAGATAAAAACAAACAAACAAAACAGCCACCACCAATAAGAAAAACTTCACATAATCATTGTAGTTATGTTTGTTTCCCATGGTGTATGGGGTTAACAGTTCTGATTCTGCTATCCATATATATCAGATTTAAACAATTAAGTAAATGGATGGTGGATGGTGGAAGTAAGATGTCTCATAGAGTGTGGATTTTTAGATAAGCAAGAGGCTAGAATGATTCATGTGGTAGTGGAGTTAAGTTGGAGACCTCACAATTAAATTGTGTTTAGCTTAATACAGATACAAATAGTTGTTACTGAGTCCAAACTCATTCTGCTTGCTGCATGACAGGCCAATAAATCAGAGATAAGGTGTTGGGGCAAGGAATAATGAGTTTATTCAGAAAGCCAGCAGAATGAGAAGATGGCAGGCTAATGTCCTGGAGAATCATCTTACCCAAGTTAGAATTCAGATACCTTTTATACTAAATGGGGAAGGGATGTAATTATTTGTTATAAACATCTTCGTGTGCAAATCCTTTGTTCTTACAGCTGTTCACATAGGTCAGGTCATGATGTTCTTGTAAATAAGACAAATGTTATTCTCTGTTCTGCAACTTTTTATGTTTATATGAATGGAACAGTGTTATACCCTTAAAGTTCAGAACCTTGAGAATGAGCTACCCTGTATATTTCAGGCTATAAGCAGCATTCTTTTACAAAAGGTATAGAACCAGTATGACAAAGCACAGGAAACAGAGCAGAGGGTTAGAGCTAAAGGAACAGATCTAGTATGAAGTCAGACTTGTTCTTCCTTATTACATGGTTACATATAGAAATATTTATAGATCTGTGTATATATACTAGTTAGTATACACACATACATTTCCTCGCTGGGTCAGCTGAGAGGAACTAAAAACAAAGCAGCCTCAGTGGCAGCAAGACCACCCACCACCCTGATCTTGTCTAAATGGGGGACGTTCTAAAAAATACCTGACCATTACTCCTCAAAACTTGCAAGGTCATCAAAAACAAAGAAAGTCAGAGCCAAAAGATGCCTAAGAGGACATGACTAATAAATGTGGATATACTAAATGAGACCCTGTAACAGATAAAGGACATTAGCTCAAAACTATAAAAAAAAAAAAAAAAAAACTAAGTATGGACTTTAGTTAGTAATAATGTATTAATACTAGTTCATTAATTCTAACAAATATACCATACACATATGTTAATAATTCTCTATACTATCATTGAACATTTCCTGTATATCTAAAACTGTTCTAAAATTTAAAGTTTATTTTAAAAACAAATATTAAACTGACAAATATGTAATCAAAAAAGGACTACTTCATCTATTTTTAATATTCCTTTTCATAAATATCTTTGTTCTCAGAATAAACATGTAACTAACATTATGCATCTTTAACAATATACACAGCCTATCATTTTAAGATAATACAAAAATTTATAAACCAACCTAAGGATAGGAGACGGTGAAATCCACATAGGAAAATTGGAAATATATATCCAGTAGAGAATAATACAAAGTAGATGAGATTAAAACAAAAAAAACCTCAAGTTTCAGATCATTGTCATCTTAAATAATAATGCATACTTTTGGAAGGTCAATATGTATATCAGTTAAATCAAAATTTTGAAATATGTGACAATAAAGAACTACATTGAACAACAATGATTTTTTCCAGTATTTCCAATAAATATTTAATCATGTGGATCTGTTCTTTTTCATAAATCCTATAAATGTCTTACAAAATTAATATATCCATAAATATGACAAAAGTAAACAAAAAGTACAATTTTGTTCATGAACAGAAGGACTCAATATTAAATCAGAATTCAAATATGAAACATCTCAACTCAGCATCATATTGGTTCTTTTATTTTCAATGTAAAAAAGAAAGAATCCTAAGAAATAAAGACAAAATAGGAGCATTGACCAATGTTTTAAAACCTTGAAGCAGTTGCATTTTGGATGAAAACATGTTATTTATAAAATTATCTATATTAAATCAACTTTATAATTTATTTCCACTTTAATGTTCTATGAAATTATTGCATTTTTAGAAAAATGTGATTTCTGAAGTAAATGATAGGTAAATAAGACTTGATATCCCATAATTATACCTATTATAACAGACCCTCAATATTAAATAATCAAGTTTTCTCCTTTCATATTAAGTTAGCCTAAGGCTATAAGACAAAATTAAACTGGGGAGCAAATTGATGTGCATTTTATAAAATAAGTTTCACAATTCCTCTAAGAAACTATTGATCTATTACTGGAAAAGCAGAGAGGAAAGGATAAAAAAAAAACCTCAAACTCTGAAACCAATATACTAATGCAGATTTATATGAAACAAAAATCAAATTCCAAATCACTCTGTGAAGAAAAAAATACCTAGAAAAAATAGTCATAAAATATGTTATCCATTTTTTTCCCTGCGGGATTATTTGAAATTGTTAATGTGTTTATATGTTATTTTGAAATTTTAATAAAACATTTTCCATAAGTTTTCCTAACTTTACATCGTATAAGACAATACGAATTTCTACTTAATAAGTGATTTCTTAAGATTGGCCATTACTGAACATTTAAACTAAATAGCCTTCCAGTCCTCAAAGTCCAAAACAAAGTACCATTTTGGCAAATGACAGAAAACAAATAGACAGTTTTTGAACAGTGAAAAACAAATTCTTACTGAGAAATTTACTCTTTGGGACTATTTAAAAGGTCCTGGTTTAGAAGGATTTCACTGGCAAATTCCAAACAATGTTAGCCATTCATTACAACAAATCTTTCTGCCACACACTATGTTGCCTTAGACAAATTATTAAAATATTATAATCAATTTGGTCCCTAGTTACTGCTCCTAGACAGAAAAAAAAAAAAACAAAACTGGAAAATGTAGTAAGGATGGCAACTGACATGACTAAAAATTTTTAGTGACATCACTTATTCTGTGTTGCCCACTGGACTCATGTAATAATCAATGTGAAATTTCAAACTTAGCTCAAGGGAGTGAATTTTAACATAAAAAATACTAAAGTGATCACGCATGAGACTGGTCTCATGATATATATATGTGTGTCTATATTTATGTCATGATGAGAGAAGGAAATTAACTGATTAATTACTCTTGTAATTATTTTGGATGTCTCAAATGAAGTCCATAGAAAACAATCATTTTAAACATTGTTTTAAAAATTTTTTAATTGCATACATTTTTATTAGTAAAAATGAAGTTTGACGATGCCAGATGTTAGAATGTGAATTAAAATATCCTCTTTAAGAAGCAATTTGGCATTATCTTGGAAAGCTAAACATTCACATAGCCTACAAATCAGCAAATCAATTATTAAGACTATTACAGGAGAAATTCTTGCACATCTGTAACTGAGGTAAGCATAATAGTGTTCATAATAGCACTGTTTCTAATAGAAAAGAAAAAAGCAAATACTCCTCCAAAAGGTAATTGGTAGAGATTTCACAACAGTATTTTAAATTAAATAAGCAAATATCAGAAGTTTACATAAAGTAGACCTTTTTTACAAAGATCAAAAAAA
Source organism: Camelus bactrianus (assembly GCF_048773025.1). Taxonomy (NCBI): domain Eukaryota; kingdom Metazoa; phylum Chordata; class Mammalia; order Artiodactyla; family Camelidae; genus Camelus; species Camelus bactrianus. The sequence continues at coordinate 45,197,038 of NC_133550.1, read as the reverse complement.
GCAATATCATATTTAAGCAAACGTATATGTGGTAAAACTATTTTTAAACCAACACGAAACATCTACTACTTTTCAAGCAATATTAAAAGTTCTCTCCTCAATATCCAGGACACTGGGATGAGAAGGTAGTGGAAGAATAGCAAAGGGAAGGAACAAGTAGGGGAGGAACAAATGTGAGGTATCGTTAACATTCTAGTTCACATATATAAACAATAAACAGATTTTTTTTAAGTAAAAATTTGTCATCTACTGTATGATTCCAACTTCGATGTTATGAAAAAACAAAGCTGTGGAGACACTAAAACAAAGCTGTGCAGACACGAAAAACATCAGTGATTGCAGGGGGTGGGGGATGGAGGAGGGAAGGAGCAGAGATGAATTGGCAAAAGCACAGAGGCTTTTAGAGCAGTGCATGTGTTCTGTATGGTACTACAGTGGTGGCTACATGGCCCATAGATCTGTCCAAGCCCACAGAGTGCACAACATCAAGAGTAAACCCTAATGTACACTATGGACTTTGGGCGATAATGATGTGTCAGTGTAGATTCATTGGTTGTGACAAATGTGGCACTCTGGTGGGGAATGCTGATAGTGAGGGAAGCTGTGCATGTGTTGGGCTAGGGAGTATCACGAGAGCTCACTGTAACTGCCTCTCAACTGTGCTGTGAACCTAAAGCTGCTTTTTTTTTTTTTAAATGAGGCCTCCAATACCAATATGTGTGATATTACATATTAAACCTTGGATTAAGATTAATCCAAGTTTGAATAACTAAACTCCATTTTCAAAAGCCATCAGAAGAATTTACTAAATTATAAATTGAAAAATACAATCAAATAATTACTTGAAAAACTGCAGAAAAGATTATTTTTGATTAAAGAAAAAAACATTTGGCCAACTAGGAATAGTTGAGAACATCTTTTATAATGTAATTGATATGGTGTGATACAGTTTAACTGAAACTTGATTTTGAAATATTTAAATCATCCTCCTTTAACTCAGGAATGAAACATTTTTGTCACTATCACTACATCTATTCAACATTATATAATATGTCCAATTCAGTAATTTAAGACAAGCAAGATAATTCAAATATATAAGGGTAGGAAAGAAATAAAGAAACTTACGTTTATATAAAATATCAGATCTTCTCAATATTATTCATATTGAAAGAAAACTATTTTCTCAGAAACTGAATCAAACAATTGTGGAAACTTGATGTATGAATGAAGTGACATTACAAAGGAATAAAAAAAAAAAAAAAAAGAAAGATCTGCCCCATACTATGGACCTGTATCAATCCCACTTTGATTTAATAATCTGAATTTGAAAAGTGAAACTTTAAAATCCTTGGAAGAATTTAAGTCCAGACAAGGAAAGGAATCTTAAACAAGGTGGAAATAGGACATATCTAGAAAGAGATAAGTGAATAAATTTAGTAATACTATCATAATAATTTTTCTGCATAAAATGTATTATAGACATTTTTTGGAAGTATAGTTAATTTACATGGTGTGTTGGTTTCAGGTGTACAGCAAAATGATTCAGTTATACATATCAGATTATTTTCCATTAAAGGTTATTATGAGATATTGAATATAGTTCCCTGTGCTATACAGTAGGTCCTTGTTGTTGATCTATTTTATTTATAGTAGTTCATATATGTTAATCCCAAATGCCTAATTTATCCTTCCCCCCTCTTCCCCCTTTGGTAACCATAAGCTTGTTATCTATGCCTGTGAATCAATTTCTGTATAAAATGTATTACTAAACATCAAAATAGAAGCTGAAGACTGAGCGAGGATATTTACAGTGAGTACAATAATGGAACATTAATCTCCAAAATGTATAGAATAATCACTAAGATCAATAGAGGCAAATGGCCCAAAAGAAAGATAAGTTCATAAATTTTTAAAAGATTCTAAATATAGTAGGAAAATAAATGAAAATCTAAACACAGTTAGATAGATACTATCTTACATTTAAGAAATTAAAACAAAATTAAAAGCTGACAATTCCTGCTGCTGCCAAGAATGGTGAGTAATTAACCTGTTTTCCATAGATCTAGAGAGTATACCAGTCTGGAGAGCAATTTGGCAAGATCCAGTAAATTTTAACAGTGTGCATTAAAGAAATTCTTGGAAGTTGACAAAGTGACAGTTTTTTAATCTCTTTGATTCCCTTTGTAGAACAGACAGTGTAAAAAGGAAAACATGACCCCCCCCCCCGAAAATTTATGGACAACATCAAAAGTAAAAACTAACTGAAAATTATCCCATGAACCCCAAAATACCACAGTTGGAGAGGAATCATCTATTGCTTTAAGGCATACTTTATATCAGCAGAGAGAAGAAAAGTGTGTGTCTGCCAAAGCTGAGAATATAAATATAGTCAAAGGTACTCAAGAGTGCAGAAGGCCAGTTATTGAAGAATAGTAGCTGAAGCTGGAAGAGCTTTGCACATCCACGGGTAATTGAAAGGGTTCTGAAGCAAGGTGGGTGTGAAGGAGCTTGTCTTTATCTCCCGCCACATAACAAATTACAATGATCTTATTAGCTTAAAGTAGCATAAATTTATTATCTTACAGTTTCTGTGTGTCAGAAGTCTAGGGGATGTAATTAAGGTGGGTCCTCTACTTAAAGGCCTCAGAAGGCTGCTATCAAGATGTTGGTCAGTGTACATACTCATCTGAAGCCTCTACTGGGGAAGAATCACTTCTAAGCTTGCTAAAGTTGTTGACAAAATCCATTTATTTGCAGGTTTAACACGTGAGTACCTTGGCTTCTTACTGGCTGTCTCCTGGAGGATACCCTAACTTTATTGCAAGGTGTACCTCTAGGAACAGCTTCTTGGTTCTTCAAAGCCAGATAGAAGAGAGTGTCTAGGGCAAGTCTGCTAGTAAGATGGAGTTCTAAATAATGTAATGTAATCACAAGGAATGGCATCTCATTTTTTTCTATAGTCTATTGATTAGGAAAAAGTCATAGTTCCTGCCCACATGCATAGGGAAGGGATTACACAAAAGTGTGAATACCATGAGATGGGGATTATGGCAGGCTACATGTCCTCTCTGTCCATGACAGGAATAAAGCGAAATAGCCCCTGAAGCTATCTTCAAGGTCAAAGTCTCATACTGGAAAAAACTAAAAGACACTGATTTCAAATTTGGGCTGAATAGAAATGAAAGAAAGAAAAAAAATTGCTAGAGATAGGGGAAAAGAAGTCAGATGATCTCAGACTATGAAGCCATGTCTTTCTAAATTTATAGACAGGAAAACTATTTTTAACCATTTCATCCTTCTAACAATTCATACAAACTAAGTTCATATAAAAATAAGCAGGAAAGTATCAGTCACATTTCACTTGAAGTCTCTAAAAGACAAAAGACCCTAAGAAGCTAAATAATATCCTTACAGGAAATGCTTTTTAAAAAATTACTGAAAAATCCATGCATAAAACATGAAAAGTATAAACAAATATTTCAAAATCACCTAAAAGTAGAAAATGGTAAACTGTATGAAATAAAAACATTGCATTATAATTAAGAGAAATAGCAAATACTGTGATAAAACTCAGAAGTGAATAAGATAAAAAAAAGTAAAAAAAAAAATTTTAAGTGGAGACAAAACTAGAAAGAAATTTAATAAACACAATAGGTACTTCTTGAAAAAGCAAAACGTGAAAAGGAGTGCATTTTTAAGAAATGAATAGATGTGAAGAGATTAAAAGACTTTGAGAAAGAATTTAGTACAGAAAAGGAATACATCACAATGCAAAGGAAGAAATCCAAAAGAAATGCACTGTAGTCCTTAGTATGTATACGCTCGATAACTTAACTTCCAACTGCATAAAGCAGCAATTGACAAAACTAAAATGAGAAATTTTAAAATGAACTATTAGACTAGGAGTCTTTAATATACTTATCACAACAGCAGTTAGAGTATCAGGGGAAAAAAAACCTCAGTAAGAGTATAGATTATAATTAACAATGTTAATAATTTATATATAAAAAATAATTCAACATACATTATTGAGATGCATAAAACTTTGCATATTAGACATAATTGATATTATTTTAATTATATATTGAACATTTACCAAAAGCTATATTATAGGCAATAAATATAGCTTCCAAAATTTTCAAATTATTTAAATTATTCATAGTATGATTTATGACAAAACTGAATTAAGCTGGAATACAATAACAAGATAGGTAGAGAATCCCCATTTGAAATTTAACAAAGGGCTTCTAAATTTATCAAAGAACTAAAACTGAAAATTAGAAAATCTTAGGTAAATTCGAAGTTAAAGAAAATTAAAATACATGTACTATAACATGGGAAGCAGCTAAAGATATGCTTAGAAAAAAATTTGGAGACTAGTTACGTGTACTGTTAGGAAATGAGAAAGGTTAAATGTCAGTGATTTAAAGCTTCTACTTTGGATAGAAATTAAAATCTAATATTCATGTAGGCATAAAATTAATAATAAAAGAACAGAAATAAATAAGAAATATATTTTTTATTTGAGAAAATGAAAAATCAAATACCCCTAGCAAGATTGAGCAAAGCAAAATAAGAAAATATGCAAACCATCATATTTTTATTTCTCCTTTACAGGAATATCCCCCTACAGGTCCTACAGATATCAATAAGATAAGAGGATATTAAAAACAATTTTATGCCAATATACTTAACAATTTTGATGAAATAGACAAGTCCCCAGAAAAATATAAGTTACAAAATCAATAGAAAATCTTACTAGTTGTATACTTATTAAAGAAATTAAAACCATTATTTAAAATTCTTCCCACAGAGAAATCTCCAAACTAAAATATCTTCATCAGTGAATTAGTTGAAACATGTAGGGGAGAAATACACTCATCTTGTGGTTTTAAAACACTCTTATAGTTTAAGAAATATTTTCTCTTTTTATGAGAATTTTTCTGTTTTCTTTTGATTTCAAAACCATCTCCCCTATAGATATAGAGACTCCTTAGAAAATATAAATTAAATGTGGCAATATATATAAAAAGATAATATATCACTACATGATTCTAAAAGTGACTAGTGTTCATGAGTATTTTCTATAAACAAATAGACAAAAAACTTAATATAATATATTCAAAAGACTAGAACAGGATATTCCACAAAAGTGGACTTCTGATAGGTCAATAAATGTGAGATACCAGTATACACTCAACAGAATGATTATAAATGAAGGAAAAAAAAAAGTGTTGGTGAGGATGCGGAGAAGTTGTAATTCTCATAAAGTAGGAGCATAATATTGGCAAAACCACTGGGAAAATTCTGTAATAGAGTCAACTAAAGCTAAATATAAACATACACTGTGACCCAGCAATTATATTTCTCAGTGTATGTGTAATAGAAAATCATACACATGTTCACCCAAAGGCATGAATTTTCAGAATAACACTGTAATGGGTGCCATATACAAACTATCTAAATAGCTAATGTCCACCCAACTACAGAAGCAATAAATTGCGTGAAGTACACGTAAAACAGGAAAGATCAATTTACAATTTAGCAGTCAACAATATGGCTGAATTTCCCAAATACGATATCGAATGTAGGAAGACAGACAGAAAAGAGTTTAAGCTATATTTATCTATTTTTATATTAAGTAATTCAGAGTATTATAAATCAGGACAGTGGCTATCTTTGAGGGAGTTGTGCCTGGACAAGGCACATAAGAGGAAAATCTGTGCTCCTGGCAAAGCATTTTATCTTGAACTAGATGTGGAATACGCTGTTCATTTTATGAATCTGCAGTGATTTCTCTGTACTATATAATTTAGAAACTGTTGTAGTAAGGTATGAGCAATCCAGAATTCAGAGTTTCTGAGACTACAGTGTAGTTCTGTGGTTTAAATAGTTTTTTTTCTTGTTGTTTTATTTTTATTGAAGTATAGTCAGTTTACAGTGTTGTGTCAATTTCTGGTGTACAGCACATTAAATAGTTTTAAACGTTAGCAAGGGCCTGATTCGATTTGGCGAGGACAGAACACGAACAAGTAGCCATATCAACTTCCTATGAAATAATCAGGAACATTGATTAGTAAAAAGTCCTACTCAGGAGCCACAAAATGAATGAAGCCGTAGACTTGAGTTTTACTTTAGGGTTAAGCAAGATATAAAAAATAGAGACAGCTAAAGACAGACCACCTAGTAAGATGTGAAAAGTCCTACCAAATGTAAGTAGACATAGTGGCCTCAAAAAATTGTAGACAGTGGCTTGTCTTCTAGGTCCTGAGCTTCTCCACATCTCAATCATTTCCCTTTGGTGACCATTTCTCCTCTGTGCTATCTTCGCATCCTGTCAATTTCAGTATTATCACGTGCTCATCAAAGCCATCCATACAAGTAGATTTTGTCTCATATTCACATAAAAGCTACACAGAGGCTTCATCTCCCAGGACTATTTGCATTTTACAATGTATTAACTCTTTAATGGGTGATACTATAAATTTGAAAATACTCATTTTGGTGGGTGATAGAAGAAACCTAAATAGTAGATTACACAATCAGTGACCTATTCTGAATCCAAAAAGTAGGATAACCCTCAATAGTGTTTATGTAAAAGCTCATGAATTACAAGTTAGTTATGAAACTTTAATAAAACAAAGCAGTATTTTTTATAGGTTGAATTGTGTTCCCCCCGCCCCTGCCATATTCCCATGTTAAGTACTAACCACCAGTACCTCAGGATGTGAACTAATTTGGAAATAGGATCATTCCAGTTGTAATTTGTTATGTTAGAATGAAGTCATTAACATGGGTCTTGATCCAATATGACTGGTGTCCTTATAAATGACAAATTTGGACATAGAGATACATGTGGAGAACAGTATGTAAAGATTGAAATTACAGTGGCACAAGCCTAGGAACTGTCAGAGGCTGGGAGAGAGACCAGGAACACATCCTTCCCTGGCAGCTTCAGAGGGAGCAGGACCCTGCTGTCACCTTGATCTTGGATTTCTAAGCCTCCAGAACTGTGAGACAATGCATTTCTGTTGTTTAACCACTCAGTTTGTGGCACAGTAGTCTCCTCTTATCAGCAGTTTTGCTTTCCATGTTTCAGTTACACACAGCCAGTCTGAAAAAATATTAAACGGAAAATTTCACAGATAAACAATTTATGTTTTAAATTATGCATTGTTCTGAGTAATATGATGAAATCTCATGCCATTCCACTCCTTCCTGCCCAGAATCCCCAACCATCAAGTCTTCATGGCTTGATAATGCTGAATCACCCAAACTGGGTGATCTGACATGTCATCAGAAGGTCAGTAGTAGCCTAACACTAAACATGTTGCCTACATTATTCACCTCACTTCATCTCATTATGTAGGCATTTTTTAATTCCACATCATCATAAGAAGGATGAATATAATACAATAAGGTATTTTTAGAGAGTGAGAGAAAGACCACATTCATATAATTTTTATTATAGTATATTGTTATAATTGCTCTATTTTATTATTACTATTGTTAATCTCTTACTGTACCTAGTTTATAAGTTAAGCTTCATCATAAGTATGTATATATAGGAACAAATATATACAAGGTTCAGTACTACTCATAATTTCAGGTATCCCCTGGGGGTCTTGGAACATATGCCCTGCAGATAATGAGAGACTACTGTACTTTGCCACTGCAAACTTAGCTGTAACATAGTATTCTGTTTTCAAATTAACTTTTATGTAAATTTTATTCAAAGGCTAGAGGATGGGTGTGGAAATGTCAGGGGTCGAGAGAATGTCCTCACGTATAAGACTGTTACTCCATTCTACATGGAAAAGGATTTCAAAATGGATTTTCTTTCTGGAAAAAGAACTGTGATGTCATTTCTCACTCTTGATGTATGAGATATGCATCAAGAGCAAGACTGAAAAGAATCATGAGCTGGTGTATATCTTACAAAGAGTAAATGGAAGTAATTAGATAAGGAAGGATTACATATCATCTAGTAGACAAGAAAGGCCATCACATCAAAAGACTTTTAACTCCTAAAGCAGATGAAAAGCTTTAATTATAGAGAAGTCTAGATAGATAAAGAACATTGACACATAGAGCTAAGTAAAAAGTCATGGGTTAAATGTTTCTATGTTATTGAGATGGTGAGGAGGAAGATGAATGGGAATATATTGAATGATAGTATAACTTTAACTGTAATGATAACGACTGTTTGTCATGGAAATGGTCAGTGTGTGTGGGTGCATGTCAGTTATGCAATGAGGTTAAATGACATGAGAAGTAGAGGATTTTACCTTCAGATTAATGTTTTTAGACTTAATTCAATTTTTATATGTTATAATTTGATTACATACCATGCTCCTATTAAGCAGTGTGACATGATTATAGAAATGGGGAGAAGCCAGGTACATACCCTAAAGAAATGTATTTTTAGAGAATTCTAGTGGAGGTGACATATCTAAAGGATTTTTTTTAAAAGAAAAAGAGTCTGAAAAGAAAATAAAAGGAATTGCAAGGGAAAATTAAGAGATTGTGATCTCAAATTAAGAAAAAAAAAAACCCTGCCAAAGTGAGTGATACCATCTAGACTTAGAATTTAGAATACTTACATTAGGTCCACACACAACAGAGGTGATCACCTACTAGAATGCTCACAGAGGAGCACAACACGAGCATCAAAGAATAATATCAAGGGGTCACAAATAGAAAGGTTGCTTATATACTCAGTCCATATAATATGGATCTGACGTATATAAGATGAAAACAAAACCTTTGGCAGGGTATGGATAAGTGGAATTTTGTCAGCTTCACATGCCACTAAATACTATTTTTATGCATTTTTACAGATAAGTAAGAATCCTTATCTTGCATTTTAGTTATCCCACAAGTACTAGAGAATGGGGAGAAATGGGATGTAAGATGCTAAAATAACAAGATGCTACTGTGTAAGTAGAAATGTCGAACAATTCGGAGTAAAAGTTTAACTTGAAATTTTGTAACTATCATACATTTTCTATACAAATAAATTTAAATTTAATTTTAAAAATTCTGTGAACTATAACTCTTCATGCTTTGTCCATAAAGTTAATGACCTCAAATCTTGAAGAAATAAACAAAATTCATTATGTTCTTTTAATGGTGATATAAGTACGCCTGGTTTTCAGGGGTAGTGTGTTGGGATTTGAAAAGTTATCAAATTACCATCTTTCTGTCTAGCCCATTCTGTCATATTTCTATTTGTTCCCTGCAAAATCCATTCTTCTCTTCTTCTATAGCAAAATATTTTTAAATGCCTATGACTACCAAGCTATAAAAGTTATTTCCTAGCCTCCCTTCTGACTAGGCACGACCATCTGACTAAATGGAATCAATGGAATATGAGTGAGATGGACTACTTCTCTATTACTTTGCATAAAGAATTTGCTCTCCATTTCAAATTTTTTCTATTCCTATCCACTAAAATGTTAATGTGATGATTGAGGTTAACACCCCATTTGCTGTGAGAAAACAAGAGGGGAAAAAAAAAGATCAAAGTGACTTCATAAATTGCTCTTAGGAGTATAGTATTAGCAAAACCACTTAGAAAAACTCTGCAGACATTGTGGAACAGAGTCCATTCACACCCCTTATGCTGTCTCATGAAATGCAAATGCCAAATCACTGTAGCATCCTGGGGATGCAAACTTAGCTGTAACATAGTATTACATACAATACCTAAGTCATACAATATCACTTGTAAATTGATTAAAAATAAAAATAAATTAAAAATAATATTTTACAGAAGAAAAATGGGGCTAATTATATAGTAAAAACCATATACCGTATGACATTCTAAGCTAGAGTCTATTGTTTGGGTAGCAACCTCAACTCTATTCTTTTCTGCTATTAGTGAAAAGTTTGGTTAAAAAATTAAATATATGTGAAAATATAAAGTGTGAGGCATCAAATTTGTGAATCTATTTTCTAAGAAGAAATTAAATCTCCAATGTATTGGACCTGAGAACTCAAACCAATTGTGTAATAACAAAAAATGCTTTTCTATTCTTGACATCAGAACTGGTCTGTAAGTCCATATCTGAGGGTCTCAACTGGTGTCACTATTAGGGCTATAAGTTGTTACACAGTGTCTTTTTCATCCTCTAAGTTATGAATCTAGAGTTCGCCCAGATTTTCTGGTTTAGGCCAGGTAATCAGAAAATATTTTAAATATATATGACAATTTGAATCTGTAACTTCTGCAGAAATTCAGTTACTTCTAGGCATATAATATCTCTCATTTATGTCTAGAAGTAGCCAAACTATATTAAGTATGCTTAATTAATGATTCATTCAACATGAGGCATTATTTAAGCACCTAATAAATTCACATTAATTGATTTAAAAAAATGTAATTATAATGGTAATGTGTTCTTCTCCAAGTAGCTCAAGCCATATCTCCAATATTTTCAGATATATCAAGTATAAGATCTATAACTATTTCAGGAATAAGCTGGTTTATCTCCTTGTTTACATGTTATCATACCTGAAAATATATCAAAATATAGATTGTTTTTTCTGTACAGAAAAAGTGAATAAAGATGAATGTATTGCCCATTTCAAATGTTATGATCCCCTGCCTTCCAATTTTGCACATTTACTCTAAGCTAAACTCCTATGGAACCCTTTGCGTGGATGGTATTATGCAAATATTATCTTTATATAATGTTTCTTCCTCTGCAGTTCTCACATTCAAATGCATTTGTGGAATCCAGCCATGCATATAAACAATAATTTTTCAATTCCCTAAATTAAAAAAAAATTGTTTTCTGGCTATTCCATAGTACGATGTCCAACTAAAGTTCTGTTATAATCATCTAATTAAAAAATAACAAAGCAAAGAAGAAAATTATTGTCCACTGACAACAAGAAACACAAAAATAAACATAAATAAGTGAAAGAACAGCTGTGGAACACGTGTAAATACATGTATTTTTTTAAAGAATATAACTGCAAATCATGGAGACTCTGTATTTTAAAATACTCACTTCATTCTTCTTTAAATGCTTTTATTCTGTTGGCCAAAAGGACAGCGAATTCTCTCCATTTTTCTATCTCATTCGCTGCTCCCTCTCCTTCTTATCCCTCTCTCTTCTTCCTTCAATATTTCAAAGTGCTGGAGTGTCTCAGAACTCATTTCTCATATCCTTTCTTTTTTTTCTTTCTTTTCTTGCCCTGGAAGCTATTTCTGGCTTGAAATGTCATGTATATATAATGTCTTCTAAATTAACATCTCCATCAGTGACCTCTCTCCTAAACTGTAGAATCTATATCCAGCTATATAGTTGCTATAAAGGTTACTTGGTTGCTTGATAAATGCTCAAATTTAACAAATTTTAAGCTGAATTAGTAATTTATACGCCTCCCATTCACCTGTTCTGCCCTGTCTTTCTTACATCAGTAAGTGGCACTTTTGTTAATTCATTTGCTCAAGCCTAAAATTTTATTTTATATATTTTATTTTTTATTGAATTATAATTGATTCATATTGTTAGTTTCAGGTGTACAGCAAAGTGACTCAGCTGTACATATATACATGTATGTGTATATATATACTTTTACAGATTATTTTCCATTATAGATCATTACAAGTTACTGAATATAGTTTCCTGTGCTATACAGTAGGTCCTTGTTGTTTATCTATTTTTATAGTATTTATCTCTTAATCCCAAACTCCTAATTTACCCCTCCCCCCTTTTCCCCTTTGGTAAACATTAAGTACGTTTTCCATTTCTGTGAGTATTTCTGTTTTGAAAATAAATTAATTTTTATAATTTTTTTAGATTCTACATGTAAGTTATATATATTTGTCTTTCTGTCTGATTGACTCCAATTAGTATGATAGTCTCTAGGCCCATCCATGTTGCTGCAAATGGCATTATTTCATTCATTTTTATAGCTGAGTAATATTCCACTGTGTTTGTGTGTGTGTGTGTGTGTGTGTGTGTGTGTATACATTATATATATGTATAAAACACCTTCTTTACCCATTTATCTGTTGATGGACATTTAGGTTGCTTCCAAGTCTTAGTGTCAATAGTGCTATTATGAACATTGGAGTAAATATATTTTTCAAAATACAGTATTTGTATTTTCCAAATATATGCCTGGAAGTGGGATTGTTGTATCATACGGTAACTCTATTTTTAGTTTTTTAAGGAACCCCCATACTTTTTTATATTGTGGCTGCATCAATTTACATTCCCACCAATAGTGTAGGAGGGTTCCCTTTTCCCCACACTCTCTCCAGCATTTACTTGTAGACTTTTGATGATGGCCATTCTGACCAGAGTGAGGTGATACATCATTGTAGTTTTGATTTGCATTTCTTTAATAATTAATAATTCATGTGCCTATTGGCTATCTATATGTCTTCTTTGGAGAAATGTCTATTTAGGACTTCTGCCCATTTTTTAATTGGGTTGTTTGTCTTTCTGGTATTGAGCTATATGAGCTGTTAGTATATTTTAGAAATTATTCTCTTGTCAGTTGCTTCCTTTGCAAATATTTTCTCCCATTCCATAGGTTGTCTTTTCATTTTGTTTATAGTTTCCTTTGCTTTACAAAGCTTTTAAGTTTAATTAGGTCCCATTTGGTCTTTTCTGTTTTTTGTTTTGCTTTTTGCTTTTATTTCCGTTACTCTAGGAGACAGATCCAAAAAATATGGTGGTGATTTATGTCAAAGAATGCTATGCCTGTGTTTTCCTCTAGGAGTTTTAGAGTATCCACTCTTACATATTTAAGTCTTTAATCCATTTTGAGTTTATTTATTTATTTTTTAGTATTTTTTGGCAGGGTAATTAGGTTTATTTATTTTTAGAGGTAGCGCTAGGGATTAAACCCAGGACCTTGCACATGCTAAGCATACACTCTATCACTGGAGCTACACCTTCCCTCTGAGTTTATTTTGCATATGATGGTGAAAGAGAATGTTCTAATTTCATTCTTTTACATGTAGATGTCCACTTTTCCTGGCACTGCTTATTGAAGAGACTGTCTTTTCATCATTGTATATTCTCGTCTCCTTTGTTATAAATTAATTGACTATAAGTATATGAATCTATTTCTAGGCTCTTAATCCTATTCCACTCATCTATATGTCTGTTTTTGTGCCAATACCATGCTGTTTTGATTACCACGGCTTTGTCGTATAGTCTGAAATCAGGAGGTGTAATTCCCCCAGCCTTGTTTTTCTTTCTCAAGATTGTTTTGGATAGTCAGTCTTATGTTTCCATACAGATTTAATTTTTTTTTTTAGTCCTGTGAAAAATTCCATTGGTAATTTGATAGGGATTACATTGAATCTGTAGATTGCATCAGGTAGTACGGTGATTTTAACAACATTGATTCTTCCGATCCAAGAACATGGTATGTATTTTTTCCATCTGTTTGTGTCATCTTCAACTTCTTTCATCACAGTCTTACAGTTTTCAGAGTACACGTCTTTTGCCTCCTTAGGTAGGTTCATTCCTAGGTATTTTATTATTTTTAATGCAGTGGTAAATGGGAGTATTTCCTAAATTTCTCATTCTGATATTGTTAGTGTATACAAATGCAATGGATTTCTGTATATTACTGTGTCCTGTATATTTGCCAAATTCATTGATGAGTTTCAGCAGTTTTCTGGTAGCATCTTTAGGATTTTATGTATAGTATCATGTCATCTGCAAACAGTGACAGTTTTACCTGTTTCTTTCCAATTTGGATTCCTTTGATTTCTATTTCTTCTCTGATTGCTTGACTAAGACTTTCAAACTGTGTTGAATAAGAGTGGTGAGAATGGGCATCCTTGTCTTGTTCCCAGATTTGTTCCCTTAACAAAATACTAGCAAATCTAGCAAATTGACTCCAGAATACATTAGAAGGATCATACACCATGATCAAGTGGGATTAATCCCAGGGGTGCAGGATTTTTCAATACCAACAAATAAATCAATGTGATACACCATGTTGATAAACAGAAGAATATAAGCAATATGATCATCTCAATAGATGCAGAAAAAGATTTTGATAAAATTCAACCTCCATTTATGATAAAAACTCTCCAGTAAGTGGGCACAGAGGGAACATACCTCAACATAATAAAGACCATATACAGGAAACCCACATCAAACATACTCAGCAGTGAACAGGTGAGAGCGTTTCCTCTAAGATCAGGAGGTAAGTCTGGTCCAGACTCCTGTCAAGGTGCTTTTTTTGTCCTGGGTCCTGGTGTGCATGAGGTTTTGTGTGTGCCCTTTAAGAGTGAAGTCTCTATTTCCTGTAGTCTGTTGGGATTCCTGAAATTATGCTCTGCTGGAATTCAGAGCAAAATTCTCTGGGGCCTTGTCTTTCCCATAGAGGACCCCCAGGCTGTAGAGACTGATGTGGGGCTCAGAACTCTCACTCCTGTGGGAGAACCTCTGCAATATAATTATTCTCTAGTGTGGATCACCCACCCAAAGGTATGTGACTTAATTTTACTGCAAGTCCACCCTGCCTACCTGTCCTGTTGTGGTTCCTTCTTTATGTATTTAGTTATAGAAGAACTTTTCTGGTAGATTTCAGTCTTTCTCATTGATGGTTGTTTTGCAGGTAGTTGTGGTTTTGTTGTGCTCATGAAAGGAGGTGAGCTCAGGGTCTTGGTATCTGCCACCTTGGCTGATCCCCTTCTCCTACAAGTTTTTATACATGAATTTTCATCTTCATTTAATTTAAAATATGTTTTAACTTGCCTACATGTTTCCTCTTTGTTCCAAGTGCTGCTTAATTTTCAAATATTTGAGTATTGTCATGTATCTTTCTGTTATTGATTTCTAGTTTATATTCACAGAACATAATAGAATTAATTTCTATTCTTTTAAATTTCATAAGGTTTGTTTTGTGGCCCAGAATATGATGTCTTAATGAATGTTCCCTGTATACATAAGAGGTATATTAGTGATATATTGTTACATAACAAATTACCATGAAACCTAAAAAAGCATATATTTATTTTCTCATCATTTCCATGGGTCAGGTATACATGCAAAGCTTAGCAGGGTCTTCCGTCTCAGAGTCTGTCACAACTGCAATAAAAATGTCATTTGGCTGCAGTCATGCAGAGGCTCAACTGGGGAAGAATCCACGTCCAAGCTCATGTGGTTGTTGGCGGGATTCACTTCTTCTCAGGCAGTTAGACTGAGGGCCTGTACTCCTTACTGGGTTTTGGCCAGATGCTGTCATCAATTCTTTGCCCTATGGGTCTCTCCAACACAGCAGATTGCTTCATCGAACTGTGAAAGCCAGCAAGGCTACAGAAAGAGTTAGCTAGCAAAATGGAAGTCATTCTTTTTCACCTAACCTCAGAAGTGACATCATCACATTTGCCACTAACTGTTTGATAAAAGCAATTCAAGAGGTCTGGCCTACTCTTAAGGGAAGGATCTTACACTAGAACGTGTATATCAGAAGGTCAAATCACCACTCCTTTGCTCCCCACTCTCTGTTCCCCAGCAAGTGTCCCCAGGAGGAGATACAGTGATCAAGATGCAACCCTGGGCTTTCTTTGTGTGTTTCTCTTCTTTCAAGGGTAGAATTTCTTTCTGTGTAATGTCTGGAAACTGTTACATCTTTTATCCAGTGTTACAGTTGATTTCAGCAAGGGGCAAGTTTTGCACCTGCTACTCTGTTGTTACTAGGAGAGTCACTTGCTGGTATTTTGGTTGGGATTGTACTGAATCTGTAGTTTACTATGGGGATAACTGATATCCATATCCAAGTTCATGATGTCTTAATAATGAGTTATCCAATTCATTAGTATGGTACTTGTCTCCATTTCTTTAGTCCTACTTTAATCTTTTTTTTCAGCAGTGTTTTGTAGTTGTCAGCTTAAATGATTTATTTTATTTTTCTTATTTATTTATTTATTTATTTATATTGAAGTACTTAAATGAGTTTTAAGGTTAATTTCTGTTTTTTCCTACCACACACATATGTTTGTATTGATCTTTCATTCCCACAACTTGCTAAATCCACTTGTTATTTCTAATAAGCCTTTCTAAATTTATTCAGATTTTCAAGTCTATGTTATGCCTACTATACAGTGTATGAATATAGTATGTTTTACTTCTTCTTTTTTAAACTTTATTTAGTTTCTTTTCCTGGCCTATTGTACTGGCTAGAAATTACATGAAATAGAAATTGTAAGTGGATAGTTTTCTTTTTCACAATTTTATGAACCTTATATTAATTATGATGTTACCCACAGGTTTTTCATAGATACCTTATCTCTTTGAGGAATTTTCCTTCTGTTACTGATTTGCTGACAGTTTTTATTAAGAAGTCTGCTGAACTATATTAAATAAGTTATTATGACTCAATTTGAAATGAACCTTTATAACTTATTTTGCTTCTGTTCTGTCATATCTATACCTAGGCATAAAAAGGGAGGAGACTTTTTAAGATTAAATGACATAAAAGCCAAACACAATGTGTAAAACTCATTTGGATTTTGATTTAAAAAATAAAAATAAGTGTAACATTTTGAGGATGAGTGGGAAATATGAAAATAGACTAGTTTTATTAATTTATACCAAAATTACTGATTTTATACATTATTATAATTCACTATGATTATGTAAGAAGCTGTTCATGATTTCTAAATACAGTTGTGAATTATGTAGAGGTGAAATAACATGGTAACTGAAATTTGCTTTAAATTACTTCTGTATAAAAACCCTAAACACTAAAAAAAATTTAAATAACTGAGATAAAAGCCTAAGAATTGTTACCTTTAGGTAATGGGTATCTATGGATCCATTTCCTTTGTAATATGTGGAATTTCTTTGGAATATGTTTAAAACAATTAGAATGGCTCCAAGAGTATCACTTTCTTGCAGCTCTATTTTCAGGGTTTTGACATGTATGCATGCACATAAATACCATCTCCCTCTTTCCAAAAGTGTCTTGAATCTATTTCAGGATTCAGTCAAGAGGCATTATGTCTGCACAATAAAACAAAAATGAAAAAAGTATAAAGATGCCACAAAAAGTGTAATTTTTATGTGTTTGTTGGAGAATTATTCATTTTATTTGCTAAGAATCACCTATATTTTTGATAAACAACATTTGGTTGTGTGAATGCACACCTGTTTTTTTATTGTTCTAAATTATTTTCTTATTTATGAATGCATGATTTTTCCCCAGGAGTTTGCTGTTGAGAATTCTGAGCTATGAATCTCCTTGTACATGTTTCATGAAGCACATGGGAAATATTTTCTTTGAACAGACACCTTTCAGTTACATTTTGCTAGAGAGGAGATGTATAGCTTCATAATTATGAGACCATACTAAACTGTAGCACCAAACTTTCAAAGTGGATATATCATTTTCACCACCACTAGGAATGGGTCCCACTGGATCTGTATTCTCCTCAACATTTGTTGTCATCAGATTAATTTTTCATTATAATCTTTTATTTTTTGCCAACAACAAGACTATGTAGCATTAACCCACTGTGGCTGTGATTTTTATCTAACACTAATGAGGTTAAGCATCTTTATGTATTGGTGATGTACATGTCTTTTTTTTTTTTTGAGATACCTATTTATGCCATTTTTTCCTTGGACTTTTTATACTTTTCTTAGTGATTTGTATATTTTTTATATATTTTGATACTAACCTGTTTTGATTATATGTCTTAGAAATAGATTCTCCAGGATCCAAATAAGTACTGAATAAATGAATGAATAAATATCAAATTAAAACACTTGTTCAAAAACTGAATTTTGCATGCAGCTGCTATATAAATTTGGCAAAGTCACTTAATATATCTGAATTTCAGTTTTCTGTGTCAAATACTTTTAATACTTTAACAGCTTTTATTTCACTGTTTGACTTAATGATAAACTGAGATGGTGCAGAAATTGAAAAGCATTTTATATCAGTGAATATTTCTTATCGATATTAAATAACATAAGCAGATAAATACATGCCTACATATATATATATATATGCATACACAGATGTATCAAATGATAAATATTTCAAGCATTAGAGAAATCTGATATTATAGTGTGTCTACTATTTTACCAAGTATATAGCAATGATTTCTTTCTGACATTGAAGCCAAATAATATTTCTTAGAAAAGTGTATATTTTTAAAATTTAAGCACTAAAAATTTCCACATTTACGTGTACTTTATATCTTTCTTGAAGTAGAATTTCAGGGGTCCAACATAATATTTGAGATTTATCAGCGTTTAAGTAAGGATAAGAATTGATTTTTCTCTTCTGTTTGTAATATGATCCTGTCTAACTTCTGCTGTCTCTTCCTCCAAAGAAACATATCTGTGTCTATTTGTAAAGATGCCTATAGCCTAAGTCCCTTTGCTGAGTTGCAATTAATAACATATAACTGACCAAGGAAAGTTCACCCTAGATCAAATCATATGTAATTATATTTTCCATCTTGATCTTGATATCTTCATTTGATTTGGGCAATTTGTCAAAGCATAATGAACTTCACACTTTATTATTTGAGAGGTTAGTAATATAATATTTTATCTAATAAAATTTATGTATAAATCTAAATAGATTTATACATAAATGATGTTTTAATATAACCATGAAAATATATAGAAAATAAAATACAGTATTTAGCATAAAATTTTGAGTTCAATTTTAACATCTTATTCTTTAATAAAAGTGACACATTGCTGCTGAATTATATTAATTTCAGATTTGGTTTTGGAATTTTATCAAAGTTGTTCAATTGCACTATACAAAGCTAGCCAGAAGGCAATTGATAAACTGAAACTGGGCCTAATCCAGAAAAAATTGCAGGTCATGCTAAATATACCATTTTGTTAGATACATGCTATTATTTTAGCTGTGTTAATGTTTAACAGTTGGCCAAAACCATCCTCATATTCAAGTTAAAATGATTTAAACAAAAGCATTTTATGTATCAGTGCAACTGCTCACAGCATTTAATACCCTAGAAAAGTTCTACTACATTTGTGAGAAACATATATGAAAAATTTAAACATGATTGATTAAAGCCTCTCCATACTATGGTCATAGAGTGGAGAGAACAAAGTTTAGATGTTAGATATAATATTTAAGGTGCTTTTCCTCGATGACCCACAGGAGAATTCAAACTGGAGTTGAGAATTCAGAATTGTGTTGTCACATATGCAAATTTTGTCTCATTGAACATTCTGCCAATAATTTCTGAAGAGTCCTGTCCCAGTTATTAGGGCTGTATATGAAATTACTCAATAACTTAGTGGCTTAAAACAACAACATTAATTTTACTTATAACAGCTATCTCTGTTGAACTCAACAACACCCATGGTGGCTTGGAAAATGAAGCTAGAATCATTTGAAGGCATGCTTAGAACATGAAAGAACACCTAGTGGATAGAACCCCTGAATTTCCTCAGTTAACTGTCTCTGTGTGACCTCCTCGTGTGGTATTTCCAGTATAGTGATTTCAGTAACCGTATTTCTTATATTCCAACTCATGGCTCCTCAAACACTCATTCAAGAGAGAGGCAGATAGAAGCCTTAAGTCACATAGCTTCACTTTCATCATAATACATTGGTCAAGTCAGGTACAAAGTATACCTACTTCAAGAATAGAAAACATAGACCTCCATCTCTCAAAAGAAGAATGCTAACATGAAATTATAAGAACATATATATATATATATGTATATATGTGTGTTGTATATATATGTTGATATGAACATCTTCAGCAAATTCCATCTGCCCCAAGCTCTGAAATGGAAAAGGTAGATGCTAAAAGGAAAAATAATATAAATGTAACCTAGCCTAAAAGGGAAAAGATAAGGATCAGGATCAGCAATAGATCATCTGAGGAAGCCCCTAACTGAAGGTATGGTGGATCCAGGTACATTTTGATAAGTTTCACCATTATGAAAAATTGCCCAATACCAGCTGAGAAACACAACACCAAATACCACTTCTGCTTTCACTGCAACCTAAGTGACTTGAAGAGGAACAGCGCTAACAAACAAGGGCTCCACAGCATGGAGCTAAAGCAGCCTTCCTGCTTTAAACGTATCGAGTCTGTCACATAAGTGAACTAACTGGGGAAGACAGTAGGTGCTTCTCGTCTGTGAAGAGGACAGTAGTGTCTGCCTGAGATGTCACTGGGGGGGAAGGGTACTGTTTAATGTTTATGACTTATACTTGGTGCTTTAGAGAATTCTGGCTGATCCAGTTTAGCACACTAAAGCATTCTCTTTCGATTCATGAACTTTAAAAAGCCTTTCCTTTCTCAGTCTCTGTAGACTATTAACTGAATCTGTACATTTCACTTCTTCTGCCTTTTGCAGACCAGTCGTTTCTGACTGTGTTCTTTCTTTCCACCTGCCTGTCCTGCATCGGTGGCTTCAGAGTGACCTTGAGTTCCTGTGTGAGCTTTTTGTCCTAACTGCATAGGCCAGGCCCTCCACTCTGATATCCAGCTCTAAATATTAGAATCACATTACAGAAACTGACCCCAGGGCTCCTATTTCAAGGTTGGATGACCAGAAGTTTATAAAACACATTGTTTACTTCATTAAATTCTCTCAATCCTATGGTTTAGTGTCAATATTATTATCTTAGCTTTCGAGTAAAGAAAGGCTTATGATTGTTTGAAGTCACACAACATGTAAATAATGTCATGATAATTCAATTATTCTAACCCTAATCTAGACTCTTCTGCATACCACAGGAATCATTCAGGTATTTTGATGACACTCAAGCTTTTAACATTTCTGACTGTAAATGTTAATATCGGAATTTATCAAGTATATCCAAGTTTCACGTATCTTTCTTGCCAAGATTGAGATTTAGCCTGTAGCATACATAGTCTTTAATATGTACTATGCTTTTCTATAAATGTTTTGGATGCATTGCTCACTTACTTGTGACAGCAACACTATGAGGGAGTTAAACATAAATATCTTAGAGAGGAGTAAGGTAAGGTTTTCTTGGTTTTTTTTCCTTAAGTGTACATCACATATTGATTACCAACAACACTCAACTCCAAAAGTGGACACAAGGATTAACAGTAAAAATTCATTGCACTATGTAGTAAAGCATTACTAGTACCTTTCATAAAAAATGTACAAACTATGTTAAAAATTTATCAAGCCTTGAAATGATTTGGTTACAGATATTTATAACACACACATTGTTATGTACAGACGTGTGTAATACATATGTATGAAACACAAACCTGGATAACCTGTCTCCAGGTTTAGTATACTTACCCAGTATGCAGTATTGTTTCTGTCCAACTAAAAGTCTCCTCAGAACTTTAGCAAAGAGCTTTCTTAAGTTAACGAATATAATCAAAGTGGAAATGCTTAAACAAAACCAAGTTTTAAACAATTAGATTATTAAATTCTTAACTTAATTATTAATTTATTTCTTGTAAGACTGTTTGTCATAAAGTGATTTCTTTCCAGTTGAAAACATTCACCAGATTCAAGATTAAATTGCATATAATAATATGCCAACAAACACCTTGTATGATTTTTTTATATTGATACCAGAAAAAAAAGATATATTTTCTAGTTCTTAAAGTAAAATGCTTAAAGCATCGATTCATAAATCTCAATCTTAGCCAGAAAAATATCTTTCAACATTGTTTCTCTATAGTAGATGGGAATTTATTAATTTAAGAAGATTAAAAATGTGATTGCTCTATGGATTTAAATAATTAAAACAGTAATTAAATCACTGTAATGATATGAATCATTCAGTATTCACACCACGATCTATAATTTCTAAAATTATCTATGTAGTTTAAGGCAACATGGTGCCATTCATTACTAATTAAATTTTGTTCCTATTCTAATAATTATTACAATTTACTTAAAAACCTAGTGGACAAATGGACAAAATCCTTAATGTAAATAACAGTTTAGTTTTTTGAAAATATTTTTTAATGTTTTTGAAGCTGATTGTTTAAATTACTGCTCATCCTGGCTGCTCTTTGAGTATTTAGACCAACTCATTTATATTGTGTTTAAGCTTTTCCCATCTCAAAAAAAATTATCGTTTATAAGCTCTGCTCCTTTTCTTTTTTTTTTTTTCCTCTAGAAATGTGAAATACCTCATCATCTTGTATGCTGCATTTTACAGTTGCTTTTCTACATGCTTCCTTATGTGTTAGGTACATCATATACCTTTTTTCAAGGACCTCTGGGTTTATGACAAACTCAAAGACTAGACTTAAGTGACGTTTCTTGACTCTACATAAAAGGGCTCAAATTAACTATAGTGTTTTTGTTTATACAAATCACTAAGACATTAATGAAATGCTCCTCTGTGTACCACTGGGGAAATTCTGGGTAAGTTACCTGTCATGATAAACTTGCCCATCTTGCAGCCGTAGTTTAATCACTGCTTATCTTCTGTCACCTCAAGATCCTATATATTGAAATCAAGAAGCACATTTTACTTTTGTGTTCCTTAATCCCTAAAATAGTGTACATAACATACTAAGTATGTGTATGTATGTAATGAATGCTAGTGTTCACCCTGCCAGTGTATTTATTATGAGAAAGTACTATTTTCTGGGCCCTCCCAGGAGACATATCTAGAAAGAGATTAACAAGTTGCACATAATCAATTTACTTGGACAGTCTTATTTACTTAAAGACATTTATAGTACAAAACTACTTTCTGTCAACCTACCAGGTTAATAATTCAAATTATTTGCTGTTCTAAAAAATACTGAATTGGAATAAGTAGAAATCGTGCATATATTGATAATTTTGGTCCAAATTAACATTTCACACTTTTGTAGTTGGAATCAACCTTAGAATCTGTAACAAAAAATCTATTCCTCATATTTTTCTCAGTGATGCTGCAGTAAGAAAAAAATCCCCAGATCTCAGTGACTTAACAACAAAAATATTTACTTCATTCTTCATGTTCAAATACATTATTCATATTCTTCTTGGAGAGTATGTCAGCTGTGTCTCTACTCCAGGTACAGACCCATTCCAGGACCAAGACTGAAGCAGAGTCATTATCTGAGAGCTTCTGTTCTTATGGCAGGGGACAGTGTGTGGAATGCAAAGTTCTGCTATACATGTTAAATGCTTCTACTTATACATGATACATCTTGGGTTTTCCCACTTTCTATTGACCAAAACATGTCCATGCTTAACAGTGAGGTGAGAAACGTGCCTAAGATGTTGATGGGTAATCCTATCAATGAGGAACAAATAATTACAAAATAATAATACAATATTCAAAAATAAAATGCCAATTCTTGCAAATATTTTTATTTTAAGATTTGGCAGTGTAATTGGGTGGTCCCAAGTACTTGATGGAAACTAATTCTAGTTAGAAATTGGATTAAAACAGTATGTGTTTAGGTGGGTACATTAGGTACATTGGCTTCTTTATGTAAGAAAAATCCCTTAGATAAGAACATTTAGTATTTTAAGAAAGGAAGAACTACCACCATAGACAGCAGTATGACAACTTGTTTAGTTGGCATGGAAAGTTTTAGTGTGTTTAGTAATTCAGATAAACCCAAATCCTCTGATCCTTCCATATGTTTGCATTCCTATTCTTTGGGTCCCACCTTTCCTCCATCAATGCTCTTAATTTCATAGAAGATACTTGATGAGCCTGTACTTTATCAATTTAATCAGAATTTGACTAATATTATCATTTGGAAGCCTGCAGAATCAAACTTTTGTGGGGGGCCTATTGTGGTGCTCCAGCTTCATTTATAAGAGATTATTTAAAATAATAAGAGAAAGTTTGTACTATGAGATAAAATTTTGAAATTAGAAATTTTAAGTTGTCATTCTCTTCTTTATGCAGTGGAGTCGGTAACAACCACTCCACCACAATGATGTCAAGTTATTCTTATGTTCATTTTGTTCTATTGATGCAGGAAAAAATGGATGTGAGGCGTGAGGAGGGCCATGTCCCAGGCCTCAGTTGAACCCCTGGGAAGTGCCCTGCCAAGTGTGGGTCCTTGGCTTTGCATGGGAAAGATTTCAAGAGCAAGCCACAGTTGAGTAAAGGCAGATTTATTTAGAGAGATGCATACTGCATAGAGTGTAGGCTGTTTCAAAAGGTAAGAGAAAGACCATGAGGTGTGAGGGTTGGGTGCTCAGATTAGAGTAAAAGTAGATACACACTCCATAGACAGAGTGTGGGCTATCTCTGAAGAGGAGGGTAGAGACAGAGGCAGACATGAGGAGCCTTGTTGCCAATTTTTATGGGCTTTCTAGCTTCATATCCTATAAGTGGAAGGACCAGTCTAACTAGGCTGGGGAAGGGGCTGGGATTCCCAGGCAGTTGGCCATTTCCCACTCTTTGACCTTTTATGGCTAGCCTTGGGACTATCATGGCATCTGTGGGCATGTTATTCATCGTGTTAATATATTGCAATGGGTGTATAATGAAACTCAAGGTCTACTAGAAGTCAAATCTACCATTTTGAGCCTCAAGGCCTAATGGGGGTTGAATCTTTCACCATTCTGATGTTAATTGCTGTGTTATTCTTTAAATGGCTGTGCCCTGTCCCCTTCCAGCCTCACTATAGCAGCAGCCACAAGTTCTTAATAAAATTTATCTTTGATGGTTACTTCATTTTAGGTCACAATAAGTAATAATTTGACCAATTACAATTTTTGAAATCCCTGGGAATTTTGAAGACGAATTTCTCAGCTTACTAGCGTGATTTTTTACTACCCTTGGTTCCAAGTCACCAATCTAACATTCTCTGAACTCACCACAACCTCTCATAGTACAGTTTTCTGTATCAATGAGAGCTGGTTTCAAACAAGATCTCCCATTGAATAATTACCTCAGAAAGTCATTCATTAAGAGGAAATTTGGTAGTCAGCACATTTTCAAGGAAAAATGTAGTCCGCATGAGATTTGGAAAACAAGCAATGATTTAGCATAAAACCAGTGTGATGAATACGTTAATGTTTCCATTGCTTAACAAAGCACACCTCAGATTATACTGCTAACTATGACAGCCCGGGTGTCTGCAGTTAACTATTGTATCACAATAACTTCTTACTTGGAAACTCGATGTTGTACTGTTACCGAACTCAGATTCGGCTGCTCGCCACTCACATGCCAATAATTCAAGAGGAAAGTCAGTAAAAAGGAAAGAGGCTTTAATCAGAAAACTGGCCATCTGGGGAGAAGATGAGCGCATGTTCAGAGACCAGCTCTGAAGATTCTGCCCGGTCATGATAGTTTTTAAAGGGAAAAATGGGAGGAAGAATCTCAGTGAATGATCAAGGCAGGAGGTTGGGTTCTGCATCATTCTCTATTGTGTGCAGACTGGCTCTTCATCTCTTCAGATGTCATGTTGCCCTCATGATCTGCCTGAAGGATTGCTACAGGGGCTGTTGGCAGCAGAGAGCTAATCATCCTTTAAGTACCTAATTCTTCAACTACTTAATTCTTCATTCTTATGTCTTTTCATCTAGGAAAACCATCTACAAGTTAGATTGTGTGTGCATTCAAGAGAGCGTAAGTTAGGAGTTAGTTTCAATTGCTTAGTGATCTCATTCCTGTAATTGGGTTCTTTTATGGTTAGAAGAGAACAGAAATGGGCAAACAGGAAAGGGGCAAAAGAGCTGCTTTCAGTACCATTGAGTCTCTGCTACCATCCTTAGCTAGAATGGATTCTTCTTGAACTTTAATTATTTACGTTGATAATTTTATATTCAGTTTCACTGGCAGGTATGTCTAAGTTTAAACGCAGGTGTGTTAGGTGCAAGAGAGTCTGGGAAAGTAGGAATCTTACTTTCCTATAGTAGAATGTGAATCCTAACAATAGTTAGTTATAAAGTGGAAGATAATCCAAACAGGAAAATAGTTTAGATTCAGACAACAAAAATGAATGGCATTTATCCTTTATATGTACACCTGTTTACCCCTATGCATAGAAAAGTTCTTTGAAGGAGATACCCAGATATTAATGAGGCAGGTTCTGATACCTGAGATAGGTACTTTATTCTATAGAAGAGATCATAAAAAATTGTAGTTCTTTTTTAATAATTAGATGTTTACTGTAACACAGCCACACTCAATGCTCTTATATTGTCTATGGCCACTTTTGCACTGCTTTGGCAGAATTGAGTAGTTGAGACAGGCATGGTGCACAGAGTCTAAAATACTATCTGACATTTACAGAAAAAGTTTGCTAAACTCTGCTATAGATTATTGATATTTTCTGAAATGTTAGGAGCAAAACAGTAACTACTGTGGTACTCCTGCAGATCATTTTATTTTTATTATTTTTTTCGACTGTTGTGCAATGAAAAATAAACATACATTTCTCTTGGAGAACACTTCCATTCTAAAACTGACTAAAATAAAAAGGAAACAGATTTTTGAGGAAAAAAGTACACATAACATTGCTAATGAAATGTCTGTATGAATGTCAGAGAATAAATACATCTTACACAGGTTAAAAAGAACTGTAAAATGAGTGCTCAGAAATGAACAGTTCAGAAGATTGAATTTGCTTTCTAATGACATTGGTAGTTTTAGTTTTCAGTAACTTGAGGTGATAGACATCTAGGTGAAAAGGTTCTGTGCGCAGCTTATTTAAGTAAGGTACTGCACATGCTTATAAAAATGCATTGACTTTGTCTTTAAACAGACATCTTAAGTTTGTAAAAGTTTACTTATTTACAAACCTGCTATTTTCCCCATATTACCTTTCCTTTGTACTTTAATCTTCTATGTTTTTCTATGTATTTGAAGCTACCAGTTTGAGACAAATATGATTTCGTATTTCCTAGAGTGTTAATTCTGCTCCGCAAAGGAAAACGCAACCCAAACATAACTGTCCCTGTCATTAAGCAACAGTGTTTTCTCTGGAGCTGCAAACTGCAAAGTGATATAGAAAACAGCAGAAGCTATAAATTTAGGGCATCTGCAATTTTCAAGCAGTTTCCATAATAACTAGACAGAATATTTCCTTTGTTTCCTGGTGAACCATCAGCATTTGCATAAAGATTATATCTCTTGATTGATCTATTTGTTGGAATGAATCACAGAAGTTTTTTTTTTCCCCTCTCTCAAAAGGGGTTTGTCAGTAGTTAGTTAGCAAATGATATATTAACCCAAATTTGGTTTTTTTGAGGAAAGTACCCAATATAAACTTAAGAATATTTTGATAAACCATCTGTAGGCCCACAGCTCTACATAGTCCAACCTCTGCAGTGTCATTTTTCAAAGTTTCTGTTAAAATATATAACTATAGTCAAAATGCCCTGATGGCTTATTTTAGGGAAGAAACAAAAAGGCAAAAGTAACATAACGCATCGTTCTAGCTAAAAAAAAAACCTTACAAGTCATGTGTTTGACAAGTATCATTTAATGTCATTTTCTATTAATATTACAAGAAAATATTTTGTTGTCAATCTTCCCTTTAGTATATCAATTTAAGTCCACTGACACTAGCATAAATGTTCATTTAAATGTATTATTAAAAAAAAATCAAACCTGTTACTTGGAGAAGGGAGCAAAGTACAGTTAAACTGCTCATGAAGTTAGCACAGATCTAAATGTATCTAAAATTAAGAGTTCGGGAATAAAATTTTGTTATACAAATTAAGTCTGATTATAGAACTAGATTATAAGGAATGGACCACTTTGTAATACGTCTTAATAACAATAAATAACATTTAACAAGTTTTTGTTTTTAGGTTCCAGGCACTATGCTAAACATTTTAAAAGCATTTATATAATTCTCTTAAGAACACTAAGTGGTATGTCTGTTTTTTACAGATTAATAATCTCATTTTTAAAAAGGCTAAAAGATTTGAACAGGGTCATATAGCTATTATCCATCATAACAAAAATATAAATATAAAAACATTTCTAGTACTTGAAAGCATCGCAAAGTCAACTCCTTTTTTGATTAGGTGCTGGAAAAACAGATGTAGGGTCTGAGAAGGGCCATGTCCCAGGCTTCAGTTGAGACCCTGGGACGTGCCCCGCCAAGTGTGGGTCCTTGGCTTTGCGCAGGAAAGAATTCAAGAGCTAGCCACAGTTGAGTAAAGGTAGATTTATTCAGAGAGGTACATTGAAAGGCAAGAGAAAGGCCACGAAGTGTGGGGTTTGGGTTCTCAGATTAAAAGTAGGTACACACTCCATAGACAAGAGTGCGGGCCATCTCCAAAGTGGGAGAGAGAGAGTGGGCAGCAGCTGCGAGGCACCTTATTGCCAGTTTTTATGGGCTTGGTGGCTTCATATGCTAGTAAGTGGAAGGACCAGTCTAACTAGGCTGGGGAACGGGCTGGGATTCCCAGGAAGTTAGCCATTTCCCACTCTTGAGCTTTTGTGGCTAGGCTTGAGACTGTCATGGCACCTGTGGGCGTGTTATTTACCATATTAATATATTACAATGGGTGTATAAGCTCAAGATCTGTTAGAAGTCAAACCTCCCACCATCTTGAGCCTCAAGGCCTACTGGGGGTTGAATCTTTCACCATTTTGATGTTAATTGCTATAGCATTCCTTGAATGGCTGTGCCCTGCTCTCTTCCTGTCTCAATTCCGTTCTTAGAAATAGAAGAGACAAGATAAATTAATGACGTGTTATAAAAGGGGAACCTCAAATACACCTTCTATTCATCACTCAGGACTTATCTTTCCCATTAGTCAACCCTAGGCATATATTTATTTGCTTTGATTTCTTTAGCCTCTATAAATGGCCTGTGTGGATTAGATCTGTGGGCTGTTTCTGCAATTTCTAAGCCAGGCCTTACCCTTTATTCTGCCCTCTCCATTAACATGAGTAGACTTGACTTTGCTATGTGCTTATTCCTGGAATCCCATCCATTAGGTCCCATATTGCTGGGGAAGATTCTAGCACCCAAAACAAAATTCTTATGTATTTTAACACATTTCCAGATGGTAAAAGTGAAAAATGTACATAATTTCAAGAATGATTAAAGAAAATGATGCATGAAATATTATTCAATAAGAAATTAATACCACTGAAAATAACACTAATATTTTCATATGAAATTGTCTGCATTGACAAAGAATACTAGATTCTTACCCATTGAATCTGTGATATTCAAGCTTAAAATTTACCCGACTGTGCCTTTTCTTTCTTTCTTCAGTTCCCCCATTTTTCTCCCCAGGAAACTCCACTGTCCACCCAGTCTTCTGTCTCAGGAAAAGCGACTTGTTAATTACTTAGATATATAATCACTGCCAGGTATACTTGCATTTTTTAAAAAGAAAATTATCATGGTAACTCCAAAAGAAATTGGATAGCACACCATCTCGCAAATAATATATTCTCAATAAACATTCATTCTCCTCCTAAATTCTAAAAACTCAGAAAAATAGTACAAACCTGGACTGATAATGATAATGTCACTCTGACAATCGAGTCTTTGACAAAGTCTCACATCATCTCAAACTTTCACCCCTATTCTCTATTCCCCTTTGGGGAAAGTTCTTTTTATGGTATGCTTATTTAAATTTTGTAAGAATTACTTATTGCAATGACTCTGCTGTTTAATTTTTTCACTCATTTCTTTACCTTTTCTGACAATAGGTATTTCTCCCTGTTATGGTTTTCTACATGTATTTCAACATCAAAAGTCATTCTTAAATGAAGTATAGATCATGTTATTAGCATTTAAACTTAAAACCCTGTTTGATTGTTCCCATTGCAGGTAACTGTTTGGGTTTGTCAAAGTTGAGCTTAGCAAAAAATATCAATTATCTTTTAAAATCTTTAAGTGATTTTTTTGTTTTAGTAGAAGAACCAAATGAAGTCTAATTACAGGCAGGAAATAAGTGTAATCATTGAAGTGTTCAAAACATGCTTTCGTTTAATTGACTTTAAATTATTTCTATTACTCTATTTCTATTCAGATTTGTGTTCCTATTTCCAGATTTGAAAAGTAATTAACTGTTATCTAGCATCAGTACATTATATCCTGTGTTAAAGAATGAAAAGTATATTAGGTAAAATTTCAAACTAGGATGATAAAAACAAGAAGTTAGCTATGTCTTTGAGATTTATTTGCTGTGCAAAGGGTGTATGAGGGACTGATTCCAAGAGACCAAACTATTGCATGATGCACATGTTTTAATATCACATTCAGCTCCAGTTA
Organism: Camelus bactrianus; assembly: GCF_048773025.1. Taxonomy (NCBI): domain Eukaryota; kingdom Metazoa; phylum Chordata; class Mammalia; order Artiodactyla; family Camelidae; genus Camelus; species Camelus bactrianus. The sequence continues at coordinate 45,166,884 of NC_133550.1, read as the reverse complement.
TTATCTGCAGTAGCTTTTATACTAACCATTCAGCCTCCTATGGAAATGCTGATAGAGGTGTGATTAACTGAAGCTTATTCCAGGAAATAAGCAGATGGCAGATAAATAGATAATAGAAAGATAAATGATATACATAGACATATATGTATATAGTTTAGACAAAGTATATAATTTACATATAATATATAATTTATATGATATATATTATACATAATATATAAACATATAAAATAATTAAATAAATATAAATATGTATTTCCTATAAGAATGGGTAAAGAGGAAAATTGCTATTAAATCCTCTATGAATTAATTTTTTATTTCATATGTTTGTATCTTCAACATTAGATGGGAATGGAATTTTAACTATACAAATACGTAACTTTCATTTAAAATAATTTACATCTTTTTGCATTCTTTTTTTACCCAATATCCAACTAGTTACTCTTTTTATGGCAAGAAAATACCCCTTGTCACCATCAAATACTCAGTTGTCAACTCTATGTCCTATTACATTTGACCATATTAAAGAAATATGATAAGGTAGTCCATAGTGATTAACTAATATGTATTAGTTATTTCCAAATGTATTAAGGCGAAGGCAGATATATTGACTGACGAATGCCAAGAAACAGCTTGTGAGGTAATATCTCACTGTAGCTTTGATTTGCATTTCTAATTAGTGATGTTGAATATCTTTTCGTGTGCTTTTGGTCATCTATATGTCTTCTTTGGAGAGATGTCTGTTTAGGTCTTCTGCCCATTTTTTGATTGGGTTGCTTGTTTTTTTGATATTAAGCTGTATAAACTGTTTGTATACTTTGGAAATTATTCTCTTGTCAGTTGCATCATTTGCAAATATTTTCTTCCGTTCTGTGGGTTGTCTTTTTGTTTTGTTGATGGTATCCTTAGCTGTGCAAAACCTTTTAAGTTTAATTAGATCCCATTTGTTTATCTTTAGCATAGTAATAATCTATTTCACCTAGGCAGAATTAGAAACAATTATTTTTAAAATTTGACAAGTAAACCAGCCTAAAATTTGATTTTCTGAAAATATGATCTTATGTGAATGCTTTTATGCAGAACTTTGTGTTTGAATATCTGGGTCAATGTCATTTATATAATTTCCCTAGCACTTTTGGCAAAAGGCAGAGATAATGATTATTCCTAGTGGAAGTTAAGCCATGCATTATTATATGCATTACTATATTTATTCATTCATTTATCAACAGATATTTATTGAATGCAACTGTTTTCAAAAATTTTGTTCAAAGCAGTAAACAAAATGGTTAACAATCCCTGCCTTCATGGAGCATGTAACTGTATACATTTTCTTCTCCAAAGCTAAATGTTCAAATATTTATTTTATATATTTTCACAATAACCCAGATAAGTATGTAGTGAATAAGATCCAATTAAAAGTATGAATATTGAAACTAAGACACTTGACAAAGAGATGACTCCTGACATAGACTCTTGACTTCTAGGTCAGTGCTCTATTTCTCAAACACATAGGTTTCTTCAAAACATAAATGTCCAATTACTCTAGAAATTGCTTTCTGGACATATCTATTTAATTTTAAAGTTAAGTGATTTAGTATTAATTATAGTGCCATTAGCAGGAAAAAACATCTTCTATGATGACTTGTTAAGTGAACCTGTATTTATTGTTTCCTTTCATTTTCATGGTGGACAAGAGACCAAATATAAGTTACAGAAATAAAACAATGAAAACTGGCATTTTCCCCTCTGATGTGCATTGTGAGCTTTCTGCCTGTACATGAGGAGTCACTTTAAATATACAGCACAAAACAGTAAGATTTTAAAACAGAAAAGAAAAAAGCTAAATCTTCTCATCTGTCTCATATATTCATGATTCTCAGGATCTGTCCAAGATAATTGTAAACATATAAGCCAAGGCAGCCTAACCTAGCACAGTGACGTTCACTCAACTGATGCATATGTAGATTTCCTTAGCCTCCCTGTGAGAAAGTTTTAAACTCGTCCCATATCCATTGTCTGCATCCTTTTTCTTTTTTTGATAATGCTGTATTTGCGTACTCCTGAAACCACAAAGCTGAAAGAATAAACCATCTATATAATCTCACCATGTAAAAGTATAGAAAATGTACAATGTGAAATCCCCTCCTTCACCCTACTCCCAGCTTCCTCCCACCCTTCCTCACTAAGCATTTTTGGTCCTGTGGTGCATATTTCTCTCAATCCTCCAGGTAGGTCCCTGGGTGCATTTAGGTACAATAATATGTGTTAGTTTCCTAGGGCTGCCATAGCAAAGTACCACGAATTGGGTACCTTAAAACAACATAATGTAGTCTCTTACAATTCTGGAGGCTAGAAGTCCAAAATCAAGATTTCAGCAGGGTCATGCTTCCTCTGAGAGCTCCAAGAACCTTTCCTTGCCCTTCTCCTAGCTTCTGGTGATTAGCAGCAGTCCTTGCGAGTTCCTCGGCTCGTAGATGAGTCACTCCAGTCTCTGTCTCCATACTCACATCGTGCTTTTCCCTAGCTGGCAGTATCTCTGTCCTCTTCTGTTAAAGCCTCTGGTCATAGAGGATTTAAGGCCCACCCTAATCCAGTGTGACCGCACATTAACTTAATAAATTGCATCTGGTAACAAAAACTCTTTCCTTAATCAAAACTTGGTCAGGTTCTTCTGAGACCTTTTCTAGATTAGGCCTCAGCCTTGGCCTGAATCCTGTCCTTGACCTGCCCAGCCCAGTCCTAGCAAAGGATCCTGCTAAGTCATCCCCCTACCCTTGGAATATGATCAAGAACCCTATCAGCAAGAATAAACTTTCAGCAAGAAGCCTACCAAGTAGGTTTATCAGTAGTCCCCTTACCTTTGATGTCTCCTCTTAGTAATTTTCTGTTCCCCCATTCCTTCACCCTGCTACTTGGCTACATATCCCCACTTACACTCTTTAGCTGTATAACAGAATTGAGCTCTGGTCTTTCCTATAGTCCCTTTCCCCCTAGTGTAATAGTTACTGAATAAAACTGTCTTTACTACTTAAACTAGTGTACAGCTCTGGTTCTCTCTGACACTGCAAAGCCCTTATTTCCAAATAAGGTCACATTCTGAAGTTCTAGGTGGACATGGATTTTGAGAGGACACTATTCAACACAGTACATACTAAATTTATTCATACACACACATATATTTGTTATTGCATAAATCAGTTACTTCTATCTTTCCAAATTGGTCTTATAATAAAGGAATAAATTGGGAGTTGGAGATTTGCAAACATTAACTACTATATATTAAAGATAAATAATAAGTTTCTTCTGTATAGCACAAGGAACTATATTCAATATCTTGTAACCTATAAGGAAAAAATATGAAAACAAATATATGTATGCATATGTATGACTGAAACATTATGCTGTACACCAGAAGTTGACACATTATAGCTAACTATACTTCAATTAAAAAAAAAATTTTGTGGGACTTCTAGAGGAAGCAAATCACATATAAGACAAAGCCCTACCAAAAAAATTAAGCTTGAAAATAAGATAATTATAGGAAAGCTACTGATCAGCTTACACATACCCCCATAGTACACAGTATCTCTATTGTGACTTTCACACTGTAATAAAATTATTTGTGTGACTGTATCTCCAGGTAGATTTTTAGCTACTTTAGGGTAGGAACTACATTTCCTATTTTTGAATTCTCAGGCTTGGATGTGATATCCAAGACATAGTAGGCATTTAGTGAAAGTCTCAGGTTGAGCCCAAACTAGAATTCAAACATGTCTGGGTGTGTCTAGTGAAGTGACAGGTGACCTCATCCAAAGCTTATTTATCTGCAAGATCAAAGGGGCTCTTTGAAAGATTCTTCCTAAGGAAAGCAGGAATCAGTGAAGTAAGGTGGACCCCGAAAAAATAAAATAAAAAAGGTAATTTGAATATATGCCTGGGCCTTTCATTCAGATATGTCTTAAGTAATGTCATGTCCCATGTTTGACAAATAATCTCTGTAGAGTCTAGGGAGACTTAGACGTGAGAGAGCTGTTTTATTGAAAACCCTGTATACATTTGAGGAAATTAGCAATGCAGTTTGGATGAGCTATAATACAAAGCAGCACAAAGAAGGGATGAGTCTGCTCACTTAATCAGTCTGCGGCCTCATCTGTCACACCGGCAAATACCAGCGTGCAACAGTAATGAGAGATGCCTTCAGCAAAGTACCGTGTATGTGAAGAATGCTGTTTAAATGACATACACAAAATTCTAGTCAAATATGGTTCCCTATAAACCCATTAGTACGGATGGTCTGGTAAGAGTTAGGACAACATGGGTTACATAGATTAAAATAGGATGTTACACCTTAAATTTAAACATAGTAAACAAAGGACCACATTGTAAATTTTAAATGGGGTTCTAGGATTTAAAAGAATGAAGCAGATAACCTTATGAGATCTTTCAAAATTTATGTTTGTATTTGAAAAGAATGTAAACACAGGTTCATAAAAAGCTAAAAAATAGCATCATAATTTTGAACCTGTTAATTCAAAGTAATCACAGCATGACTGAGATGCATAAAAACATGAACATTGTTTAATGAAAAGATACTGTAAGAACAGATTATTCCTAATCCTCTCCCAAGCGGCAAGTCTGAAGTCACGAGGGCTGCAAAGAAAATGGTATGTGTTCTTAGATGTTATTTGGTCTCATTATAAATCTGCATGATTTTTAGACTACATGAATCTAACACTTAGGGAAGCATGTAAGTAGCTAGAGAAACTCATAAAATTTATTTAAATTATCTTCTTAAATTTTTGGATTTACAAATTTAACCAAAAGCCAGTTTGAAAAAAATTGTAAGGAAAGCTTTTTTTTTTTTTTCCCTGAAGTTTCATTTAATTATAATCTTCTGTCAGAGGAAACTGCTCTCATTTACTCTTTATGAAGATGGAGCCTTTATGTGCTTTGTTCTCTATTCCTAGCTGGCCAGGAGTTCAGAGGCACAGAGTGAAACGAAAGCTTCTGAGGAAAGCATTTCAAATTTAATATTATTACCTGTGGATTTAAATTATAGGAGTTTCCTAGGAGCTTCACAAGTTTATTTCCATATTCTTTTAAGTGAATCATCTATCCAAATGCTGGAATGAGGGGAAATAAGGTACAAAAAAGACAAGAAGGGAAAATTTAGGGAAGATTTTTCTCATATAAAAGAACCAACCCCCTTTTCCTGGATGGCCATCCCTAAAAGGGCAGTCTTCCCGGGAAGCAGTAAAAGGAAGTGGCCCAAATACAGACACATGAGTCCTGCTATTTGGTTAACTGCTATTTTCCTTCAGCTCAAATGTTACTTTCCTAGGAAGTCCTTTCCTACTCTCCGTGACTGTATAACCCCTTTAATATTACTCTCCTACAAGCCCATGTTCTTCTCTCTAAAAGTGTCATTGAAAAGCTGGCTTCTGTGCCCCGAAAGACAAATTCAGACTCAGAGACAGAGTTTTGAGAGCATCATAAAAGAGCAGCTTTATTGCTCTGCCAAGCAAAGGGGAGTCCCAGCAGGCTAACACCTCAGAGACCATGAATCCATCCTGTGGTCGGGGTCTTGACGTTTTATAGAAAAGCTGGATGGAGCAGAAGACTGGTAACAATTGGGGCCGTCTGTGGTGCTGTATTCTTCTTATCTTGCTAAGTCCATCTGGCATCTCGGAAAACTCCCTAGGGTCTGTCCATTCTTTTGAGATTATGAACCCGTGACTTTTTTTCTGGAAAACAGCATCTGATTTAAAGAATAAACTATTCTGGGTAAAAGAATGCATAGGAAATGCTGGGGGCTATTTTAGCAAAGCAATTGAGCGAGTAAACAAAAATAAAAACTTGATGTGCCAACATGAATAGTTATATTAGATTTCTATTTTTTCAGAAGCACTTACTGCAGTAGGAGAATGACATTGCGTGTGTCATCCTTTGTTGGTGTGCATCTCCCTCATAAACTTCAGTTTCAGAAAGATGGGCCTGTATGTACATCTGTTCACCTTACATCTGCATGTCTCAGTGTAAGACCAGGGCTCTAGTAGTTGAATAAATTAAAGAATGAAGGAGTCAGTGTTCCTTAAATTCCCCATCAAGTACACAGGTTACTCATGTGACACAGACAAAATAGGCACCAGGCCATGCATAATTACTGGATGAAAACAGCTGTTGCGCGCGCACACACACACACACACACACATACTCCTCTTATTTATCAATTTATCAGTTCACCTGCAGAGACTCCCTGACCATGCTTACAGTTATTGTGTGTTGATACTTTGCCAAAAATACTGGTTTGTCACATAGATGCTTTGCAATCAAAAGGAAATACAATGAGGACTTATGCTTATTGGAGACATTCTTTATGTAGCATTTAATCATGGACCTGATCAATGCCTTTGATTTTGCAGAGGAAAGAAAAGAACAGCACATTTTTGCTTTTAATACCATACCTTTGGCACAGAGTTCATTGAAACCCCACTAAAGTGATGTGTCTTTAGAATAAATTAGAGAATGGCTCAAATTTTATTCTTGATATGATTAAACCACAAGCTCTGTGCTCCCATATCCTTGTGGACAAGCCAGCTGCATTTATACTCCTGCTTTTGGGGCAGAATACTCATGTGAACACTCACTGAAGAGAACTCTCCAACCTGAAAACACTGTAAATCGGTCTGTGATTTCATCCCTACATTGCAGGACCAAGTAGACGCTTGTCTGATGTGGAGGACAACATGCTAAGCAGAAATGGGACCTTGGGAGAGTTCCTCCATTGTTCAAACATAACTGAATGGAGTTATTTACTTCAGCCTTGGAGGAAGAGATAGTAGAGCTACATGTAGAAGTAACTTTTAAAGTATTTTTAAAGTACAAATTGCTAAGAATGACTTACGAAGATACAGTCTACAACTCTTAGGAACTCTGAGGTGAACAGAAAGTTTTAACAGTTCTTTTTTCCATTATAACTTTATGTTTATTCCATTGTCATCAGAGTGTGAAGAATTCAGTATCAGTGAACAATTATGACAGGATCTGTTTCCTAAATGTTTATTATATTCCATATTGTACTTTTTGTACAACAGCTATATTTCTCAATATACTGATTCTAATTTTGAAAAGATTGAAATTTAAGGACATTCATTTATGTGCACAACATTAACAGCAGATCCTTGATTCAGATCCAGACCTGGCTTTTTCAAAGTCTCTGCTTTTTTCTGTTTTATACTGTAAAGGAAATAACATGTTCTTCCTCTACTAGTCACACAGAATACCTCTAGAACCAGATGTGTGGGAGATTTTCCCACAGCAATCAATTCTCTGACATCAGCTAGGTGTCCCACAGTTCAATTCTGACATTAATCAAAGGTAGCATAAAACCTGCAGGTTAATGTTGTCATCCCACAAGATTGGTCTCTCCTTCAGATGCCAATGGCAAGTAGTGTGTCCCCAGGTTACCCACAAATTCAGCTCAGATTAGCCATAAATTGGAGGTTCCCAAGACTCTCTCCTTGAGTTGAATAATTTGCTAGAGTAGCTCACAGAACCCAAGAAAACAGCTTACTTATTATTTCTGGTTTATTAAAAAGGATATTTTAAAGGATATAAATGAATGGCCAGATAAAGAGATACACAGTATGAGGTCTGGAAGAGTCCTGAGTCCAGAAGCTTTTGTCTTTGAGGAGTTTGGAGTGTGGCCCCTCCAGTCCCACGGATATGTTCACCAACCCAGAAGATCTCTAAACTCTGTACTTTTGGGATTTTTATGGAGGCTTTATCACATAGATATTATTAACTCAATTTCCAGCCCCTCTTTTCTCTCCAGACAATGGGAGGTGGGGCTGAAATTTCCAAGCTTCTAATCATGGCTTGGTTTTTCTAGTGACTAGCCCCCATCCAGGAGCCTACAGAGTCACCTCATTAAAATTAACACAAAACAAACAAACAAACAAACAAACAACCTCCTGTCTCCTAGGAAATTCCAGAGGATTTAGGTGTGCTCCCTCAGAATCCCTTATCACTCTCCATTTTATTATGTAGTTGCCTCTATTGAACAGTGCTATCAAAATCAGTTCTACATTTACTTATGGCTTAATGGTCCTCAGGGAAAAAAAGATTTTATATTGCATGCTGCAGTATAGTGATGGGCTACTCAGGACTCTGGAAATACTTGCTTTTAACTTAAAATTTTCTGCCCACTCTGTTTTTGAGTTCTGATGTCCTATCTGTTAACTTACTTTTCTTTCGTTCTTGATGTCAGGCTCATAGGTGTTAATTTTGGCTATTGTCTTACTACCTCTAGGAGGCATCCTCTGAACACAGCATCCCCAGAACCCTTCTAATTCATATGAGTAGTTTAGCTCTGAGTGAGTTTCTGCTAGGCTTTATCTTTTAAAAAGAAGATGAGTATCCAGAGATTCTATAACTTGTGTGTGTAAGCAGGGGTCCTCTTTTGAGTAAGCTTAGTTTCTAAGCTATGATTGGAATAATTAATTTTTCAGAACAATGATGTACAGGTAAGTTTTGCTGTAACTGAAAAAAAAACTGATTAAAATGAAATATACATTTCCAACACTAGAATATTTTTAAAATAAATTGTGATGCATCTGTGTGGTGGAATACTATACAGCAATTAAAGTAATTTTACCAGATTCAACTGACATAGGAAAAATTTCAAAACACATACTAAAATCCAGTAACACAACAATCTCGTGTAAATATAGTATGGGCTTATATGAAGAAGTAGAATTATACGCCATAAAAATAATACTGATTATTATTGGTTAGCAGAATTAAGAAGAAGAAGTCAATAGTTACCTAAAATGAATAAATCAAAAAATAGATGTTAAATTACAGAAATATAGAGGCAGATACTATATAAATAAGTATAAGCACTAAAAATGATTGTTTCTGAGAAGTAAAACCAGGAATTCTTTTTCAGATTCTATTCTATTATAGGTTATCATAAAATATTGAATATAGCCCTGTGCTATACAGTAGGTTCTTGTTCTATATTATATATATAATTGTGTGTATATGTTCACCTCAAACTCCTAATTAATCTTTCCCCACCCTTTTGCCTTTAGTAATCATGTTTGTTTTCTATGTCTGTGAGTATATTCAATTCCATAATAAGTTCATTTCTATCATTTTTTATTAGATTTATAATATCACATTAGATTTATGATATCATATAAGTGATATCACATGATATCTGTCTTTCTCTGTCAGACTTACTTCACTTAATGTGATCATCTCTGGGGCCATTCCCGTTGCTGCAAATGGCATTATTTCATTCTTTTTTATGACTGAGAAGTATTCCATTGTATATATCTATATTTATATCTATACCTGTATCTATATCTATATATCACACCTTCTTTATACATTTATCTGTCAAGGGACATTTAGGTTGCTTCCATGTCTTGGCTGTTGTAAATGGTGCTGCTATGAACATTGGTGTGCATGTATCTTTTCATATTAGAGTTTTTATCTTTTCCAAATATGTGCTTAGGAGTGGGATTGCTGTGTCATATAGTAACTCTATTTTTAGTTTATTAAGGAACCTCATTCTGTTCTCCATAGTGGCTGCACCAATTTACATTCCTACTAACAGTGTAGGAGGGTTCCCTTTTCTCCACACTCTCTCCAGTATTTATTATTTGTAGACTTTCTGATGATGGCCATTCTGACCAGTGTGAGGTTTTACCTCTTTGTAGTTTTGATTTGCATTTCCCTGATAATTAGCAATATTGAGTATCTGTTCATGTGCCTGTTGGCCATCTGGATGTCTTCTTTGGAGAAATGTCTATTTAGATCATCTGCCCATTTTTGATTGGGTTGTTTGTTTTTCTCACATTTAGCTATATGAGCTGTTTGTATAGTTTAGAAGTTAATCCCTTGTCAGTTGCATCATTTGTAAATATTTTCTCCCATTCCATAGGCTGTTGTTCTGTTTATGGTTTCCTTTGTTGTACAAAAGTTTTTAAGTTTAATTAGGCCCCATTTACTTTTGCCATTGCTTCATTTACTCTAGGAGACATATCCAAAAAAATATTGCTGCAAATTATGTCAAAGAGTATTGTGCCTATATTTTCCTCTAAGAGTTTTAGAGTATCCACTCTTACATTTAGGTCTTTAATCCTTTTGGGGCTTATTTTTGTATGTGGTGTAGACAATGTTCTAACTTCATTCTTTTACAAGTAGATGTCCAACATTCCCAGCACCACTAATTGAAGAGACTGCCTTTTCTCCATTGTATATTCTTGCCTCCTTTGTCATAGATTGACCATAAGTGCATGGGTTTATTTCTGGGCTTTTTATTCTGTTCAAGTGATCTATGTCCCTGTTTTTGTGCCAGTATCATACTGTTTTGGTTTCTGTGGCTTTGTAGTACAGTCTGAAGTCAGGGAGTGTGACTCCTCCAACTCCATTCTTCTTTCTCAAGATTGTTTTGGCTATTTAGGGTCTTTGTGTGTTTCTATACAAATTTTTAATTTGTTCTAGTTTTGTAAAAAATTCCATAAGTATTTGATAGGGACTGCATAGACTCTGTAGATTACTCCTATGTTGGGTGCATATATATATATATATTTAAAATTATTATATCTTCTTCTTGGGTTGATCCCTTGATTATTATGTAATATCCTTCTTTGTCTCTTGTAACAGTCTTTGTTTTAAAGTCTGTTTTTGTCAGAGATAAGTATTGCTTCTCCAGCTTTCTTTTGATTTCCACTTGCATGGAGTATCTTTTTCCATTCCCTCACTTTCAGTCTGTATGTGTCTCTAGATCTGAAGTCTCTTGTAGGCAGAATACATACAGGTCTTGTTTTTGTATCAATTCAGCCAGTCTGCATCTTTTGCTTGGAGCATTTAGTCTGTTTACATTTGTGGTAATGATCAATACTATGTATGTTCTTATTGCCATTTTGTTAATTGTTTTGAATTTGGTTTTGTACGTCTTTTTTCTCCTTTCTTCTGATCTGATGACTATCTTAGTACTATATTTGGATTCCTTTTACTTTTTGTGTGTTTATCTATTATAGATTTTTGGTTTGCGGTTACCATGAGGTTTTTGTATAGCACTGTCTCTCTCTCTCTCTCTCTCTCTATATATATATATATGCAGTCTGTATCTATATCTATATCCACACATGATTGTTTCAAGTTGCTGATCTCTTAATTTCAAATGCATTTAAAAAAACCCTACATTTGTATTCTCTTTCCCTCATGATTACTGTTTTTTTTACATCATATTTTAGATCTAATTGTTTTGTGTATCCCTTAACTGCTTATTGTGGATATAAATGATGTTACTACTTTTGTGTTTTAACATCCCTACTAGTTTTGTGTAGATGGTTTCCTACCTTTATTGTATGTTTGCCTTTACTGGTGAGATTTCTCATTTCATAATTTTCTCATTTCTAGTTGTGGCCATTTCTTTTCTACTGAGAGAAGTTCCTTTAGCATTTGTTACAAAGCTGGTTTGGTGGTTCTGAATTCTTTTTGCTTTTGCTTGTCTGTAAAGCTTTGATTTCTCCATCAAATCTGAATTAGAGCCTTGCTGGGTAGATTATTCTTGGTTGCAAGTTTCTCCCTTTTTATCATTTTAAATATATTGTGCCAGTTCCTTCTGGCCCACAGGGCTTCTGCTCAAAAATAAGCTGATAGCATTATGGGAGTTCCCTTGTATATTATTTGTTGCTTTTCCCTGCTGCTTTTCATTATCTCTATCTTTAATTTTTGTCATTTTGATCATAATTTGCCTTGGTGTGTTCCTCTTTGGGTTAATTCTGTATAGGACTCCTTGGGCTTCCTGGACTGGGGTGACTAATTCCTTTCCCAGGTTAGGGAAGTTTTCAGCTATTATCTCTTCCAATACTTTCTCTGGCCCTTTCTCTCTTCTTCTGAGACCCCTATAATGCATATATTAGTGCACTTGGTTTTGTTCCAGAAGGCTCTTAAACTGTCCTCATTTCCTTTCACTCTGTTTCCTTTTTTTTTTTTTTTTTTTCCTGTTCAGTGGTAATGATTTCTACTACTCTGTCTTCCAGGTCACTGATCTGTTCTTCTTATCATTTAATCTACTATTGATTGCTTCTAGTATATTTTTGATTTCAGGTATTGTATTCTTCATCTCTGTTTGGTCACTTTACATATTTTCTAACTCTGTTAAAAACAAACTTGTTCTGTGCATCCATTCTCCTCCCGAGTTCTTTCCTCATCTTTATGATCATTACTCTGAACACTTCCTCTGGTAGACTGCCTATCTCCACATCACTTAGTTTTTCTTCTGGGGTTTTATCTTATTGCTTCATGTGTAACATATTTATTTGCTGCCTCATTTTGTCTAAAGTGCTATTTACATTTTTATGTATGTGGTAGGTTAGTTATGTTTCTTGACAATGGAGAAGTGGCCCTCTGTAGGAAACATTCTATGCATCCCAGCAGTGCACTCCCTTCTTGTCATCCAAGCTATATGCTTTATGGATTCTCCCTAAGAGGGCCTTCTGTTGTGGTGGGCTGCCTATGTGGGCAGTCTTGTAGACGTGGTGGCCCTATTCTGGTTGGCTGCTAGGCTCTGCCTTGTGTGCATGCTGCTAGCTGCTGTTTAGTGGGGTCTGGTCACCAGGTGGCTGGTTACAGAATCCTAAGGGGGCTCCAGGGGTAGTGTTGACTCCCGGGTGGATGGAGTCAGGATACCAAAGATTCTGTGGCTGTTGTCACAGAAACACTGGCAATTGAAGCCAGATATTGGCATTAGTGCTGGACTACTGGTAGGCAGAGCTCGTTCCTAAAGTCTGGCTGCAGGGCCCAGGGATCCCAGAGATTGTTTCAAAAAAATTTGGGGGGAGGGGTGTTGGTTCCTGACCCAGTTGAGTATGGAGTCCGGGTTGTCACGAAGCTTGTGTTGGCCTGCTAGTGAGCAAGGCTAGCACCCAGCTGGTTCCAGGGTGGAGTCTGGCCTGCATTTGCTGACTCATTCCACAGGCTGTGGGATCATAGGTTTCTTGCATCTGGTGTTTGCCCCCTGGTGGGTGAGGCTGGTCTAGAGGTTTGTGCAGGCTTGCTGGTGAAAGGGGCTGGTGCCTGGCCAATGTTTGGTGGAGTTGGGTCTTGTCCCTCTGGTAGGCGAGGCCATGTCTAGGGGAGTGTCTAGAGATAGCAATAGGCTCAAGAAGTCTTTTAGAAGTCTGCTGATGGGTAGGTCTGTGTCCTCACCCAGTTAGTTGTTTGGCCTGAGGTTCCCCACCACTGGTTCCAACAAGCTGTCGGGTAGGGCCAGGTACTGCCACTAATGAGTCAAGATGTCAGCCACCAGGAGTGTTCATGCAACTGAATGCCCCCAATATGTCTGCTAGTAGTGTGTATGTCCCCAGGGTGAGCCACAGTCACCTCTGCCTCCCCAGAAGACCGTCTAAGACCAGCAGATGGATCTGGTCCAGGCTCCTATCTAATTACTGCTTTTGCCCTGGGTCCCAGTGTGTCTAAAACTTTGTGTACAGCCTTTAAGAGTGAAGTCTCTATCTCCCCCATTCCTGTGTAGCTCCTACAGTTAAGCCCTCCGACCTTCAAAGCCAGATAATCTGGGGTCTCGTCTCTCTGGTGCTGGACCCCTAGGCTGGGGAGCCTGACATGGGGCTCAGAACTCCCACTCCTGTGGGAGAACCTCTGCAATATAGTTATTCTCCTGATTGTGGATTGTCAACCTGGGCTGGGAGAGGGGGTATGGGAATTGATTATATTGCAAGGATGCCTCCTCCTACCAATCTCATTGTGGTTTCTTCTTCATGTCTTTAGTTGCAAGTCTTTTCTGATGGGTTCCAGTCTTTTTCATCGATAGTTGTTCTGCAGATAGTTGTGATTCTGGTGTGCTCATGAGAGGAGGTAACCTCAGGCTACTCCACCATCTCGGTCACTCTCCACTCTCAGACTTTAAAACAGCGTGGATATATAGCACTACTTTGATGAAACTAAATGAACTTAAATAAAATATACTTCTTCAGAAGAGATAGCTTTGTATTTTTCAAGGGGCATCAAATACTAAAACACTGATCCTTTCTTTATACTCCTTAGAAGGTAAGGGAATAAATAATTCCTATATATAAAACCATGGCATCAAAATGAAAATACACTTTTCAGAAAGCTATAAGATCAAATGCATCTGTGGGCTTTGTTACAAAACCTCACATAAATTACACATTAAACTAAATGGCCCACTTTTTTATCCTAAAATCAATGAATCAATAATTTCTAATAATATTAAATGATATATGAAAATAGAATTTTCCATTTTTCAAATAGATATGAAAACTACACTGATATTTGTGAAATATTTCTCTGTCAACATTTTTCGAAGGTTTTCATTAAGGTTAACTTTCTGTTTCAATAGTCAATGTTTTTCAAAGATGTTTCCATAATTAAGGCAGATATGCTATTTCAGAAACTTTAGACTCCATTTTATTATGGAGTTTCTGTGCTAATGTTTTGAGAGACAAAACTAATGAAAACCACATACCTATAGTTCAATTACACAAACAGCTTAGGATGATGAGAGAAAAAATATGATTAAATGTTTAACCTATTATGAACAATAATAACCTATAGATGATAGTTTTCTAACTATATTGACATACACATGCAAACACACAGAGACAACTCAGTGGAAGTAGATTTTCTGTCTTTTCCTCTTTTTTCTTATTCTGACATAAAATTGTCTTTGACAAAGAAAGGGAATGAACTTGAAAAAGAATGTATAGGCCTTTATCAAGAGACAAAGTGGTTTCTCATTTTAGACTTTAGGGCATGGTCATCAATGAAAATATTTGTAATATTAAACTATAGTAACGATGGGCTAATTTGTCAGCATTGTATATAAAAATTTTCAAAGTGCATTTTACTGACATATTTGGAGATCTTGTGAAAGTATGAAAATTATAAGTATCCAAAATGTATAAACCTTGAATTATTCATTCATGAAAATATCTGTTAAACTGGTAGATTGATAATTAGTTCAGAGGTGCATGCCATGTATAACCTAGAGAAACACGTAATTTTTCTGGCAAAACACAAATTACCAAACCTGTTTTTTTCTACCAAGTAGAAATTACCACAGAATTACCATAAAAGTAAATAAAGTAATACCTTTAAAAAAGAGACCAGATCTAGGATCTTTCACAACTGAGTTTTAGCCAAACTATAACTAATAAACAATTTAAATGCTAATTAATTAGTTCAACAAATATTTATTGAGATTATTGCCTTGCCAGTTACTTGAGGTTCAGGAATGCTGCAATGAAAAATAAATAAATCAAGGACCCTTGTATAATAAAACTTACATCTGACATTATTCCATAGCAAGGTGAGAGGGCAGGCAATTTGAGAGCTTCATGTTTAATTTTATAAGTCCCAGAGTAATTTAAATACCAAAAATACCAAATAATAATATATTAATGTGAGGTTATTCCACAAATGAAATATTATAATATAAAAGATTACTATTTATCAGAGTATATTTATAATTTATTATAAAGAAAAATAATGACCCAATAAAACCATGCCAATTGGTGCTCAAAAGGCATTCCTAACATTGTGTAGCTGTTTTTAAAGTGAAATATGAATAGAAGGGATAGAAGAAAGCAATTTAAATATCAAACATTTTAAAGTTAATATTAGGAACCACAGAGATTCACTTGTTGGCCATTATACTTCAATGTATTTCTGAAGTTTCCAGCAAGTGTGCTGAAATAAGCACTTATAATTCTACAGCTGGAAAGAAATACTCCAGGTAAAAAAAAAAAACAATTAGAATTACTAAGTGAACGGATCCGAAGTAAATATACAAGACCCGAATTTTCCTCTCCATGTGCTATCAATAAACAGAAATAAAAATGGAAAAATACTCCATTCAAATCATGACCAGTGTATACCATAGTTTGCAGTAAACTTTAAAATTTATTGATAAATTACTGTATGCCACTAAGTACCTTACCACTGATAATGTACCATTTTCACTTAGCCACAATCTGTGCTTTATTCTAACCCTATTTTTTAGATTGTGAAAGTGAGCTTCAGGGAGGCTAACTGATGTGTTCAAGATCATACAACTAGTGAGTTGTAGAAATAAGTTTTAAACTGTCTGTACTCATAATTACCCATTTTCTGGCTTTATAGATTATCCTTTGGTCTAAATTGAACAATACACAAAACCTATGCAATTTCTGTTCAAGTGATGAATGTTAACTTTTTCAGGATTGGATAAACTGTAAGTTCATATGAAAGAATTATTTATCAAACTGCCCATTAAAAGTAAATAGTAATAATAATAAGTAAAAGTGTGCTTGCATACCACATATCAAGTTTATGATGAAACATTATAATCAAAGGAATTAGTATTTAAATAGTTACAGACAGACTTATCAGTGGAGCAGAAGTGAAAGCCATTCCAGAATTCCAGGTGTGATGTGATTTCCTCATTCCCTTCCCTTCCCTTCCTCATAGTACCATCCAGGAAGGGGGCTTTCATTGGCAGGCAACAACAAGGAACCACTTCAGCTGCTTAGCCTGAGCAGCTTAGAAGAGAATTTTTGTATCATTTCTACTAGTAGCAAAAACAAAATTTCTTTTTTTCCTTTCTTTTTGTTTTCTTCACTTTTTTTTTCTCTTTAGGAATAGTCAAGCATTTTTCCATGAATGCAATTACAACCCTTAAAAAGCGCATCTTCCCTTTTCCCCTCTGAAAAAAGGAGTTTTCATCTCTGGAGAAGTGAGTAAACATTTACTGAAAGTCATATGAGAAGTGAATGCACATTTATTACATGTCTGCTGTAATCAAAAGGCGCAGGAGCTTCTACATTTCAGGTGGCGTCAAATCAAAACCCTGAATGAAGGCATTAGTATCCTCATTTTACAAAATAGAGCTTGAGCAGTCTTGCCAAGATCACATAGCAAGTGAGATAATTCTAGAATTTGACCCAATGCCTGCCCAATACAAAAGGCTTTCTACCACACTCTCATGGCTGAACAGAAAGATTTTATCTGAACTTAACTGCTGCTCAATTAATTTCATTAAATATTGTGCAAAATTAAGACATTTATTTTTCAAATTAAATCAAATCTGTCAGTGGGTAATAAGTATTTTTGCATAGGAGAATGGTGACTTTTGAATATTCTCATGTGCTGATTAACTATTTTAAGCATTAGTGATGTACTGAAAAGTAATAAAAGATTATTTAGGTTACTAAATAACAATTATTCAAAGAGCCCAGATACTAAAAAAGGACACTTTTTCTTCCCAAAATATTGCTTTTTATAATCACATAAAATTATACAATTATTGCTATAATGTTAAGTGTATAAAAGTTAGAGGAAAAGAATTAAAAATCATAAGGAAGACAATTAAAAATCATCCTTAATTCAACAACCCAAAGATAACCCCACATAAAGTACTTTTAGGCTTTATGTTTCTATTTATACGTCATCACACTGCATATATCCTTTAGGTACTAATTTTTATCAAAGACACTTTTATGAATAAATATGACTTAAAATAAGGTCATATTGTTTAGAAAGTTTTTCCCTTGACTTTTCTTTCTTCATTTTCAGTTGAACATTGTCTTTTTGAACATTTGGACGTAATCTTATGAAACATTTGTAAAGTGGCCATTATTCCAATACATTGATAATTAGGAATTTATACAATTAAATTTTATTAGATATTTGCCTTTGAATTACTGTAAAAAACAAAATGACCATTTTTACAATAAATCTTAACTTTCATTTCTGATCATTTCTTAGACTGAATTTCTAAAAATTATGAAGCTGCCTTAATATATATGATATTTTAAAAAATTCTTGGCACATACTACTAAACTACAGCCCTAAAAATTTGGACCAGATGAGAGTATCAATTTATCAACATATATAGCAATTGAATAATATTTTAAATATTAAATTAATAGGCAAGAAATTTCATTTATGAATGAGATCATTATTTTCTTTCATAAAAATTCTGCTTATTTTCATTCCTACATTTCTGAATCCTTCCTTTTTCTCATTTTGGAGCAAGATTTTTAAAAGACAACTTTATATGTAAGTTGTATTGAATGTTTTGTGTCATATATGTTTTAAAAATTTGTAGTTCATTAGTTTTTACTATTGTTTATAATATACAAGTTAACTTTAATTTGATTATTATTCTTGTTTTTATTTTTATAAAACCCCACAATACCTTGAAAGAAATTACACATTCATGTATGACTTCTGTAGTTGGAAAGCCTTATGAGAGTTGGAATGTTACTGGATTGTCTGTAAGAAAACTTGTCTCTTTAGTGTCACAGGCCTATAGGGGAAAAATTTTTGCTCTAAATTGTTGCGCCTAATGGATTATACCCAGGAGATTCATCCATACGTAACCTGGAGGACAAAACTTTGAACTTTGGGGTTTTGTGTTAATGAGATTTAGATTTAGATGAAAGACTTTGGACTCTGAGTTGATGTCATAAAGGAATGAGACCCTGGGAAACCTTGAGAAAGGGTAAATGTATGTTGCGTTTGTAAAGGATGAGAAGAGTTGAGCACCAGAGGGTGGACTGTGGTAGGCAGAATTCTAAGATGATCCCTGGATTCCCACCCTCTGTGTATATGCCCTGTATAATCCCAACCCTTAATTGTGGACAGGACTTCTGACCATAATGGTATATCAGCCCTGTAATCATGTTATGTTAAAAGGTGAAGGAATTTTGAAGATATAATTGAGATTCCAAATTAAATTGACTTTAATTATAAAGGATATTATCATATGGGTCTGACCTAACCAAGTGAATTTTTTAAATAGACAAGAAGCAACTGATTTTTCTGCTGGCCTTGAGGTTGGACTTAATTAAAATAAAAATGTTCTATACTGCAAAATACATTCTTGAGAGGATGAAAGGCAAGGCACAAATTGAGAGAAAATATTTGTGAAATACGTATCAGCTAACTGACTTTTACCTTAAAGGGATGAAGACCTCCTAAAAGTCAGCAAAATAAAAAGAAACAAAAAACAGTTAAGAAATGGGCAAAAGAACTGAACAGATACTATACCAAAGATTTGCAGGTGGCAAATAAGCATATTATATAAGCCTTCAACACCATTTGTCATTGTGAAAATGAAAATTAAAACAAAAATGAGACAAAACTACCTACCTATTAAAATGGTCAAATCCAAAAAAAAAAAAAAAAAAGTGACAATACCAGTTTGGAAGGAATGCAGCATATAGTGACTCATGCATTTCTGGTGGGAGTGCAAAATGTTACAGCCACTTTGAAAGACAGTTTAGGAGTTCCCTACAAAGCTAAGCACGTTCTTACTATTAGAATCTAGCAGTCATATTCCTAGGTATTACCTAACTGATTTGAAAATTTATCTCCACATTAAAAAAAAAAACTGCACACAAATGTTTATGGCAGTTTTATTCATAACCAATATAAATGGAAGCAAATAAGGCTTGAATAGGTGAATGGATGAATAAACTGTGGTAGAGTCATACAGTGGAGTGCTAATAAGCAATATAATAAAGGTATGGGCTATTAAACTATACAAAGATATGGGTGAATTTTAAGTGCACATTACTAAATAAAAGAAGCCTATCTGAAAAGGTTACATTCCATATGATTTCAACTGCTTAACATTATGAAAAAGGCAAAACTGTGGAGAAACTACAACTATCAGTGGTTGATGGGAGTTTGGAGGAGGAAAGGTAGACCGGACAGGTGGAACATCATAGGTGTGGCAACAGAAATTAATCAGTTGATCTAAGAAAGAAATGGAAAACTTTAAACCAGATTTGAAGATTATAACCTGGGAAGAGCATCTATCTCAGAAGGCTCTGAGAATCATTCTGCTAGTTGGAAATCAAGACAGTTTTATATACGTTTTTTGAGACAGAGGGTGTATTATTGACAGTTTACATAATCTAGACATAAGCCTAATCCTGACCCCTTACAAGATCAAGAAGGAAAGTTATCTTTTAAGGAGTTGTCTTGTTGATGCTGGGAGAATGTTGCTCTTTAAGGTTGAGCAGGTATTCCTGCTGATGGGGGAGGTTTGGTTGATGCATAATGCAGATACACTATGCACAGTGAGGGGGAAGGAGGGAGGCCAAAGGGCAGGTAATTTGTTTAAATTTTTCTTATCTTGCCACAAAATATGAATTTTATTTCACAGGTGTTACAGCACTTGTGTTAGTCTACTTGAGCTGCTATAACAAACTACCAGACTGAATGATTTAAACAGCACTTACTGCTCACAGTTCTGGAGGCTGGAAGTCTGAGATCAGGATGCCAGCATGGTTGGGTGTTGGTGAGTACCTTCTTACTGTTTATAGTCTTACATGGCTTTCCTTAGTATGTGCAAGCAGAGAGGAAGAAAGAGAAGTGTAAGGGCATTAATCCCAGCAGGAGGTCCCCACCCTCATGACCTAATTTAACCCTCCCAAAGGCCCCATTTTCAAATACCATCACATTGTGGGTTAGAGTTTCAAGATATGAATTTTGTGAAGACACAAATAGTCAATACCAATGTTGTAATTGTGGATACATGGCATAATACATCTATCAAAACCCATGAACTGTACAAATGAACTGTAATTTAAACTATGGATGGCCTTTAGTTAATAATATTGTATCAATATAATTATAACAAAGATACCACATCAGTATAAGACACTAATAATAGGGGAAACTATGTATGTTAGGAGATTTGGTAGTAGACAGAGGGAGTATGGGAACTTTCTGTACTTTCCACTCTTTTCTATAAACCTAAGACTGATCTTAAAAAATAGCCAAAAAAAAAAAAAATCAGTAGATTTATTTGAAATTGTTTCTCATAATCCATCAAACAGCTAATGGAAAAAGTCCATTTTAGCACCTTTTTATATTTGGGTAAGAATAACATAAACAGGGACTCTAAAACCAAAGAATATATTGATTAAAGAATTCAAGAATTATTTTACTGTTAAAATATTCAAAAGCTGTCTCTGGAGGAATTACAATGACCAGCAGTTCTCGGGCAAGAAAAAAAAAAAAAAAAAAAGCAATGTGCCCATCAGTTGTGAAATACCAGTGAAAATAACTAGTATCTGAAAATTACATATAATATGAAGACCACCTTAATTACCCACTTCTTTCCAGTGACAACCTGCATATATGAGAAAGTGTGTCCTTGAGGTGGGGGGAGGGCAGTGATGGAAACAAATTTGAACCAACATGAAAAATAACAGATGCTTATTTTGATAATTTTGTGAAATTGAAATATAATTTTTATTATAAAAGTTCATTTCTAAGCAGCACATTTTGGAAACTGACATCCAAATTCCTCTAAAAATTATAAAATCCAAATATAGTGGCATTCTAGGTGCCTGGAGCAAACTTCTTTCCTCAGGTGACCCTGAGAAACTTCTTTCACTTGATTCTTTGTTCCCTCATACTCTTTGGAAATGGTACTCACTATGAGGTAGTTATTTGTGCTGTTCCCCAAACATTCCCAGCTTTCTGTCTCCTAAGTGTATATGGTAGGATTTCTCGTATCTATGACTTCTGAAGTTTGCAACAGCAATGTTTCTTCCTTTGGCAAATAGACATGATTGGAAATGATACATGGTCCTTCCCAGAAGAGACTCTAAAAGCCAGATTGTGGTTTGTATGTTCTGTCTCCTGCCTTAGCAATCTGGAAACATTGATAGAGCCTTTCTTAGCCTTCATCCTTTACTCAGAATAAGGCAGAGCAGAGCCAGAAATAAA
Source organism: Camelus bactrianus (assembly GCF_048773025.1). Taxonomy (NCBI): domain Eukaryota; kingdom Metazoa; phylum Chordata; class Mammalia; order Artiodactyla; family Camelidae; genus Camelus; species Camelus bactrianus. The sequence goes on along the minus strand of NC_133550.1, from coordinate 45,145,095 downwards.
TCTGTATAATTACTAGTATTACTGTTACTATAAGCTACAATATCTGAGAACTTTTTATAACATAACATGAATTACCTATTCTGACTGATGCACAGAATTATAGGACCAGAGCAGTCATGTGGACTTGGTACTAATTACCTGAAAGAAAAACAATTCCTCTTTGTTTTATCTAATATAAATTTAGAGACCTTCAATATAAAATTTTACTAGGAAATGAAAATATTCTGTCTCATTCATTTTGGTTAATTTGACCTTTATAAAGCCTCATTTCTTTATACAACTTTAACCCAGTAATGTTTTATTAAATCCTTCTTTTCCAATCTTGAAAATATTTACTTCTAATTAATTACAATTACATCTTCTCTTTAAAGTTTGAAGAGGCTGGCTAATAGAAGAGCTCTAGTCTGTTAACCACCAAGATTGAAGTATATTATCTGAATTTATCCATAGGTGGAGAGAGTGATTATGACATATACACAGAGGTATAGGTAGATAAAGATACAAATAAATATTAACATGTCTTGGAATGCAAGTACTCTCCCAACTATTATTTTTAAGTTCTTACAATCTATATTTAGACTACCTGTTTACCAATTCTAACATCATCACACATTGTATAAACTTAATTCATTAACTCGTTTTGTTCTCAGTTTCTTCATCTGTACATATCTCATAAAGGCATCTTGTGCAGAAATATTATCAGTACGTTTAAGTTATTCACCATGGAGTTTTGTATATAACAAATGATCAACATATACATTATAATTTTACTATTTTATTTATCTTTTTGGAAATTATGAAGTCCTTTTCTGTGTGGTATTTGTCAATAATATTCAGTATCAGCTAAAAAAGACAATTTTTGATTTTAGGAATAGTCAGGATCAAGACAGCGGAGTAGAAAGACCCTGAGCTCACCTCTCACCCATTAAACACATCAAAACTACAACAGCATGTAGAGCAACCTCACTGAAAGCAACCTGAAGACTAGAAGCATGGTTCTTCTACAATCAAGACCATAAAGGAAGAATCACACAGAGTCTGGTTGGAGGGAAGGAGAAGCCATCTATTTGGGACCCACACCTCTAGCAGATGGCTCATTAAGAGGAGGAGGATGTCAGGGACTCAGGGATCCTCCCTAAGGAGTAAAGGATTTGAGACCTATCTTAGTCACCTCAGCCTCAGGGTCTGACACTGAGGAAAATAAGCCCCTTAGCTGGATTGAAAACTAGTGGGGCTTACCAGAGGGCTGAAGAAAACCAAGACTCTGCTCTGGAACATGCAGACAAATTTGCTTGCACCCAATTAAAAACTGACTGGTGCTCAGGCCAGCCTGCTAGGACCACCCTAGTGTGCACCTGAGCCCACACTGGGCTCCTCTCCAGCCCTGCTTCCTGCTAAAGCAGAGGCCACCATTGCCAACACATACACACACTGGGAAAGGGGCAGCACCAGCTCAAGCTCCAGCCCTGCATCTGCACAGCGCCAAGACCCAGAGCCAGCTTGCTCAGAAGTGCAGCTCCCACCCCTTGGGCCCTAACCCCACCTCTAATCAGAGTGCATGTACCCAGGAAAAATCAGAACCAGCACAAAGGCACAGCCCCAAGTCCTCCGGCTCCTTCTGTGCTCCAACCAAGGCAGAGTGTGCCATCATGCTGGGGAGAAGCCTAACCCCCTCGGTTCCTGCTCCAAACCCTCAGGCCTCATCCCCTTCCCTGATAGTGCTGTGAGCACCACTAGGCCTAGCTCACACCTGACTCCAGCTCTAGCTCCTCCAGCTCCAGTCTTATCTTCTTCCAAGGTGGCAGCTGCCAGTGTACCCCAGGAGAAGATGCAGCCTGTGTACATTTCAGATACAATTCTCCCAACAAAGCCACTGGGCACACCAGACTGCATAGGGACACTCTCACACAAGACCCTCAAGACCAGGATAGATAATTGTTTTACCTAAGTCCATAGAGAAACAGTCAAACACAATAAGAAAACAGATGGATATATTTCAAATGAAAGAACAATATAAAACCCCAGAGAAAACCCTACTGACGTGGAGATAAGTAACTTGCCTCAAATGCTTTATCAGGTAACAGTAATAAAAAAAAAATCCTAACTGAGCTCCGGAAAAGAATAGGAGAACACAGTCAGAACTTCAGCAAAGAAGTAGAAAAAAAATCAGAGCTAAAGAATACAATAACTGAAATGAAAACTATAATAGAATAAATTAACAGCAGACTAGGTGATACAGAAGAATGCATAAGCAACCTGGAAGACAGAATAGTGGCAATTACCTAATCAGAACAAAAAAAAAAAAAAAAAAGAATTTTTAAAAATGAAGAGAGTTTAAGGGACCTGTGGGACAACATAAAGCTAGGTATCTCAGAAGAAGAGAGAAGGGACAGAAAACTTATTTTGAAGAAATAATGGCTGAAAACTCCCCTAATGTGGGAAAGGAAACATATACCCAGGTATAGGAAGCACAGAGGGTCCCAAACAAGATTAACCCAAAGAGATCCAAAATAAGACATTATAATAAAAATGTTAAAATTTAAAGATAGAGAATCTTAAAGGCATCAAGAGAAAAACAAGCATCACATACAAGGGAAACCCCATAAGGCTATGAACTGATTTTTCAGCAGAAACTTTGCAGGCCAGAAGTGAGTGATGTGACATACTTAAGGTGCTGAAAGAGAAAAACATACAACCTAGAATATTCTAACCAGCAAAGTTATCATCTAGAATTGAAGGGGAGAGAAAGTTTCCTAGACAAGCGAAAACTAAATGTCATTGCTACTAAGTTGACTTTACAAGAAATGTTAAAGAATCATCTTTAGTTGAAAAACAAAAGGATACAGCAAGAAATACAAAAACACTGAAAGGGAAAAATCTTACTGGTAAAAGCAAACATAGCAAAAGCAGTGGATCAGCTTACAAAAGCTAGCATGAAAGCTAAAAGAAAAAAATAGTAAAATCAACTATAACTGCCGTAAACAGTTAAGGGATAGACATGAAGATGTAAAATATGACATCAAAAACACAAAACGTGAGAGTAAAAAATGTAGATCTTTAGAATGCATTTGAACTTAAATGACTATCAGTTTAGAACAAATAGACACAGTTTACCATATATAAACTTCATGGTAACCACAAATCAAAATGTACAATATATACACAAATATTAAAGAGAAAGATGCCCAGATATAACACTAAAGAAAATCATCAAGCTTCAACAGAAGAGACTAAAAGAAGGAAAAAAGAACAGAAGAACTACAAAAACAACCAGAAAACAAGTAACAAAGTGGCAATAAGAACATACCTATTAATAATCACTTTTTCATTTTAAATATAAATGGACTAAATGCTGCAATCAAAAGACATAGATAGGGTGGCTAATTGGACAAAAAATAAAGATCCATCTATATGCTGCCTACAAGAAACTCACTTCAGAGCTAGGACTCACAGACTGAAAGTGTGGGGATGGAAAAGATATTTCATGCAAAGAAAACAACAAGAAAGAGGGGATAGCAATACTCAGACAAAGTAGACTTTAAAACAAAGTCTATAATGAAAGACAAAGAAGGAGATTATAATGTTAAATGGGTCAATTCAAGAATAGGATGTAACATTTATAAACATATATGCATCAATATAGAAACACCTAAATATAGGCAGCAAATATTAACAGACATAAAGGAGCAATTGACAGTAATTCAATAATAGTAAGGGCCTTTAAAACCCTACTTACATCAATGGCTAGATCATTGAGACAGAAATTCAGTAAAAAAAAAAAAAAAAAAAAAAAAGCCCTAAATGACACTCTAGACCAGATGGACTTAATAGATTATCACAGGACAATCCATCCAAAAATAGCAGAGTATACATTCTTTTCAAGAACACATGGAACTTTCTCTAGGACAGATTGCATGCTATGCCACAAAACAAGTTTTAATAAATTTTAAAAGATCAAAATAATATCAAACGTCTTTTCTGACCACAAATGGTATAAAGCTAGATATCAATTACAGTAATAAAAACAAAAAATATACAAACATATGGAGACTAAACATTGCTACTAAAATACCAATGAGTCAAATCAGTAATCAAAGAGGAAGTCAGGAATTATCTTGAGATAAATAAAAAATATGAACAACTTTCCAAAATCTATAGGATGCAACAAAAATAGTTCTAAGAGGTAATTCTATAGAGATATGGGCCTCCCTTAAGAAACAAGAAAAATCTCAAATAAGCAATCTAAATTTCCATTTAAAGGAATTATAAGAATAAATAAAGCCCAAATCAGCAGAAGGAAGGAAATGATAAAGATCTGAGCATAAATAAATAATATAGAAACCAAAGAAAAAAATAGAAAAGGTAGTGAAACTAAGAGCTGGTTCTTTGAAAAGATAAAGAAAAAAATTGATAGACTGTTAGCCAGGCTCATTAAGAAAAAAAGGATGCAAAAAAAGAAAATTAGAATTGAAAGAGAAGATATTGAAACCAATATCACAGAAAAAAAACAATTATAAGAAAATACTTTGAATAGTTATATGCCAACAAATTGGACAACTTAAAAGAAAAATGCAATCTTCCAAGGGTGAATCAGCAAGAAACAGATAATCTGGACAGATCAATTACTAGTATTGAAATTGAATCAATAATCAAGTAACTGTCAACAAACTAAAGTCCAGGACCAGATGGCTCCACAGTGGAATCTTACCAACCACTGAAAGAAGAGTTGATACCTACTTTTCTCTGTTTCAAAAAATTGAAGAAGAGGGAGCACTCCCAAACTCATTCTTACCCTGATACTAAAATGAGACAACAACACTACCAAAAACAAGAAAATTACAAACCAGTATCACTGATGAACAAAGATGCAAAAATCCTCAGCAAAATACTTGCAAAATGAATTCAACAATACACTGAAAGGATCATACACAATGATCAAGTGGAATTTATTCCAGCGATGCAAGATGGCTCAACATCCTCAGGTCAATCAGCATGATAGATCACATTAACAAAATGAAGAATAAAAAAACATATGATCATCTCAATAGATGCAGAAAAAGCATTTGACAAAATTCAACATACATTTGTGATAAAAATTACCAACAAAATGGACATAGAGGAAACATACCTCAACATAATAAAGGCTATATATATGACAAACCCACAGCTAATGTCATATTCAAGGGTGAAAAGCTTAAAGTTTTTACTCTAACATCAAAAATAAGACAATGCCTACTCTCACCATTTCTATTTAAAATAGTATTGGAAATCCTAACCACAGCAATTGGACCAAAAAAAAAAAAAAAAAAAAAAAGAAAGAAAAAAAGAAAAAGCATCCAAATTGGAAGGAAAGAAGTAAAACTGTCACTATTTGCAGATGATTTGATACTATACATAGAAAATCCTAAAAACTCTTTCAAAAAACTATTAGAACTAATAAAAGAATTCAATATGGTTGCAGGATTCAAAGTGAATATACAGAAATCTCGCTGATCTCATTCTTCCTCGCCCCATCCTTCTAGGGCTCTCCCTTCTAAGACGCCTGCATTCAGCATGAAATGTGTATCTCCTAGGCCTATCTTGCCTTCTGAGATGGCCTGCACTCTGTCTATGGAGTGTGTATCTCTCTGAATAAATCTACTTTTACTCACACACACACAAAAAAGTTGCTTTTCTATACAGTATTAATGAACTATCAGAGAAAGCAGAAAAAAAAATTCTATTTAAAATCTCATCAAAAAGAATAAACTACCTAAGAATGCATTTAACCAAGGAGGTGAAAGACCTATACTCTGAAAACTAAAACACTGATGAAGGAAACTGAAGTTGACATAAAGAAATGGAAGGACATTCCATGCTCATGGATTGGAAGAATTTATTATTAAAATTGTCCTAATACCAAAAGCAATCTACAGATTTAATATAATCCATATCAAAATATCCATGATGTTTTTCACAGACTAGAAAAAATATTCCTAAAGTCTGTATGGAAAAACAAAAGATGCTGAATAGCCAAAACAACGTTGAGAAAAAAGAACAAAGCTGGAGGTATCACACTCCCAGACTTCACACTATACTGCAAAGCTACAGTAATCAAAACAATTCAGTATTTGCATAAAACCAGACACATGGATCAATGGAACAGAATATAGAGCCCAGAAATAAACCCATGCACATGTGGTCAATAATCTAGATTCAAGGAGGCAAGAATATACAATGGGGAAAGTTTTCTTCAATAAGTGGTGCTGGAAAAGCCAGAGAGCTACATGTTAAAGAATGAAATTAGAACATTTTCTCACACTATATACAATAAACTCAAAGTGGATTAAAGACCTAAGTCTAAGACCTGAAACCATAAAACTCCTAGAAGAAAACATAGGCAATACATTCTTTTACATAGGCCTTATCTATATATTTTTTGGTTCTGTCTGCTCAGGCAAGGGAAACAAGAGCAAAAATAAATGAATGGACCTAATTAAACTTAAAAGCTTTGGCACATCAAGGGTAACCATCAATAAAACAAAAAGGCAACCTACTGAATGAGAGAGGATTTTTGCAAATGCTGTGTCTGATAAGAGGTAAATATCTAAAATATATAAAGAATACATGACTCAATATAAAAAAGACAATTAAAAATGGGCAGAAGACCTAAAAAGACATTTTCCAATAAAGACCTACAGATAGCCAACAGGCATAGAAAAAGATGTTCAGTATCACCAATTATCAGGGAAATGCAAATCAAAACCACAATGAGATATCATCCCACACCTATCAGAATAGCTGATGTCAAAAAGATAAGAAATAACAAGTACTGGCAAGGATGTAGAGGAAAGGGAACCCTAGTACCCTAGGGTTGGGAATATGTTGGTGGGAGTGTAAATTGGTATAGCTCATATGGAAACAGTATAGGATATCCTCAAAAATTTAAAAACAGAACTACCATATTATCCAGCAAGTCCACTCCTGGGTATATAGCCAATGAACTAATTCAAAATATATATGCACTGCAGTGTTCATAGTGGCATGATTTACAATAGCCCAAATATGGAAGCAAACTAAATAAATACCCATCAGTAGATGAATTGATAAAGATGAGGATACACACACACACACACTCTCTCTCTCTTATTCACAATGGAATATTATTCAGCCATAAAAAAGAATGAAATCTTGCCACTTGTAACAACATAGATGGACCTGGTGGGTATTATGCTTGGTGAAATGAGTCAGACAGAGAATAACAAATACTGTATGTTTTCACTTATATGTGGAATCTAAAATATAAAATAAACCATATAATAAAACAGAAACTGACTCACACATACAGAGCACAAACTAGTGGTTATCAATGAGGAGAGGGTTGAGGGGAGGGACAAAATAGGTGAAGGGGATTAAAAGGTACAAACAACTAGGTATAAAATAAGATACAACAGGGTAATAACTAGCAGAGAAAATATATCCAATATTTTATAATACCTTTAAATGGAGTATAATCTGTAAAAATATTGAATCAGTATGTTTTACACTTGAAATAAATGTATTATTGTAAATAAACTATACTTCAATAAAAAAAAAAAAAGAGTGAAGAGCAGCTTGCCTGTAATACCATCACTTATAGAAATCATATTTGGGGATGCTGGGTTCTAAACGCTTTCTATGCATTGAGTACATACTGGGCAGACAATGCAGTGTTCTATATTTTTTGCATAAAACCTTCTAAAGTAAGACCCCCTGATTAATATAATTTTAATTGGTTACATATGATGATTACCATAATTTAACCAGTGAACACTATCCTTCTGTTGAAGACTTAGGTATATTTCTATTAGAGTTGTTATAAATGTTTTGAATAAATAAATGAAACAAACATCCTGCTTTGGAGAGAGAGAGAGATAGCTAGAGGTAGATCAACTGACAGAAGGATGTAATGGACGTAATGTACAGCACAGGCAATATAGACAATATTTTATAATAACTTTATATGGAGCATAATCTGTAAAAATGTTGAATCACTATGTCACACACCTGAATCAAGTATCATATTGTAAGTCAACTATACTTCAGTGAAAAATTGTTAACTCACTGGGGAAAAAAATACCTCAGAATTAATGGAATATAAAATTCCGGTATCAGTGGACTGATGTTTGCATCTATACTCATGCCAGAGATAGAAGTAGAAATCATGAACTGGGACAGAACACGCAAAGCAAGCCAGGGACCCACTGGAGAGGCCTGGCTTGAGATTGCCAGCAAGTACACGGAGCTGACTTCAGTCATATTAATGGGTCTACCCTAACTTTCTCTTGCCTCTGCTACCGAAGAGAGTTTTACTCTGTAAAAACTTTAGTTTGTGAATTTGAAGACATTTTTTATACTACACTGCTCATCCAACATAGAATAAATCCAGATACAGAGAAGTTACATGACTAACCTGAGGCTTAGACACTGGGGCGTGACTTACATGAATACTCAGTAACTTTGTCACAAATATAAAACCTTAGGAGTTCTAAATACAACAAGAGGCTTTTCTGGGATATTCTTGACTAAGTACAATTCTATCCTGATAAAGTAAAACCTTCGGAGAAGAACTATTTTGGACCCACACATGCTGGATGAAAAAGATAGAATGTCAGAATATGGCCAACACATTGGTGTTTTAGACCAGAAGACAGGTTATAATACTAAATAATAAATGTTCTTCTGGAGACCTACAGTACTTAAGTCACCTTAGAGAAAGACTTACACTCAGAAAGTAACTTACACTTTTGACAGCCTCCTCCAATATGTTTAATTCCAATGGGTCTCCCACAGATGGCTGTGGGTTTTGTAAGTTACAGTTTTATCTGAAGTTTTATTCTGGCTTTTAAATCAATGAAGTTAGAACCATAAAACGCATGCCTACACCCTGAGTTATCATCATTAACTTGGAGTCCGTGTCAGGCCCGATATTTCAGAATGCTTGTTAGGCAGCACAGAAGTGTGATTCACATAAGAAAGCCAAAGCAGGCAGTACTAACTTTTTGTGCAGTCCAGGTCAATTGGTTCACAAATACAACATCTACTAAAAGCCAAATAAGAACCAACTCCCAGAAAAACATTCCCATGTGGTTTGCCAGTACCTAGCTTAACAAACTTTGTAGGTTACAGCATGATCATTCATTCCAGCCTCAAATCTGGATTGGTCTACTCTTTTGACTGACTCTGTATTTACTCATTCATCAAATATATATTAGGTAATGGAAATGAGTTAGACTTTGTGCCTTGAGCTGAGGACACCAGATCTGCCAAAATTAGACCTCTTCTTCAAGAAACATGAAGTCTTTTGGAGAAGCAAATACCTAAAGGAGACAATTATAATATCATGTGAAACATGTTGTAATAGAGGTTAACTACACGGTTTTATAGAAGCAGAGAAACAGAAGCCATTAATTCCAGGGAAGAAAATCACAGAAAGACTAATATAAATGCTGGTAATTGAGCTGGCCTTGAAGGATAAGCTTACCTGGGAGAGAACACTGGGAAAAAAGGATCATGAAAGGTCACCATGACAGGAAATGTGTGGCATATTTAAACACTCAAGTAGTTTGTTTTGTGTTTATCCTATAACTGACATTTAAGTATCATTTGATATTGGATATCTTTAGTCCTCTGGTGAATACATATTTAATGTTGATACTTGACATAATTAATTTGGAAAGACCTTTGAGATTTAAAAGGGTACAACCCAAATCCAAAGTATTCTTTTATTTCTCATTGGTATAATCAGAATTTTCCAGGAATACCAGCAGTCTGGTTTTCATTTTATGCTCGAGGCTTCAAGTTGCAAATTTAAATTTGAAAAGCAAACCTGAAAGGTGTTGCTACAAGAAACATAAATATTTTTGGCTTTTGTTTAAAATTTATCATATTACTACAATAGTCATTACCAGTCTTACATTTTATTCCATCGGAAGTAACTGCTTCAAGGAATGTCATGATTTTGAACTACACATACTAAAGTATAATGTTAACTCTAAGGCATTTTATAGTTTTAAGTAAATGTTCATCAAGCCACTTTGTAAATTTGACTCAAAAAATCCACACAAATCTATTTCACTGGCTATTAGAGTTAAAGTTAATTAGGAAATATAAATAACACCACTTTACTCAATAATTAATGATAAAGATTGGTCAATAGAAACCACATTAAGGCTTTAAATATGAAGCAATTACAGACAACTCTTGTTCTGATTAGAGAAAAATCAACAAGATGCTAGCTTATGAAACAATTAAATTGGATGCCTTCTATTTGGAAGAAGAAACAGAATTCTCTATTTGAAATGATTTATAAATGTTAGCCTTCTAAGTGTGCATAGTAAAATAATGATTAGTAATGTCTCCCTGTCCTTTACTTAACATACTAAATTAAGCAGTTGTATGACTTTTTAAAGTGCCGAGTCTATTATTTTAATATTGAAGTTTATAGCATTGTTATGGCATTGAAAAAAATAGATCCAGACCCTCATTTTTATAAATACAACTTTTCCAAATCACTGAGAAAAAAAATCTCTGAGTAAAGATGTATGGAACAGAAAAACAAACAAAAAAAGATCAGTGAACATAAATCAATTTTAAGAGTGAACCATGGTGCTTAGAAAATAAAACAACAACAACAACAACAACAACAACAACAAAATGTAGTCTAGGACCATGTTAAATTCTCAGACTTCTTGCTATTATTGCATTTGACATGGTATGCCATTTGTTTACTTAGATTATACCCTTCACCTAATAGGATTTATTTTGTCACTTACATTGTTCTATCACCTTTAAGGGTGATCAGCTTGAACATTCATTGATGGTGGGTCTTTGAGCATCATCATTATCTTAACAATTATTGCTAGTCAACATTTATGAAGTGCTTACTATGTGGTATGTTAAAGTATTTAGTCATTAGCTCTTGATACTTACACCAATTTAATTTTATGTTGACTTGTCCTTTTTTGTCTTTTTGACTATCACTTTTGTTGTTTTGAATTGAATTCATTTATTTATATCTATATTCATTTATTTATATATTTGTGTGTGTGTGTGTGTACATATATATATATATATTTTTTTAACCCCTTCTCCCTGCATTTGAGGATACAACTGGTAAACTGGAAGCCACTGGTACCTAAGACAAAACACGGAGAGGACCAGAGCTCTTTCCCTCTACCTCCATTTATTACAGGGCCTGGGACCGCACTCCCAATCCCTGCCAAGAAAAGGAGGGTTGTTTTAACTGAATTTTAAGTCCTGTTTTATAAATCACCAGAGGCAACAGCAAATAAAATGGAAAGCTATTGAAAATTTTTATGCTATGTATGATACCCAAAGAAAAATGAAAGGTAAAATAAAGCACTCAATTAAAATAGTATTTTTAATAGTATCAATCAAGACAGTGACTAATCATGGCCAAAAAACTAATACAGATGGTCTATTTTCTTTTTCAAACATTTAAGTTCTTCTATGTCCTGGTATTACTATAAAAGTGCACATCTTAGGAGAAAAAATATTAAATTGTAGAAACAATTTTTCTGGCACTACATTATAAATAATGATGTATTGTACTTCAAAAAAAAAATCCAATATATAAGAATTGTGTCTTTTCTGGGAAGTCTTTCTGACCTAGATCTTGAAATATTGTAGGCCGCATCTCATAATATACATCAGAATATGAAACTGTAAACTTGAATTAGGGAAAATTATTCTAAATTAAATTCTTTTCACATGCTTTGGAAAAACACTACTTACAAAACAATAAATTTTGCTATTTTGTATTGCATTTTGAAAGAGAAACGAAAAAAGGAGCAAACATTTAATAGTGGGGAAGGAAAATAGGTAAATTATACATAAAAATGAAAAAAAAAAACAAAAAACAAACAACTGGTAGATGTAAAGAGAAAAGATGCCCTCAACAGATTATTTTAAAATGACAGAAAATAAAAAGGAAGAAATTATTGAGTTGGTCAGGAAAAGAAAAGAAACATAAAAACAACAGCTAGTTAAATGTTGGCAGTCACTTTGTGAGGGAAAAAAGGCAGACCTCCCTGATGCTCTTGGCCCTAGTTCTTCTGTCTTATTTGTCTGTTTACCAAATACCTTCTTTTAATTAGCTTTTCTGTTCTCTGTAGGTAAAATGGTGTCTGAAGAGTAGTTGTTTGGCTCACCTTCATTTAGATAGTTAATCAGAAAGTCCCTCTGCTCCCTTCCTTTCTTCTTCTAGTCTACTGCTCTCCTCTCTTGTTCTAGATTTATTTGGGCTCTCTTTTGTCAAGTTACTGAGATCCCACCTTACCTGAAAGAATGATGCTTACATTTTACAGTATCATAATCCTAAAGTGCTAATGCCTTTCTTTTTAAGTGGAATATTCCAGTCCTAAATACCATTTATGACCCATTAAAAAATAACACTAGGTAAATAACAAAACATATGTATCACAAATGTATATAAAATAATGCATGCATGTAAAATAATCCATGTATTTAAAATAACAACAATGTCCATGAATCATATGTAGCAATATTCACTAGTATTCACATCACTTTTCTCTCATCTCTCTCCCCCATACTATTTTCTCTTTTGCTTTCCTTTTTTAGTAAGAGGATAAAACTAATTCAGGGCGCAGCAGTCTTCCAACATTCACTGAACACCCACCAAGCATCATGACTTCCTGCTGAGTGAGTTATAAATGGTGATAGGATGTCTGTTTGCTTGCTATTGGCAGGCTACTCGAGGAATGCAGTAACTGAAGACAAGATGCCTGCTATGATCCTTGACTGTAACTCTTCTCCTGCTCACGTGAATGGTGTCTTTGTCTCTTTAATAACTACTTTTGCTTAAAACTAGTGTAGAAGAATTTTTTTCCCTGTATCTTGACTCCAGTGTTTGAACAGTACATTCATGTTATAAATGATTATGTGATGATGCACAGCCATTGACATCTAAGTTTCAGGGACATTAAAAAATATGCAAATTAATATAAATCATAGAAGGACAGGACAAGAATAAGGAGATTTAATTTTTTTTCATTTCTGGATGTTCAAACTACATAAAGATTGCTTTTACTATTACTTACGAGATCATTCATAGATATTTCTGTAACATAGGCTGATTAAATGTGGAATGATTATTTTATTTCAGTATATGATTTTGTTTCATTTTTAAAAGGAATTTATATACTATTGAAAGCAATGTGAACACTTCATTTTAAAGGAATCTGGCAGAGGTCCTAATCTGGAAATTCCTAAAAACCTAGTTTTTATTGTTCACTCAGTAACAGTTAACACAGAGTAAAATAAAATAGAGATGCCTAATGAGAATTGGAAGTTTTCTACACTGTGAAGCAAAATGTGGGACTTTCCATGAAAAAGACTATCTCAGGGATTCTAATAATTGATAAGCAGAAATAATATATAACCATAATCTTCTCATTTGATTTACTGTTGCCAGGATGCAATGTGGGCAAACAATGAGATCTCAGAAGGAAAGTTTCTCTTCTTCTGTTTTTGTTTCTTTTAACCTGAGGTTTTGATTTTATTCTGTTTGGCTTTTGCTAAGTCAGGGAGTAAAATTTTTAATGATTTATTCCTAGAGAAAATTTCCTAATATCAAGTTTCTCATTTTATTAATGATGCATCTTACATAAGAGAAACTTTGAGGAATACTTTAAGCCATACATACTTTCAGAATAAAATTCACAAAATTTTTTAATGGAAAATACTTACGTGATGTACATTTTTAATGGTACCTAATCAATCTGTCTTCCTACAGTGGCTTCCTTGAACCAGAAATGTTTACAAAATAAATTAATTTCACATGTTTCCATAAATAACTATAACATTCATCATTCACCATTCAAGTTGAATATAACAAAGTGCATCTCAATATTCTTATCAATTCACCAAAATGAAAATCAATTTAACTAAAAACAAATCATGGAGAAATGTGACTCAAGATACGTTACTCAAAATATTTAAATTATTGAGAAAAAAACTGCCTTGACAAATTGGAATCATTTTCATAATTAATTTCTAAACCCATTTCACCTTAATTCCATTTCTCTTAATATAGACATGCCTTGAATGAATATAGGATAGCTCTCTTTCCATTAATTAACTTAATATCATTGATTTAAATATAACATTTAGTGATTTTTTTCCCTGTGATTAGAATGTAAATTTATTAGAACATATCCTACATTTTATTAGTTTTATATATATTTATGAAGGGTAAATTACTCTAAAAATAAATTTGGAGAGTATTTTCTTCGCTTTGGGGATAAGGCAGTGTATGGAAAAAGTCAATCGCTGCCTTAAAAAACAAGTCCTTTCTGCACTGCCTGTTTAGATCTATTACAAACTTTAATGACTAAGTAACTGCTTTTATGAACTACGTTTCTGGCCAGCTCCATCTGCTTTCATTTTCCAAACAGCCTGGTGAAGCAAACAGAGATAAGCAGGTAATAAAATATTTGACTGAATCACTACCTCGAGGGTACCACCAAAATAAAAGGCATCGTGGTGATATTTAACACTGGAGATTAAAATCTAGAATTGTTTATTTTCAGGAGTTGAAATTTCAGCATTCTCTCACAAAATAAGAGAATTAATGAAAACACTCGGTAAGAGAAGTGTTTCAGACATCATAATATAAGTAATAAAACAGAAATCCTAACAGTCCTTAGCTGAAATGACAAATTCAAACTCACAGTACAGGTCCAGATGGCTCTGATGAGTCAAATAACAGTCAGACTAGGGCAGGTATGATACAGATAAAGCGGTGTAGTGACAACTACAGGATTGGCAAAGAAATATTCACCAGATTCAAACAATACACTAAACTAGGACAATGGTAACTGTTTTAAGTAGGAAAAGATCTTGGGTTCATATTTGACACTGACATACAGCCTTTGTAGTAATGAACCATTTCATAGGAATTGTTTGTTTGGCTTAATATACGAAATTCATGTAATGGTAGGCTGCTTGCAAAGATGGATGTCATGTTCCACCTCTGTACCCATACCTCTTTGCAGTTTAACTCTGCAGCTCTTGCAACAAGAGTAAACCTGATAGACTAGTTACACTTGAGATGGCCTTGTGACTTTCTCTGACCAACAGAAATAGAATGTGGTCTCAAGAAGCCTTACCCGCACCTACTCCCATCCCTGGAATACTGCCAAGACCCCCATGAACAACAGGCCTAGCTTGTTGGAAGACACAGGACACCTGGCCCAGTCACTCACATTGCCTCGGCCACAGCCAAACACCAGGCATGTGAGTGAGGCCACATTAGTCAGCTCAGGCACTGCCAGGAGATCTCAGACACATAAGAACCGGTATCAGCCAAGCCTGGCCCAGGCTGGAGGAGCCACTCCTCTGATCCACCGACTCAGGAGTGATATTAATGATTGTTGTTTTAAGGCTTGGAAACTAGGGCCCACAGTCTGGCTCCGTATTTTTTGTACATGAAATTTTATTAGAAAGAGACACACCCTTCTGTGCACGTATCGTCTACAGCTGCTTTCTCACTTCAACGGTAGAGCCAGACAGTTGGAATAGAGAACTTACAACCTAAAAAGCCTAAAATAATTGCCATTTGGTCATTTATAGAAAAGATATGCTGAACTCTATTTTAAGCCACTACTTCTGGGGTGGACTGTTACCCCAGAATAGGTAAACATATACATTTAGCTAAATATTCCCAGAAATGTTTGCTTCCATTAAATCTAGTGTCACACTGTATCATTATTTCTAATTTATAATAATTTCTAGACCTTTGAATTTCACAATTATTTGTTGAACAACCGTTTAATTATTGAGTATCCAATATAAGCCATTACCGCACAAGGTGCTGGTCATACCACCATGGTGATAGTATAGGGGGAATTAGGAAAAGTAACAGAATTGCTTAAGCAAACACTTGAAGGAGATAAAGCAATGAGATATGCAGTTGCCAAGGAGAAGACAGTTCCAAGGAGAAGGGATGGCAAGTGCAGTGGTCTTAAAGCGGGTAAGGTCTGACCTGTACAAACCACAGGAAAAAGACAAAGAAGGCCAAAGTGAGTAAGGAGAAGGGTAATAAACGCTGAGTGCAGAGAGGTAATAGGTTGGTGTGAGCGATGCTATGACTGATTCTGTAAGGCTGTATTGACCAGTAAGTTACACACTGCTGAGCTCTTGGGATGGAGCTGGTCCAAACTGAGACGTTTTGTTAGTGTAAAATACACACCAGATTTTGAAGACTTAGAATGAAAAAAGGAATGTGTCAATAACTTTTATGCTGATTCCATGTTGAGATATTTCATGTGTAATGGGTTAAATAAAGTGTTAATTAAAACTAATTTCATCTTTCCCTTTTTACTAGTGTTTAAATTGCAGCTATTAGAACATGAAAATTACATATATGGTTCACATAATGTCTCCATCAGACTGCTCTGGTATAGAGTTTTATAGTCCAATGTCAGGATTGTGGCTTTTACTCTGAATGAGATAGGTCACCACTGAAAAAAGTGTTTAATGAGGCAGTTGCAAAAGTGTGAAGAACAGTTCTGGGGTTGTTTCATTAATCTGAGCAGGAAAAGATGACAGAAACCTGGAACAGAATGAAGGTAGCAAATAGAGGTGGAAAGAAGTATTCATATTTTGCATATATCTTGAAGGTAGAGCAAATGATATTTGCTGATACACTGTAAGTGAGTTATGAAAAAAATAATGGATTTATAGATTTATGTTTTGAGTTCAGGCAACTGAACAAGTATGAGTCAATTCCTGAGATGAAGAGGCCATGAAGAGGAGCAGGGTTGGTGTAAAAAGGATTCAGTTTGAGATATGGTTAAGGCTGAAAATGTTGAGTAAAACTTTGGATACATAATGTATCTTCCAGAAGTAAGATCTGGGCTGGGTATTACACTCTGTGATTCATTACCCTGTAGGTGGAATATAAAACTCATAAAATGAATAAGTGAACGTGGAGAGAGAAGGAAAGCAATCCCAAGGCACAGCTCCAGTGCAGTCTTAACCTTTAAGTGGCAAAAAAATGAGGAAGCCACAACAAATGAGACTGAGAAGATCACCCTAGTGAGGGCAGATGAAAACCAGAAGTTTGTGGGAAGCAAGTAAGGAAAATGTTTCAAGGAACTGGGATTGATGGTGTGTGTCAAATATTTCAGATGAGATTTGAAAATTGATCAGTGTATTTTGCAAAGTATAAATCATCAAAGATTTTGGTAAGGACAGCTTTGAGTATTAAAAATGAAATGGTTTAAAGCAAGAAAGAGAAGAAGAAAGGAGACAGTGAATATTGATAACTTTCTCAAAGAGTTCTGCTATTAAGAAAAACAGGGGCACTCAGTGGTAAGTTGAAATGATGTGGAGGGTAAACAGAAACCTTATAAAATGTGTAGATCACTGAATTTATGACCAAACTCTAAACTATATTTCTCCTGATTTTTCTTATCATAACATTCATTTTAGAGAAGTGTTAGTTTACAGAACAATTGTGCAGGAAATACAAAATATTTCCATATATACTCCTACACCCAACCCCACAGTTTCTCATTGTATTAACATCTTACATTAGTTAGAATTTTGTTACAATTGACGAGCCAATACAGATGTTATTATTAACTAAAGTCCATACTTTACATTAGGGTTCATTCTTGATGTTACACATTCTATGGGTTTTGATAAATGTGTCATGAAATGTATATACAATTGGAGTATCACACAGAATACTTTCAGTGCCCAAATCCCCCAAACTCCACATATTGTGCCTTCCATCCCTTCCACTGTGCCTCTAGTAACCACTGATTTTTAAACTGTCTCCATACTTTTGGCTTTCCCAAAATGTCATATAGTTGGAATCATATAGTATGTAGCCTCTTTTCATACTGGCTTCTTTCACTTAGTATTTAAAGTTCTTTCATGTCTTTTTGTAGCTTTACACTGCAATAGGGAAGAATAAATCTGACTCTATATTAAATCTTTTTACCTTAACTTTTGTATCCTATTGCTTTTGCTGCAAGTTGAAAATGTTGCCTATCGCCTGAAATATACAGTACAGTCTATTCTCAAGGCTGTGACCTTTAATGGTATAACACTTTTTCATTCATATTGAGATAAAGTTACAGGACAGAGAATAACAGTTGTCTTGTTGGATGTTTACAGGAACCTCATGACCTGACCTACAACTGCAAGAACAAAAGATTCTGATTACTACGAAGTCTGCAAAAGCAACCACACTCCCTCCCCTTTCTGAATAAAAAAATAGAAAATAAAAAACAAAAACCTGAATTCTAACTTGGGTAAAATGGTTCTTTGGGACACTAGTCTATCATCTTCTCAGCCTGCTGGCTTTCCAAATAAAATTGCTATTCCTTGCCCTAACAACTTGTCTCCTGATTTATTTGCCTGAGCAGAATGAGCTTGGACTTGGTAACAATAGCTTATTTCTTTTTATCACTGAATAATATTTCATTGTATGGATGTACCTTTATTTATCCACTCACCTATAGAAGGACACCCTGATTGCTTTCAAGTTTTGGCAATTATAAATAAGCTATAAACATTAATATATATGTTTTGTGTATTCAGCTCCTTTGGGTAAGTACCAAGGAGCACAATTGTTGGCTCTTATGGTAAGAGCACACTTAGTCCTGTAAGAAACTGCCAGTCTTCTAAAATGGCTGTCCTGCTTTGCATTCCTACCAGCAATGAATGAAAATTCCTCTTGCTCCAAATCACCAACATCTGGTGTTGTCAATTTTTGCCATTCTAATAGGTGTATAGTCATATTTCTTTGATGTTTTAATTTGAAATTACAGGTAGCCCCAATTTTTGAAAGTTCAATTTACACCACTTTGCTTTTACAAAAGACCTACATTAGTACCTGTTTTCGCTGTCTGAAAGAAATCCAAGGGGATGACAACTTTTACAATAAAAGGTAATTGCCTCTTTGTTTTATGCCATTTTGGCTTATAAAAGCCTTCACAGCAATACTATACTTTCAGAAAGTAGGAGAAATCTGTACCTGATAACATGATACTGAGCATCATATTTATGTCAATATCCAGAAAATAAAAATAATTAAGAGAAATACCCAAGTTAATTTGAAAAAAATGTCTTCTTCCTTCAGCTTCATTCACAAAATCTTTGTGAATAAATTTATACTAATATTTTAATTTTGATAATACTTCTTAAAGTTAATCCTCTTATTCTACTTTTTAAAATACATATTTTAAAGTGTACTTTGCTAAGATAAAAGGGAATTTTATCTACCATATAATTATTCCAATTATTTACTTTGTAATTATATGAAAGTAGTATCGATGAAATAAGTAAATGGAAACACTTAAAAGGGACTGGTATTTCTGACAATATTAGCTTCTGTGTGAGAATGAGGTATTATTCCATGTGCCACTGAAAACTTTCTTTGAAATAGTTCTTTAAAATAGCATTAAACTGTTAATAAGAAGGGAAAGTCAAACTTTAGCTTCAAGACATTGAAACAGAGGCATCAGGTATTAAATTTTTATATATTTTTTTATCCAATAGTAAATATTTAAACTCAGCATTTAAGAAGACTAAATTTTCTGTGGCAAACTGATCAAAGTTTTAATCTCCATTTTGAAAAAAGGCTCATTAAAGCAACTTTTGCTGATAGTTCATTGGCTAAAACAGAAAACTAAAACAGAAATCTAGCTTCAGGAAAATTAGTAGAATCACTTCTGTGGAATAGAAAGTAATCAAATCTGGGTTGTGTCCACAAAAATGAGAGAAGCTCATTGTCTTCAGTCATTCCAACCAACCCTACAGTTTCCAGACTCAAAGTTAGAAATATTTAATTTTTTTCTTTAATGCATTGTCCTAAACATTTAACCCATTAGCTCATTTTGCTGATATATCCAGATTTCACATAGTTTACTCATTTCTTCCACATAAAGGTATAAAAAAAGAACACAGTATTTGGATTTGGAAAAACTAGCATCATGTTGTGACTTCCTTGTTCACAGGCTGTATCAGCTTAGATAAATTCTTTATCTTTTCAGAAAACAGTTTCCTTAAATTGAAAGTGAAAAATGAGATGCCTATCTCAGGGAGTTGCTATCCAAATCAAATTAGATAAACATGACAGAATTCTTAGTAAATGATAAACGAAGTGCTGACTTTTTAATCTTTTATATCCAGACCCTTAAAACTCTGGTTGCAACTATTATTATATTATATATAGATTGCCATATGTTCAAAACCAATTTCTCTCACATTTCAACATCTTACAGATAAAAAGAGACTAGACTCCTAAACAAACAGCATACATAATATGTCATATACATTGAGAAACAGCATAGAAAACAAACAAAAGGAACTATACCAGTAAGTTAACAATCATCCCTGCGTGGCTGAAGTATATTTGATTTGCATTTTCTTCGTTATACTCCTGATTTTTTAAAAAAAATTCTGCATTGATATACATCCATCTCATAATCAGAAAAGAAATACTCTGCTTATAATTTATTTGAAAGAAATGCGTACCCTTTTGAAATGCCTATCATTTGCTCAAAATAGTATCCATGATGAATCATAATGAATAATTATTAAAATCAAGTTAACTATTAATATTATATGCCTATCCTTAATTTGCATGAGGTTACAATAAATAATAACAAAGTGTTTGCCTTCAAAAAATGTCAAATAAAGGTATATTATGGATTTAAATGATAAAATGAGATTTAAATTGATACAAGTTAAAATAGAAGTCTACTACATAGAGTTAGCTCTAAGGTATATAGCCTATCATTCAAAATATATTTCCTTTAAAATCATTTTGCTTAATAAGCCACTTCAAGAGTAAAAAGTGACCTCTGTCCCAGGTGTTATGTTACATGCAAAAAGGACACCTTTATTTAATAACATGGACTTAGAAACATGGAGATATAAAGCAGATTGCTGAGCACTCTAATGGTGCCAGTCTATCTTGGCTATGATGGTCCTAATAGTGTCATTTGTCAGCAGCTTTCCCCTTCTCCCCCACCACTGAGTAAGCTGCTTACAGAATCAAGCCAAAAACTGAGATGCAATATTAGGTACCATCTGTGTTGCTAGTCTGATTTCAATCCAAATTGTTCTCAAGCCAACCATGGAAGTGAGTGAAGAATTTGACTGTGATTAGGATGAGGAATGAAAAAGACATGAAGCTAAGAGATCAGCATCAAGCTTCCAGGAACAAAGAAGTGTTTTGCCTGTTTTAAAAATTCCACTGTGGAGAAGAGATTTTTTAGGTCTAGGAATTATAACAAGCACAGAGATGGACAAAAATACAAATAAATGCAAAAGTTTGTGCAGGTGCACACACACACTCTGTAGAAGTGATTTTTTTTTTAAATGCCTACTTATTTCAACAACATGTTCTGTCTAGTTGTTTTAGCAAAATATCTGGCAATGTTGAAATACGGGATAATGAAAAATTGCCTGTATCTCTGTGTGGATGTGAAATCTTCATTCTAGGATATGTATTTCCTTAAATACTTGAAGGCTAAAGGTAAACAAGAATCAGTGTATGGACTTGTGTCCTAGGGGTAGATCTCTGCTCTGTCCGTGAGCCATTATTGATCTATCTGCAAAGCACATAAACTAGCCAGTGTTTGTTTAAGAATAGGTTGAAAAGAAGAAAAGTCACATTCTCCTTATTTATTTTGGTCATTGCTGTTTATTATTTTGGGGAGGATGGGGTAGCAGTTATTGGCTATTTTTATCTTCCAACATATTTTGAGCAGTGTTCTTCATTAATGTTGGGTGATTAGGAGCAACAACCTGGCATAGGCAAAGATAAATTTTTATAAATTTAAAATATTACTACATCTAAATGTTGATTATTTTTATGTTGAACACATTTTATTTATACAAAGGAAGGAGTAAAAGACAAACATTTACTTTTGGACACCAATGAACTATATCATTTGAGTTCAGAAAATTATTTCCATAGGCATATATTACGCAATAAAGTGTATTGAACATTTTCTACTATTACCAGTTTTTAGAATCATTTATGTAAGCTCCATAATATATTTAAATATTAATGCATAAAAAATCAAGTATGGGGGGAGGGTATAGCTCAAATGGTAGAACGCATGCTTAGCATGCATGAGGTCCTGGATTTAATCCCCAGTACTCCCTCCAAACATAAATAAAGAAACCTAATTACCTCTCCTTCAAAATAATAAAAAGAAAAATTTAAAAAAATCAAATATAGAAATAACTATGAATTCTCTTCCCCTAAGATTGCCAACATTTATGGATATAGATACTTTTATCAACAGAATGCATGTAATTTTAGTTAAATATATGATTTTCAGTTGGACATTGAAATAAAAAAATCACTTTTATTAACAAATTATCATGATGTATTAGCAAAGCTTGTAATATTTATAAAGGTTGTTAAATAAGATTTAACAAAACATGGTCAGAAGCAAGTGTTCTAGGAGATACTTGTTTTTATTGTTTGGGTTTTTGTTTTGTTTTGTTTTTTTCCATAGTGGTATTTTCCAGTTACATTCTACCTTATGGAGAAGTGTGTTAGGTTTGAGGGCAAAGATTGATTCTGATATTTATTGTCTAAGTGACACATTTATCTTGCTAGGAAAATATTTTTAAAAAGAACATAGTATGATAAAGGCATTGCCATGAGCTAGATATCAAGGTTTTCATGCTGAACAATCTACTTTAAATGAAATGGTCTGGAGCAAACCTGACACGTTCAGAAATACTGTGTAATTATCTCTATAAGACAGTTGTGTTAGGCAGTTAGATACAAATGAGCACCAGGCAGGGGGAGAGAAAGGGGAAAGGAGCAACCCAGAAAACAACAGTACATCTGCGCTCCGGATAAGGCACTCCAAAATCTTTTACTTTCTCTAAACGAGGGCCGGCAAAGAAGCCAGCTAGGATCGAACGCTGCAGCTGCGCAACAGAGAGGACTCAGCTTAACTTGACCCAATGCTCATTATAAAGTAATCAGCATTGCAGTTTGCGCCCCCTCCTGTAGGGTTCTGTGTGCATCATGGGTAAGAACCTGCACAAAAAGGATGGGTGTGCCTGAGCACAAGGAACTGAGCCATAAATCAATCACAAAAAATCCCCCCTAAACCAAAAAGTAAGACAGGAGATAAAAAGGAGCGGCGCCATGTTTCCTCTCTTGGATTAGCCCGCTCCCAGCCCTCGGGAGTGTACTCTATTTTACTACCTTTTTACTTTACTAATAAAATCTTGTTTATATCACGCTTTCTATCTGTCCTTAAAAACTCTTTTTTCAGGTGACTAAGAACCGAAGTAACTCTTATTCCTGGTTAACAGTTGCTCCCTTATCAGGTAACCTGAAACACCTGAACTTTCAGAGCAGGTGTTACTACTTTTTCTATTAAAGAGGAAACCCCAGAGAAAGCTCTTACCATGGTGGCCAGCTTAAAATAACACTCACCAAATATTGGCTGCTGTCATTATTACTTTTCAATTAATATACACTGTGCCCGAATTCTGTATTCCTAAATTATATATACCAACATCTTAAGAAGAAATTAGACTTCCATGTGGAAGTCTTTTTGTTTCCACATGTAAGGAGCTCAAAAGTTGCCACTCTGTCCTAACAAGTAAAAAGCTGAACATACTGAAAAATCAACAATTCTTGGACCCCTAAGAAGGGACTGAACACACAGCAAACCGCTGGCCCCAAGACGGGTGAGACAGGGAAGGAATACGGAAACCACGGCTCACCTGAGCGGGGGCCGCGGGAACTCACGACGGTCGGAAAACCCGAACAGTAACTGCTGAAGATTCAGGGTAGACAACTCAGATTAAAAACTCCAGGGGTACCCATTCAACTGGGGGAGCCCCTATATTATCATGAGATTTGCCTCTTACGGCTTCAGCGGACTCCACAGTAAACAACAGAGAAAAATCCCCTTAGGCTCCCGGTGGTGGGAGGGGAGAGGAGCCACTTTGAGAAACGCCAGAAGGCTCTGCCCTTAACAAGCGCCGCCCTCAGGGGAAACGAGTGAACCAAAGCCTAACCTGATTGGCTGACTGATCTGGGGGCGGGAAATACCCAATCCCAGCCTGTTCTGGCCATCCTGTCCCACCCAAGGGGGAAGGACCACAAATTGAAAACATTCGTGATGGTCACAGTCCAGAGGCTTAGTCTAATGTGAAAACTGAGATTTAAACTATAAGGCCGAAGCATCCTGCCCCTTTCTCTGCATCTCACTACTACATTACGAAAGGCAGCAGTTTCTTACACCCAGCACATCATGTCAGGTAATCAAGAAAAAAGTACAAGGAAAAGGAAAGAAAAAAACAAAAACACAAGAACACACAATGTTAAGAGACACAGCAAGCATCAGAACCAGAGTTAGTTAGGACACTGGAATTACCAGACTGAGATTTTGAAACAACTCCGATTAGTAAGGGCTCTAATGAAGGAAGGAGGCAGCATGCAGAACTGATGACCGGTATACAAAAAGAGATGGAAATCCTAAGAAAGGAAGAAAAGAAACGCCAGAGATCAAAATCACTGTGACAGAAACGAAGAATATGGAATTTAACTTCTTTGTGCAAATAACAAAGAGCATGATTGCTTGATTGGGTGGTAAGAGTATATTTAGTTTTGAAAGTTAACTTTCAATTAATTTTTAATTTTAGCATGTTAAGAAACCACTGAACTGTCTTCCAAAGTGGCTGTACCATTTTGCATTCCTATTAGCAACGTATGAGAGTTTCTGTCGCTCCACATCCTCCCATCATTTCCTGTTGTCCGTGTTTCAGATTTTGGCCATTCCAATAGTTCTGTAGTGATATCTTGTTTTAATTTGTATTACTCTGACGACATATGATGTGAATCTATTCATGTGCTTTTTTGGTGAGGTGTCTGCAGAGGTCTTTGGCCCATTTTTTAATGGAGCTGTTTGTTACTGTTGAGTTTTAAGGGCTCTTTGTATAATTTAGCTAACAGTCCTTTATCAGATGTATCTGTTGCAACATTTTCTCCCAGTCTGCAGCTTGTCTTCTCATTCTCTTGACATTGTCTCTTGCACAGCAGGTTTTTAATTTTAATGAAGTCCAGTTTATCAAATTTTTCTTTCGTGGATTATGTCTTTGTTGTTTTATCTAAAAAGGTATCACCCTTCCCAAGTCATCTAGGTATTCTCCTATGTTATCTCTTACAAGTTTTATAGTCCAGCATTTTACTTTTAGGTTTATGATCCATTTTGTGAATTTTTATGATAGGTATAGATCTGTGTCTAGATTAATTAATTTGAACTCAGATATCCAGTTGAACCAACACCATTCATTAAAGACACTATAGTTTCCCCTATGAATTCCCTTTGCTCCTTTGTCAAAGGTCAGTTAATTATATTTGCATCAGTTAATCTCTGGACTCATTATTCTGTGCCATTCATCTATTTGTCTGTTTTACCCCCAATACCCAGTGTTTTGATTATTGTAGCTTTATAGTAAGTCTTAAAGTCTGGTAGCTTCAACCTTCCAATTTCATTCTTCTCCCTCAATATTGTATTAACTATTCTGGATCTTTCTCCTCACCATATAAAATTTAGAACCAGTTTGTATACATCCACAAAGTAATTTGCTAAGATTTTGATTGTGATTGAATTGACTCTGTAGATCAAGTTGGGAAGAACTAACACCTTGACAATTTTGAGTCTTCCTATTCATGGATATGGAATATCCATGTATTTAATTATTCTTTGACTTCTTTCACATAGTTTTTTTTTTCTCATATAAACCTTATAAATATTTTGTTAGATTTATACTAAAGTATCCATTTTGGGGGGTGTTAAATATAGGTTAAAAACTATATAAATAGTATTGTGTCTATTTTCAAACTCCACTTGTTCATCGCTGGTGTACAGAAAGGCAGTTGCCTTTTGCATGTTAACCTTGTATCATACAACCTTGCTATAATGGCTTATTAGTTTCAGGAGTTGTTTGGTCAGTTCTTTTGGATTTTCTACATAAGTGATCTTGTTTGTCATCTATAAATGAGGACAGTTTTCTTTCTTTCTTTCTTCCCAATCTGTATACCTTTCATTCGCTTTTCTCATTTCTTACTGCATTAGCTAGAATTTCCAGCGGAATGTTGTAAAGAAGTGGTAAGAAAATACATCCTCACCTGATCTTAGTGAGAAAGCTTTAAAGTTTTCACCATTACATATGAGGTTAACTGTAGGGCTTTTGGTACATATTCCTTATCAAGTTGAGGAAGTTCCCTTTTATTCCTACTTTAGTGAGAGTTTTTAACATCAGTTGGTGTTGGATTTTGTCAAGTGCTTTTTCTGCATCTACTGCTGTGATTGTGTGATTTCTTTTTTTTACCTTATGGATATGTTGGATTATGTTTATTGATTTTTGAATGTTTAAGTAGCCTTGCATACCTTGGCTAAATCCCACTTAGTCGTGGTATATAATTCTTTTTAAACATTGTTGGATTCAGTTTGCTATTATTTTTTGAGAATTATTGCATGTATGCTTATGAGAGATTTGTCTTTAGTTTTCTTTTCTTGTAATATCTTTATCTGATTTTGATACTAGGGTACACTGGCCTCACAGAATGAGTTAGGAAGTATTCCTTCTGAGGGAATGTCTGAGAACAAACATTGCATAATTTTTTTTTTTTTTTTTTTAGTTTGTATGGTGTGTTTTATGTTCCAAAATGTGATACATTTTGGTGAATGTTCTGTGTGAGCTTGTGCACTGTGTTGTTGTTGAAGTAGTATATGGACATCAATTATATCCTGTTGATTGATGGTGCTGTTGAGTTCAGCTGTGCCCTTACTGATTTTCTGCCTGCTGGATCTTCTACCATACTCTTAAAGTAAAAATAGAAAGGGCACTTCCCTCGGTACAGGCTGTAGAAAAACATCAAAGAACAATTCAAGGAAAGGAATTGTCTGGAGCTTTAAAATGATGTAGTTCCTAGCATAATCCAAAGACAGTTCTGGTTTTTTTGCTTGTTTGTTTCTACATTCTCTAGATTTAGATGTACATTTCTGAAAGCAAAAAATACATTTTAGACCCAAATAATAAGACATTATTATAAAGCAGTTTTCACAATTAGGACAGGGCTGTGATTCCAATGGGCACAGAATATTCATATCTCTTTTCTCTTCATCTTTACTGTCTAAAAAAACAAAAAACAAACAAAGAAACAAAAAAACTCACCTAATCTCAAAGGAGAATTCTCACCTACAACAAAGGAGGTAAGAACAGAGATTTTGACAAAATCAACTCCACAAAAGAATAAGTAAATTATAAGCTTCTAAAACAATAAGTAAATGGCATTTTTCCTTTTTTTCCTATAATGAGCAATTACTTTATCCCATGCTCCTAATACATATAATAAATCTGTACTATGTTAATGGTATATAATTTCTTACAGGCAAGAAATTACTTTCTTCTCATTTGTTCATAGAATGCTCAAGTAGGCATCAGTTAAAGGTACCTGAATAAAATTATTTTAAATTATATACTAATATACTTATATTATTTATATACTAATAAACATAATATCAACATATTAAAATAATATTATTATTCTAGCTTATAATAAACATAGTAAATACAAGTATTCATGGCAAAAAACCTTCACACGAGTTCACAACAAAATTTGGGGGCATTGAACTAGAGAAAAAACCTAAGAAATGCCTTTTATATGTTTTTTGGGTATGTGCAGTTTCTTATTCTTCAAACAGAATTGAAAAGGCCCACTGTCTTTTCAAATATGTAGCAAATTTTATTGCTACAAAATTAAAGATTCAGTACTGCAAATATCAGAGGTATAATTGCCACCATAAGCCCCACTTGCAATCTTTATATAGATGAGCGCCATTTATCCAAATGCCTATTGTAGTCTGAGCACTGCATCAGCGCTGGTGCAGATCGTATGATCACAGCACATTATCTAGCCTTCAGCAGACAGAGAGAGAAAGGGGGAGAGGGGATGGTATTCATATGACAAGTAGTGTGTTTGCAGTACGAATGAAGTGTTGGAGAAGCCAGGAGAAAGCTGCTTGTTCTGCCTGTGAGGGTTTATAAAGGACCAATAAGTAAAATGACATATGTTGGGGCTTAAAATGTGAGAAGGAAGTGGAAAGGAAAAGGAAGTAGAATAAAAAGTGGACCAAAAAGTGGAAATGAAGAGAAAGAGTACTTAGGATTTATGGCAGATATATTCATTTTGTAGGCAAAGAAAAATAAAGAAATAAATCTTAAAGAGCTAAAAAGTTAAATGGTAAAGAAACAGAGACACTTGCAAAGATTCAGTAGAATGTGTAACAAGTGTGTAACAAGGATATGGGAGAGAGACAGGAGAGAAGGTACAGTGTGTAGAGAACTTAAAAACAAATAGCTGCTACATAATTGCTAAAGTTACTGTTGAGTTTCAAAACATATGTAACCTTGAATAAACTTGGTATTCTACCTGGAAGAATATGCGCATTCATTCAAGAATAAACCCACAGCAGTTCAAAATCATTTGGTCTAGCTTTGGGCAGAGTTTGTGTCTCCAGCTCCTGCAGTACTTCATATTCTGGTGTTTAATTAATAGATTAGCAGTAAACAATGATTGCACAGTGATCGTAAAGACAAAGAAACAACATTTATGTTACTTCGTTTTTATCTGAGTCCACAGGGAGGTTTTACTTGTGTTTAAAATTTAAAGCAGTGAGTGGAATCTATGGGATATTTTACTTTGCTAAAGACATTTCAGTCATTTCTTTAATGTCTTTTTATTCTTTAGTTGTGTTTGTTAAAACTAAGAAAAGAAAATATACATCAGTGTTAATTTGCTATTTGCCTAAAACATATCTTTCAAAGATATTCCAGTTTTATTAGAATTCATTTATGAATTATTATGAAGTTATTATTGACGACTGTGGTGGACCAATTGTAGGTAGATACTTTATGATTTTAAAATAAATTAATTGAATGTAGATGAATTAAAGTAATACTCTTTCATTTTTTTTTTTGTATTTCAGTATATTATTTCATTGTTTTTAAATTACTTTAATTATTTTTCTACTGACATGAACATAAAAATGAAGTAAATCGAAAGAAAAATTTCACTGCCTGTATTTACTTTCTAGCCATTATCTTCAGGTCATTTCACAGTTATTACTGCATATAAACTTGTCATAATAAGGAGAAATAAAAATTGATCCACTTCAGTTGTTCAATACTTTAGGTATACTCCACCAGGACTGGCAAACTTCTCTCTAAAGAACTAGACAGTAAATATTTTAGGGTTTGTTGGCCATACTGTCTCTGTGACAACTACTCAGTTCTGAAGTTGTATCATGAAACCAGCCATAGACAAAACATACACAAAGGAGTGTGTCTGCTTTCCAATAAAACTCGATTTACAAAAACAAGCAGCACACTGGATTTAGCCCTCTGGTCACAGTTTGCTGAACCTGAGACTATAAGTGATAAGAATGTACTAACAAGAAACATTTTATAACTCATTTTCTTAAAGTAGTTTTTAAAAAAAGGGAGAGGAAAGAAATCTCTAAAAAATTCAGTACATTTCACAGAAAGATAATTAGCTATTTCTCTTCTCAGACTGAAAAAAACAGGCTGACCAGATTGTCTTCTTAAATGTCTATTTCTTAGTTTAAATTTTAATTGAAATGATAAAAAATATATACTAGAGGATTAATTTATATGTGAGGATACAAAACTGCTGCGTTATATATAATCTAGTCTCTTGAATAAAATATTTGGTTGGTCAAAATCGATTCACTAGTGTGTTAATTTATCTTCCTAAATGTATCTATTTAAATGCACAGAGAAAAGAATAACAAAGATTGGAATTAATATAGAATCTTTTATAATAATTAATACTTTAAAACATCATCTATAGAATGGCTATGAAAATTAAGTTATATGTTGAAAAGGTAAGAGGAAAATAGTCCAAAAACCTAAAATTTGACACTGACATTTGTTCTGTTAGGTTTTCTTCTCTTTAGAAAGATCATGTTTACCATGAAATTTGCATTAATCTGGAAGGCCACTGGATTTCAAGTCCAAAACTGTTGCCTTTATCATTATCAGTTTTACTTCTTTGTAATGTAAGCTTGATAACTCCTTTTCTTGCTTGTTGATTACTCTCTGAATGATCAAAGTAAAAAATCACTTTTTTTTTTTTTTACTGTACACAGCATTAGTTCTAAAACTTAAAGACTAAAGATCCTGCTGAACCCTCCATTCTCTGATATCCAGAGTTGTCATCTCTCCATGAGAGCCACTGAGATTAAAGTGCCCAGTTTAAGACTCTAACAAAAGGAAACTCCCTATGGCCAAATGGTCAGGAGGAATAAACAAATCTCACAGGATTAGCATGCTTTTACTCCTGAGAATTGAGTCAAAGGAGAGCAGGTCCCAATGTGAGAGGGTCTTCCTAGGAAGGTGGACATATTAACTTGGGCAGAAGTACAGTCTCAAGTTCCTGCATCACTGGCAGTGATGAAAAGTTCTAAAAACATCACTAAACTGTGCTGTTTAAATGCTAAGGCTTCATACCTATGGATTCTGCTATAATGTTTGGGGCAGGGAGCAGAAGTCTGATTTTATTTTATTTTATTCTATATTTTTGAAGTAAGTACCATGGTTCATGGATCAAATCTAAGAAATACTTAACAGGTGACAGGCACTGTAAAAGGTGCAATGTGCAAGACTATTGAACTAAAAAAAATTGGTTCAATGAAGGGATAATTTTCAAAATGTGGATAGCTTTGGCTTGTTTGCTTAGAGAAAACTGAGAAACAGTTAGAAAAAATTTTTTTTAATTCTAGTTAATTTAGAAACAGTAAAAGAAATACCATCTGGATTTTATATATTATAAATCTATACACTAGTTCATTTTATTTGGTTAAAAAATTTCTGAATTTCCTATATTGGAATTTAAAATAACTATTTCAGAACCTAGGCTTTATTAAGCAACATATGGTAATTTGTCTCATTTTGTTTCTTACCTTATTCTTTAAAGACAACTTTGTATTTAGAAGGAGTAGACTTACTGTGATGAAGACTGACTTTACTATGGCATGTCAGAAATGCATTCTGTAATATATTGTTGCATCCTAAGTGTCATAAAATAGAACAAGTTGTCCCTGTCCTTAAAGACAAAACTTAAGTTTTGTCTTTAACACTTTATCAGAACTTCACAGAGGAGATTAGGAAAAAAATCTAACACTTTTTATTATTTACTTTACTTACAAATATCAAAGAGAAAGAATAGAAGAAACTTAATGAATAGAAAGCATATTCAATCATTTTTCATCTCACACCAAATAAAGTTTATTACTCTGATTTCACACCACAGACTTAAAGAATTGTATCATCTCAATGGTCTTCTTGATTGAGAATAAATGCTTCATTAAATTTAAATATAGCAACCTAATAACAACAGTAAAACCAGAGAGAATAATGACTGACATTAAAAAGAGCACACATATCGCTCTTTGGAACATTTTCAACTTCTAGATAAAATGCAAAGTTTAATGTTCACAATTGTATAATAAATGCAAAGAATTATGGTATGACATAAGGATATAAAAATCAAACTTAATTTGAGAGCAATTTTCAACATAAAGAGATATCGTTGATTGTTTTTGAAATGGGAACTGTAGAAGAAAGAACAAATAATTATAATCCCTAGGTTACTAGCTTTCACAACTAGGTGAAT
This sequence comes from Camelus bactrianus, assembly GCF_048773025.1. Classification (NCBI taxonomy): domain Eukaryota; kingdom Metazoa; phylum Chordata; class Mammalia; order Artiodactyla; family Camelidae; genus Camelus; species Camelus bactrianus. The sequence continues at coordinate 45,113,324 of NC_133550.1, read as the reverse complement.
AGTAATCAGTTTCATTGAGATGAGCATTAATGAAAGAGGAACAGAGTGAGTGTACTTTTTGAGGGGAGTGCAGACGGAGTTCAATTTTTTTAAACACAGAGAGTTTGAGGTGCATTGGAGGCCTTCAACTGGAGATGCCAAATAGAAAGATGGCTATATGGATCTGGAACTCCGAAAAGTCTGGGCTAGAGATGACCCCCAAAACTATAACCCAGGTTACAGGCACAAATAGTCTATGTCTTCTGGGCATCTCTTTTATGTCTCAAGTCACTAATAATTTAGTAAATTTAATGACTAACCCAAAATATGCCCTACATAAATCTACTTATCATCCATTATTCCCTGTTTCATTGTAAATGCCGTTTCTAAAGATCCAGTTCTGTAAGCCGGAGACTTAAGGAACTCTCTCCTGAAAGCCATCTCTGACATTTGACAGTTTCAAGAAACCTAAGGCTTTTCCTACACACTTGCCTCTGCCACAAGAGACTGATGTGTCAGTTTTACCATCTAAATACTTATGAAATCCACCTGCCTGCTTTCTCCTTATCAACTTTTATTTTATCATAATGTAATCATTGCCTAAATAGCCTTACGTTTACCCTTTTTGCTCACATTGTATTTTATTAACTGAATCTGGACCTATGTTTTTAAAATCTGATTCTGATCATGTAGCTCTTATGCTTAAACATTTTATAATAATGACTTCCCTGTGATCTTAGGATAAAGACTTAATCCTTAAACTGGACTGAAAATGGGTTTTATCTATCCCTTCCTGTGCCCTAATTTTATCGTATTTCACTCCTCTCTTCTTTCATTTTACCCATAATGACCAAATTTTCATTCAAAAATTCCATGCTTATTTTCATATATCACTAGGGATCATTCAACGTAAAAATTTGAAACCAAATTGGGCTACCTTCAGCAGAGAAAGAAATTATCAGGAATTATATGGGAGAGCTCACAGAACTGACCAGAAGGCCAGGGAAACAGGTGCAGAATAAGATAGAAAAAAATGGTTTCGCTGGAATCTATGAAGCATAATCAACCCAACAGTTTTATGTCAGTGTCCATACAGGAATGAATGAGCTCCAATTTTATTTTTTGTTTGTTTAAATTCTGTTCGAAATTTATGTTTCAAGGAGAGAACATTTGACTGGCCTAACCTGGATTACATACACATTCCCTGGCAAAGAGAAGGTGGGAAAACTTGATCAACAACTCTTCTAACACATTACAGAGGAGTAAATTAAAGAGCTGTTACAAAAGAGCCTGCAATTTGTGATCAATGGCCGACATTTGAAAAGCCCTATATGCTGCTTCAGGACCTTTATTCTGCTGCCGTCTCTGCCTGCAATACTCTGTCTTCCTTTTGATAAGTTAATTCCTGCTTCTGCTTGTGAGCATAGCTCAAATACATGTCCCCAAAGAAACCCTCCCCGTTATCAATTCTAACTTTTATGTACCCCCTCAGTTTACTGTATTCTTCCTATGTAACGATGATTACAGATTGTACTTAGCAATATACTTGCATGCTTATTTGATTAAGGTTAATGAACACATCACTTTTGTTCAAATTGCATTCCCAGGACCAAACACAGTACCTCTCACAAAGCAGGTACTCAACGTGCACTAGCTGAATAAACAAATAAGCATATAGGTGCTATTTGATATCAGGAGGGTGAATGAGTGTGTTAAGTAGTGTGTGTAGAGTAAGAATAGTAAGCTACAGTAATCAAGACAGTGTGGTATGGTGAAAGAATAAATACATTAGTAGGGCAAAATGCAGAGCCCAGAAATAGACCAACACAAATGTAGTTAGCTGATATTTGACAAAGGAACAAAAGCAATACAAAGGAGCAAAGTCAGTCTTCTCAACAAATGGTACCGGAACAACTAGGCATCCATACACATACACACAGACACAAAGACCCCAGACACAAGCCTCATACTCTTCAAAAATTTTATTTCTAAAGTATCACTCGCCTAAATGTAAAACATAGAACTTTAAAACATCTAGATGATAATGGAAGAGAAATCGTAGATGACCTTGAGTTTGGGGACTATATTTTAGATACAACACCAAAGGCACCATCTATGAAAAAAAGAATTGATAAATTGTACTTTATGATAATTAAAAACTTATGCTCTGCAAAAGACAAGAGGATGAGAAGACAAACCACGGAGACAGAGAAGTATTTGCAAAAGACACATCTGATAAAGGAATGTTTTCCAAACTATATAGAGAATTCTTAAAATTCAGCAATAAGAACACAACCTCATTAAAAAAAATGGACCAAAGACCTTAACAGATGCTTCACCACAGAAGATACCCAGATGTAAATAAGCATATAAAAAGATCCATGTCATATGGCTTCTGAGAAATAACAAATTAAAACATCAAGATGTGACTGGACACCTATTAGAACGGCCCAAATCCAGAACACTGGCTACACCAAATGCTGAGCAGGATGTGGAGCAACAGGAACTTCCATTCACTGCTGGTAAGAATATAAAATGGTGCAACACTGAAAGACAGTTTGATAGTTTCTTACAAAGCATACTCTTGCCATATGATCCAACAATCATGCTCCTTATTATCTACTCAAAGGAACTGAAAACATGTCCACATAAAAACCTGCACATTTTTCTCATAATTTCCAAAACTTGTAAGCAACCAAGATGTCCTTCAGTAGGTGAATGGGTAAACTGTGATATATCTAGACAATGGAATATTTTTCAGCACTAAAAAAAATGTGCCATAAAGCCATGAAAAGACATGGGAAAACTTTAAATGCATATAACTAAGTGAAATAAGCCACTCTGAAAAGGCTGCATACTGTATGATTCCAACTACATGACATTCTGTAAAAGACAAAAGCATGGAGACAGTAAAATATATCAGTGGTTGCCAGACGTTAACAAGGAAGGAGGGATGAACAGGCAGAGGATGTTTAGGGCAGTGAAAACATTTGGTACAAAGCTATAATGGTGGATACATGTTATTTTAAATATGTCCAAACTCATAGAATGTATAACAATGATCACGAAAGTCCACGTAAGTTCATCAGTTGTAACAAACGTAGCACTCTGGAAGATGTTGATGAGAGGGGAGGCTCTGGCTCCGTAGGGGGAGAGAGTATATGTGAAATCTCTGTATCTTCCTCTCAATATTGCTGTAAACCTCAAATGACTCTAAAGTATAAAGTTTATTTTAAAAAATAAGCAGAGTATAGGAACATTTCAGTGATGGACAATGAAATAGGAACCTAAAGGAATGCTCAGGCTGGTAGGAGGAGGCCAGGATTCTGGTGAGTTGCAGAAGCCAAGAGATGTGTGTTTCAAGGAGGAATCAGTCTTGTCACATGACACAGGTCAAGTGTAAACTAGGATTGATGAAAAGCCATTGTTTTTAGCATAAAGAAGATTATTAATAATCTTGGGAGTAAATTTCAGAGAACTGATGGAAGAGGTGAGAAGTGAGAAACACAAATGGTGCATAGTTTGGCTTGGAAAAGTCTTTAACATAAAAAATAGTAGCTGAGTAGGAATCAGAATTTCAAGAACTTTTTGTTTGTCCCTCATGGTCGTATTGCTGCTACAGTGTTTGAGAAGAAACAAGCTGGAATAAGTTTAAATATGCATGTAAAAATGTTAAAATTAAAGGAAAATTTGAACACATGGGTAACAAACGAGTGAAATAATTGAGGGAGAGGAGAAAGTGGGAAGATCCAATTCATGACCTTTAGAGAGGAAGAGGCTTCTCCAATTTTAAGGAAGGGGAATAGGAAACGGCTGTGGGTGCAAATAAGACTATAGGTTTAGAACTACAGATTTGAGGGAGATTTGGTCTATTTGGCATAGGAAGACAGGGTCTTTGGCTATTAGTGTAATCCAGGCAAAAAGAAAATGAGGGTTTGGGAGGGTACCACTATCAATACTGAGGAATAAAAAGATGGGAGAAATATTCTAGAAATGAAAATGACAAGCAACACTGACTCCCAGCTTCATGGGACTTGAAGAATAATCATATTTTGCCCTCTTTAAGGAAAAGAACAGAAAATTACAAACATGCAAATAAGTATGAGGCCTTAGGAGAAATCTGTGCATTTGAGGGACTTTGAGGCTTAAAATTCCTCAGGTTCATGGCAAGTCTGCTTATCGCCACGAGACTTGCTGATAAATTTGGCACGGAATAGGAGAGGAAGAGTTTGCATTTTTTAAAAAAAAGACAGCACTAGCTGTGCTGTGGAGAATGGATTGATACGGAGGAGTAGAAGTTGGGAAGTAAACGAAAAAAAAGCATGAGAAATGAAACTAAACCACAAGAAAGGAAATGTCTACCTTTCTCCCCCCAAAATAAGCCCAATTAGCAATATAACGAATTCCTCCAATGTTAAAAGCAAATGAACATTTTAACTTTTTTCCAAAATATAATAAATAATGGTCATACCTTATTTTAAATAATGATATTGAATATAGATATTTCATGATATTCATTTGCCTAGAGTCTCACTGCAAACTGAATACATTTAATAAAATTCCTTGAGTTGAACTTCAAAATGATGCAGAGTAAATATGCATATGAGGTCAAAATTTTGTCTTAGTATTTTCAGTAGGAACAAATTGTTTAAGAGTAATGTAAAGTTTATTTTTAATTGAAAATTTTCTTGGGATAATTTTAGATTTTCATTCAGTTGTAAGAAATAACACAAGGAGATTCCTTTTACATTTTGCCCAGCTTCCCCAAATGGTAACATTTTTCAATCCTTGAGTGTAATATCACTATCAAGATACTGATATTGAGATAATATTCTGATCTATTCAGATTTACTCTGTCTTACTTGCCATTTTGCTGTGTGTCTGCGTGTGTGTTTATGTTCTGTACAATTTTATCACATGCGTGGGTTCTTCTATCCACCACCACAGTCAAGATACTGAACGCTTTCAACACAACATACATGAGGTATTTTTAAAGTAAAATTATGTGAAATATTTTATTTCTCTGTCTAGAAAATAGATAAGAACAGAGAGATGTTTCTATGTTGACTTTATTATACAACCCAGTCATAAATTCATGAATTAAAGTTTTGTGAACCCAAATATCAGGAACATTTAAAGCAGCATCACACTTGAGATCTTTATTTATTGCAGTGAAATGTAACTACCAATTAATGGCATAAAAATTAGGAGTGAGAAGACCAGTTTCTAAGATATTCCAACAAGTGAGATGTTAGGATCAAATTAATAGACTGAGACACTAAGCACAACAGACGCTGTACAGGGACTGATTTCTGATTATAACCAGTTCCATTGGTACACGATCCCTATCTTACAAAGAAAAACACGTGTATGATTTTATGAGAAAAGGCATTACACTCATATTTATATAGGAGAGGTGTTTTGCCAGGGGAAAACAATTATGTAAAGCACACGCTTAAAGTACAATCATTCAAGCTACACAGCATTTAGAATATATTCTGTATAAGGTGCATGTTTAAAGCACATTTATTCATGTTACAGACTATTGAGAATATTTGCTGTATTAATGTATACATAGCTATATTTTGTACTTGTCCTTGCATTTTTAAGGGGGTTTTCTTTAATAGAACATTACAGGTTGCATTTGCAGTATTTTCTTTGGTTTCATTATGAAAAAAATTCCCAGGTTGTGGGGGTGGATGGTGGGAGGAGAGACAGAACAAAAATAGAGTCCATTTACCATACTCTCTTCCACAGGAAACTTTCTCCTATGAAGGAAGTTGGAATTGCATTGATAAATCACCTTCCTTACTTCCTTCTTCTAGGGCACAGGCTCTGGCATAGTTCCTCCTCATGGACACTGGTGTGGGAAAGGTGTCCCTCCCCGCGGTGGACAAGCCCCACAGAGGCTGAAACATCATTTCTGGCCAGATGACCACTGGTTCCATTTCACAGTCCTGGAAACAGAGCTGAGTCCCTACTTGTCAGGGTTGATTTTTCTGTGCAGTATGTTAGGTGTGGTCATGTTCCTATTCAGGGCCAGGGACCATTCATTGGAAGTTAAGCAGAAGCTAATACATGGAAATCCAACATTATGAAATGATAAATAAATAGGTAAACACAGAAAAGATAAGGAAAAACAGAGCTTATCTTGAGAATGACAACTGAGTGGCTTAAGACTAGATTGGAGACATTAAAACAAATGAGATATTTTGATAATTGTACAGTGATTAGCTAGGTTACTGTGCTAGTTTTAAGGAAATACACAGAGAAGTATTTATGGGTAAAGAATGCAATATCTACAATTTACTCTAAAAAACCCCCAAATACGTGTGCTTGTGTGTGTACGTATGTGTGTGTCTATATAAGGGGTAAAATGATAATGTAAATGTGATAAAGAGTAAATTTGGAAAATATTTGGGAAATAAGAGTTCTCTGTACTATTATTGCAATTTTAATTTGTCAGAATTGTCAAAATCAAAAATTGAAAATAAAATAGAAAACAATTGGAAATCAGCCAATGTTTTTTTCCTTCATCTCTAGTGGTTATTTTTTGGCAATATGGGGGAAAAAGCTAGAATATATGTTCTTCTCAGGGAACAAAAAGAAAAGAAACAAACAAGGGTTAACTAAACATTAATGAGACAGATTAAACTTTATCTAAAATGACCCACAATATGATTCTCCTTTTTCGGCTGCGCTGCCACTACCATAGTTTGAATCCTGATATCCTGTCTGGTGCAGGAGTCTGCTGACTGGCATTCCTGCTGCCAAAGTCACTATATTCCCCATTAAATTTCCTAAATCATTGCATCACAGAAATATGTCCAAACCTTCTCAGTTGCAATAGATTTAAATCCCTAAAAGTCAGGGACTGAGTCTTACTAATTGTCATATTCACCAAACCTTAGGACCTAACTGACAGAGTGATGTGTTAATGGCGATGATGTGACTGGAAGTCAAACAAAGTAAGTAGTCATTTATTTATAAAGCATTTCATACATTCTTGTTATAAATACAGTAACAACACAAAGCAACAGAGAAGTGATACATTCATTTTAGTGCTAATTTCATAGAAAAGTTGAGGTTAAAGAGCTTTGAGTATTTTCATAGAAAATATCATACCCTTCAATTGATTGTCTTGGTGTTACTATCAAAACTCAGAATGCTGGACTAGACTGAACATCAGTCTGAGCCTATTTTAAAATGGTCTCTTTTTTAAGAGAAGTAAATTTCTTGTGAGTTTTGTTTTGAGAACAATTTCAAAATAGCCGAAAACTATCAAGAAGATGGGATGCGGCATAGAGAGTAAACAAGTGATTTACAAAGAGGAGATGAGCAATTTTCTAAAGCTCTGAGATAGTTCATGAATATGATACACAATACTAAGAAAAGTATGACAAATATGCACCAGTAAAGGAGCCTTGAAATACAGCCCCTTAGGTGAACACACGCACACACGTGCACGCACACATGAAACAGCAGGTAGTGGAGTGAACATGCCAGTGGAACTAATAATATCTGAACCTCAATTGTGGGTCTGCCCCTAATTTACTGTGTTTCTTTAGACAAGTCATTTGGCTCCTTTGAGCTTTAATTATCTTAAAAGTGAAGATAAGATGTTCTTCTCAGAGAAATCTAATCTGGAAAGTAGGGTAGAATTTCTCAAATAAATCATCTTGGAACAGACATAATAATCCTCTGGAAAATAAATTGAGATAACACATGTGAAATTCTACTTGAAATAATGAAATTCTGTGTTAGCATGCACTAATTTAATTTAAAATAGGGAACACATACAATTTATGTATTTATATATAAAGGATGACACACTGGAAGGCAAATTCTCTATTGGACTCTGCAGATAAAATATTGGTGCTAATGCAGAACTGAATCCCTGATTTTCTGATTTTAATGAATTTATTCCAAAACGGTAAAAGGATAAGCTATTTATCAACTCTATTAGATCCCATAGGCTTGTGCTTCAGTGGATTTTGCTCAAACTGTGCTTGACAGAGAAACACAAATCTTAGAAGGAAAAGTGTATTAACATATATGGGGCCTACAAATTAAAACACATCTGACCATTGAAATTTTTCATATATTGGAAATGCAGCTCAATACGTCCAAGGCAACTCTACTGAAAAGTAACCTGTTTTCACAGTACACTGGGAAGAGAGACAGATTTCTCCTAATCCAAATACAGTTGATGTATATTTAAATTTTTCTAATTATTTTCAATTCCCTTTGAACAACACCATCAAAAACGAAAACCGAAATATATCAGTCACAGGAGGGATTTTTATAAAATTCCTAGAAAACATTTTTCTAATCTGTGTTTGCTATTAGAATGCATATTATATTTACCTAATTTTACCTCTCACATCCCCCCCAAAGGCAATGGTGATTACAAGGATGTCTGGCATCATCTGTAGAGTATTTACCATATTCTAGGCTGAGTGCTAAATGTTTAATATGAATTGTCTTACTTAGTTTTCATAGAAGCCATATAGAGTTAAGTCCCTTGAAGAAAGTGAAGTTAAATTGGGTTAAGGAATTTGGGCAATTTCATAAACATGATAAACGGTAGAAAAAGAATTTGAACTAGTGATTTTAATTCCAGAAGATTTGCTTTTAACTTCTTTACTCTGCTTTTGCTTCTGGACAGATAAATACATGGGATGGCAGGCTTGAGATCATGTAATACACTACTAAATTCAGGAGGGATTCAGGTACTAGGCTTATACCTTCAGTGTCAGATTTGCAAAAACTTTACATATCTGAACGTTATTTCAGATCTGAGTTCAAACTTAAATTTTATATAATTTCATCTCAATTCTTGAAAAAATTTGTTAATGTTTATCTTTAAAATTATTGCTTTAGGCTCTGGAAAAGATACTCTGTTTCAACATGTAGCAATTTTAAATTAAATTTTCCATATAGAATGTGAAAATTTTTATCAGTTAATAAACTTAAGATGCTATTTAATAAATACTGATGTAAATATCATTTATAATTCTTGTAGTACATTAAAAACTTCCCACTTCTTTTGGATATCAATGTTACTTTGTATAGAATATCATTACCTATTCATGAATCTAATCCTGGTTCTTTCCTAACATACCTTACCAAACATAATGTGCATGTTCTTTCATCCCAGTTTTAATATTTTATTCAAGATGACTGCATTAAACCCAATTTCCTCATTTCTTAACTCTGTCCCCAGAGAACCTGTCTACTGCCACCGGCGTTCCCTTTGTGTCACCGTATTATAGAGAGTTCAATGAATCACATAAAAATACTATATACTATTTTTTTTTCAGACCTACTAGTTCTGGAGTTCAGTTAAAAATTGAAAATCACTCTTATAATGCCACAGTGCATTTAATGACTGTCTTTCTGCTATAGACTTTTTTTTATGATACTAGAGTTAATCATGGTTTTATTGTTTATAAAAAGTTCATTATGAAAGGGTGTTTAACGGTTATCTGCTAGCATTTTTAAATGGCATAGTGGTAATCAGCCCTCACAGGACTGTGCCTACCTAAGGTTAGCTGAAAAACACAACAGTCTAATTAGCATCCCAAATCACCACGCAGCCATCTGTTATCTCTCGGCAAAGCAGAAGAAAATGTAAATGTCTAGGAAATAAGGGCTTTGTGTGAGAAGTTCAGAGTTTTTTTATATTTTTAAAAATTTTTTTTTCCTTATTTTCCCCTTCTAGCATTTGCAGTGGTACTGGTGCTGCTGCTGATGAAAAGATGTTTTCTTTTCTGATATCCTTCTATTATTGAGAAGAACATATAAGGAAAGGTGTCAGAATCATAACATGCACATATCACTTCAGTCTGTTTTTAAAGATCAAAAATAGGATGAAAAGTAGGTGGACAAACAGAATTTCACTCCCCAGAGCTACCCATCCGACACCTTGTGCTGACATAAATTCATCCTAGAAATGACACATTTTTCAAGTAGGTGACATAGCTTGTTGCTAGATTTGAAAATTACACAGCTCTGTTCTTACCACTAGTTACTGTATAAATTTTTCACACACAATCCAGTTTATATCAAAACAATCTTTGTTTTGATACAAAACAAGTGAACGGTGTTGTAATGTTCTGGCCTTTGGGGGAAAAAAAAATTTGTTTTTTAAACCCAGTATTACTCTCTTTTGTCCTGCTCGGTTTCCCTGATATCAAAAATAAACCGAAAGCTTCATTATGTCTATGCTAATGAGGTTGGAAATATAAGTAAGGGAGCAGAGTGTAAAGCAGTTTATAATGACTAAAAAGATGGTACAACTTAAACTTCTCTCAGTCTGTCTATTTTCCTATCCCACTGAGGCAGCTACTTTGAGCGACAAAACTATTTATGAGCATCTCAAGAATGTGCTATGATTTTATCTAGAAAAGACGGTAATATCAATTATAATATCATATAAATCAATCAGTTAATAGCTAAAATACTTAGGTTAAAATATAGATCCATTGTTTAAGAAATTATATTCAAATACCCCAAGAAGTCATGCTATTATAATGACTGTTATGTAACTTGTAAGGGATCTTGTTTTTATAGATTGTATAGTGGTGATATATGATAATAGATTAAAATAAGACTGAAATAATGAAAATGTGATATTTTAGTCCAAAATTTAATGTGAAACAGATAAAATATTTTATTTTTTGGATCACCACTTACTCTCATTTTTTTTAACCTGGGGTAGTATTCTACACCAGACATAGCATAATAATGAGCACTGAAATATACTTTCTTTTTCTGGCTCTGTTATTTATTCAATAATAGATTATTTAGTACCTGTTATGTGGTAAGCAACATCCTATAGACCTGGCATATATAATTAGTAAACATTCCTAGTCCCATAGCACATGAGAGATATTAATATAGTGCATGAGAGAGATATTAATCAAATAATGACATAACAAAAGGAAAAACATTAAACAAAACAAACAAAACTATATAAATACCTAACGGAATCTAATCTAGCCTGGGAAGAGGTTCGGGTAAGAGGCCTTTGAACGCAACATTTGACAGAAAATCTGAAGGATGAGAAGAAATTAAGTGAGCAAAGAAAGAGGGAGAAAAAATCTGTTGAGAGTATGACCCTCACACGTAAATACTGTTATGAGACTAAGACACACATAAGGAACTACAGGAATATCAAAGAAGAGAAAAGTAAGTTATACAACACGAAGTTCGGAAGGCAGTCAAAGTGCCGTCCATGATGGGGATTGGTCTCAGCCCAAAATTTGGTAAGCCACTAAATGGTTTTATGCCACAAAGTTATACAGTCAGACGCATGCTTTGAAAATGTGAAGGAGATACTGCGTGATGGTAATGGCCATGGCTAGAGGCTGTGTGCTAGTCTGCAAAGAGATCACAGCTGTTGGGGGTGAGTTGGGGGCGGTGGGCAGTAAGCCCAGTGGAGCTGAGAAGTGCTTGACAGTACTCAATAAACTGCCAATGCTCTGTGACCTTTTCAATTACATAAACTTAAAGAGACTTTCTTTATGTGTAAGAACATGAATATTAATCATTCATTTAAACATGATGGATTGGTAGGATTGATCAGTGAAATACAATAGACGATCTCATGGGTTTATCCCCTTCTTTCCAGATCCACTGAATTAGTCATTAGCACCTTTCCCCAAAGTTTCTATTCCTGCATCTTCCAGACATACTGCATGCTTGCCCTTCCTCATCTTACAGACATTAGACATTAGGCATGAACATATGACTTGTATTTACTAACAGTAAGGCTAGAGAGAGGGGAATATTTCTCATTATTTAAAATACATTAACTCTTTCTGCCCACCATTTATGAATTACGTTCATGGTTCACACACACTCATCTCTCTACACATAACAAAGTCATAGGTTTCTACCAGTAGAGATCTTTTTATTACAAAGATCTTCCTTGTTACTTCAGTAATTTAATAAAACATTTTCTTTCTTTTCACTACTTACGTTTAACTTTTAAATTTAAGCCATCTCAACATTTGACTTATATTGTGTCCTTTTTTTTTCTTTTAGTAAGTATTCTTAAATATTTTATGGAAGCAAGACAGCATTGATTCACTTTTTAAGGTAAACCTCAAGTAAGGGATAAGTTAGACCTCTTTTATTACTGAACTACACTTAATCTTACATAAGATACTAATAAATGGTGGTCCTGTGATTTTGTTGTTGCTATTAATGCTCTTTTTGTTTCCATTTTGCCTTGTCATTGGAAGAAAAAAAATGGAGTGCAGATAACTTTGTCAGCACATAAAGAGACCACATTTGAATTTTCATTGCATGACTCAAATTCCTATTTATCAATGAAGTTGATCACTTTTTCTTATAATAAAGAAAATTGAATATGAAAGACTATATTGTCATATAATGTCCTTACAAGAATGATGCTATATAAATTAAAGTGTGTTATTATTACTATTATTATTTATTATTACTTGCATATTTTATAAAAACAATCCATCTCTTTGCTCTCCGTGATTTTTCTCTTGATGTTCCTCCAACTAATGGCTATAGTTGGCACAGTGTTATAATGTATTTGTGTGTATTACATGTCATCCTTGAGGGAAAATTTTTTGGCATCACTGTTTTCCAAACAATTCTCTCTCATGTAATCTGTTTCATATTATAATACCCTAGACATATTAACCTGTATTTGTACAAGTTAATCTAATTTTCTCTAGTTTTTCCATATTTTCAGATTCCTAGCTTCCTTAGCAAGAACTCCCAATGAAATGCCATTGGTAGTATTTTTAAATAATTGATTAAAAAGAAATTAAAAATTAACAAGCATCAAACTTGAAGACTTAACCTAAAATATTTCCAAATGTAGTGCAGATACATATATCAGTTCACTTAGCTCATCTCCTTTGATACTTTTAATCTCATATAACTTGATTTATTTAAAGCAATATTAAATATTTATAATACTAAGATAACTTCTCCTCTGTGGGCCTTCTATTAAATCAGTTTTGTCCTGAAATGTTTTTTATATAAAGGTATATTTATATTTTATATGAAGATTTTCTAATTGTTCTTTGTTTTTGATAGTACTTTTTTTATTTGAAAGCAACACAAATTCACTTCAATAAAACTTAAAGGAAAAATAAAGTGTTATTGGAAGATATTAGATATAGCTCAAAAAAAATTCAAGAAAAAGTTAAACAAGGCTGAAAATATTGTCAGCTACCATAACATTAGCAACAGGATGTTGTTTATTCACTTCTAAATAATTAATTTTATCCTTCCCTTTTGCAGTTAATGAACACTATCCTAATATTTTTTCTCTCCTAAACAAGAAATTATTAGGAATACAACCAAAATCATCTTTCAGAAAATCAATAAGCAAAGAAGAGAAACAAAGGAATTTTGCCTTTCTAATCTTATTTTGTCTCCTCCCCTTAACACCATCTCCTTCCTAGAAGAGCCAAGGAGTGTTCGTGAATTTAGACTTTAAAGTACAGACATAGTTTTGTGAAGTTGTGAAGCTACAACCTTCAGATATTATATGTGTGGTGATTGTGGTGGTGGCAGGAGTAGCTGTGGTGGCGGTGTGTGTGAGTTTGAATAAAAACACATCAGACAGTATTTTGGCATAAAGTTAAACATATAAATACACTATGCCAATTAATTCCATTCCTAGGAATATACATATCTCATATCAAAAAATGATTACAATTTTTTTCTTAGAAATAGCTCAAAACTGTAATCAACACAAGTGTCCTTCAAGTTTAGAATAGGTAAATAAACCCTAGTGTATTCATGCAGTGAGATAATATATAGCAAAGGACATAAATAAGCTTCAGTTATATGTATCCCTGTGGCTGAAACTCAAAAACATGATATTAAGGGAAAGGAGCAAGTATTCATACAGTATTATACCATTATATGAAATTCATAGATATGTATATTTATAAGATATCTTGAAAATATAATAAAGAAAATAAATAAATATTCGCCACAGAACTCAGACAGTTATACTGGGTAGTGAAAGTCAAGGGGTACACAGAACATTTCTAAGATATTGGCAAAGTTTGGCTTCATAATCTGAGTGGTGTGCAGTTGCATTTGCTGTCTTTTGATTAAATCAGTAACACTATTGCTATGAATATTATTAAATTAGTAACACTATCCTTATGATTAAAATATGCGTATGGAGATCACAGGAACATTTTAGGGTCCCCACTGACTTTGATTTAGTGCCAGCAACCTTTAAGACTCATTTCCTCCCTATGTCTGGGCCCATCATCTCTCTAGCCTTCTGAGAAAGCTTCTCTGCACCCACGCAAACACACAAACACACAAAGCACTTATGTTCTGTTGCTGCCTCTTTGAAATCTGGTGCCAGACAGAAGCTTCTTTCAAATCTCCCACCAGTGAGATTTTCCTTCATAAATGACTGCAACCTTCTTGCTGGCTCTTTTTCTTTCCTGACCTCCCCCAGGAAACACATCTTCTGTCCCTGGTTGTGGGACTTCCCATTTGTGTGAATAAATTTAAATTCTTCTTTGACCATCCTGAAGGCTAACTGTCATCCATTTCAACATCTGAATCTAATTTTAGGAGGAATATTTTCAATTAACAGTGATGTTGCTGTAACAATATATATATGATACTAGCACTCCTGTCTATGATGTAGTTTTGATGTCAAAAAACAGCTTTTATTAAGGTTAAATTTTCCAATGATATTCAATTTTCAGAGCCATTATTTGTTGTAAAATTTTTGGCAAAATTTTTCTCTTAATAAGTTTCTTACAAATTAAGACCAAAAGAGGTCTTTGGTGCCATGAGTGGTACTTACTTTCTATACAAATTTTCCAACCTGGGAGCATTAAGATCCAAAGTTGTTCTGTTCACTTCTCCCCATAAATAATTTTCTCCTTTTCTGCCTTCACACAGTGGCTTCTGTGACTTATAACAGCTTAACCATCTCCATTTACTTGCATTTTAACTGGGAACCAAATATAAAGGCAAAAAGATGAAACTCTAATGATCATCAGTCATCAGGTGACAAGTGCTGAATGTGCAGCATCAGAAATTTGCTGGCACTCTGGATGCTGCATCACTGTCATCTCTTCCACTGTACACTGGCCTATGGTAGTGCCAAGATCAAGACGGCTGTGTGAAGCAAAAGGTATCAACAGTTCTGTTGGTTGAATGTGTTGCTCTTATTTTAATATGTATTTATAATCTTTCATTCTATTTGGGTTTAGAAATCTTACCTATGAGTAAATAAAGCTTGGCAAGGTTAAGCCTAAGGTCATCTGGTTACATAGATAAAGACAATGCTTGGACCATAAACTCAATGTACATTTCATTACAGTATACTTCTATTCTTTCTAAAATTCCACAATTTTAGAACAAACACTTCCCAACCAGTCAACACTATTTGACCTTACTTACGTGACTTGGCTTTAATATGCTCAGTCCTTTAGAGAACCAATAAAATGGTGGTCGTGATATCTTCAGATAATAGAACAGAAATGAGTCTGACAGGGCTTGAAAATAAGTTCTTGCTCTAAGAGTTTCTGTTTAACAAACCTAAAAGTCTCTTATTTCTAAATTTTCAAATTCTTTGGAGGATACTTAAAATACCTTAACACTTATGAAGTTGGAAACAATTAGAGTTGTATAAATAAAACCTTTTCTCATGCTTCAGTTAATTTTAATAACTATCATTCATAATAAGTGCAATACAGTGTGGGATTCTAATAATGTAGAGTCATGCTCTTCTGCCTAGGAACATTAAAAGACCATGAGGCAGTGGGGGGAGCACTTATTAAAATTGAACATAAGATTGGGAATATGAATCTGTTTATACGTATTTGCATTACAATTCTGCACGTTAGAAGACGTATAAACCAATAGTGTTTTCTCTGTAAGTATGACAGGAAAGTGTCAGACTTGAACCATTCTTTTTATACTGGGAAGAAAAAGATAATAAATCCCAATTTAAGATTGTAATAAGTGCATTCAAGACCTGGTCATGTTGTTACTATTCCCGAACATTCTGAATGCTAGGTTCCTTAACAGTAAATTAACTTTACTCACTTTACCTATTGCATAATGTTGTGTTAAGGAGGGAACAGACAGTCTGCCTATGTGATTTACTAGGACACCATGTACATATAATTACTCTCATATTCTCTGAAATAATGCATTCAAACTTAACATAGATAATAAAAGTCAAGCAATATTTGAAACCTACAAAATAAATTCCAGAATAGTTCATGAAAAAAAGGAAAAAAAAAATCAGAGGAATAATGAAATGCTTAAAACTGAAAGATATGTAAGTGATTAATTTCATTTCCAAGCTTGTGAGATTCAGTTTAACTATAGTTAGAGGCAAATACATAGCTTCTGATGATAATATTTCAATACCAGAAAAACTGCAAATTAATAAACCAATAATTCAGATCAATTTTTTAAATCAAAATAAGGAAATAATATAAAGTCACCAACTAATGAAATTAAAAAAGGAACAGCAAGGTAGAGCAGTATAGAAAATTAGATTCACAGAGTAAAATTGTATGATACAGAATAGTTATAAATTTGGGAATGGAGGATGTCTTTTTATACGGTTTAAATGAAGTGAAGTGACAGAAACTATAAGAGGCTAGAAACATAGGTAAAGCATAATTCATTTATTCAGTCCACAAGTATTTTTTGGGTACCTAATATGTGCTGGGCACTATTCTGGCACTTACTTATAATAGTTTTTAAAAAAGAAAGAGAAATATCTCTTAGAGCTTTTATTGTAGGGAGGATTGCTAAACAAAATTTACAAGTAAATAATTAGTACATTAAAATGTAATGATTGCTATGGAAGAAAAAGGAAGTCAGTGAAGAGTGCTAAAGTTTGCTGGGGAATGTAGATCGTAATTTTAAACATGGCATTGAGAAAGACCTTATCTTTCTCAAATCAATCTCGTTCTGAAAAGCACAAAATAACTTCTATATTCATTTCTCCATCAAAATCCAGATGTGTATATTCAAGTACCTACTTTGGATTTCTCAGATTTAAAATCCAAATCTATCCTAAATTGACATCAAAATATACACCCCATTGCCACCAAAGCTGACTGATCTGTAGTCTTCCTCATCAGTCAAGAGCAAAACCCCAAGAAATAAAATAAAATTAAAAAAAATAAAATAAAATAAATTTTAAAAATAAATTTAAAAAGGGCAACCCCAGATGTTCAATTAGAACAATAAGGAATAATAAATAAATACAGAAAATACAGAAATCAAGTTCTATAGAAATACTTGTTTTCTTCTTTTCCTAAAAAAGGACAATTTAATCTGTCAAAAAATTATCCTCTCAGAAGCAAAGTCAGACGTATCAAAACACTTATGAGTATTTAATAGCTCAACATATATACACACTCATATATACATGAGTATATGCATACATTTATGAATACATGTACATAAATGCATATGTCATTATTTATTGCATGAACAGAAATATATCTTTATGTATAGATTATGTAATATATTGCTCTTTACTTCTAATTTTTTATCTCTGTATACACAAATGTATATGTATGTATGATGTAATTAAAGATAGAAAAGATTTGAACAATTCAATAACTTTGAACTTGTTTGAACAGGTATCTATAGGTCACTGCAACTACTTCTGAAAATCCATATTATTTTTAAGCACATATATAGTACTTATAAAAATTACAATAAATCAAATCGCAACATGCTCCAAATAATTGATGGGAAAAATATAACATTAAAGAACATCCATTTCAAAATTTAAAACAAATATTTAAATAATCAGTGACTAAAGTAAAAAAATCATAAAGCCAATAAGAAAGACAGCTGAATGAGAGTCTGTACTACAAGCCAAACTTGTGCAATGTAGCTGAAATGCAAGAAATGTCATTTTAAATGTTTATATATTTAAGAAGAAGCAGTAAACCTTAAATTACCCATATCCCAAATCTTAAAAGTTAGCAGAAGAACAGCAGGATAAATCTACAGATACTACAAGGAAACTAAGAATAGGACAAATCTTCTCAACTATAAAGTACCGACCGGTTCAATGGAAAACAGAAAAACACTGATTCCTCAAAAACTATTAAAAATGACAAATCTTGCACCAAACTAAAACAGTAATGTGCAGGCAAGTCAAACATATAAACATACATGAAGATACCCTCAGCAAAATATTAGCAAAGTATATTAGGAATGACTAAGGAAAGTAATTCCTGATTGGATATTATTTCAAGTATACAAAATTACCTCATGGTTAGGAATACTTACTGTTCAAAATTA
Source organism: Camelus bactrianus (assembly GCF_048773025.1). Classification (NCBI taxonomy): domain Eukaryota; kingdom Metazoa; phylum Chordata; class Mammalia; order Artiodactyla; family Camelidae; genus Camelus; species Camelus bactrianus. The sequence goes on along the minus strand of NC_133550.1, from coordinate 45,095,027 downwards.
GAAAATTAATACTATTAAGCTTATTACCATATTAAAAGAGAAAATCATAGTTGTCAAAAATTTCTTTTGACAAAATTTAAAAGTGATTATAAAAAACTTTTTGTAAAAGTTTTAGCAAACTATAATAAAAGGATACACCCTAACTTCATAAAGGGTCTCTACCATAAACCCCAGGAAACGTCACCCATGTCCAACATTAAACATCTTCTTCAGGATGGCGGATGTGACAAGAACACCCCAAATAAGCATGTCTATTTGACACTGAAGTGAGAGGTCTAGGCAGCTCAAGAAAGCAGAAACATAAACTATTTTAACAATTGAAAATTGGATGTCTGCTTTAGGCCATAATGGCATAACAGGAACAAATGTGCCAGTCCCCCTGAGAAACTAGAAAGCAGACAAAATATTTGAAACAATGGTTTTCAAACATGGAACAAGACAGTGCAAGATAGTGGTCCTTGAGAGAAAGAAAATAAAGAAAGGGAGCCCCATAGGTGTCCAAAATCACTGCCTCAAAAGTAATGTCTAGCGCACAGCACAGGGATAAAAAAGCCAGAAATGTAAATATTAGATGTTTTCTTTTCAAAATTATGGACAGAAAGATGTCCATCATCATAGTTGATATTCTATATTGAAATGTAGGCCCAAGTGGATAAAATTTTTTAAAATATAAGATTTGGAAAGGAAGAAACAAAATGCAAATAATAAAAAATAACCTTAAAATATAGAATTGAATAGAACAAGACAGAGAAATATAGCAAAATAATGTTATCCTTTAACTCATCTGTGACTCATTAGAAATAATTTAAAAATTTAAAATGTCTCATTAATTATACATACCTAGGAATAACCCTAACAGAATATATGCAAGGCTTTTATATAAAAAATTAGTTAAACTTTATTGAAGGATATAAAAGAAAAACCCAATGAAATATAATTATGGAATACTAATGGCTATAAAGACTCAATATTATAAAGAATCTATTGATTCTCAATTAATTCCAGTAAAAACCTCAAGATGAGGCTAACATTTATAAGAAGGAAAATTCATAACAAGGAAAAGATCAAAGGAGAATCAAAATAATTATCCATAAAAAAGAAAGAAAAATCAATATTTAATATGTGTAATAATTAAAAGGGTCTGCTATTTGCAGTGGAATAGAAAAAGAAATGTAGACAGAAAGAGCAGCATTACAATTTTTAAACCAGACCCATCCACATATGGAACTTGACACAGAATGAGCATTTTAAATCCATAGAGAATGTATGAATTATTTTTCAAACTATTTTTAGACAATTGGCCACCCTGTTGGAAGGAAAAAAACACAAAAAAGAAAACTGCTTCTCATTACACATACCTACACACATGCACACACACAATCACTTACACACTTGAATTATATCTGTATATATTTTGAATAGATTAAAGATTAAATGTAAAAAACAAACAACAATTTAGAAGAAAATAACTTCATGCTAGTGGGATAACGAAAGTTCAAAATTGAAGAAATTCAGAAAACTTTACAAAAACAATCAATCTGACAGCAACTAATAATATATAAGCTTTGATATGATTAAGAAAACCAAAGTGTAAAAATAAGTATATGTATGTGTGATTGTGTAGATGTTATGTGTGTCACATAGACAGAAAAACATAACAAAAAACATTCCAAACATATAAACAGGTAGTTTATAGAAAAGAAAATTTGACTGGCAATAAGCAGACAAACATTTGCTCAACCACATTACTACTGAGGAAAATGCAAGTTAAAACGTCATTGTATTCCAAACATATCAGATTGGCAACAATCAAAAGTTACGTGAATATCAAGTGTGTGGGCAATGCTGAGTGAGCTCTAAAATTGAAAAGTAATTTGGCAATATCTGGGATAGCTGGTGATGCACATCATATGATGCAGCCATGATGCTTTAAAAAAATATGTTTTAGTAAAAAGCTAGCATATGTATATAATGAAACAAGCAAAATGATATTCATTAAACCATTTTTTACAGTACTGTGGTACTTTAAATGTCATCATTAGGCAAGTGGAAAAAGGAAATATAGGTATACAGCCTATTTCAATTCAGCAGTGAAGATGAATGAATGTAATCTACATGTATTAACATGAATACAGATAAAAATGTTGAGTGAAAAGCAAATTACAGAAGGAGATGTGCACTGAGAGTACTGATAAATATCTCAAAGTATATTGTTTATGGATCGTTCATATATAGCTAAAATATCAAAGCCTGGATGAGAATGTTGCACACAGCCTTAGAGGAATGGTTATCTTGAGGAGGAAGGGAGGGAAGAGAATTGAGGAGAGCTGCCAATGGTGTTTCAAGCTCTATTGTTAAATTCTGTTTCTTTAAAATAGAAGATGGGAGGCAATCCTAGCAAATTGTTCAAGTTAAATGCACTTTTGGTACATTTAAAATATGTCATCATTTAAGAAATGAGTCATAAATATCAATGAAGCCTTCCTCCAAACACTCAGGCCGTTAATGCTTTGGCCTCTGCAAAACCATTACATTGTAATGTCCTCATTTACTATTATAAACAAGAGGATAAGGGAAGACCTAGAATGATTCTCATTCATCTTTGTTCCGTATCTAACTTAATTCTGGTATGTAATTTGGCTGATCAAGTGATTAAATGAAGTGATCTGCACACTTTAATATACTACTGATAAAACATTTTAACATGTAAGTGAGTTAGAACTCTAATAATTTACCAATAATGCATTGTCCTCCACAAATGCACAACATACACACATCAAGCAATAAATACACAAATAAATCTGTATGTGTGTGGTTTTGTATATATGATACATATGTGATAAATGTATACATCACACACATACACCAGAATTTATAATTAAATGTCTAAACAATCCAAAGGAAGAAGAGAATCCTCATTTCTATTCTAGGAAATCATATTGGAAAAGAAAGTACATCATAATTAAAATATCTTCCTAATGTTTTTTTTTTGTAAGTTGGGAAAAATTGTTACATATCACTTTTCCCAGTCTTGTGAATTTAAAGGAACCTAGAACATATTTTGCCTGTATCATATGGCATATTTCTGTATTCATTCAAACTAGCCCAAAATTGTTTGACCAAGGAAACTTCAAATAGTGTATTTGTATAGATATCTATCTTTCCCAAAATAAAAATATTTTGGAAAAATGGTAAACTAGTAAGAAACTCAGCAATACTTACTTCGTATTTTTTAGGTGGGGTGAGACCATTTGCTAATAATTCCTTAGCATCTCCTAAGGTAAGTACTTAAAATCTTGTGGAAAAATCAAATCAAATAAAGAAGTTTAAATATATAAAATATGCAGAGGATAAATACCAGTGATAGAAACAATCACTATTTCTGCATTGAAGTCATAAGCATTCCTACTGAGAACTCTTAACTACAGCTCAGTTTTATTTGATATACATATAGTGATGGATCATTTTACTATTTGAATAATGAAACAGGAGACTAAGATACCATTGACGATTAATTGCCCTACTTATATATCCCCCAATTCCCATGCTTAATTTTATGTATTTCATGCGACCTTATTAAATTACTTATCCCTTAAGTGGACTGAAAGTTCCTTGAGAGCAGTATCTTATCCCTGTGTATGCCCAGCACAAGGCCTGGCACATGATAGGCACTTCATAAGGAGTTGTTAACTGAGTGTGCCACTGTATGGTTTGGGTACCAGCGCTTCAACATAAACCACACACAATAATGCATGAAAATTTACGAAATTTTCACTCAGAAGATTTGGCTCACACTGTTAACTTATCCCAAAGTTAGACTTTAGGATTAGTTTCCATTTTAAGATTGTAAAGAATGAATTAAGAAAAATTAGAATAGATAATACAAAATGGAAGAAAACATTTTCATTTAAATTTACTGGTAATGTTTTTTATATTTTTCATAACATTAAAAAGCTATATAGTTTCTTTATGTATATACTCAGATATATGCAAAGGCTTGAAAGCATATTTGAAATTAAACCTTATGTTACTGTATCAAGGCCCCTAGCACAGGATATAATAAATAGTAAACATGGATCATTTGTTGATTAAGTGGTTAAAAATCATTAAATTTATTAGTTAATGGGAAATCTCTATCCCTAGGGTATCTGTCTCCTTTAATAAAACCACCTGGATAAGTTATTACTCTCCCATTTACATGGCAGCTCTCAATGTAGGGATTGTATTATTGGTCCAATTTGGAAAATTATATAAAGTCATATAATTTGCATTGACAGGCCTAGTTTCCGTGAGGTGAAACATCATTATATAGTCAATATTTACTCCATTGATTATTTTAGGTTTATTTTACCATATTCACTCATAAATTTATTAATTTTTGTGTACTTCTCTCTTGTAGAATCCATTGAACTAGGGGTCTGAGTTATTTCACATTATACAGTTATTTCCCAAACATAATCAGTGTAAGAGGTAATTAAGTTGTCTGTGAAATTTTACATTTTAAATTTTATTATATACTAGAAAACATTTGGAGTTTTTACCTATAAACATCACTATTTGCTTGAAAGAAAGAGAAAATATTTCCATAAACATCATCATTCTAATTAACTTCATTTTGAAAAACTTTGATAGTGTTACAGCATTTTCTCAAAGAAAAAATTGGGGCTTAATTGAACTCTTGATAATAAAAGTAGTATAAGTAAATAACCCTGAAGTCTCATTTTACATCTTTCAAAGTAGTCTTATTTAACTACCTTATTAAATCCTCAAAATAACCTTTGGGGACAGATGAATAGGAAATTTAGAAAAGACAAGGGAATGCTCTGAACGGTCCTTCCAGAGGCTCTTCTAAAGGTGGAGCTAACTCTAAGTTCATTGGCAGGTTCCCTGCCTTCCAAATGGCCTTCCAGGGACCATGAAGGATTTGTAATGGAGATGGCTGAAGTGTGTGCAATTCCTCTCCAGGATTCTATTCCTCACTGCGATGATTGCTGGGTAATTTTTGCTCCTCAGTGGGCCCACAGTAGTAAGTGTTGGTCTATAGCCAAGTCCTTATGCTTAGGGTACCAGAGAGAGACATGAATTTTTTCATACTTGGCATTTCACCATCTGCTCTTATGCTTCTTGGCTTGGTCTGTCCATAATGACAAACTTCTCAGTAAGAAATTGCAGGTTTTGCCAAAGATTTCCTTGATTTGCTTCTTAATCTCATAATAATTTCTAGGGACTAGTTCCCAAGCATAGTTTATGCTATTTATATTGCAAAAGAACAGTACTGTTTTCATTTCCCCATCGCCTATAATAGTTTTATTAAGTATTCTTAAATGAATTTTTTTGCTTAATATAAAGAGCAAGAGTTTCACAGCAATCATTCTCAAGTTCTCATACTGGAAAGGATCCAGATGAAACCTGAATATCAATATTATACCAACATGTTTTCAAATTGGCTGGCTCTGTCTCCAGAATATGGGATTGAATGAAAAGTGTAACCATTTGTTGATCTACTCTTTCAAATGTATTTGTTCATTTATTCCATAAATATATATTGAGTGCCTCTATCTATGAGGCACTATGCTAGGACTGAAAACATTAATTCTACTTCAATATATTGAATATAATTTACTAATTGTACTATAAAAATAGTAATAGCCAGATAGTCTGCAGTGGTTATCAAAGAATACTGTGCTTTTCAGTATCCTGAACTTTTTTTTTTACAGCTCTAAAATTCTTTGACTTCCTTTTTGAAATAACATAAGAAAGGAAGAGTCCCTGAAGGATTTTTCCTATTTTTTCATTCAAATGGAACAACATCTTGCATCTTGGACTCAGACGCCTCTAAGTTTTTGTTCACATTAGCATATGCAAGCAAGATTTCACCTTTCATTAAAGCTGTATTGACATGCTTTGTCCTAGATAATTAATCTTAACTTCTCCGCTATTCTTGTTGACATTATGTGATAAGCAAGGATGGATTTGGAAAACACGAGGCAAAAATCTGAAAAGGTGGCATAGAACAGGTTGCATTTTAGAAGTGGAATTTACCTTTTATAGCAACCCTTGAACCCTCCTCTTTCCATAGATGAGAAAATCTAGGTTCAGAAAAGTGAAGCCATTCACTAAAGTCAGTGCTAGAACGTGGTATATAACTCGTCTCCTAAAATTAAACCCAATATTTAATTAGACTAAGTTACCTTCTGTAACATTTATCTGTCATATTCTTGACCTGCTAAAACCCTTCCCCATTCCAAACTTCCTCTCAATTCTCACATCTTCATTTGAAGGTGATTCCTTATTGTATGATCTTCGCAGTAGAGTAATTCTGGCTACCCTTTTTCTACTGCTTCCCGTAAGTAAACCTCAAGAAATCCTATTATTCCCTTAACTACTCATGGATACATTCAGAGGACAGAAATATGATGAAAACTCTGTAAATCAAATGCACATGACAAGTATTTGTAGCTAAAGTTAGTAATCCCAAAATAGAGGCAACTTTTTGTTGTCAGATTTAGTGCAACACAATCAACTGTTTCAGACTGCACACAGTACTAACAGCCAGCACTGGGCCAGATGGTTCCTTTGAAAGGACCCACACATGTGAAGGGCCGTAATTTGTACTGCCAGACGTCAGAACCTCTCTTGGTTTTTACTCATCTTCCGAGCATGAACAACTAGCCTCCTGTGGAAACTCTATATCCCACCCCATAATTTCCTTCTCCCTTGTTCTCTCTCTCCCTCTCGCTAGTGCCTGAGTCAAATATGTTTTAAAATATCTCTTTTTTAATGATAAAATAAACACAAACAAACAAAGAGTGTGCCTGGTTAGAATGCCCTCAGCAGGAAGTCTCTGCACATTAGAAAAACAGGAACACTGCTGATTCCAAGTAGTGTAACTCTTGCCTTGCCTTAAAATTATCCATTTTCTGACTTACAATAAATAACCAGGCAGCATAAATATATGATAACAAAGATAAAATGAATTCATTATTCATGTTCAGTTTTTTTCTCTTAATTAGTTCACAATATCATCTGTGAACATTGTTAAGTTTCTAGTGTATGTTGATGTTGTTCTAGGTTCTAGTCATTGTTTGTTTTTTTCTTCTTGGTCCACAGAAGATGTTTCTTGATGTAACAAAACAATGCGTTTAGTGTTAGATTCAATGACAAAGGGCAAAAGGAATGAAAAATTTGTACAATGCACAGAGAAAAATAAGATGTTTACTGTGACAACTAGACATTTCCAAATAATGCCTCTAAAGTTACTCAATTATTGAAATCTATGTGAAAACAGAAGGATGTTAATAGCGACAAAGTGCATAAAACCAAACGTCAAATTTTGAGCAAATTAACATACTAACTAACATGCACAGGTAAATGAGGTCAGCAGTTCCAAATAAAATTTCAAGTTCTCTTTCTGCCAATAACAAGAGCAATCATAAGAAAAATGATGTAACGTCCAACAGGGATATTGTAGAAAGATTCCCTGTGATTCTTCTCAAGAAACAGGATTGTCTGGAATGCCTAGGACCGTGTCAAATCCACTGGATGTCTAGCATTATAGATTATCAGTCAAACGAAAAAAAGGCATGTTTAAGGACAGATCAATTGTACAATATTCCTAGAAGTTAAAACTGCCCATTATACCTCACTCTGTGAGGCCCCTGTCAATATATACACTTTGATTTTAAAATATATTATAAAACTTATGGATCCATAAATGCAATACAGTAATTTATCAACAAGGGTTTAGAGTAAGGAGAGAATAATGGGTAGAGAAGAGGTATTTACATATTTGCTTTTTTTGTTTTATTACAAAAAAACCCCTATAGAAAGGGCTCATTGGCATAGTGAGGTAAATATTGTAAGCTGTAGGAAGAGGCACAGACACGGAGGAGAATGGCCTGACATGCAGTGTGGAGCCTGTGGAGGAGACGGGGACACAGCCCTTGGTGCCCGTGGCTGGCACACACAATAAAGGAATCCTGCCATCATCCTCACTGCCCTGCGGTGCTGGAGATCTGAGGCAGCATACAGTCAAACCACTGCCAAGCAGAAGTCCATGTTTCTTGGTTATTGGCAGTGAATCATGGGGATCCTGAGCCCTGACTCATTCTGAGTCCAATGAGAATGAGTGCTCCTAAATCAAGTCATCAGAACCATTCTGGCAGTGAAAAAATATGCTCCAGCTCACAGGAATGACCCTTACCAGGCTTGCTCCTGCAACCAGGGCTCTGCTACAGGGCCCGTGATATCCCGTAAACTGTAGCCATGAGCTCCTTGGTGTGATCAGGTCAGCAAAAAGAATGTGCAGACTGGTGGGGACAGAAGTGTTGTGAGGGATCACACAGTGCCCTGATAGGAAGAAATGGGCACAGGTTTCACAGGGGTGCCAATATGGGTTTCAAGTGGGTTTGAAGGACCACATCCAGATGGCACAGGTGACTGCAGGATTCCCAGACATGGGATAGGAACTTCGATAGGTTTGAGGGAGACATTTCCATCAAACAGAACCGACTAATAACCAGGTATGATCTTTGGGTACCTTTTCTTAATGGTACTGAGAGCCTGATAATTCAAATGGAAAAAAATTGAGAAGATATTCTAAAAGGGGGTGGGGACATACACTTTGCTGGCCTAAGGGTGGAATATGTCATAGATGCTTGTTTTAGTAATTCAGAATACACGTTTTCTTTTCTTCGTTCTTCCTCCCTCCCCTTCCTTCCTTCCTTCTTTCTATCTAGATAGGATGTAAGAATCAAACAATCTAACTCCCATCAATGTAAAGAGTAGGAGAATAAAAGATGTCGTTCACCAATACAAACCTAAATGCAAGTAGTGGATGTAGCAGTTCTGAGAAAGTAGAAGTTGTAGGAAAAGGCAAATTCAGTTTATAACTCCAAATTGAACAGGCAAAGGAAATAACCAAGAGGCAATGGCCCAAGCAGAGTGGAAGGATATAGATACTGACTTCTGCCTGAAGCAGGGAGTTGGCTTTGGAAGGATGCAACAACATGAATTATTTCATAGAGCTTTAATACAAAACATTTCACAGATGACTGCACGCTTCATTTAAAATTAGCACAGAAGTGAAAACAATGAATTGACAACCCATGAGGGAGGGGAGAATAGACAACGAGGTAAGGCTGCCATTCAGAAATCAAAGTGGAACTCTGATTTGGAATTTATTATAGGTTTTAGGTTGTTTCATGCCTCAATGAATTTTCCTTTTTCAGAGAAAGATATGAAGATGATTAGATGACAGTCTGTGACAGTCTGCGGAACTAAAGAAGGAAGTGTTTCTTGGAGGCCTACTTCCAGGAAGAATGAGTTTAAGATTTATACACACACACACACACACACACACACATATATACAAAATATGAGAATATATATAGTCCTCCCCCCAAAAAACTGTGAAAGGATTCTTTTAACATCAAGCTTTAGCTCTCCAATTTCTATAAAAGGAAAAGAAAACAAAATTCTATCAATATTTTTAGCATTTACTTACACATTGGAGGGTTTCCACAAGTGGATATATAGACTTTTATAGTCAGTATGTTTTGCCAAATAATTCTCATTAGTCAACACTCAGAAAGAAAACTTTCCTCACTTAATGCCATTTTAAGTGGGCTTTAATCCACAAGCAGTTTTAAATTTCATGACATCTCAAAATTTGCTGGTCTGAATACAGAAATCATTACGCAAACATTTAAATCCCTTTGTGCACATACAAGTATCTGAGTATTTAGTAAAGAATGAATCAAGGTCATAATTAGAATGTTCTCAGTTGTGTCCATTTATAATTTCCTGTACACATATGAAAAATTAAGTAATAGCTATTCATGTATAGGCTTCATTGGCAGAACTTGGAAAACAGTTTTGTATCAGTGACATTAAATACTTAAAATAGAAAATCAGCAAAGGTAATTTAATATACATTTGTTTTCTCTCTATCAATTCATGCAAATAAAGCTTTCCAAGTTCAATTTTTCAATGGTAAAATATTCGACGTTATATAAATTTTCCAAATTCAAATTAAAACATCAGCATTGATGATAAACTTTCATGTTTTTTCTATAATGTTATGAATACATATTTTGGTGGATCTTATTTTTATGATATATACTTTTTTTTTTTACTAATTTAAAATAGAGTGTGTCAGAAATAAACTTAGAATTGGCCATAGTATGTACCTAATCTGACTGCTACCAACTAACATAGGATTTTTAATCAATCTTAATAGAAACTGAAATTTTGAAAATTTATAATTTTTAAATATAATCACAGAATAATAAAAATTAGAAAATTGTGACAAACGTAATGTTAAAATAAAAAAAAAAGAATATTTAGTAAAACTTGACATGGTAGTTCATTCTTTGCCGCCCCATCATTAAACAGAATGTAGAAATGTTTCAGCCTTTGAAGAACTACTCTCTAAATCAATAATGTTAATCCACTAAATGTTGATTATATCTTATTTACAACCAGCTGGAAATCCTTAATCAAAGTAATCAATAAAATAAGGCCTAGAAACTTTAGATTTTGAAGCTTTAAGTGAATTGTAATTATTGGAAACAAAGTCTACAAATACAAAGATATTGAAGTTTTTTCTTTAAAAGCAAGGACCAAACTAAACGAGTTAATGATGAGAATGCAAATAGTTTACAAAATTTAATTGTGCCATGCTGTAATTAAGCTTTAATATTTCAACCTAGAGTAAGATAAAACCCTTATTTTTAATTGGGTAAATTTATAACTGGAACCTGAAGGAAACTGAGAAATTCTATGGTTTTGCCGCATCTGTATTTTTGTAACATTTAAAAGACTCGTTAACAGAGACAAGGTATTTGAGTAATTTTGCTTCTGATAGATATTTGTGAAAATAAATGGGCTGAAATATTTATAAAATTTAATTCTAAATATGGAGTTAAAATACCTCCCATTTGGCAAAATTTGTTCAACAGCTGAAGAATGTTATCTCAACTAAGGGTCATTGATTGTCGAGTTGTCAACAATTTCAAATTTTTTCACCATAAAATAAAACTTTGAAGGGTTTTGCAGGAAATATTTTCTGAAAACAATTAAAAATTATATGTCCACGTTGAAAAAATACACTCTTCAGGAAAAATACCATTGTCATATAGTACTAGAGACAGATGTTGCAGAAAAACTGATTAAAGACATGCATGTGTCCTAAGAATAAGGATATTCTGCCTATGTTCAGAAAAATCAATGTAAAGTTTTTCTTTTATTTTGCTGTACTGCACACAAATGTTATTTTTATTTCTTTAGAAATAACTTCACATTTGAAAGTGTTTCAAATGAAACTATTTAAAAAATCAATTAATATATTAGTGTACCCATGGTTAATAATGCCATGTTATACACTTAAAATTTAAGACAGTAGACTCATGTTAAGTGTTTTTATAATAATAATAACAATAACAACAATAAATCAATATAATGAAATCATCAGTCTCTCACTAGTCTAGTCTCTCCCTCTCTCTTTCTTATCCATCCAGCATTTCAGTTTTTCTGACAAATCAAATTTACATTCTGAACAAAATACTTCACTCTAGTCACATATACATTTTTAGAGACTCAATATTCCTACTTTCAATATTTATTTTCAACCATTATTTTAAAAATACAAGCTGTAAGACCTTTTGCCTAACAACAACAAAAACAGCAAATACGTCAAGATTATGAACACGGTCTACAGTCCTGAGTGCTTCACAGCTGGATGAGATAAGCACCATTACTACACACTCTTTGTAGATGAGGACCCTGAGGTCCCGAGAAGCTAAGTAAGCCAGTCCAAGGTCACATAGCCAGTAAGTGGATGAGCCAGAACGGAAACCAGCGCAGTCTACCTCTATTCTAGATGACCATGGGATGCTGTCTTTTATATAAACTAGTCTTAGAGTGTTTTTTTTAATGTAATTATTTCATAATTATTTTTCTGGTCCACTTTCAAAGGTCCAGTGGGGAACAGGGAAGAAGAAATAAAAACAACAATCTTTTAACAATTCACAATTTAAAGTGTATGGCTACCATTTCAACTCTCTAAACTGTCCCTTATCTACTTATCATAAAATACTAGCCTTAGTTGAAACACTAGATGTCACTTAGCCTAATCTCACAGATGCAGAATTGCTTATCTTAAAAATTTGCTTTAGTCATATGCATTTCTGTTCCTGGTGTGACTGTTTTTAAAAATTTTTTAAATTACAAAGGTAAAAATTCTTCCTTTTCATGACTCATAACTTTTCCTTCTTAAAATTTTTTTCTTCAGTGTTGTATTCTTCTTTTTTAATAAGAATTCTAAAGGAAGCTTTTTTATAGAATAGTGTTTTTTTTCTTTTGATCAGTCTTGCAGCATTAAAATTTCTCCTCCTAAGGTTATAAAAAATTCCTCTCTAGTTTCAAAATACTAAGCTCAATAAGGCATGGCCAAGCCTCTATTTCATAATTTGTACCAACATTTTAAATATTTTTAAACTATAATATGATTCTTAGGTATTTCTAGGGTAGGATGGCTGTACATTTATAGAATAGAATTTATTTATAATGTTATTTTTAAATGAATACAATTTTGGACTTCTGTATGATACACAATAACAACTCTTTTCCAACTCATTTTCTTCTCTTATTATTAGCTTTCATCAACTTTGGTAAAATGTGAGCTGATTACATCTGTTAAGTGTCTGAAACATCCTATAGACACATTTGCTTAACTAAGTAAACAAAGGGACAACTTCAAATAGTTCCTGAGTGAACCAAAGACCCACAGGCCATGAAAACCTCAGGAATAAGAGGTCTTAGTGAGACTGAGCTTGGTACAACAAATATCGATTTTACCCACTGTAGGTAATAATCAAACTACATGAATTATAGGTGTTGCCTTTACACATTTTTATGGATTAGAGGTCATTATACTGCTATTCAAGTGCATGTTTGCTATGAGAAATTTATTCAAGAGTTTGGGGGATGCTATAGAAAGCTTATTCATTAAATTACTGACAACATTAATTTGGATGAGTTGGTTGGCACCATGGAGACTAGGATAACATTTTAAAATCTGACAAGAAGTGTAGCAGGATGTCAACAAGTTACGTTTTCGTATTGAGGTCAAATGAAGCTAATTCATCCAAGAGGAAAAACAAATAGCACAGACACAAGAAGAGATGATATTTGCAGAAATGTGACAAATATATATATATCCACACGTATATATGTGGTATAATAAAATATATTGTTTAAAATATTTTATAAGTAAACAAAAATAATTTCTATAATTAGTAGTTTATGATTAAAAATAAATTTTAGTTGATCTACTTCTATTTAACTTTAAGTCCAAATGGCTGCATCATCCATCTTTTCATTCATTCATTTATTCATTCATTCATTCACACTTCCTTACTTATATGCCTGCATTAGTCAGTAAATACTTAACAAGAATAAACATTGTTCCTTTTTTCAAGAGGGATGAAGTAAAGGAATAGGTAATCTAAGTTATTTACCTTTCTACCAGATTCCCTGGGTGGCTTTGATTATAAGAAGAGATCAAACTGAAAATCTGGAAGACATTTATTCATGCTCTGACACATTGAGAATTTCTTTGCGTCCCTGCAAAGATTCATGTGTTGAAGCCTTAACCCTCAACAGGATTGTATTTGTAGTTAGGACTTTCAGGAGTTGATTAGATTTAGATAAGGTGGGATGGTGGGACCTCATGATGGTGGGACCTCCATGATGGGACTATTCTCCTTGTAAGAGGAGGAGGCCAGGTGGCTCTCTCTTCTTCCATTGTGTAAGGACATAGTGAGAAGGCAGCAGTCCAAGCCAAGACAGTTTCACCAGAAAACAAATCGGCCACCACATTGATCTTGTTCTGCCTAGAACTGTGATAAATAAATGCCCTGTTGTTAAGCCACCCAGTCTTTGGTATTTTGTTATAGTAGACTGAGCTGACCAGGACATGTGGGTGATAATAGGAAATATATATTTGGTCTTTGTCCCCAGTTCCTGACACAGAGTTTCTAAGATCTTTGGTGACAGGAACATCTTTTGTTATTCATATGGAGATTCTTTCCACCATATCTGAATTGATAGTAATAAAAGGACTCTTGGTGGGCTCCTAGATACCTTCAGGATGGGGGCTGGTTGCTACAGGAATCAACCATGTGATTAGAAGTTTGGAACTTTTAGCACCACCTCCAGGTATCTGAGGAAGGGAGAGGGGCTGGAGGTTGAGTCCAATTATCAATAGCCAATGACTTAATCAATCATGCCTACATAATGGGACCAACGTCAAAAATCCCTAAACAATGGTGTTTAGAGAGCTTCTGGGTAGTGAACACACTGAGGAGCTAGGAGGGTGACATGCCTGGAGAGGATGCACGGTGCATCCCTGCCCCCATACCTTGTCCTATGCATCTTCTCCATTTGGCTGTTCCTGGATTGTGTCCTTTACAATAAACCACTATTGTCAAGGGCCTTCCTGAGTTCTGTGAGCAGTTCTGCAACTTATCAAATCTGAGGAGTAGGTTCTGGGAACCACTCAACTTTACAGCCAGTTACACCCAATTATGGGTGACCAAGGCTTGTTATTATCATCTGAAGCAGGGGCAGTCAATGGGCCTGTGCCCCTAACCTGTGGGGTCTGCACGAACTCCTCATAGTGTTGGAACTGAACTGAATGTTGGTGTTAAGAGAATGGGAAAATTGGATGTTGGATGAAGAAAAAAGAACACACATTTGGTGTCAGAAGTGCTGTGAGTTAAAACAGCTTAGAAGACATATTTCCCTACTTTTTTTGTTTAAATTAATTAAACTCACCTATTCTTTAGGTTTCAGGACCTCAATTCCTAGTCTGGGTAACTAGAAGTTGAAATTTCCACTTCAAGAGTAATGCAAGTCAAGAAGTGAAACTGAATTAAGTTAATATCATATAACAAACTTTATCTTTATGACTTTACTCTCTTTTTTAGCATAGATGAAATATATCAAAAATGTGTCATTAGAAACAATCACTACTTATGCTTTTTAAAGATGAATGAAACACTTCTTATAATTGATTAGTCTTAAGCAAAAGAAAAAGTATAATGAATGTTATTTAAAATAAGACGCACATTTTATAGCATAGCATTTCATTAAATAATGATCTTCAGATCTTGAATTTAGTAGGTGATTTTTGTCTCAATAATATTAACTTTTACACCATTAAAATAAGATGTGCAGATAAAATAAGGGACTGAAGAGGGAGTCGTGGACCTGCTGGTATGGATATACAATTTTTTGAGGGTGATGGTTGCAAACAGTCTATGAAAGTGGTCATGAGAGAAGTAATCACTTTAAATATCTCCCAAGCATAGAGACTATCAACAATAGATCCAGGTAACAGACACATAACATTGCAGTAACCAGTCAAGTAAGATCTTTCACATTCCTCTTTTCTTTTCTTTCCTAGACGTTCCCACATCTTGTCCCTAAGTCCCATTACACATATCTTAGTTTTGTCAGAAACCAGGGTTTGCAAGCTGGGAGAAAAGGATTAGAAAAAAAATAGGTGATGAAAAAAATTTCCATCATATTCAGCTCTTCTACCTAAGGCAGAACAAAGCTGGAGAAGGAGAGTGGTCTCATCTTTAAATTAAAAGCTACATCAAGACTATTAAATGAAAATTGATATTTAATTACTGCCTAGAGAAATGCTACCATGAATTGATAACACAGTGATGGAATGTGCCTAGAATTTATCAAAAGTATGTAGAAGAGGTAGCCTCGGAGAATATAAAGATGGAAAAGGAAAAAAAAAATTAAGTCCCTTTAAGATTACATACCAAGAATAGAGCTTGCTTAAGTAAGAATTATAAAAAACCCCTTGTACCTGGTACTGTGCAAATATTTTTACATTGTGTGTGTGTGTATTCTTATAACTTCTGTGCCATTTGTTATGATTATTACTACTTCACTGTAGGTGAGATAAATGAGACAGAGATATTATGTAACTCGCCTAGGTGGAGAGTTGCAAGATTTATCAAATAAAAACACAGACTGCCCAGGTAAATTTGAATTACAGATATACAATGAATGTCTACATATATACATAAATATATATATAATATTAGTATAAGTATATTCTCTGCAATATTTGGGATATTCTTATACTGAACAGTTATCTATTGGAGAACTGAAATTCAAATTCAAATGTGTGTCTTACATATTATCAAGCAATCTATCTAGACCACACAGCTAGTAAATGGTGACCCCCAAATTTAACATCGGATCTGTAGGACCTGTGTATATTTGTCCTTCTAACTCTGTGATCTCCTTTCAGAGGAGAAAAATGTCAGCTGGATTGCTCCTTTCACTGTTAAATCTCAAGATCTTTCCCTATAGCTTTTGGCTTGATGTATTCCCAGTAGTACATGCTGAAATCTACTGATGTTGGCTTTCTGTATGGTTCTTATAGACCCGATAGAACAACTCATCCCAAAGACATGAAGCAGGTAGTCAGCTTTGTTTCTGTAGTTGTGCTTATTATTCCCCTATGTTAAGAGCCTCCAAATACTTTTGGCATTTCTCCTAACTCAGGGCTGCCCTCGACTGCTTACTCAATTTGCATTTTACAAGCCTCTCAGCTTCCCCTACCGACCACATATTTTGGGCCAGTAGTTTTTCAAGCTGTTTTTACTGAAAGTGCATTTCTTGAAAGAGAAAACATTTTACTTGGAAAAATATGAAAATCTACTTTGGGTAAGACAAAACTGAACAAAGTACAATTGATACATTCTATTTTCACCATATGTTTTGGAATAAAAAGATAAACATGCAGTATTACTTAGCTGTTTCATTGGTATTAATCTTGTCTCTTGGGACCGAATTATCAAATAATTAAACTTTTGGTGCTCCCCTCCCTTAATGTCTGTTACAAAGATAAAATTCACAATAAACAGGAAAACAGAAGTTCAGAATTTCAAGAAGGTAATAAAATGATGAAAGTCAAAGGTTTACTTTGGAAATGTCATTAATTTTTCCAGGGAACTTAAGTAAAGGTGATAATACAGAGCCGAAAACCCCCAAATATGCAGGAAGGAGATTTATGAATGGCACAGTTTTTTAGCCTCGTAAAGACCACTTTAAAGATGCACTTAGAGAAGGGCAATTTTTAAGAATTACCCTGTGTACACAGTATTAGACTTCAGGTTTAGAAGAGTTCTATCTGAGGAATACTTGCTGTAAGAAGTTTTCATCCAAGAAAGAAAAGCAAAACAGATTAAAATTTACATATAAAGGTATAAGCATGTATCATATTGCTACAGACTAAAGCCTCAAACAGAATTCTATTTTTATTATACATAAATATAACCATGCAACAAAGTTATAAAAATAAATTAGTTGTACTGAGATACAAAAATGCTCGTATTTTAAAGGGATAAGAAAAAAATAAAGCATGGAAAGCCTAAAGTGACTTGGGAAGTAGACTGAATATAACTCTCTGGAATGTTTTCAAGGAAGTAGCAAGCTTAGAAATGAACTTTGAAAAGAGGGAAAACCGTGGACTAAGGAGGAAGATTGGCCACTCAATATATGAAGAGTGAGAAAAAGCAAAGTGAGGATGGCAAGTGTGTTGCAAAAAGTGTGTGAGACAGAAACAGATTCAGAAATAGAAAACAAACTTGTGGTTATGGGAGTGGGAAGAGGGGCGGAGGGATAAATTGGGAGTTCGGGATTTGCAGATACTGACTACTATATACGAAACAGATAAACAGCAAGGTCCTACTGTATAGCACAGGGAACTATATTCAATACCTTGTAATAACCTATAATGAAAAAGAATACGAAAAGGAATATATATATATATATATATATATATATATATATATATATATATATATATATATATAAAATTGAATCACTATGCTGTACACCAAAACTAACACAATATTGTAAATCAACTATACTTCAATTAAAAAAAAAGATCAAACTGAGGCAAAAAAATTTAAAAAACAAAAGAAAAAAGTGTATGAGAGACAGTGTGTTGTGTGAATTTTGCAAGGATAAATTAGTTATTTGGTTAAAAGAAAACGCTGAGGACATCGAGGGTAGTGAGGAGGTAATTCTTTTTGTCCTAGATGAATTAACTTGCACATACAGAAATTTTAAATTAAATAGTAGGAAGCAATGGTGTCCTGAGCCAGGTTTTCAGTACAGAAGAGCAGATTATTTATATATTGGTGCCTTTAAATTGACAATGCTGGGAAAATTTACGCTGTAGAACTCTACCAATGCTGTAAGTCAGGATTTGTTTGCTTCTCTAGGCAGTTGGTTTACCAGCCCTCTATACAAATTATTGTTATAACTTGAAATTAGTTTCCAAATAAGGTGATAGAAAAATATTGGTATGTTCTAAGAAAGTATCTTCTTCTTAAATTGTTTCTTACATAATTTAATAGTCAAAAGTCAAAATAAGTTCCCTCAGTAAAATTGTACCTGTACTAATTAGTTCCTGAGGGAATATTTTCTAACTTTTCTTGTTTGATTTATGATGTATATAATGTTTTAACACTCAAAGCCTTTTTAGTATTTCCTGGTTAAAGAAGGAGAAATAAAGCTGATATCTATTTAATGAAGAGAAAGCTGTCAAATGAAGTAAACACGTGACAGTGGAAAAAAGGAACAAAACTAGATAAAAAAAGATAGTTTTCGATTTTAAAAAATACATCATTTTCTATTGTTACATATTTAAGTGTTAATTTATATGAAAATTTTGAGGCTCAAAATATATGTTTGTTTGCCCTGGTGGTATGAATGTTAATTATGTAGATATGTTTTATTAGATTACATATAATTAGGTGCAGAAGTACACTGTGTCAACACCTTAAGTTGTTTTTGAAATCATATCCCTGAAAGTTTGAGAGAAATAAAAACAGAGGGCATAAAATGGCTTGTCACAGATAAAGCATTTTACACAGTGCTGCTTCCTCGGCATTCACTTGCTTGAATAAATATTCTAAATGAATATACCATATAAAGCAAAATATTGCATTTGCTAAAATAAATACAAGTTCAAATGTGCACAGCTACAGATGGCTACGGCTCTTAGAGAAATAAATAGGGCTCAGTCTAAAATGAATGTAAGACATTGAAAGAAGCATAAAACAGTTTTACAGAACATGATAAAATGAATACTGTGCCATTTAAAACTGATTGACAGGTAATGAACTATAAAATCTATATTAAAATGAAAATGACACAGAGAAAGAATAGCACACGGCCTTATCCCTACAGTTTTAGGGTTGAAAAATGGGAAATTTTCTAAACCACCAGCTCACAAAAATTAAGCAAATTAAAAACTGATGAAAAATCTATGTGCTCTGATTGAATTAGCCAGTTGCTAAGAAAGAGAAGTGCAATGCAATTTCACTTTGTGGTAATAGAATGATATTCCTACTCATATTAGATTCAATTGGCAAATTGAATTGGAAAATGAGATGTTTCCTGTATATATGTGTGTTTGTTTATGCATCCTTATGTTTCCAGATAATTCTGCATCTACCAGAGGATTTAAACATATGTTAGAGACCTACATTCTGCATCTTAGCCTATCAGCATACCCATGTAGACCTTCTATTGCTACTTTATAATTCAACAGTCTGAACTGTGTAGCCATAACTAGTAAACATTGGGTTTTATTGCTAGCTTGATACAATTGTTCTGCATACAGTTTGAACAACCTCACTCAAAGAAAAGATGTCTCTGTGCCTTACTTTAACTCTGTACCTTTTTCCCTTGCCAATGGATCTGATAGAAAGAAAATCATTAGAATTGTTGGGCTTTCATGGGTAGCAAAATAAAATTCTACATCTTATCTGTTACATTAAAAAATAAGGAGTTTAAAACTGGTTGTATAACTGAAATGAAAAGCAATAATTGTGAAGTTACAGGATTATATTACAAGCTTATTTCAGGATACACACACTCACATACAGAGTTAGGTATCATTTATTGATAACCTATTATCTGTCAGGGTTTACTGTAGAAATTTTATGAAATTGCTTAATTTCATACTGGGATTCAGTAAGATATGGAATGCTATTTATTCTCATTTCACTGATGACAAAGCTAGGGCACAGACATAAGAAAATTTTCCAAATTTGCACAGGTAGTAAGTGGCCAATAGCCTCATTTCAAACCCAGTAGCCTCACTCTTACACTTGTTTCCCTAACCATTATAAAATCAATTTTTTTTTAAACCTACATATTCTCACTGTACCTAAACACTGTAGATGTCAACTTATTATTTGAATTCTATTAAATATCAATG
This sequence comes from Camelus bactrianus, assembly GCF_048773025.1. Taxonomy (NCBI): domain Eukaryota; kingdom Metazoa; phylum Chordata; class Mammalia; order Artiodactyla; family Camelidae; genus Camelus; species Camelus bactrianus. Next base: position 45,074,698 of record NC_133550.1, on the reverse strand, counting down.
TTTGGGCCTAAGGCCTGGATCCTCAGATACCTAATTAACACTGGATGCTAATCTTTTACTATAAAGAAGAAATTAGATCCAGGTGCATTATCAAAGGGCATCCCTCCAATAAACTTATGTTAGAAAAAGGAGGAGGTTACCCATAATGATTATGCAGACTGGAGAACTATCTAATGTATCTTAATAAAGCTAAATTGATTTTCCTCTTGTCTCTGCTTTGCTTAGAATAATTCATCCATTTCTTTATTTTTCATCATTACACTGTAAATTTCCTTCTGTTGCCTTCACATTAGAAATCTAAAGGTCCACTTATAGGTAAAGAAGAGATTATGAGTTTCCTAAAAACCTACATTTAAAACTTTTGGCTTCAAGCAGTCCTGTAATTCTCTGAAACCCGTGCACATATTTTGATTGTATGTGTGTTTGTTAGCAGAGAGGAACTGTGGCTCTTTTTAGACCACTAAACCAAGTATTAGAGTGTATAACTCAACTCCTTTCTTAAACTTTTACAATTATGGAGCTGTCAAGATGACATGGAGTAGTGGGGAGAGGAAGGGGTCAAAAAGCCTGATTGTATAATGGTTATGAAAGCATATTTGAGAGGGAGACTGTCAGGTTTGAATCTGGTCCACGGCCACTTACAATCTGTGCAAATTTGGATAATTTGCCTTAAGATCGCTATGCTCCATTTGTCATCAGTGTACTGGGGACAATAGCAGCATGTATCTTATTGGGGTCCTATATGAAATATTAAAATTTAATATAAATAAAGCTTGTAGAATTTAAAATTTCACATTGAATCCTGTATCTTTACTCAGTTACCATGTAAAAGCTGGAAAAATCAATTAATTTACTATTCTAAAACTCCCACCATTTATGTTTAAATTGATGAAAATAATAACTATTCTATTTATTGGTGGCAGGGTAACAAAGGACCCCCTAACATACTGGCTTAAAATGATAAAGATTAATTTTGCTGTTTTGGCAGAGTTCAACGAACGGCCTATCTCTGCTCCACAGGACATCACCTGCTGGGGGGTGACTCAGTGACTTGAGCTGAAAGTATCTAAAGACTCCCTCTGCCTGGTGGTTGATATCATCACCAGAAATCTTAACTGGTTTCTCAATTGGAACATCTACATGTATCCTCTCCCTGTGGCTACAGGACTTCCTCACTCTGGCTGGGATCCAATAATGAGCACCCGAATAAGCAAGGCAGATACTCTATCACTTTAAATGACCTAAGCTCAGAAACCATAGCATCATATCTGTCATAATCACAAGCACATTCACGTTCAAAAGGAAGGGTCAAAGTCACAATATAAGACAAGCAGGTCGTGAGCGGTATCATTGCAACAATTTTTGAAAAATACAGTCTATCGCAACTATCTAGCATGGGATGGTTCCCAGAATAAAATGGAACAAGGTATCTGAAAACAGGTTGCAATGTTTTCATTTGAGTAATCCAATTAAGTCACCTATGGATGTGAATGAACAAAGGAAAAGTGAGTTTCTCTATAGCTCAGATTAGAAATATTGAAAAAAAATTAAAAGGAGATCAAGGTATGTTAGAGTTGAGAATATTAAATCATTTATGGCCTAAGAATTAGGTTATTATTAAAATTAGCTATGGTGTATACTCTAGCTTGGTAATTAGTATTTTGATTGTTAGAAACCATCTGGTTATCTGGGAGCACAGGGCAGAATGGCAGAATTTTCAACAGCCATAGTAGAAGTCCAGAGACAAGAGGAATGTTATTTCCCCATACTGAATGAAAATAACTTCAAAGTATACTCAGCAAAATTATCTGTTAGGAATAAAAGCAAAATAAATAAGAGCCAAAACTGAATCCTCCTTAAAAATCTTTCTAAATGATAAACTTCAGGAAGAAGGAAAAGGGTCGAGAAAGGAAAGTCTGAGACATTAGAAGGAATAGTAGCAATGATACTAGAAAACATGTGGTTATGTCTAAATTTTTAAAGATTTATAAATCAATAATAAAAAGATACCTAATCTGTGAGTTAAAAACACCTACAGAATTAACTACAGAATTAAAATAATTAAATTTGGTAGCACAAAAATATTGTTTGGCAGAAAGTAATATTTTATGTACTTTAGACAGGTACTGGCAAACTTATTCAATGAAGAGCCAAACAGGAAATATTTTAGACTTTGTAGGCTGAGAGGCAAAGCAGAGGATACTGTGTAGATGCCTATATAACAAGAGAGTAAACATTTCCACAAGTGTTTTAATTGATGAAGTTCCAATTAAGTAGTGATTGACAATAATTGTGTGTATGTGATGTACAGGTGTGTGTGTGTGTGTGAGAGAAAGAAAGAGAGAGAGAGAGAGGGAGAGGGAGAGAGAGGGAGAAAGAGAGATCTACTATTGAGAAAAATTGAAATTTGGGGGGATTATTTTGCTTAATTAGAGTTCAGAGTTAGTGTTCTCTATCACCCAGACTGATTGCAAATGTGCATCTGTTAATGCTCATCTGTAATGAGATTTTTCCAACTTCATATTTGAAAATGATTTTCACACAGATAGGCAGTCCCAAATACTGATATCAACAACTGATCCATTTGGAAACTTACTTTGGTTACAGCCTCATTTTCATTCAGCTGTGGTGAAATATTTCATTTTAAATTTTCTGATATTTATGATTGTTGCTTTTCTGGGTTGCAGATATTGTGGTGGGTACTTAGAGTTATAATGTTTATGTGTATTTTATTTATTTAGCACACTATAATGTCATTGAATAATAAACATAATGCTTTGCTATCTAATTTGATAATAATCCACACTCTACTGTGTCTAAATATCAATCAACATATTTGAAGTTCACTTTTCTTCTCTGTTTTGACATGCTGAGCACGAACTGGCTACAAAAAATAAAAACAGAAAGTCCCACTGTGGCGATCACATGTGCACTTAAAATGCTTTGGACTTATAGCTGCATCAGTGAAATTTGAATTTCATGATTTTTTCCATGTCACAAAACTTTACACCTTGTTTTATTTATTTACTTAACATGTAACTATCCTTTTAAAGTGACAAGCTATGCAGAAAAAAATGTGCCCTCTCCAAAAAATTAGTCAGAATGAATAGAAAATAAAAATAAGTAGAGATGAATAAAAATAAAACTATTAGTAATTAAAATTATTGAAAATCTACAAGCTTCCCAGTTAAGAAAACAAATATGATTAAAATATTTAGATTGTATTAAATTTATCCAACAAAATTTTATTTGGAAGAAAAACATCTAAAATAATTAAAATCATTTTCTAACTTTTCCAGAGAATAAAAAGAAAGAAATGTTCTCCAAATTGTTCTGTAAAATTTTTATAATTCTTACTTCAAAACCAGATAAGAACTGTACAATGAACAAAAAATATAAAAGCCAATAGTCCAAATGGAAATTAAAACAAAGAGGAGATATCAGCCTATTTCTATTACAATAGCTAAAATTCAAAACACTGATGACACCAAACAGTGGTGAAGATGTGGAGCAACAGGAACTCTCATGTATTGTCTGTGATAATGCAAAATGGTACAGCCACTACGAAAGAAAGATTCTTATAGAAACTAAACACTCTTACCATACTATTCACAACTGTGTTTCTTGGTATTTAATTCACATATATTGAAAATTTATGAAAACCACACCTGCATATGTATATTGTAGCAGCTTTATTAATAATTGCCAAAACTAAGAAGCAAACAAAATGTCCTTCAGTAGGTGAAAGGATAAATAAACTGTGGTACATTGGCCAATTGAGTATTATTCATGCTAAAAGGAAATGAGCTATCAAGCTGTGAAAAAAACACCGAGGAAATTTAAATTCGTGTTACAAAGTAAAGGCATTATCTAAAAAGGTTACATACTGTCTTATTCCAACGATATGACATTCTGGAAAGGCAGAATTATGGAGACAGTAACTTGATCAGTGGTAGCCAAAATTATGAGGGGAGGGACAAATAAATAGGAAGTACAGAGAATTTTTATGAAAATAAAACTATTCTGTATACTACTGTAATGGTGGATACATGCCATTTTACATTTGTCCAAACTAAAATAGTTATAGCAATATAAAGAAAATGTGTGCTGATAAATGTGGATTTACCCCAATAACTTAACTGTGTTTTGACACTAGAATCAATTTACCACATAATGGATGAAAGGAGGAAAAACAATTATTTAATAATTACAGAAAACATACTGATAAAATTTACTTAATTATAATTAGGGCTGCTATTATTATAAAAATAATAAAAGTATATGTAATAGAATATTTAAGTCAAAACCACAGTTAAAAATGATTTTACCTTTTCCAAATAAGCAACAGTTTATGAACTCTCATATTAATTGTTGGCTGAACAATAGGACATTTTATAAACTCCTAGTGGAGAATATATTTGTTCAACCACTCACTTTTTTTTCTTTCTGGGTAAAAGAATAAATGTCACTGTAGACTACTGAGTTTTGGGATAGTTTATTATGTATTATTATTATTGTAGTTTGTTAAGCTAACCTTACAGATCTGATAGTTACATAATGGGGAGACAAAACTGATCCCAGCAGCCTATGTACCATGTGACAGAAGCATGCATAAAGTATTGCAGGAACTTAAAAAAGGGAAATTAAGCAAAAATGGCACAAAGAATGTGTAGGAGTCAAAGACGTTCTAGAAGAGGTAAGTCTTTAGATCAGGCTGGGTACTGGATGTATCCAGGCCAACGTATGGGAATTGCTCACTACAGAGCAAGGCTGCAGACTGGGTAAGGCATGAAGCAATAAAAAAGCAATAAAGACACAGCACATTTGAGGGTCTCTAAGTAGTTCAGTACTGCAGGAATAAGAGGGTGCTTGTAGAGAGAGAATAGAAATAAGGATATAGAATAAGACAGAGGCTAGACTCTAAAGGGCCTTATGTGTTACAATTTGATTTCATACTGAGACAATTTTAACAGTATTGCATCTCCCTTTGGCAGTTCCTTCTGAGACGGCCAGGTCTACAACCTACAAGTCTAATAATAAAGCAGGTATCAAACTGACAGATGATGAGTCACTCTTGATAAATAATTTATTTAATACTAAAGTTATTAGTATTTCAATAACATCCTTCAGAATAATGGAACCAATTTTGTATATATATTTGACCATTGAACAACACGGAGGTTAGGGGTGCCCACACCTGCACAGTTGAAAATCTGCATATAACTTCTGAATCCCCCAAAAACGTAACTACTAACAGCCTACCTGCTTACTCTTTACCAAAAATCTCACCAATGACAAAACCATTGGTTAACACATATTTTGCATGTTACATGTATTATATAATAAATTCTTTTAAGTACACTAGAGAAAAGAAATGTTATTAAGAAAATCATAAGAAAAAACACATTTACAGTACTGTACTGTATTTATCAAGACTGTAAGTTTACATCATCTGTTTACAAGATGAATTGTCTGTCAGTACCTACATCAGTATTGCCCTATATGCTACAAAACACTGTAGATATTTTATACATATTACTAACACTAGATATAAAAAATAAAAAGATAATATGAAAAAGAAATTCATATTTACTCACAGGTATAATAGTTTATGCATTGATAACAAAGAAGCAGCATTATGACTGCTTTATGGTAACTTGGTGTAAAAATACTATTACTTATGGTAGCCTAGTCTATATACTAATGACTAATCATAAAATTTTTGTGGCATACAGTATTATAGTCACATTCATAATACAGTATTGGAAACATTGTTACATTAAAAAAAAACCTTACCTGTGATGATAGCTTGATACACAGTTTCTCCAATTATAAGAGGGGGGAAGGCATACACTATGGTAATGATAATGTAATTCTTTGAAAGTAAAATTACAAAACAGTAAGAAAACTAACACATTATAATTAATATCACTCACCTCATGTCTATGTAAGGATAAACTCTCCACTTCAGTACAAGTTTTGCACAAAGCTTTCTACATGATGAATACTTCGGCGGTGATGACACAAAAACTTCTCAGACAGTTCTTGACATAGTTATTCAATTTTCACAAAGACACTCACATGCATACACAAAAGATAAGTGTATTAACTGTATGGCATGATGATCATTTGCTATTTATTAAGCGGAAATGGATCACAAAGGTCTTCTTCCTCATTGTCCTCACATTGAGTAGGCTGAGGAGGAGAAAGAGGAGGGGTCCATCTTGCTGTCTCAGGAGTGGCAGAGGCTGGAGACGTGGAGGAGGTGGAAAGGGAGGCAGGAGAGGTAGACACACCTGACGTAACTTAATAGAAATACACTGTATTTCTACATGACTGTTTTTCTTTTTCATTTATCTAAAAATGTTTGTATACCATACCAGTATCCTTCTTCCTTCATTTGCTTTTAGTTCCAGTGGCCTTATCATAGAAGGGTCCATGTCATAAAAGAAGCCAAAAGTGGTCTTGAATAACTGGAACCCTTCTGTCAGATTGTCTAATGTCAATCTGTTTTCTGGCACAGCTTCGTCTACTTCTTCTTCCTCATCATCTGGCGCTGGTCCTGGAAGCACTCATCTCCATCAAGTCACACTTCTGTTAATTCCATGGTGTGTTGTCTATTAGTTCTTGAATTTCTCCAAGATCTACATCTTGAAACCCCTAACCCCCAACCTCTTCCCCCAACATCTATAATCTCTTCCATGATTTTCTTGATTGGCTCTCTTGCAAATTCTGTGAAGTCATAAACAACATCTGGATATAGTTTTTGCCAGCAAGAACTTATTGTTTCAGGCTTCATGACTTTCACTGCTTTTTGTATCACAACAATGACATCTCCAAAGGTGTAATCCATCCAGATTTCTAGGATATCCTCTCTGTCAAGGTTCTCTCCCATGGCATTGTCAATCCTTTCCATAGAGAACTGTGTGTAACGTGTCTTAAAGGTCCTTAAGACTCTCCAATCTAGAGTCTGAATTAGAGACATTGAGTTTGAGGGCAAGTTGACCACTTTGATGCCTTTGATTTGAACTCGTGGGGTTCTAGGTGACCAGGGCACTGTCCAATATCCAAGTAACTTTAAAAGGCGGTCTCTTACTGACAAGGAACCCCTGACTTCAGGGACAAAGCATCAGTGGAACCAATCCACAAAAAGTGTTTTCGTCATCCAGGCCTTCTTCTTGTACAACCAAAAGACTGGCAGCTGGTGTTAAGCTCTTGCCTTCAAGGACTGGGGCTTAGCAGCTTTACAGAGAAGGGCCATCCTGATCATAAACCTGACAGCATTTACAAAAAGCAGGAGAGTTAACCTATCCCTTCCTACCTTCAATCCTGGTATTTGCTTCTCTTCCTTACTAACAAGTCCTTTGTGGCATTTTCCCCCCAGAACAGTGTACTTTCATCTGCATTAAAAACCTGTTCGAGAAGATATCCTTTCTTCTCAATGATTTTCTAAACGGCATCTAGGAACTTGTCTGCTATTTCTTGGTCGACAGACACTGCTTCTCCTGTTACCTTGCTATTTTTAAAGCCAAATCCTTTTCTAAAATTATCACACCACCCTTTGCCGTCATTAAGTTCTCCAGGCTTAGATCCTTCACCTTCCTTTTGCTTCAGGTTCTCATATAATGATTTCACCTTTTCTCAACTAGTATTAGAGTCTATAGGTACGCCTCTCCTATGGCCATCCTGCACCCATGTACAAGCTGTGTTTTCAGTAAGAGATAAAAGTATTTGCAAAATGTGCAAGATTCTAGCATCTGCTGGTGTGGCTGCAGCAATGGCTTCACAAATTACCTTCCTTTCTTTTACAGTGGTCCTTATGCCGGCTTCATCTATCTTGAAATGGTGGGCAACTGCATTGCAGACCACAATCGCGGCAAATGCAAGCGATTCAACTTTTTCTTCCAAGGCCGTGACTTTCCTCTGCTTCTTGGGGGCACTTCCAGCATCGCTAGTGGAACTTCATAAGAGTCCCATGGTGTTAGTCAAGGTTTACGGTCTTGCATGAAACACAATGAAAAACACGCGAGAACCATGAGAGATCACTTTTTACTGAGAAACGCAGTTTACTGGAGAGAAAAACTGCCCAGGTGGAGATGATTAGCGTCACAGGGCATTTTTAGGCAGATACTCGTAACACTTGAGCTCGTCGCAATAGCAACAGGAGGTGACTACAAAATTATTACAGTAGTTTAGTATGTACGACAGTTTATTTTATGTAGTTATGATTTAATGCATCTTTACACTTGTTTACATCTTTCTACTGTGAATGCCATACATGGTCTGTTGGTGTTTGTGTCAGTTTTAATAAATTTAAAAATTTTATAATAGTTTTGTGTATATTTTATGGTAGTAAATGATAGAATACACTAATATTATATATATTTTATACATTCATGAAATACCTTTTTCTTACTTTTTTTTGACATTTCTAGACTACATGGTTTATCTGTTTTTTCAAGTTGTCACAAATCTCCAAAAATGTCTCCAATAAACTTACTGAAAAAAACCCATGTATAAGTGGACTGGCACAGTTCAAACCCACGTTGTTCAAGGGTCAACTGTACAATTTTTTCACACAGAGAATTCCTCAGGTTTCTCATAATTTTGGGAGGACTAGAAAATTTCTTCCTCCTTAAAATATAACTTTCCCAGTTTTAGAGAAATAAGTTTTGCTCCAGAGTTGCTTTTGGAAAGCAAGGTCTTTATTCAGAATAGTACAACTGGAGCCCCAATTATAATGGTCCTCAATATATGTTTATTGAAGCTCTATTAAAGTAATCTATTAATTGGAAAGCACTTCAGATACAGATGTGGGTTCAAACCTTAGCATTTCTACCTAAGTCTACTTTAGAGCAAGTAAATTCTCTTTTTGTCTCTTAAAAAAAATCTTTTAAGTAGGAGTACTATTATCCCTACTTCCTAGAGATGGTAAAATATTTACTGTAATGATGCCATAAACATGCCTGGTACAGTACTGGCATCTAGAAGGCATCTTATTAGTGGTAGCTATTATTATCATTGCTCTATTATTCTTTCTGATACCTAAGCTTGGGGAGGTTGAAGTCTATGCAGCTACAAACAGAGGCGTATTTGTCACATCTTGTCAGAAAGGTTTAATGAAATTCTAGCCAAAGACCTAAGATTGGTTTGCTTCTGACTTGATTTTTAATATGCTTTAGTTTGGCCACCTCTAAGGAGCTCATTAGCAGGACAGCCTCATCACTTGCTTTAGGCATCTCACTAGGAGAGATTATTTTTCATTCTCCTTTCTTCTGCTCTTTCCCAACCTGCATAGCAAAGGGCATTTTCTCTGCTGTAAGAATTTTACAGCAGTTCACTCCCTCTTTGTGCTCATAGAAAAATGAATTGGCCTTATCATAGAGCAATACAGTGCTACAGTCCAAAAGCTTAAGCTTAATTCACTCATTAGTGAGAAATGCTCTACCTGGAGGAAGGTAATGGAGATCTAATACACATGCTACATAGCTTCCCAACAGAGTATTCCTTTTAAAAAGAAATAATTAGATGAATACATTAGATTTTAAGCACTGATCTACCTATATACACCAAAGAATATTTAAGTAGAAATTTAAGCAGTAAGCCAGATATCATTAAGTCATTTGAGACATTTCTAACAGAAACCAACAGCATTCCAAAATGTTAATTGTCTAAAACCATTTTAAGATCCTTAAACATTGCAAAGTGCACATAAGGTTGATTGAACAAGTCAATTTAGATAAATGTATCAGATAAATAATGCTATCCTTATGGGAAATAACATGCTATACTCCAGTTATTAGGTTAACTTGGTATTTTAAAGTCATGGCAAAATGATGACAGAAATGGTGTGGCAAAGAGTCACTGACATTCAAGAAAATATCCTTCTCTTAAAAAATAACTGACAGTCCCCTGATGATGATATTGTGCTGTGATATAGAAAAATAGGCTATATCCTTTCTCCTTAAAGGTCTCATCTCCAAATATAGGCACACTGGGGTGAGGACTTCAACATATGAATCTGAGGACAACACAATTCAGTTCATAACACATGGATACGCAAAATGACCAAATAAACATAGTGTTAATTTTATGCTTCAAAGAAATCAAAATACAAGACAAGATGACTGGAATAGCATGTGTGTAAGAACTAAATATGTAAAAAAAATTAAAATTGGCCACAATGGGAACCAGATGTTTTGCCTATGGATGATTAGAAATTGCTTGCAAGCTGTTTTCTTTATTTTTACTTTTACTTTTAAAATTATACAGAAGTGGTTTTTTTTTTTTTTTTTGGCCTTAATATGGTAATAAATCCTAGATTAAGTCTAAACTGTATGAACCTCTGGGATATCAACCAGTCTGGACACGTTCACAGTTTGGTGGGATGAGTCTATAGGAATCCTATTTGCTTATGGAATTAAAGAAACTCTTGGGGTGGAGGGGAAACATTCCAGGAGGAGGAGTCATAGGCCATAAGCTTAATAAGTTAAAGAAAAGCTTATATTTGCAGGGGAAAGCATATTATGTGTCAATCAGAATTAACTATTAGCCTAGCCATCCATGAACTTACATTTACAGTATACATTTATGTGGTATACTGCATGAAAAAATCTAAAGGTGATAAGACAAAAGCAGAAACTATTTTATATACATACACCCTATCCAAATGTCATAATAATAGGAATGGAGACATTTTATTTCCATGTTTTAACACCTGATTGTAAAAATTTGGCTTCAGGAGGACTCCAGATGACTGTAACGGCATTGGCAGTGCCCAGTATACCATAGCTACCCAGAGGGAAAGGAAACCATGATAATGTTTGGAAAAGGTGAGTACCTGGTATATTCTCCAATGGCATCCACTGAAAACAGAAATTGTTTTCAGCTCTCAGCACGTGGGCCAGCATAGTTTAGGAAACTGATATCATCAAGCATTATCTCAAAGATGCCAGTGGTAAATGACTTGAGATATCTGTAGTTGGCATAACCAAATGACACAGTATGCCAGAAACACTTCTGATTTACACCTGTTTGACAAAGAACTATTAATGTGCCCCTTAGCACGCTGAAAAATTTCCCATTTTGGTGATCATGGTGATAAAATGTCACCAACCCCAGGGGTGGGGAAATTTTGAGGAAGCTGGAAGGTACCTCAGCAAGATAAGGCCATGAGTGAAAATGTAAATTGTGCTTTATGAAACTGTTGCATCACATTGTATTGTTGCGCTATATTTAGAGTACTAAAATATTTAAGGTGTTCTTAGCCACGTCAACTGGCTGATCAGTAAATTCTGCTAACAGTGACAAAGTAAAAGTTAAACAGAAAGTTCAATAGTTGAATGATTACTCTGTGTGTATGTTGGGCTAATATTCTTTCCAATAGAAACTTTAGTTTTAGTGCAATTCACTTTTTGGACATTTTAAGGAAGGCGCTGGATTTATCTGCGGGGAAAAGTGAAAATAATTGGAGTCAACCTACTTCACTGGAAAGGAGAGGCCCTCCTAGTATTTGTATGGGTCAACACCGGGAACATCAGTTAGAAACTAAGCCTGACTCCAGAAAAAGGTAGGGAGGGTTTCAGACATTTCAGATAAAATGAGAACTAGAAAAGCGTTCCTTTATTACCTTAGAGGCATGGCAGAAATCTAGGGTCCAGACTGACTTTATTTTCTAGATGACTTAAGGGTGTAAGTCACACCATGTCTGCAAATTCTCCCTGCTACAAATAATATTTCACTAAAATCAGACTTACACTCAGCACCTGCCACTATTATTTGGTGTTAGATTCTTTAAGTAAATATCAAAGAAATCGAGTGTATATGCACTAGGTTTCTAATCTCAGCACTACTGACATTTTGGGTCTCATAATTCTTTTGTTAGGGGGCTGTTCTTTGCATTGCAGGATTTTTAGCAGCATCCTTGGCCTCTATCCACAAGATACCAGTAGCACATTTCCTCCCTAACCCTGCAATATCTCTGGACATTGCCAAAATTTCCCCACAGTGGGGTGAATGGAGAGAACAGAAGCGTTGCCCCAGGTTGAGAACCACTGGCTTAGATAGAATAATGTGAATTTCTTGAAACAGGACTCCATGTACAGGCAAAATTTAGAAATCTCAAATACAACCTCACTTGTGTAGGCTCAGCCTCACTGTCTGGGCTTATAGCCAGAATTAAAATTAAGTATCTCCCAATTCCCCAAGACAATCAGGAAACACATTTTTCTACCTCCCTTTCCTCTACCCTGACACCATTTCTTTTGGACAATTAAACCACAGTACTTTAGATTCCTTAGAGGCAAGCTGCTGTGTAAATGCAAGGTAATACAGAGAGTGGCCAAGTACAATGAAAGAAACTATACTAAAAAGCTAACTGTCTAAATTGAGAAGTTGATGCTTATTAATGAATATTCATGGACATATTTTCATACTAATACACTGAAGTAATCTGTAGCAGATTAATTTGAAGCCGAAAGAGACACAGATTTTTGAAGCTCACAACATCGATCTTATGATGATGATCTATAACAATAACTGCATTTCTATCTTATAAAGTGAATGATATTATAATTTTAGAATGATGAATGCCAATGGCGTGGCTAGACGCACGTTTATTAATTTGATGTGCTTTAATGGAATTTTTCCCCTAAGGGTCCTGGTAGTAGGCAGCAGACTTCTAGTACATAAGAAATGGTTGTTCTTACTGTTACTTTTATCACGGAAAACACAATCACTGACTATACTTCAGCATCATCATAAATATTCAAATACTAATATTTCACTGCCCACTGGGGATTTGAGTTTGGTGATGAAATGCATCTTGTTGAATGGAAAGTTTCATTAACTTCAAGGATAAAGAAGAATGTGGCTATGTCTCCCCTGAAAAGACTACTCCTATTTAATTAGTTGTTGAACTGTAGGCTTGATTTCATTGTGAAAGGTAATGGGATAGTTAATTATACTATAAATTTATCTAGCTAATTTAATAATCTAGTTGATTTAAGGCTGATGCCTTAATCCTGATAAAAGTTAATAATAAATAACATTAATTTGGAATAGAGGGCTAGGTGAGGTCATAAGTATTTCTCTTGTGTCCACTAGCTCTCTGTCTCCCTTCCACTCGTATGTTCTTTGTCCCAGCCTCTGAACCAGTCTCGCTGGATCACATGCTGAAGTGTTCCTCATTTACCCATGGATTCATGCTAATCTTTCAGCTATTAAAGACTGCAGCCCATCTTTAGTAGCCCTTAACCCATTTTAATTTTAAAATTCAGTTTCCTAGATTTACCCACTCTGTGAAATTTTGCCTCGACTGCCTTAAGTATATTGAGTCTCTCCTCTGGTGGTTCTCTCCCACCTCTGTTCTACCACCTGCCTCACTGTAGAGCAACTTACCAGTTAATGTATTTGCCCCCCTGAGAACGTGAGCTCTTTAAGAACAGGACGCTCTCTCACTGATGCTTCCTAGTGAATATAGTGAACTAGCAGCGCCGATGCCATACAGACATTTACCGAATTAATGAATAAACCAATGAACAAATTTAAACTACTTTACAGTTAAAAACTACTATTACAGGAGATATTACAGTATGCAATTAGCATATATTTATTTACTTGTTTTCTTATCTGTATTCCCTCTCCTCTACCTGAACCGCCATCATCTCTCAGGTTTTTGAGGGGCACTGACCTTGTCTGTTTTTCACCTCATCCATATTTCCCATTTCACACCCAGTGGTTACCCAATAAATACTGACTAAAAGAAGAATCATATTGCTGGATCTTGATAATCCTGTGGAGTGAGAAGCTCATTACAAATAGACTGAAGCTTTAATCACAGAGGACACTTCAGGCAATATGTCTGACACCTGATACAATACATGGTACTCAGCAAATGGTTTGTAAAAACTCTAATACACAGTGAAGGAAAACAATTCTACAGTCTAGGTATGCCTGGGAATATTTGGGAGGGGAAGTTGATGGCAGGCAAGCAGAATTTGGAGATAAAAGTGCAAGAGGAGATGATTGATCCTGAATGGAGTAGGAGGGAAACAAAAACACAGGTAAAGTTCTGAATCTGGAGAAAAAGATGGTGATGTTTCATCTAAAAACTGCAAATGCCCTTCCATGGTGTTCTGTCTGTCTTAAGTGAAAGGCCACAGTCCTTGAAGATGGCCTACATCCTTCCATTACCTGGCTCCAGCCTAGCCCTCCACCTCATCACTATGCCAGGCCCTATGCTTCAGCCACACGCCCCTCCTTCAGCTCTTACATGTCCTCAGGGTCTTCATCTGTGCTGTTCTCTCTGCCTGTAGCCATCTTTTTCATCTTCCTTTCCTCTTTGTCTAATATTCAGATCTTGTTTTGGATGACACCTCATTAAGGAAAATGCTCCTAACTCCCTATATTAGGTTAGAGAGTAGCAAATTGTAGATAACTTATGAATTATTGTATTACATTAACACGTCTTGCTTACTAGACTATCATCCCATGCTGTCAGGCAAAGAATCTGTATTCTTTGCCATCGTAACTCTGACTCCCAATACGATAACTGACTCAAATTTTTTTAGCTGACTAAATGAATAAATACTGTGCTCAGATGAGAAAGAATGAAACATTAATACACATATTCATAGGGTGAGAAAAGCCAATGTATTTCATATTAGATACCCCTTTTTCCTTCATGGTGAAATAGTTGGATAGAGTTGAAAATATTCAGGAGAACAAGAAAATATAGCATCAGGTAAAATAGAGAATTTAATACAGAATAAACCAAGACCTAGTTAACACCCACAGATTAGCCGACACAGCATAAAGAACTCTGAGATCACCAGTGCACCTCTCCACTTTCTCTCTTGTCATACTGGACACATCCTGGTCCAGCTTGACAGATGAAATCTCTAAGCAATGTAAGCAGGGAATCACTTCCACAAGGAAAGCTATTTAAATTACAGAATACATTCACTACATTAGCTGACACTAACTCTCAGTGAATCATGCCCCATAAATGCTCAAAGTTTAAGTTTGTCTACCATCTACAACCTTGACTAACCAGAAGTACCTTACTTAAATCATTCCACAGATCATGAATTTCTATTATATTTCTACTGGTCAATATTACTGGGTTTAACTGGTATATTAACAAGAAGATTGAACATTTGCTAACCATTTCTTTCTTCTTTTATTCCTGGTGCCCCCTGGATAGGCAGGATGGGTTACAAAGCGACTGCTAATCTTTTCTTACCATTTATCATCCCAAATTCGTTGTAAACAATTTACAATTACATGAAACCACGCAAATAATTTTAATTTAGTAAACTGCTAATATCCAATTTATAGAAGATATTTGAAACAAAATAAATTATTTACAATCACACAACCTAACCTTTTATGACCTGAAGTAACTAAATTGTATGGAGGAAAAAAACATATAAAACAAAATATTCACATTTTATTTTATTCTTAGATGTGCTTACTTTACCCCCATATGATAATAAAGGATTAAAAATGTTAAAATTGTACAGTGGCTTACTCATATAAGGTGATTTATACACTTACATCTGATTGCATGCCACTCTTACAACACTTATAGAAATAAGTATTAGCATAATTTTATCCAAGTTAAAAAAATCAGTTGTTGCTAACTATAAGATTATACCAACTACAGTTAATGAAATAACAAAGACCTTCTTTACTCATCCTATTGCGGGCACATTGATTTTCCGAGAGATTCTAGAGTTGTCACTAGTGACCTCAAGGATAGTTAGATTTCTCCTTTACACGACTCTGTACTTCACCCTAGCTCATTTGTGAGACAGGGCTGTAATCCAGGTATCCCAGAGTCCCAGGTGCTAAATTTTTATAAAATAGAATCATATAAATAGAAAGGAGTTTTGTGTTTTGTAATCAACATGAACATTTTATTACTAATATATATTTTCTTTCAGAAATATACTATGAAATGAGTTCGTATATGGTTGTTAATGTTCAGAATGTTATCTTGTAACATTCAGAACAGCCTATATAACCCCTGTCCCCCAAGGGCCATTATGCAATTAATATGCTTTGACTTTTGTTGTTCTTTTTTTCTCTCCCTTTCATGATTCTTGTTTTCTATCAAGTTCTTCTAATGGACAAAGTTTTACTCTCTTCTGCATGCACTTTTTGGAAACACATAAGAACACAAACGGTCTGTGCACTTGGCAGAAGATGACACAGCCATCACTAACCCACACCTACATGCTTCTATTGGAAAATTAAATCTTAACTAAGATGCTTTGTCCCACTCAGAGTGTTACTCAAAGCCTGCCCACAGACCATATCTATCAGAATCAGACAGAATAACTGTTAAATAGATACGTGTTTAAATCTCACCCAGAAATGGAATTACCTGCAGGACAAGCATTTAAAACTGGTCTCTGATGAATTTTTTAGACACTCAGTTTGAATGATCACTAAGAAAAGATAAAACATTATTTTCAATAAAAGCATTTTTAGATGAAAATGTGTTTTCCAAGATGAAAAATATGAGTCCAACAGCATATTAAAAATATTCTTCTAAAATGGTGTATCTTTTTGTCTTGCACAGGGTAGACCTGTGATATCATGGACAAAAGCCACAAAACTTTCAGGGTAGCATGTCAGAATTAGGGAAATGTTGGCAGAGTTACAACTATGACATTGTATAGCCCGTTAAAGTTTTCAGCGCCCATACATTTTTCTGCCTTGATGCATAAAACTTAAAAACAATTTTATGAGCTAGGTAATGCAAGTATTTTCATTTCCACTTTTCAGATAATCAAACATTGGTATTAAGAATTGAATGATACCTCCATTTCCTAATTTGATGTCCCCACACATCAGAAGCACTAGATTTTATTATCACTGCTGTTTGCTTCAGCACAGTTCTGAAGCACTGAATGGAGAACTGGGAAGGAAGTAGGTTTTTTTTTTCCTTTCTTACTTAACATAGATACCTTCCTCTAGCCCCCATTGCCTTTTAAATGGAATGAGGTTTCTACTTCCACAAAGTAATCACAGAACGGCAATCAAGGAGTGATAATAAACATTACTACATTTAAAGACCTTCAGGATTATAAAATAGGAGGATAAAAGAGAGGAAATTAAGGCCTAAAGGAGACCAGAAATCTTTTTCTTAAATTATAGATTCACGGAAAAAAGTTTATCTGTTCTTAAAACTCACAACTCCTTTCCTAGCTGCTTTTCATTGTAAACTTCTCTCAGCCCTTTTTAAACCTAAGAACCCATCCAGTTAAAAAGGGAACCCTGTTTTCTCGTTTGTTTGTTTGTTGTTGTTGTTTTTGCTCTTAAGAATTTCTTCTGTTATCTCACAAGCACAACTGTACTTGTTGAATTTTATCCCAAATTTCTAGACGTTTTATCGTAGGAGTACGTATGAAAACATACAGGACAGCAATTTGAAAAGTGTAGTGATATAATAGTTTGTTCATCTATATAATTAAGCATATACTAAATTGGTTGCTTCAAAACATATCACATTAAGGTGCATTGATCCTTATGTGATCTTCATTTATGGCCAATTCTTGAACAAGATGGTAAAGAGGCGAATAATCAATCATTTCAGAAACTCAGACACTGAAAGGCCTCCCAGTCAGTAACTGTGCCTTTGATGTCAGCATGAAATTATATCTTGTAGGTATTTGCTATGGAGGGGAGGCTAATAGCTTGTGTCAGTGAACACTGGTTATCTTAGTGCTTAAGGAAATCACCCTTTTGCTTATTTCTCTGAGTGAGCGCTGATGATTACTGTGGCGTGCATTTTGGGGGATAAGAGCAGCAAGGAATCTGCTTTTGCTGCTGGTAACAAAATGAAAGAATAGCACCCTCAGGCAATGGAGCAACGCTGGTGTAATGGATGGAGTCTCTAGAAAAAATAAAGATGAGGAAGATAATAGAAGGTGCTGTTAAAGAGCTATTAATTTAGCAAGGATCTAACTTTATGTAAATGAGAACTGAATATCCAGGGGCAAATCGATTGTCAAACTAATGGGACGTAAGCTTCTCAGCCCCTCATTTCTATAGACTCCTTCTGAGAAAGGCTCTATCAATATTTAACATAATTACATACTTTTGTAAAATTTGCAAAAGTATTTTGCACCTTTTTAAAAATAACAATTCCCCTTCCCCACATCGCAGACTTCAGTGATCCTTAGCTTGTAGCTTCCTGTGGACACACTCCATGAAACAGTAAATTAAATGACCATTTCCAGTTATTCCAGGAGAAGACCTATGAACTTCATATATTTATAAGATTTGAGCTCTCATCTCTTTGCAGCTTTGCAGGGCAACTGTAGACTTTTTGAAAAAGTAAAAATAACTGAAAGAAGTAGGCGTTACACTTGTCATTCAGAATGTACCTTGGACATGGACTGTCAAAAGCTCTTGCCATTTGTCCTTCACCTTCATCAGTGGTGAGCCTCTCTCTCTGACGAGAGGTCACACGCAGCAGCATCTGTAGGCAGCCCTGGCATATTCTGGGACTAAAGTAATGATGTGTAAACATGATCCTCAGGGCCAGCAAAGACTCATGACTAACTCTTCCAAATTGTGCCAGTGAAGGCAGTTTAGTTATAGGAATCTGTTAGAGATGTTTGGATTTCTGAATGAGACTAGTAATTAGGGGGCCAAAATTCACACTATTGGAGATTGGAGCACAATGAATAAGCTGATGACCACGTGGCTTCTCTTCTCTCCTCTGGAGTCTCTTTGGCCTATAACATTGAGTAGACTTAGAACTATGCCTTCATATTTATATTGTGACGTTTATGTGCAGATTCACTGTTTGGTGACAGTGTCTTTCTCTTTCTGCAAGCTTAGCCATGGTGACCTCAAAATATAAGATGCCAAGAACAAACAGAATTAATACAAGACTAGAGGTAAGGAGCCCAAATTTCGTTAAAAAGATACAGTAAGGTCAACAGCCAGACTCTGAAATTAGTTTTGCAAAATATGAGCCTGCAAGCTGATTAGTCACTGTAAGTGTTAGAGCAGACAGGTAGCTAGACATGAGCAGAGAAAGGGGTACACAGGCCAAATGGCAGAAACTGGGCAGAAAGGAGAGACACAGGCCCAATGCAGGGAACCACACATCATATAAACACCAGGAGTCCCTGGGCAGAGAAAGAAAAGCAGGAACCTCTGGGATGATAAGTGGTCACAACTTCTGGAGCGATGAGCAGCCTGGAGGCTGATAAAAGAATGGTGGGAAAAGGCAGGAATCTCCAGAGTCCAAATGTTACCTTTTGCTCATTATGCCCTCATTTCAATAAAATTAGCTTTGCAGATTAGAAGTACCCAGCATGCACAGATGCCATGACACTTCCAATCCAGACTATATAAGGACAAAAATCCCTCCTCCCTTCGGGAATGTGGAGTTGGGGTGAAAATCAGGGAATACAACCCCAAACCCTTCCTTCCCCAGTGAATATTCGACCCATCCATTTTTACACTCTGTGTAACCAACCTGCCAAAGAAGCTCAGGGCAGCTGCTCACCTGCGCCTGCCCGCTCTCCCTTTGACAGTGTACTATCTATCCCTTAATAAGTCCTCACTTTACTCTCTTAACCTCTGCATCTTGTTTCTGAATTCTTTCTGGGACGGTCCAAGAACCCAGACACTGGTTACATCCAACAGCAACATAAGCAAGTCTTTTAGTTACTGTCTTAGAGAGAGTAATGCACTTTCAAAGATGTCCAGGGCTAATCCACATAACCTGTGGGTATATGTCATGGTATAAAGGAGGCTGTGCAGATGTGATTAAATTAAAAGATCTTGAGATGGAGAGATTACATTGGATTCTTAGGTGGGCCCAATGTAATCACATGGGTTCTTAAAAGAGGAAGGCAGAAGGGTTAGAGTCACTGAAGGAGATGTGACAACAGAAGCAGAGGTTGGAATGATA
Organism: Camelus bactrianus; assembly: GCF_048773025.1. Classification (NCBI taxonomy): domain Eukaryota; kingdom Metazoa; phylum Chordata; class Mammalia; order Artiodactyla; family Camelidae; genus Camelus; species Camelus bactrianus. Next base: position 45,054,756 of record NC_133550.1, on the reverse strand, counting down.
CAATTGCTGGAAGATGGCCAAGGGCCAAGGAACAGGCGATCTCTGAAAACTGGAAAAGGTAAGAAAAGGGATTTCTCCTTTCAGCTTCCGGAAGGAATGCAGTTTGCAATTTGTCCCCATTTGACTCATTTAGAACTCCTAACCCCTAGAGCTTTAAGACAAACTTGTGTAGCTTTAAGTCACTAAGTTTGTGGTAATTTGTTATAGCAGCAATTAGACACTAATATGGTGGTTGTACAACCTGGCATTACCATTGGCTTTAGTAGGTCTTCAATTTCAAACTTTTTCAGTATTTCTTTTCATTCATTTAAATACTTAACTTTCATTTTTTTTTAAAGAATTATGGCTAATAGTTAAAAGTAATTGCATATGATTTGTAAGAAACAAGAGTAAGTGACTAATAATAATGATATGTTTAGAAACACTGAAAGGCATTTATTTATTTTTAAGGTACACAGTAGAATTAGACATATGTATGTAATTCACATTGTATGAAATTTAAACAAAAATGAAGAACAATGTGATCACATAATATATTAACTTTTATATTAAAATAGAGAATTATATATAATTACATAATTGATAACTATGTATAATTATACACTGTTCTGCCTAATAAAATTTTTTAAATTTCATTTTAAAAATCAAATGACAAGAAAAACTAGTGAAATTTTTAAAAAGGACTCAATAGAAATATTTTAAATATCAGTATCATTAATATACGTAAATAAATATACATATATCTACATAAAATTGTAGAAGTGGTACAAAAATCAAAAGTGAAAAAGCAAAAATAAAACTAAGAAATCTTTAGATTCAGGCAAATCCTTATTTCTGTCAAAACAGCAATATATGATAGTGCAACTTCAACGTAATTTCTCAACTTGTTGTGCTTCAATTCTATTGCCTGTATTCTATGGACTTTTAGCAAGGAAGAAAAGTATATTTGAGGAGATCATAAAAAAGGATTATTTTTTCTTCAGATTTAAAAAAACCATAGTGAAATACTTCAAACTGATCTACCAGGCACAAAGACACGATACTCTTCTGAAGAAGCAGCAATATCAGTGAGCGTAGTTAATGAACCTCCTGACCAGAGAACAGGAGCTGACAAAGTCCACTCTCACAAAAGCGTCACAGATGTGCTGTTTAAAATGGTGCACATGTTTACAGGCAGCCGGCTTTAAAGCCAAACGTGATCTAAGAATTAACTCCCTTAATATGAAATGATGTTTGTCAGTTTATAACGGCAGTTTAATAGGCCTCTTCTTTCTTGGCACTTCTAAGATCTGCCCCATTTCTAAACCCTCAGAGCCAAATATCCAGACTAAATTTAGCTAATCTCACTCTTTGGCATATTTTAATTATGCCTTCCCCTCCAAAATAATCCTTTGCTACTAATTCTAATTATTGAGCCAAAACCAATCAACTTTGTTAGGTGTTTCAATTATTTCAGCTGTTTACTCAATTTCGACCTTGCTTCCAACACTCACTGGTTCAAGAGAGTCTTTCCCATTCTTATTACTCATTTCAAGCTGCACTTGATGGTCCATCAAGGATAACAGCATTTAAACAACATCTCAGACTTGACTGCCCACTACATTAGTTCTAATTAAGCACATTTTCTTTCAGGCTGATTTGTTTTATATTTCTTGACATCATGGGAAAACATCAGAAAATCCCCAACATGTAATCTGATAATCCTAATCACTCCATGCAATGGATTTTTTCTCTCGCGGACAACAGATGGAATAGGCAGACCGTGACTATTACGTACTGTTCTTAAGCAAAGTATGCCAAGGTATCTGCCAGTTCTGGAGACTGACACACATCTACAAGCAGTATCTACAAATCCCGTGTTTAACTACTTTTGCCTAGAAACCAAGATGGGTTTTTTTTTCTTTCCGTATTATTTCTATAAATATGAAAGTTGTTGTTTATAAACATGCCAAACAATGTAAATAGAGTGACAGAAGCTCACTATTGGGGTCACCATTCCCACTGTGAAAAAAGTTATTTTAAAAATCTGAACTGCATTTCTTTTCTCTCATCCACTGCCCTCCCAACCCTGTCACCACTTTCCACACACACACAAACATCTTTCAGATGAGTTCCAGTCCATATTTGCAGACCTTCTGCTAGAGATAGCATATATGTTCTGTTTATTTTAGAATTTCTCAAACTGCCTAACAAAGGACCTTACATATATTATGAACTCAGTAAATATTTGCTGTGTAATGCCATTTCAGGAACAATTATTAAGTAAGAGGCAATGAAACAATAAATAATGCTTTTTAGACTTTTTAAACTTACATTTGAATTACATGCCTAGAATTAAAGAAACATGTCTCATAATAGCATTACTAACCATCTATGTTATTAGGTACTGCTTAGAACAAACTAATTATAAAATACTCTCTAGAAATGTTTACATTAAAATAGTGGAATATCCTCAAGGGTTTATCTTGCTTCAAATGGATACAAAATAATGGACACATTTGTACTAGCCAGAGTTGACCAAAATGATTTCTTAGAGCTTTAAATAAGAATAAGACTACTCCACAAACAAGTTAATCAAAATGACCAAGAAGTAATAACTACTTATTGATAATTAAAATTAAAACTTTTTCAGTTATTCATTCAAAAAATAGTTACTGAGATCAACTATGTGCCAGGCACTATTAACTAGGTGAAATTTGTGAACAGAATAAAGTCCCTGCTGTCATGGGGCTTACATCCTAGTGGCAAGAGACAAATAGATAGATAATGCGTTATAGAGAAAAATAAAGCAGAATAGGGGATGAGGAGCAACTGTCAGCGTTTTGAGTTGATGCTAGGAGATCTTAGTAGGTAAGATGATGGTAAATTGGATGATTTGGGAAGCTGTGGAAATAAGGGAAAGTAGCCCAAATCTAGAACAGTATGTAAGGAAAAACTAACAGGGTATTATAACTGTATGATAATAAAACCTGAGAAAGGGAAAGTCGAAGATGACTCCTTGGAAACATAAAGGTTATTGAAGAATCAAGAGTTGATACTGAGAGGAGGATCAGAGAATCATTCCCAGGGATGGGAGGTTTAATGGGATTCCTGGACAGCTAATATGTGTGCTGACATACAAAACTGGTGTTTTACTCCTATCTGGAAGGTCTGGTGAGTAAAAGACAGGTGGGCTAGCTACTTTATCATGGAACTAAAGAGCAGTGGACATTTTTCTCTTGGTGGGGGCATGAATTTGAAAATATTCTCCCAACAGGGATTATAAATATTTCTCATGGATCTGATGTGAGCCATTCACATAAAATAAAAGTTGTTTGTCAAGTCCTGTCAAAGGAGATTTAATGGGGAGGCATAAAACCTTAGTGGAAAGAAAATGAAGGTAACACAGGATATAAGAAATAGATTCACAGACATAGAAAACAAACTTATGATGGGAGGGATAAATTAGAAGTTTAGGATTTTCAGATACTAACAACTATGTATAAACTGATAAAACAGTGAGGTCCTACTGTTTAGTCAGGGAACTATATTCAGTATCTTGTAATAACCAATAATGAAAAAGAATATATATATATATGTATAATTGAATCAATATGCTATACACCTGAAACTAACAATATTGTAAATCAACTATATTTGAGTAAAAATAAAATAATAGAACAAGTAACAAACAAAATAGAAAATCTTGACCCTTGTTTAGTGAACAGCAGATGACAGACTCCCTTTGCTAGGGGTGTGGGGGGGCCTTCTGACCTATCTATGGTAAAATGCTCATGGAACAATGAGTCAATATCAAACGTAGTGCATGACAATGCAGGATCACTCTGTCTGTACTTACCCAGTCAGAAGGATTCTTCCTTTTTCTCTCCTTCTTCTCTTTTCTTTCCAAGTTCAAAACATGAAAGGGTCACAAACAGAAGTTAAGAAGATATGGCTGAATGGGACCAGTGGAAGAGCCTAAATGAGGAAAGAATGAAGAAGGTAATCACACCCTCCTTATTCAATTTCTGGCTTCTTACCTGGTGCAGGCTGAAACCAGCACATTGCAAAAGCCTTAGCTTTGAATCAAGTTCAGAATTTTGATTTTGATCCAAGATTGGTCATTTTAATTAGTAAAGTGAGACTAATTTTATAAACTAAAAGGACTTTTAGACTTATTCTCTAAGAGAAAAATGACAAAATTTATGGTACTTGCTCAAGGTTTCACCTGAGGCAATGGAAGAAATATCCCCGCTACAGGGAATTAAAAAGAGACTGCAAGACAAACATAGATATTATATATACACACACATATATATACAGATACATATAGATACATATATATAGGAGCAGATATATCTCTATATATATTTAATAAAGAAACTTGTATTTTGATTCTTCTTCCTAACATGTGTATTATTCCTGTAGCAGTATTAAGAAAATTTGATAAGCTATTACTTGTCTTTAACATTGTTCTTAATAAACTTATTGAATAGGATGGAATCAATGATAATAAAACTCCTTTTATCTAAGGAGGTAAAAGATCTGTACTTGGAAAACTATAAGACACTGGTGAAAGAAATTGAAGGTAACACAGATGTAAAGATATAACCTGTTCTTGGAATCGAATAATTAATATTGTTAAAATGACCATAGTACTCAAGGCAATCTATACATTCAATGCAATCTCTATCAAAATACCAATGGCATTTTTCACAGAACTAGAACAAATAATTTTAAAATTTGTACGGAAACACAAAAGACCCTGAATAGCCAAAACGATCTTGAGAAAGAACAGAGCTGGGGGAATCATGCTGTCTGACTTCAGCCTATCCTATACAGCTACAGTAATCAAAACAGTATGATACCGACACAATAACAGGCACATAGATCAATGGAACAGAATCAAAAGCCCACACACTATGATGAATTAATCTATGACAAAGGTGGCAAGAATATACAATGGAAAAGAGACAGGCTCTTCAGTATGTGATGCTGAAAAAACTGGACAGCTAAATGTAAAAGAATGAAATTAGAGAATATACAAAAGTAAACTCAAAATGGATTGAAGATCTAAATGTAAGATGGGATCTTATAATACTCCTTGAGGAAAACATAGGCAGAACACTCTTTGACATAAATTGTAGCAGTATTTTTGTATCCATCTCCTAAAGTAAAGGGAAAAAAAGCAAAAATAAACAAATGAGACCTAATTAAACTTATAAGCTTTTGCATAGCAAAGGAAACCATATGCAAAACAAAACAACCTACAGAATGGGAAAAAAAATTTGCAAATGATGTGACTGACAAAAGCTTAATTTCCAGAATATAGAAACACCTCATACAACTTTACAACAAAAACCAAACAACCCCATACAAAAATGGGCAGAAGACCTAAACGAGCAATTCTCCAGTGAAGACATACAAATGGCCATTAGGCACATGAAAAAATGCTCAATATTGCTAATTATCAGAGAACTGCAAATCAAAACTACAATGAGGTATTACCTCATACCAGTCAGAATGGCCGTCATTCACAAATCCACAAATGACAAATGCTAGAGAGTCTGTGGAGAAAAGGGAACCCTCCTTCACTACTGGTGGGAATGCAGTTTGGTGCAGCCACTGTGGAAAACAGTATGGAGATTCCTCAAAAGACTTGGAATAGACTTCCCATATGACCCAGGAATACCGCTCCTGGGCATATATCCAGAAGGAATCCTACTTCAACATGACACCTGCACCCCAGTGTTCATAGCACCACTATTTACAATAGCAAAGACATGGAAACAGCCTAAATGTCCATCAACAGATGACTGGATAAAGAAGCTGTGGTATATTTATACAATGGAATACTACTCAGCCATAAAAACTGACAACATAACGCCATTTGCAGCAAGATGGATGTTACTGGAGAATGTCATTCTAAGTGAAGTAAGCCAGAAAGAGAAAGAAAAATACCATATGAGATTGCTCATATGTGGAATCTAAAAAAACAAACAAAGCATAAATACAAAACAGAAATAGACTCATAGACAGAATACAAACTTGTGGTTGCCAAGGAGGTGGGGGGTGGGAAGGGATAGACTGAGATTTCAAAATTGTAGAATAGATAAACAAAATTATACTATATAGCACAGAGAAATATATACAAGATCTTATGGTAGCTCACAGAGAAAAAAAGGTGACAATGAATATATATATGTTCATGTGTAACTGAAAAATTGTGCTCTACACTGGAATTTGACACAACATTGTAAAATGATTATAAATCAATAAAAAATGTTAAAAAAAAAAGTCCACATATGATAAACGTTCGAAAGGGTGTGGAGAAAAGGGAACCTTCCTACACTGCTGGTTGGAACATAGTTTGGTACAGCCATTAGGGAGAACAGTATGGATATTCCTCAAAAAACTAAAAATAGACTTATATGATCCAGCAATCTCACTACTGAATATATAACCGGAGGGAACTCTCATTTGACAAGATACATGGACCTCAATGTTCATAGCAGCACTATATACAATAGCCAAGACATGGAAGCAACCTAAATGTCCATTGACAGATGACTAGATAAGAGATTGTAGTATATTTATACAATGGAATACTACTCAGTGATAAAAAAGAATAAAATAATGACATCTGCATCAACATGGATGGACCTAGAGATTATCATTCTAAGTGAAGTAAGCCAGGAAGACAAAGAAAAATACCATATGAGATCACTCATATGTGGAATCTTAAAAAAAAAAAAAAAGTGAACTAATGAACTCAGCTACAAAAGAAACAGTCTCACAAACACAGTGAACAATCTTACAGTTACCTAGGAAAGGGGCTGAATTTGGGTGCTTGAGATTTGCAAATGTTAACCACTGTACATTAAAATATATAAAAAACAAATGTATTCTACATAGCACAGGGAACTGTATTCAATATCTTGTGATAACAATAACTTTAATGAAAAAGAATATGAAAATGAGTATGTGTGTGTATACATATATATACATGCATGACTTTGCTGTCCACCAGAAATTGACACATTGTAACATACTATACTTCAGGGACATTATGCTGTCCATCAGAAATTGACATGTAACTGACTATACTTCAATTTAAAAAAAAGGGTATCATACTGTTATTTGACAACTATGCTTTTCCATCAGATATATTATTGTAACATGGCTTGAATGACTATATTAACAATCAGTGATCCATTTTCGTGGGGGATAATTAGGTTTATTTATTTTTGGAGGAGGTTAATGCATGTTAAGCATGCACTCTACCACTTGAGTTATACCTTCCCCATCCTTGACTGTTTTTTGTTCTTTGTTACAGATGGCTTCATTATAGAATAATCCATAAACAAATCAGACATTCTCTTGTGTGCACCTCTTACAAATGAAAAAATGTATACGTTTATTCCATTCCCCCATTTACTATACTGAAGGATTACTGGCACATACTATTTCCACCTGGGTGTGCATGTGTGTAAGTATTTCTATGGGTTTTCCACAACTATATAAAAGCTTCGTGGATCATACACTCTAAAAAGTCAAAATGTAAAAAAATAATTCTTAATATTTAAAATTAAGGAAAATAATAATACTCTGTTTTGATGTGATATTATCTGTTAAAGCTGAAGGTAAATAAAGGGAACTGATGTATTCTTTCCTCCATATTCTGAGAAAGTTTACAAAATTGTATTTTATGAAGAAAATTAAAATATACTATATCTCTTTATTCAAGGCATTTTTTGACATGGGGATGGTTGGTTCATGAGGATCCCTTAATGGTTTTTACACTGTAAAAACACTAAAAACTCTTCCACTGAGCAAGGAGATAGGAAAGTTCTGGCTTCAGTTGATAATTTTGTGATCCTATGCTAGGTACCAATTTTAGGAATAATGATTCTAAAAACTTTATTTTAGGATTACCTATCTATATACATAGGAGATTTTGTGCTTCTGAAGTTCCAGTAGCATCAATGTAATAAGCCAAAAATGAGAAATCTATTTTTAAAGGAATAGGAGATTTTGAAAAAGAGTTCATCTGGGTAGAAAAATTTTCCAGTAAGGTGATGCTGCAATTCTAGAACACTATATTATAAATACACATTATACTAAGCCATTTTACTTAGTAGAGAGCTTTAATATTGAATATATGTCAAGATCCTTAAGTACTATTTTACCAGGTGGCATTATATAGTATAAAATTATAGAGAACAGTGCTATGGAGGAACAGTGAGGAGAACAGAAACTAGGTAATAAAAGAAAACACTGTATCTGTTATTGAAGGGATACAAGTCAATATATGGCTTCCTGAATACTCTTACTGTTTGCAATCAAAGGCATATGGCAGTTGTCAAATAAATACTTATTGGATTATAATAATTATTTGAATTTTAAAATACAAATCATCTCTCTGGCAAGCTTTGTCAGATGACTCTGATATTTTTCCAGCATGCTTACTTATAAAGAAAGGAATAACATATTTGAAGAAGGAGAGGACAAAAAGATAATTCCATCTTTATCAGAATTTTAAAAATTCAGGAGAATTTGGACATTTTCATGGAAATATATCTTGGATAAAAATATAAAGAAAATGAATATTACACAGAGGAATGCATCAAGTGTATTTCTGTGAGTCCAACGTAGAGACCTCAGAATATAAAGTATTATAAAATATATATAAAAATTTTAATGATTATTTCAAAATTGTGTTTCTAACAAGACATGTTGACTACAGAAAAATGAGGGAACTTAAGGAAGAGACAAATATCAAATACTATATATATACACATACACACGCACATACATATAACTGGTTGATTGCACTGATGCATCCAACTAGTGAGTTGACCATATCTAGCAACCTTTGCCTTGTAACTTAATCGTCCTCTTGCCCATTGACTCTTGGCTGGCCTTGTGGTTTTTTTAGCCAACAGAATATGCTACTTTACTAGCGAAAATGATGGTGTGCTACTTTTGAGCTTGTATGCTTCTATTTACCCTCCCGAAACTCTGAAATCCACCATAAGAACAAGCGTAGGGATGGATTTCTAGAGGTGGAAAGACCAAGTGAAACAGACAAGTCATTTCAGCTTAGCTCATGCTAGACCAGTCAGGTACTAGCCAGCCTGCTAGCTGACCACAGAAACATATGCCTAGCTAAGAGCATCCAAACTGGCTCAATCAGCCGATCCACTCAACTAATCTCAGATTCCTGAAAAGTAATAAATAGTCGTTATTTGAAGCCACCAAGTTTGGAGGTGGTTTATAACAAGACAATATTGTTGTAATAGATAATATACAGCAAGTAGGTAATTTACCACCCAAACCAGGAGTTTTGAAAATGAAAGGGGCTACTATCAGTTTATACTGAGAAAGCAGACATAAGTTGGCCCTGCCCAAGTATAACCAGGCATGTAGTCATTTTATTTATATAGAATTCAGTATCAGTCATTATCCAAAGCTTTTTTTTTTAAACTTATGATGTTTATGTTTTGTTTATTGGGATATAGGGTTATGAAAAATGTAGAAAAATAAAATAAACTATTACCATACCTTTAATAATATGTGTATTCGTCTTTTAGTTGTAAAGAATAGAAATACAACTCAAAATGACTTACAAAATAAAGACATTTATAATCTTGTATAAAGAGTTAAGGTTGGTTTGGTTTACTCGCTCAATGATGTCACAAAAAATAATAAACAAGCAAATAACTTAAACCTGTTCTTATTATAATCTTCCTTATCTCAATAAATAACATTATCATCTGTCCAATTCTCATAACAATTTTTCTCTTTCTCTCATTTTATTCACCAGCAAACCCTGATGTCTGAACCACTGAAATATATAGAGAATCTGACTATATTTTACTAGATCCATTACCATCTTGATCTAAAGCACCATCCTCTCCTGCTGAATTACTGCAATAGCCTCCTAATCTATCTCTCTACTTCAAACCTTATGTCTCTAAAGTCTATTCTTAACTACAGAGTGATCTTTTAATATCGAAAATCAGATCATGCCCCATCTCTACTGACAGCCCTCCACTCCCTGTCCATTTAATTAAGTTACATGTTCTAATATTGTGTTGTACATTTCAGTAGTCACTATTCATATGTGGCTACTGATAACTTGGTATGTGCCTGGTTCAAACAATGGTACATTTTAAGTATAAAATACACTTTGAATTTGAGAGACTTAGTATGACAAAAAAGAATGCAAATCATCTCATTAATAGCCTATAATAATGTTGATTAAATGTTTAGAAGATAACGTTTTGCATGTATTGGATTAAATAAAATATATTACTAAATTAATTTGGTTTTATTTTACTTTTTTATGTGGCTACTAGAAACTGTAAAATTACATACGTGTCCTGCAATGTATTTCTATTGGCTCCTAATACCACCCTGCGTTAATCTCTCACTATGCTCCTCCTTTTTGTTCACTGCATCCAACAACTTGGGTAATATACTTTTGTGTTCCTCCTACTGTCACAGAAACACCAAAGATGCATCTACTTGGTAATTTTTAGGGGCAATTTTAAGTTTCGTGTTAACAAATAAAATGTGGAATTTTCTTAAGAAAACACTACATTATTACCATAAAATAAGGCAAAAGTGAGTATTTATTAGAATTAAAAAGAATTCACAACAAATTATAATTCTTAAAAAGCTGAAAAATACCACAGACATCAGAAACTCTAGATGCTACAGTAATAAATGATATTATGGACACCATAATCTGTAACATTATATTGTCTCTGGCCTTTCACAAAGAAGTATCCACTAGCAATAGAATTATTTCTGAAAACTATTTCTGTGTTGGTATGGCTAGCCATAACATAACCATAAATGGAAGTGATTGAGAATTATGTATGTATATTCCACCAAACTCATATCATATATAATCATATTAAATGTATCCTCAGCTCAGCTTCTATTTAGCTACTTTTCCAGAAATGTGTGTGGCACTTGGACACCACCCTACAAAAATAGGAGTATAATGGAGGAGAATTTGAAGTTGATAGATAGTGACCTTACCCAATTGAATATAATAAAAATCTAATAACTGAAACTTTTACAAAAACATGTGACCATATGATTATATCCCTAGCTTCATAGTAAATACTCTTCTGAGGTCTTCAGATGAGTAATGCCCTCATCTTCTTCAACTCCTCATAAATATCACCTTCCCAATGAGGCTTACCTTGGAAAACCTATTTAAAATCACTACCATCTATAGCTTTCCTGATGTGCCTTACTCTGCTTTATTTTTTTCTAGAGACTTACATACTACAAAATTTGCTTTACTAAGTTTTTTTTGGTTGGTTGATCATCCCCCAAAATTACTGGAATGCAAATGCCATGATAACAAAGACTTTTACACCTTTCCCCCCTCCCACCCATGCTTTCCCAAGGCTTTGAATCATGCCTAGAGCAAAGTAACTACTCAATAAATGTGCATTCAATGAATGAAGAAGCCAGAGGCTCTCATCTTTCTGCTCTGCCAACCTCATTGGTCTTCAGATTTTTCTCTTAAGTTTGCAAGATGAGGCAGCAGACATTCTCTCTTCAAAGTGGGTACTAAAGCAGGACCAGGAAGTTTTCCTTCTTGGTTCTCCTTTGAATTTGTCAACATTCTCTAGGATAGACCATGTACTCAAGCACAAAAAAAGCCTCAACAAATTTAAGAGGACAGAAATTATTTCAAGCATCTTTTCTTGACCACAATGGCATGAAACTAGAAGTCAACCATGGTGGCAGGGGTGGAATAGAGCAAAAAACAACTGCATGGATGCATGGAGACTAAACAACGTGCTGCTTTGCATTTGTCTAACTCATTAATTCTTGCTTTAACATTGGCCATTTTCTTCATTATGTTTTCCTGTCATTAATTTTAATTTTCCTTTCCTAGCATTGTTTTGAATGCCTAAGTTATTTTCCCTTCTTTTCTTTTTCAGTAGATATATGTACTGAGTTTATAAATTTTCCTCTGAGGACTGTTTAGCTGCCCCATCCATTTTTCTATGTCAGGCTTCAATTGTCATGATTTTAAAGAGTTTGCAATTTGTGACTGAATTTTTTCTGTAATTTCTGAGTTGCTTAAGGAACAGTTTCATGTTTTGTTTTGATATAATTTGTACATGAATAGGACATTTTTTTTCCTATATTTTTCTGATGTATAGTTCTACTACATTGTGATCAGAGAACCTGGTCAAATATTCATATTTTTAGAATATATGGGGCTAGGTTTTTTTTTGGCCTAATAAATGGAAGTTTATCATGAATGCTTCATCTACAGTCATATTTTTTAAAATATTGCTGCATTTCTTAACAAAACACATAATTTATTCCAGTTGGATTTATTAATTCCATTAAGCTACACATTCAAATAATCCTGCCTAAAACTAGGTATCACTAAAACAGATGAAACTTAAAATTGGCATCATTGGAATATTAGAATGCTCTAATTATCACTATAAACTAATTCACTTAACATCTTATTATAAGTAAAAAGAATTAAATTAAGAATTTTCTTCTGTTCATCACCTAGGAATATAAAAGTGAAAAATAGGTAAAATCTATTTATGCAATATTTTATCAATTCATTTATAAAGAAGAGTAAGATTTTTTTTTTACTTATATCACATCTGCCAAAGTATCCTTTGAAAATTGTCACTAAACTCATTCAACATGTCTATTTAAACATTAAGTAAAAGTGTATAATGGCTTTGGTCTAACTGATTCAGTGAAAGTTTGATCCAAAGGATAAACTGGGAAAAGGGCCATTGGATTGTTTCTTTACCTTTTCCCATAAAATGCAAATTATTTATCATGAAAATGTATGAGATTACCACAAGTATAATTAAGATTATTATAATTCAATACTCAAATTTTAGGATTTAAACTGAAAACTAAAAAAATCCAATTTTCTCTATTTCTTTAATGATAAATTTGATCTAATTTCTCAGTCTTTGTGATGCAGTACTTTGTCAATACTGTATTATGTCTTATTTATTTCTGAAAAGGCAAAGCCAACACAAAGAATACTTCTGTACTTTTATTTGTTTGTTTTTAGCTGTATGTCAGATGTATATAATTTTCTCTGAATTCCCACTGCAATTAAAATGTGATTTCAAGACCTACTAGATTTGTAGGTGACACAGATTTCAAGGATTTTTAACTTGAATTCATTCTGATTATTTTCTTTACTGAACAAAATCGCAAAGAAACTCTGCTTCTCATAAAATACTGCTGTAGAAACAGAGCTGACTTGCTACAGCTTTATATACAGCTTGGCTTTCCCTGTGGGAGATGAATAATAATTGTTTTGTTTCCAGAGCATCACAGAGTAATATGAAATTTGCAGAGAATGATAAACAGAAGCTAGGCTTAGCTCCTGCCTCTGAATCATCAGCCAGATCAAATGAGCACTGGATGTCGTACAAAGTGAATGTAATGTTAACTCTCTGCAGTTGAAATGAAAATATTTCACCTGCTAACATATTTCAAAATGACTTTTGAAACAGATGCCTTACTTTGATGATACTTTACTCCCTATACATTACAGGAATTGTTATTTATCAAGAGGGTTTTATGTTGATATTTTCCTCTAAGGTTTAATCTTTGACTAAAAGGGCATGCTTGAATTTACATTTTTAATAAGTTTCTATTGAAGTTTAAGTGGTCCATGAAATCTTAAAAATATATTTTATTACTAACAGAAGAGTATTTCAAAATCCCCAGTGTGTAATATAGATATATGTAATTGGGAGGTTGCAAAACCTATTTAATTTTTAGGGTTGCATTTCAGTGAAGACTCCAGATTCTGAAATACATAGGTTTGAGCTTTTACTTTCTCTGTGACCTTGTAAAATTAATAGCTATAATTTTATCCAAGTAATTGGATATAAGGAAAATAATAATTGACCTTGTTGATAGAGATGCTATGGAAATTAAATGAGATAAACCAACCAAAACTCCTTACACAATGCCAGATACATATTGACTGATTACTAAATGATAGATGTTATTAATGAAAATGAATTTATAATATTGTGAAAATAACCCTGAGCAAGAAATGCTGACCTCTAGTAAAAACACTATTACTTAATAGCCCTGTAATGTTGGGAAAAACACAGAAACTCTCTGAATTCATTTTAATAGAAATAAAATAAAGGTTTCCATAATTCTTTGCATATCAAATAAAATTGACATAAAGACAAAAATCAGGTAATATATATGATTATACCATACAGTCAGATAAACTTTTATTTAAGGGTTTACTCAGTTTAACCCTTTCCTTCACACACAGATTTCCTCTAAAATCATAAAATTAGTTGATGTTTTCTACATAAATCCGTATGTAAAAAAAAAAAAGAATGTCAAACTGCTGGCTATTATAAGCAGGCTTAGAATATATATAAATTTTTTTCATGGTTTGGCTTTTCTAGAAATGTGCTTTTCATTGCTATTTTACCTCATTCCTAACAGTTAACTATCAACCATGTCAACCATGTATTTAAAATAGTTTACTTCTTCAACCCTTCACTACAAGTGCCATATTTCTTTCATCCCTTTGGAATACACTGGTTATAAAATTTAGCATAGCAAAAGAATGAAATTGGATGTACATCTCAAGCAAGCTACTTTGGTCACCATATCTCCCAGGAACAACTTGATATAGATTTATAATCCATCTTTAAAATTGATGAACCTTTGGAACTGAAATGGAAATGAAATATTTAGGTACTGAAACTTTAACATGATTTAAAAACCCAAGTAGAATAAAGAGGGCTAACTTGGAGGAAATAAAGAAAAAGAAAAAAGAATTGGTTCTCTGTCTGATTTGTATTGTGACAAAGAGACAAACTTTTGCATACTGGACTGAAATATATATGAACTTCTATTTCCACTCACTGGTGCTGGAAATATATAACTCAATTCAGCTAAATGAATCTTTTTTGTATACTCCCAAATGCTCCAATTTCTTCCCCATAGTCCACTGAAGTTTTTGCAGACTTAAGAAGTGATTGGCAGCTCAGCTATCTCCATGGAGATTAATAGTATGTGATTTGCAATATGCTTTTAAAGTAGGAAGAAGTGCCAAATTCAATGGTACTTAATTATAGACTATGAGCCAATTTTGTACCAGGCTATAAATATTTGGGGATGAGATCTATAGAAAATACTGTATTGTAAGAAAACATAGCTACATTTTAAATATAAAGGATATTCAAAATGCCGTTTCACTGAGTTTTACTGTTTTCCAGTAGATGATTCTGTTGGGAGTGAATTCTCCATAGTGTTTCCACACATTGTATGATAATTTTGATCTAGATTATCTTTTCAAGAATGTTTGCATAGAAAGCAACCTGAGAGGATATAAATAGTCTCCCTATGAATCAGTGGGCTCATTTGTTTTCTGACCAGAATAATATAATGTCTTTGTCCCTCCATAATAAGATTGGGAAAAACATGATTTCACAGCTATGATGCAGACCATTGTTGTACAGCATCCATAGGACCATGGGGCAATAAGTGTTTGACGCAAACATAAAGTACATGCTGTCTGCTGTATTGTGAGTCATAAACTCCTTTGTCTCTATCCCATGGGTCTCTGGCTTTCTGCTAGGATCTATGAAACTGTGGCAGGGTAACTCATTAGCTTAGAAGTAGGATAAAATCTCAGACTCTTCATCATTTTTGACAGATTCACTTTGATCCAACACTTATTTATTAAGGACTTAACGGGCATGTGACTGTGTTCAATGTTGCATGGAAAGAAAAACAAAGATTCTATGCAGGCCATACTCCAAAGGTATTTACCATTAGAGGTTGAGTGGAGAAGTAAGCAACCCCTAGAATAGTGTAATTCAGAGGAAGAAATTATTTATACTGAAAAAATACCCCCCCACAAAAAAACAACAAACAAAAATACAACCACCACCATCACTAACAAATTATATTTTGATAGGTGCCATATGGGTAGTATGGGGGTAAGTAAAAACCCAGACTAATGAAGTTATAGGAGATCTTGGCCTGTTTCTGTAATGACAAGTAGCTAATCCTGGTTTAATTTTATATTGTGTGGAGAACTGTGCAAGGGTATGAGACTTAAACCCAGTGTAAGATAGATTAAGTGCTTGATGAACAAGAAAAGAAGTTTGGGACCTTGTATCTACCAGAAGTCAACCACTAAGAAATACATACACACACACGCATGCACACACACACACATTATTTCAGGGAATTTGCCTACAAACTTTGGAGGGGAGGGACTGGCTTCAACAGTCTCTGCAAGGCTGTCTCCACTTCTGATGCTGGAGCATGAAGTCTACAGGGCAGCAGTCAGGAAGGGAAGATCAGGAACAGACTGGACTTTTATGAGCATGAGCTAGAATTTCCCAAGGGCTGTCTGAATCCCATGTCCATTCTTGTTGCCTCTTATCTTTGTGACCAGGGCAACCTGTAAAAGCCTCCGAGCCAAATACACATATTTGGTCCAAATGCTCCTTCACACCAACAAGGTGAATCCACAGATGAGCAACAATGGTACAGAATGATTGCTACCTCCACTCCTTCTCCAAAATCTTGTAAAAATCTCTCCTGTGGCCCATCTTAACAAGAACCATAGAAGGAAGGAAGTTCTGGGAAGTCGTTTGGCTTGAGTGACCTACTACAGAGTCATCATAATCTTTAGTAGATAGATACTGGGATGCTTTTAAAGATTTTTATTTATTTTTTGTTTTTAAAATAATGCTAGAGAAAAAAATGAAATAATGCTAGAAGAACTGTTAAGGATTCTTATATTTTGTAAAAATGTACAGACTAATTTGAAAACAGAAAAGTTGAATTCTGAAGAGCAGCTAATTATTTTGAAAACAGTCATTAACAGTTTATTACTTTCAACAAATTATCTTTTTCCCATATTGCTTATCAGAAATAAAAAATATATATATTTAATACACATGCAAATAATCACTCTACCAAAAAATACAGTAAATCACCTTCACATTACACACACACACACACACACACACGCACATACACACCTATATATGCAAGAAAAACCCAAAGAAGATGGTCTTATTAGTTCATCTAATTCAGCTCGGTCACCTGGTCTGGACCATGCAGAACCAAAGTTGTGTAAGACCATTCCACTGTCCTAAAGAAGTACCTTGGCTTAGCACTTAATTATAAGGGCAATTCTCTAGAAGATAAAGAACACAAAAATGTCAAGCCTTCAGCAGCTGACTTTTATTTTAGTCTATTTTAGATGATAGAGACTTCTTTTTGTGCCTCAAAAAATGAACATGAAGACAGTGCCACAAGTTTTACTGTATTTAACTCAGCTTTCTCTAAGCCTAAAATGGAGAAAGCATTAATAAATACTGAACTCCTTGTCTCAGATCTGCCTGGAACAGATTTTAATAAATTACATTTTATGCTGCAATCCAAGCATTGAGCTGCCACACTTATGATTAATAGAGCAGCATTCTTATAAAAGAACAACAGTTCTAAAAGAAAAGAATTTTGTTGTACAGTGCTATCACATCAAGATTAAAAAGAGGTACAATATTGTTGCAGTAAAATAAAGGAAAAATTTTATTGTTAAATAATAAATTATTAAGCTTTCAATTCTGTACAGGATTTTAAAGTATAATAGAAACATTTGACATCACAATTTGAAAAAAAACAATTTGTAAAAAATGGAATGGAATTATTATTGTTTTGGTGTAAGACTTTTAAGAGAAGGTGCATGAAAATTCATTTGAATAGCAATGAAATTTCTGAATTGAAATTATACTCTTAGTTTGAAGTCCTAAACAAATGGACATGAAAAACCCTCAGAAGTGCCAGTAATTTTAATGTTCCTAATGTATGTCTTTGGCAACATTCAAGTTTTTCAGTTTTTCAAAATTTTATTTTAATTTTTAGAATAATCCAGTTATCACTGAAATTATTCTAAGATACGTTCAAATCTTTGCAAGGCAAATTGACTTTTTCAGTCAGTGGGGGTGAAAAAAATGTGTTTGTTTAGAAATTTATATTGAAGAAAAGAAAATTAGTTAGGTTTTTAGCATTTAATGCATAGTTTGGATGAGCCAAGGAGGAGGGAAACTGTTACAAATTAAAATGAGCAGAAACTGGAAGTAGAGAGAGCAGACAAGAGAAAAGAGAGGAGAGAGGAAGAAACTAAGAGAGGAGTCAAACACTGCACTGGTACACCAAAATCTGAGTTGCAGAAATGGCCAAAGAACTTTTAGCTAGATAGCCAACGCTGCTTCTGAAGTTATTTAATTGCAAAGAGAGAAATTTCTCATCTGCTTTAATTCTTCTGGAGTGAGTACAGTCTCTCCTCTAAAAACGAACAAGCAAAACTAGAAGTTAATCATCTTGATTCTTTTCTTTGGTTTATTTACCTTCTTCATGTCTTGTCAACTAGTGGGTTTCAAATTTTAGCATTCATCAGAATTGCCTGGGGAACTTTTTAAAACAGGATGCCAGGATTTATTACCAGAGCTTTTGATTCAGCAAATCTAGAGTGTGTCCTGGCACTGCTGGTTAGGGTCTACACTTTGACAATAACTGCTCTAAAGGATAGTCCAAATAGGTCAGTCTCATGATTTTCCCTGCCATCTCCCTCACTAGGCCACTATCATCATTCACCTCGACAAGAGCCACCTGACTGATCTCTCTACTACTTCTATACTCAGTAGCCTGAATAATCTTTCAAAACATGTAAGTCTGATTCAATAAATAAAATTTCCACAAAATAGCCTTCTCTGTCCATTTATTGTAAAGGAAAATGAACTCCTCCTCCTCTCATCATCCTGTCCCCAAATGCACACTACTTTATATTTTAAGAATATGTACCACTGTTTTATGTTTTCTTGTTTAATATATATTGGTTATAAGCCACTAGAGTTGTGACGTAAGGTAGTTTGTCCTTCTTGCTTACATCCCTGCTCCCACATAGTACATGGTTCATTTTGTAGGTTTCATTAATATTTGTTGAAAGAATTAATGAAATGGGATATGTGTGTTTGGAGGGGCATATTGCTATTTTGGAGAAATTAAAGAAAATGGCAGAATTCCATATTCAGGTCAACATAGTAGAAGAGAAATTATGTGCTTGAGATGATAAAACAATCTTTAAGTTGACTTAGTTCCCTGGAATAGGAACTCAGAAGCAAAAGGTTGTAAGAATGCTAATTATTTCTCCTATATTTGGAAATTATAATGCCTTTTTTGAGATTTAGACTTTCCACAGATGATTGAATGGGTATTAAATCAATATTCTCTAGAGATAAAGGGAAGGATACACAAATTTTGGAAATACGTTGGATACAATTAAATTGTCCCTTTAAAATAAAACTGCCCTGTTCAAATACAATGGTATTATTAGTAAGTAACTGATAACTATAATGAGACATATTTTCATACTGGACTATATGTTTTAGAATTTGAAATGCCAAATAATCCTTGAAAATTTGATTTGGTTCTTAAATGTTATACTATGTCTAAGTCTGATTTCTATATTGTTAAAATTATTTGTCTATGTATAAACCATGGACATGCATACACACGCACACATATATACACACACATCATTCTCTGGAATGTTTTCAATTTTCAAACATATTGAATGTTTACAAACAAGATGATGTATCTATACGTGAGGTATGACAAAGAGTATAATAATATTAAGCTGAATTTCTTTTCCCAAATATAGTAACTCATTTCAGTTATCATTACATTTTATGAGCTTTATATATGAGTCTGGCTTTTAAAAATATTTTAATGTGTCTAGTTATTTTTTAAATCTCCATGGAAATTCTAATCACGAGAATTTCTATTTTATTTACACTCTTACTTATAGTCCGGCTCTGTAATTTCTCATTTGGACCAGATACTCTTTTCTGTGCTTCTGTTTCCTCATCCATAAAGTGGGAATAATAATACAATCTATGTCAAAAGGTTGCTTTGAGCAATTGATTAGTCATTACATATGAGTACCTGACTCATGGCAAATTCTCAATAAATGTTCATTTAAGTATTATTTTAAATTATTGTTATTATTACTATTACTAACTTAAGACGATTCCCTAGATTGGATTGTTTACCACCAACCAGAAGCCATTGTTGGCAAAGGGAGCAAGAGGATGAAAAGTAGTCGAAAGTGAAGTGACATGATGAATAAAAATGATAGTGTCACAAAGGTGAAATCTTCAACCAGTAGGTAGAAGTTTGTCTGACTGGAATGTGGGGATTGTGAATGTGGACCAGCTGGTTCAGACAGCAAATGGTTTTGGAAAATGGAATTGTCTGGCATTCAATCCCTGATTGTGGAGACTGGGAAATGGAACAGAAGTACAATTTATTGAGCACCTGCTACATACCAGGTAATCACATTCATGTTGTATTATTTTAGGGTTGTCAGTGTTTTTATTTTTACAGATTTTAAGGGAAAAGACAGAGACATCTGGCAACTTACAGAATATTACACCATTAAAAATCATAGAGTCTGAATTCAATCTTAGTTTTGTCTAAATCCGAAGTTAATAACCTCTTTGCTCTCATGCTTTCTTTTCGATGGAAAAAAGAAATGAATTTGCAAGAGTTTCTGGTATACAAATTAAATCTATCTACAACATGGAGACTGCCTTCAGTTTACTTCAAAACCAAAAATCCTCCTTTTGGGGATGTGGTTTCCTGGAGCCAATGATAACAGGATGGGAGACATAGGTGACAAGGACCTTTGGGAGGCGGAGTAGAGGAAAGTATATGGGGGGCGAAAGCAAGCAATCCCTTGATTTTAAAACTAACACTTTAGACTTGACACCATTCCCAAAAAGAAATGACCTTGACCCCTCTCTAAATTAAAATTCCTCATGCTCAACTAAGCCAAGTTCACAATGGGACTCTGAAAAAACAGAGGTGAAAAGTTCGTCTGCAACAACTTAAAGCCTCTGGAAGAACCACTGAAATTTGTCCAAAAATTCACATGGAGTCAGTCTTGTTATGATAACATGGTTGTGGCCCTGCCCAAGTTCATTGTTATAGCTACAAGAGTATTCAGCCACTTTGGGATTAAGTAAATCATCAGGAAAAATGAATCAACATAATATACTTATGCCATTTTCTCATACATGCTAACTTTTGTTTTGAACCTTATTATAACACATTCTATTAGTTCATTTTAAAGTTGTAATGAAAATGGATGAAAACAGATTTTGTCTAGTTAGTCTTCAATTGCTGAAATGCATTAGAAAAACTTAGGCTATTTAAATCATGGAGTAAATATTATGTTCTCAAGGGAAAATTGATTTTACTTCCCAGGACAAATCAGATAGATTCAGTATAGTTGCCTAGAGTACTGTCTCAAAAATTATTTGGATTTTAAGCTGTGGCTTAGAGGAAAAGATAACTACCTGCCAGGGATAATGAAGAGAGAAGGGACACCAAGGATTATACATTGGCAAAAGCTGGGTTGTTACAGTCATTTGTGATGGTTTTTCACATTAGTCATATGAAAAATATCTACAGAGCTCTAAATTTGCTGAAAGTTTATGTTGCTAATTATGAGCCTGGAAACATTCTTTATCACATATTGTTTAATCAAACATTGATTGAGCCACCCAATACAATTCTACATCTGTGATAGTTGAACAACCTGTTAGTTCCAAGACTCCATTGTTCTACTTAATTTTCTACGTGACTGTCCATGAAGCACTAACTTAAATCTCAAAACTTTCACTTCACAAATAACTGATGTTAAATTGTCCTTTTGAGAGGTTGTAAGAATGAATATGCACAATAATGCTAATCAAATGTGTCTGTGATGGTGGCGTGGTTTTGAGTGATATACTGTTACTTGCAACAATACCTAGAAAGCCTAGGAAATGAAAAAGCAAAAGGATGTTGGCTCTAAAGAGCCATGTATTAGTTTTCTATTGCTGCATAGCAAATTACCACACACTTAGCACCTTAAGACAAAACACATTTATTATCTCACAGTTTCCGTGGGCCCAGAGTCTGGGCCAAGCATCATTCAGTGTTGCAATCTGCTCTGAGGTTTTAGATCCTCTTCTAAGCTCATTAATGTGTGCGGAATTCAGTTCCTTAGGGCTGTGGGACTAAAGTCCTTATTTTCATTTAGAGAGGAACTTTTTCAGCTCCTAGAGGATACCTTCAAATCCTAGCCACATGGACCTCTCACAGTATGGCATATTACTTTTTTAAAACCAGCAGGAGAATCTTTCTGATGCTTTAATTTTTTTTTTTTTTCCAGAAAAGGCCCAATCCCTTTTAATGGCTCATCTGATTTGCTCAGACCCACCCACAATAATCTTACTTTTGATTAACTCAAAATCAACTGATTTGGGGCCTTAATTACATCTTTGAAATCCTCCAATTTTATCATATAATGTAATCTAATCATGAGAGTGACATCTGTAATAAACCATCCCTCATAACATGCAAAGGGAAGCAATTATACACAGGGCATGTATCAGAGGGCAGAAACTGTAGGTGACATCGTAGAATTTATAGATTCCTACCACAGGCTACTATTTATATCATGTTTGTTTTATATTACTTTCCAATTATACAACATACTAAATTAGGAAAAATTTGGGAAATAAGGAAAATGACTTTTAAAATAAACATTTTATGTATTCACCATCTATAGCTAATCAGTATTAGCATTTGGCAATTCCTCTCTCTCTCTCCATATATATATATACTTCTAACTGTTAGACTTTACTGCACATACAGTTTTTTTATCTTACTTGTCACTTAAAATATTAGGAATATTTCCCATGTTATTTATATTTTTCTAAAACATTTTTCCAATGACTGCATAATATTGATTATATGGATATATCATCATTTATTTTTAACAGTCCCTTAATTTTATTTTCATTATTTCCATATTTTAATGATACTTGCAATGGGTACCTTTATATGTTAGTTTTTGTTAACATTTCTGTTTTATTTAGATAAAGTTTATGGTAAAAGGCACTGAAGGACAGCATGTTTCATGCCTTCCTATATCTGTGCCTTTGGTAGTAGCCTCTCCTTCCTCCACTGATTCCGGGCCTGGCCATTTGACTACTTCAGCTAGTGGGACAGTAGCAAACTTCATGCAAGTAGGGTATAAATTAACCCTTACACAATCCACCTTCCTTTCATGGACCCCTGCCACCGCTATGAACATGTTTCCAGGCTAGCCAGTAGACTGACATGATTATCATGTGAAGGTGAACTGAGTGTACCTAGCAAAGGTCATCCAAGACCAGGCAGCCCCCCACCTGTCATGAGGTAACGGCACACACCTAAGTAAGCCTAGTCGAGGTCAGCTGAGCCTGATCTAAACCAGTACATCCAGAGACTCACGAGAAATAATCAGCAATTGTTACTTGGAACAACTAAATATTTGAGGTGGTTTGTTAAGCAACAAAAAGCTAACTTATGCAAAGTCTTAGAAAATAACTATAAAGGATACATTTAGAAGTATCAGAAAATTACCAAAGAGTAATTATTTAACCAAAGTAACATTTAAAGCCCTGCTGAAAAAAGTAAGGTGAAAATTGCTTTCATAGAAGGAAAGGAGCAGGCTCTTTTGTAAAGACAAAAAGAATATCGTTGAGAAGAAACACAATTCAGAACATTGGTTTGAGACATACAAACAACACAAAGATGTGAAATTCTCTTTCCACTGTGAGTTTCAGAAGTTTTCTCTTTGAAATGGCAAGACCCCTGACCACATTTCTATAAGACACCACTGGGACAGCCTCCAAGGCATATAACATTTTGTTAAAGCCTTCTGAGGAAATCCATCCTTCACTGCTCACTGTCATGAGTAACACCTCAGACAAACTGAAGCCACACACAGACATGACCATTCCCTCCCTTCATCGCATTTAACTCACCAAGGCAAGAACTTGGCTGCGTTTAGATGTAGTTAGCAAAGATCATTAACCACAGACAATTTCTTTTTCTTTTCTTTATATTTTTTTTACATTCTTCAGAAACAAATGCCTACAGAGTCACTCAGGAGAGCACAGTCCATGGAATTAAAATGGGCTCAAATTTGGGGTCAAGTGATGTAGTGTCTTTTGGTAGAGCTGTGTATTCTCTTCACGATGCTGCCCAGATAATGAAACATTTTCATTTCAGGAATAATAGCATATGGGACCAATCAACCAACTACAGAAAAGAGATTCATTTGCTAAAGCTAATTGCTTATCATCAGTATCTATTGAATCTGTATATTAGAAAAATCTACAGAAATTTAAGTCTGATGTGAAGTACAGTAAGCTAATCAAATCTTTATATCACTCTAGGTTTTACTATTAGAAATATTTGACAGGAACGGGATTAAAACAAAATAGGAGAGGAAATTACATATTTCATCATCATTAAGAGACTTCATTCAGTTAAACGAGTACCAAATTTTTCCCAAACAGAAACAGATTATTTACCATCTTTTATTTTTCACTCATTCTGCCAAGGAAATAAAAAATAAAGGTGCTTGAGCATTTGACTTAGATATATTGGAACTGACAACAATTGGTGATAAATTATGAGTATTAATTGAAATCATATAAATGACTTCCTCCATGTTTTATCTGATGTCACTTTGTTTACATTTTCTATATCATCCTCACATGCTTTTTTTCTATTAGAAGTAGATATTTAATCTAAAATAATGATTCAAGATACATTAAATTATCAAAAAGGTTGAGGCAATTGTGACATAGCATTTCTTTAAAAATCTACATGTTAGAATCCTCACTGAAAAGTAAAATGTGCAAGAAAAAAATACTTTGGTGGGTTAAAAATGGCACAAAATATTTGCCACTAATTTCATTAAAAAGCAATGGATCATTGAAACAAATGCATTCACAGTGCTTTGGTTTAAGGCAGTTGCTCCTCTGGACTTCACATTTTCAAGTCATAATTATTGGAAAAGAGTGATAATAGGGGAAGAAAAATGAATGTAGATGAACTACAGGAATGGAGAGTTACTCATGGTTTGCTAGTGTGCTTCTTCACATGTCAGCAGAAGGGGAGGAGCAATGGAGTCAGGGATATTATTTTATCAGAAAAATGCCAGCATTAAATATGGATCTCAGAAGACTCTGTAAATGTTTTCCTTTTATATTTTTCTATATATTTAAAAGTTTTGTTCATCTCCCATTTTATGAATTACTAAAGTTAGATGTTTTAATATTCACAGAGTCAACATCCATTATACCAGTCTTCTCAAATATCTTAATTGAGGTCGTTTAGTCCATTTTTTCCTGGAGTCACTGCCAGAGAATGCCAGTCCTTTAAGATATGCCCACAAGCAAACACAAAGAATTAGGGAGGGGATATGGATAAATATAAAAAAACTCTTTAAAGTATAATCTCTTTTTTGGGAAATCACTATATATATATTAACATACTGGAGAATCCAAGAGTTCTCTTATTAAGGAAAACAAACTTAACTGACCAAGGAACACATTATCACTGCAAAACTTGTAATCTGTGAGCATACTAAAATAAAGCCTCCATGTAAACATAGCTCTAGAAACCATGAATAAAATTAAAATAAAAAATAGAATGTGAGTATCCATTAGGGCCAAAGAGATGTGTATGTAAGTTGTTCTTTCTAAAGGTTCCTATGGCTGTAAAATGTGTAAATGGGAATAAGTTACTCCCTTGATCCAGTAAAAGGCTCCTGCTGAGTATTTTTTTAGAATTTGATTTAGGAGCCAGGAGATTTAAAAGAAAGCCACATTTGATCATTTGCTTCTTTAAAGCGAACTTGAGCAAATTAATCACTCTGCTTCAGTTTCCTCTTCTGTAAAATGGGAACAGTACCAAATCCATAGGATTGTGAGGATTAAAAGAGATTTAATGAAATGGGTTTGGATCAATATTTCTTACGTTAGCAACCCATTGTTACAGTGCTATTAATTTTATCACTTAATTTCCTTGACAATTAACTGGCATACTTTGAAAATTGGTTGACTTTGAAGGTTCACTCTAGTACAAATGTCTTAGATGAGGGATTTTTGAATTTGTATAGGAATAACGAAAAGAACAAATGTTTAGTTTACATTTTTGGGCACAGATTAAGAACCTCTACAAATGCAGCAACAATATTTTCATCATCACTATATCCTCCAAATTAGCAAAATCTCATAAGAACAAAAATTTGTTGAACAAATTGCTTAATAAAGGTAGAAAAATAATATATGTATAGAGCAACCCACATGCAGACTAGGCAATAATTATATTATGGTGGAACATTTCTGAACAACTTCATTATAATAAGACAATGTATTTAAATTATTTACAACAATAAAATGTATGCCAAGTTCTCAATTCAACCAAGTAGTCTGTGATCCTAAATTTTACCAGCTTTTAAATTGCTGCCCTCACTTGCAGTCAAAAGGTGCCACATCCAACTATCTCAATTAAATGGAGCATTTCACATTATCTCTTAAAGTAGGCTGCCTGTGTGTCATGATCTCATAAATTGGAAATTTGACCTAAAAGATCTCCCACAAAATTCCTAAAATTCTCAGCTATAACCTGACCATTCCAAACATACTCAGTGAAATGTAAATAGATTTACTTTAGAGGAGGAATTAGACAACAACAAATACACAAGCACTATAAATATATTTATAGCATCTATAAAGCCACTGGATATTATTTTGGAAAGAAAAGGATGAGATCAAGGGAATACTAGGCAGGTGAATGTTGGAGGTGGTATTGTGATATCAAGACTCGAAGAAGTGTTCCACTTGGTCATTTGATGCCAGGGGTGGATAGGTTGAAGCAGGCATTGAACATAGATATAAGGTCAAGGAGAAAGATTCAAAAATAGGTATTCTTTTCCCAATAGGATGGTTTTGTCGTGTGTGTAAATGTGGGTGAGTGTGGGTATATGGGGATATTCTTAAACATGATTCTATTTTTAGAAGAAAGTACAGATTATTCATGATTAATAAACTATGTCAAGTTAGAATTTACAGAATGAACAAATGATACACAAATTCATGCCAAGTTGTGACCTTACTGATTTAATACATTGTTACACTTAGATATTGTACTCAATTATCTTCTACAAGGTTTTGTCAATGTATAGCTCATATCCCTTCCACCATGTGATATAATATCAAAACAGCTGATTTGCTTATAGAAGAGGTATGTTTCCTAGACTGAAAGTTTTGATAAGACTCTTGGGGTATTGGTTAGGCAAAGAAGAAAAGGGGACTCAGTGAGACCACTGGGAAACATAATTTGAAAATACAGGCAATGGCTGAAATATGTTCCTTGGGAGACTGGGTCAATGGACTGCTGGACTTTCAATGTCCTAAGTGGAAAAGAGACTAATCACTAGGACTGAAATCTGAGGACCAATAAAGGGGACCTAAGAAATTATGCAGGACAACAGATATCAGTTGGCAGTTGCCAAGAGAAGAAACTTTAGGGAAAAAAAATCAGTTGTATAAAGTGGACTCTTTTGGTTGGTATGTGATGTGTGATGCAAACCCTTTTCCTCCTCACCCCACAAAATCGAGAAACATCCATTCCTTGTAAATGCTTATGCAGATAAAGTTAATTTGAGAGAGACAGACTCTATAATTCTATGAGAAAAAGCAATCTTTCAAGATTTATTGTTATAATGAGTGACATTAAAAACAGTTTTTAACACAATTACCCTAGAGTCTTACTATAGACTAATAGGTCTTACTATTCTTGTGATTCCCAAATTCAGATAAGAAAACAGAAACTCAGCAAAGTGAAATGACTTGATTAAATGATAGAAACAAAAGTCAAAAATTTGAATTCAAGTCTAATTCCACATCTGATGGCAAGATATATAATTGTTATTTACGTAAAAAGAAGCATTTGGATATATATTGTTGAATATCCTCCTTACTTGGGGGTGAAAAGTAGCTGATAAATTTGAGATTTCTCTAGCATAAATTTTCTAGTTGGAGAGATAAAAGAAAAATAATTTTGAGAAGAAATCACATTTTAATTCTATACTGGGATGTATCAACTGAAAAACACGGATTATTTTAGACAATTATCAGGCTGGCTATTTGACATCTGAAGGAGACAAAAGGATTCAGCTGGAGATAATACCTATACAGAGCATGAACTATACAAAATACCCATAACACCAAGAGACAAGCTCAAAGAGACAACAAAAGAATGGAGAAGTCAGGGAAGCCAGACTAACAGTGGGAGTGAAAATAAATCATTCTTTAAACCCAGTGAGAGAGAGGAATCCTAATGGAGAAAGGACATTGCTTATGAAAAGAATGTGGCTGTAGCCACAAAACACTCAAGAGAACAAAATCACAGGTTAACAAGTAAGAGTCACACATTTCAAGATTTTAAATATTTAACTATTTAAATATAGTGACTACAGGCATATTCCAATTACTGAACCAATGTATTACATCTTGCAGAATTTTGTATAAACAGACCCTAGGAAATAATTTCCAAAGGCACTGCCATGGTGCTTGCTGAAAGGAGGCTACAGCCTAGGTGTGATAAAAGGCTCATTCTGACTTTTGTGTGGGGCCAAGGCTTGAGGGCAAGGCAAGAAGGGGTCAGATTTAAGGACAGCAAAAACTTCAAATTGGGGTCACAATGACTAAAAGCCAGAGACATGCCTTAGGCAACAAAGAACTGTAAACTAGATCCACTGAAAATTTCAGTCATTTCCAAAATGAAAATGATGGGCAGCAGGGGAAGAGGAACAACAACAAAAAAGAATGCTCAACTTGTGAAACACAGTTGAATACTCTAAGAAATTCAACATATATTTCCAAGACTGACTAGAAAAAGCCCTGTGGAAATAGGATAATGATAATGACTGAGCAAAACAAATGCATACATACATAACAACATACATAACAGCCTGGGGAATTTTCTTTTTTTTTTTTTTTCATGTATTTTTTTGAATGCCAAATAGCATGCATCTTGTTGGTTGGCTGTCCTGATTTATGCTTGCAACTTCCAGTCAGGGAAGAGAATGAAGCTAATTGCTCCCCATTGGTAGTAAACTTGGAGCCAGTTCAAAATCTTCACTCTTCATAAAGTCTTCCTTGAATTTCTTGAATACCTTACCTCAATCTTCTTTTGGCACTGAACCCTGTACACTTCTAAGCGTAGCATAAAAAGAGACAAGGCAGTTGCTACCTAACAAGATGCAATTATACCTATCAGAGATCAGCAAACCATGCTCGTGGGCCCTATCTGGTCCACCACCTGCTTTCCTACAGCCTGCAAGCTAAGAGTAATGTTTACATTATTAAATGTCTGTGGAAAAATATCAAAGGAAAAAATCATATTTTGTGACTTGAAAAATTATATAAAACTCAAACTTTATATCCATAAGTAAAGTTTTATTAGACTAATAGCCCCATGTGTTTGTTTATGTATTTTCTATGGTTGCTTTCATACTATAATGACAGAGTTAAATAGTTGCAACAGAAACTGTATGGCCTATAAAACCTAAAATATATTCTAAATAAATGTGTGTATTTCGAGTGTCATGAATTTATTGGGCTGTATTCTCTACTGGGATTCCTCTTTGCTACTGTGATTTATCTTCTTTATTAAACTGTGAGTTTTCTGGAAAGAAGGCTTTTTCTTTCTGTCTATCACAGTTTTGTTTTTTTTTTTCACACAGGAGGGATTTAATAAATGCTTACTAAGTTAATAACTATCCCAAATAATTTGGATGTAATTATTCAGCAACTTCCTATTATATGTCTAATTCTGAATAAAGTACAGCATTAGATAGGGTGGGCTGAAATGAAAGACACTGATAACATTATCACAACCTTTAAATAGTTCATAATTTTATTACACAAACAATACAAATTCAAGAGTAGATGTGCTCAAACTAGCTTAGTCTTCCCTCCTATTAAAAACAAAACCCATAGAGCTAACTTTCTACTTCCAGTCTTTATCTCATTAAAATTTACACTTCAAGGGGCAAGGTGAAGAGAAAGGCAGTTGTAGTAATTATATCTTCTCACCCATGGTGTGTTACTGTCTTTATATTTCAGTGGGTGATATAAATTCTATGATCTGAAAAAATTTACTCCTGAATAAGTGAGAAACAAGATGATACTCACAAGTGTGTGAAGCCACTGAAAACAGAGGCAGTGAAAGTGATGACTTGTTGGTGTGATTTCAAGTTCTCAGAAGCACTGGAGGCATCATATGCCAATAAGACATACACCCATAAACTACAGGAAGAACCATTTCCACCCATTGCATGCCTAGTAATTAATGTGTTACACCTCTACTTTAATTCTGGCTGCTCTGTAGCTATCAGTTTATATTTCTCTCTCTCAGTCTCTCCAGCTAAATTATGGCCTCTTTGATAGTAGGGAATAGAATACAAGGTGCTTCCTATAAATTATTTTACTGAGTCCTCATATCATCATAAGAGCTAAGGATCAGTAACTCAATATTTTTTTTAAGACATGAGAAAACTAAAGCACAGACAGATTAAGAGATTTTCCTATTCTGACATTACCAAGATGGTAATATAGGCTGTTTCTAACTTGCTCCCTCACAAGAAGAATAACAACTGTTCAAGAATAAGACACCACTGAGAGAATCCTAGGTCATGGGGGTGAGGCTGAAGCATACCCCCACCCCCATACCACAGAGACCAAAACAGACTGCGTTAGAAGGGTGGGAGAAGCAGCTACACATTGACCATATTGTCCCTCCTCCAGGCCAGAGCAGCAACACATGGAGAGGTCTCCCCTGAGCCTCCGATGCCTCCAGTGGGAAAAGAGAACATAGAAGGAGGACAGTGAGCACCCGCCAGCACTGTGGGCTGTTTTGTGGGACCCTCTCCTCTGATCTTGCACCATGAGGATTGCAGAGAAGTCTGTGGGGCTCAATTACTGGGAATCTGACTGCGACAGAGTAGGAGGGAGGGCCTTGCTACAGCCAGCAAAGAATCTTGGTAGACTGACTTTATATCTGCAGTACCCAAGTAGCAATCCCAACCACTGGCTTTGCTCACCTGCAGAACTAACTTGGGGGTGCACTCTGACGAGGGAACTCAGAGGGGGGCAGATCTGCCTCAGCTGGATCCTCAAAGGAGGAGTTTGCTGCCCCTAGAGTCCAGTTGGCCCGTCCCCAGGCAAGGAACTGAATCACAGCACCGCCTGCTATAAAGAGTGTCTTCTGGCCCCATCTGAGCATATGGGCTGGAGACAACCACTGCAAACTGCGCAGCCCAGCAGCACTCAAGACAAGAAGTGGGCGGGCGGAGTGGACAGTTGGAGCAAAGCCAGTGGCCCTGCTCAGTCGGGGAACTTGGAGTATGGGTCGACTTGAGTTAAAAAAAAAAGAGCTTTCCTGGCTTTAAAGCTGCTTCTCCCACTGCACCTGAGCAAGGAATCTAGTTTGTAGCCCCATTCACTGAGTACCGGCCTCAGCCTCTTCTACCAGAGAACCTAACCGGAGCACGCGGGAGGCTGTGCACCCATGCAACAGCCCTGCTCACAGTGGCACTTGAATTGAGGGCACAGCTCACGGCTTCCTCCATCCGCAGAGCAAAACTGGAGGCCTCATTTGATGAGGGAATTCAGTAACACTTGGGCCTGACTCAGATCCCCAAATAAAGAGCTGTGCAGGTCCTGCCGGAGCAGATAAGTGACTTTATAGCCCTGTCCACTACTGAATACAGTGTCCAGGCCCAGCCATCTAGTCAGCCTGACCAGAAAACCAGGCAACTGCAGAGGCCATCCTACCGCCTCGCCTGGGTAAGGAACCAAGTTCTATCCAACGGTTCTCAGCCTGTGGCACACTCCTCCACCCCCACCCTCAATATATGTAATTCAAACCATCCTGCTGTATTCCTTCAACTTACACAGGGATGTATGCCAATCATTTCTCAATAAAACTGGGAAGAAAGATTTTCCATTGTGATGCAGACAGTAAAAGGCTGAGCCAATACTGATACCCAGATCTCACTGCAAAGACCTCAAGTGCTTACTGTTTTGCTAATGTGATATGTATCTCATCAGCACAAACCCACCCAAGCCCATCACAGTGCTTTGCACATAGTGCTTTTTTAAGTTAAATACTTGAAATAAACAATCCAGCACTGACTGATCTCCGTAGCTGGTACTTTAATGTGAATAAATACTCGTATTTGAGTAGCATACTTGCTACATTCATCTATTTTTCTATCTACCATCTATCTAAATTTTACTGGAACAACTTCCAAGTGTTTCAGATATCATAACACTGAAGTTTTCAATACTTAACCATGTGTCTATAAAGATTAAGGACATTCTCTAAGGTAAGCTTTTTATTCCATCTAAGAAAATTATTACTAATTCTGTAATATCCAATACTCAAGCTATTATCAAACTTTAATATAGAGATTCTAATCATATTTTATGTTAATTAAAATATAGAATTTAAACAAATCCCAACTGAATTGTCCTACAACATTCCAAACCAATACATACACATTGTACTGTTGTAGTAACTACTTCTGCATAGGAGTTGTAAAGGGAGAACTTTCACAATACTTACTCAGAAAGAAACATACTTGAAAAATTAATGGTACAATTGCATATAATATGATTGTAATTTTCACTGTCATTTGCATTACATTTCACAGAAAATGGAATTTTACAGTGTTGATGAGCACACCATTTGAATGTATTCTAGATTTCATTTCAAAATATTTTGTATGGCACTATATTGTTATTAATCAATATTTTTTTCTTGAGGTAATTCGAAGGATAATGTCTCATTTTATTTTATGTAATTAGCTTAATTTATATTTATGCTGACAATCAAATGCCTTAGTTGATAAAAGCTAATTCTTTATGTTATCTTCTATTCTTTGCAATGTCACACCAGGCCTCATAGTCCCTAGGGAGAGTGTTGATACTGTTGCCTTAAAATCTCCAAATTGATTTTTTAATGGGCATTCTATGTTGAAGAAAAAGATAAGAGATTCTCTCAAGTAAATTCACTCCTGAGGTTTATCTTCACAAGCGTCTTATGATAAAGGATGAAAAAGAAATCAGTCTACCAATTTGTACGTCTTAACTTTAAAGACAAATAACAAATAACACTTCATTTATATAAGAACCCTGCACCCTTTCAGAAAATTTGTATATAAAACTCACTGGTTTGATTCCAATTAGCTACCTTGCTATAAAAAATAAATGATTATTTTCAAAGCATTATTTAAATAACCTGTGGATTGACTTGAGTTTCTGAGTTTTACTTGCAATATGTTAAGCAGAAAAACAATGCTGATTTGAAGGAAAAAATAAAAGGAACATTATCAATCACGTTGATTTAGTAATAGAATTTTTGCAAACTGAGAGTGGCAGTATCCAATTCTGTATATCCCGGCATGAGAGGTGATTCTAAGAAAATGCAATTCCTTTTGCAAAGTGAACTCACATCTTTCCAACTCTGGAAAAGAAGCCAAACATTGCACGCAAATAGAGGAGTTGGAGCATACAATGCAAATATGAGCCATGATGCTATGCTTCTCTGAAGCTTATTGAAAAGTGACAACAACGCCTGAAAATATTCATTAAGCAGAATCTGGCCTGGGAGAGCTGAGCCAAACGAAGAATGCAGTCTTGTTGACAGCTTTGACAAAGGAGCAGGTAGCATAGCTCTTCAGCCAACAACTGCTTGCGTGATCAGATAACAACAAGGAATAATTTTCCATCAGGGACGCATCATCACTTCCTCTATTACACACCTTCATCCTCAGCATTTTCATGAAAAAATTCATTGTAAGCACTGGTTTCCTGCTAAAGAAATTAATGGAGTTGCATGCAGCTACTTCACACTTTTTAAAGTATGTTTTGAAACTATACACGCGGGGGGATAGCAGGAAGCTGAGAAAGTACCTAGTTCTATGCTTTGCTTCTTTAAGCTACTATAATAAAAACACACAAGGCTTCTTGTTTCCAGTATATGATGCCAACAGGAAATAAACTCTCCTGATTTTATTGGGTGTGATATTTGAAAAGGTTAGGGGAGACAAAAATACTTGAATTATTTTAGAGTGCTAAGCTATAAAAGGGATTACAGAACATGATACTGGAGTCCAAATATCTAACTGTGTCGACCATGTTGCTATGTAACTTTGAACTAATAATTGGTGTAAATCTCAGTTTCTTTGACTGAACACTGAAGTCATTAGAACCTATCTCATGAGTTCTTGAGAGGAATAATTAGAAATTAATAAAGGTATTAGGAAATAGTTGGATACCTGTCATTTTTAATCTCATCTCTATAATAATTATTAAATTTTATCATTATAACTAGAAACACTGTTTTCAGTACCATTTCTATGACCTTTCAATAAACTTCACTCTTTAACTTTATTCATACTTATAATGCAGGAACCAATCTAAGCTCCTATACATGACTATTTATTTTGAAGCTATCATTGCCTCTTAAGTTTCTAGATTTAAATACTTTTGATTCCAGGAAAATGATATTGCCCTTTGTGGCAGTCTCCTTTCTGATTTTCAGTTCTATTCCCTCTCTCTGTTCATAAAATGTATTGCATTTTTCAGCATCCTTAGCAGGCGGGTTTAGCAGTGTAGCTGCTTTCTAGTTTACAGAGTAGAAATAATACACAGCCCATTCAGGGCAGTCTCTTAAAACTCTCTCACCATGATCCTCTAGGCTTTTACCATTCTGCTGTCTTCAAGCAGAAGAGTAAGGCAAAACTGGAATCCACATTTTTAATATTGAAAGAGCACAAGGTGAAAGAACTTGGGTCTCTACATCACATCTTAAAAGAAGACTGTCTACCTATCAGACCTACCTGTTTGAACTTACATGATTGAAAATAAACTTCAATTGTGCTTAGCCTCTGATAATTTGGAGTGTAACTATTATAGCATCTCTTTTTTAGATGTTATACTCCATCTATAGTTACTATAAAATATTGGCTATATTCCCCATATTGTACAATACATCCTTGTAGCTTATTTTAAACCTGATAGTTTGTATCTCTTAATCCTCTACCTCCATCTCGCCCCTCCCCATTCCCTCTCCCCACTGGTAACCACTAGTTCCTTCTCCACATCTGTAAGTCTGTTTCTTTTCTGTTATATTCACTAGTTTGTTGTGTTTTTTAGATTCCACATATAAGTGATATCTTACAGTATTTCTCTTTCTCTGTCTGACTCATTTCACTTAGCATAATGACCTCCAAGTCCATTCATGCTGTACAACAGAAACTAGTACAACATTTTAAATCAATTACTGTACTTCAATTAAAAAGCAACCAACCAACCAATTTAAAATATGGGCAGAAGAACTGAACAGGTATTTCTTCAAAAGAGGAAACACAGATGGTCAACAGGAACATGAAAAGCTACCCAACATCACTAATATCAGGGAAATGCAAGTCAGAATCACAATGAGACATCATCTCATACCTGTCAGAATGGCCATATCAAAAAGAACACAAATAACAAATGTTGGCAAGGGTGTGGAGAAAAGGGAACCCTTGCACACAGTTGGTGGGAATGCAAATTGGTTCAGCCACCATGGAAAACAGTATGGGGGTATCTCAAAAACCTGAAAACAAAACCACCACATGGCCCAGCCACTCCACTCCTAGGCATACATCTGAGAAAAAGAAAAACATTAATTCAAAAAGATACATACACCCTGCTGTTAATAGCAACATTATTTATAATTGCCAAGATATGGAAGTATCCATCCCAAGTGCACATCAACAGATGAATGGATAAAGAAGACGTAGCATATACATGCAATGGAATACAACCCACCATAAAAAAGAAGGATGTTTTGCCATTTGTGGCCCTTCATTCACTTTTTTTTTTTCATTTCAAAAGCCAGAATTTTATAACTGGCATAAACATTTCCATCACATCAAAAACAACAAAATATCTAGAAATAAACTTAACCAAGTAGGTTTCTTATACTCTCAAAACTGCAAAACATTGATGAAGGAAATCGAAGATGATACAAAGAAATGGAAAGATATCTTGTGCTCTTAGATTGGAAGAATCAACTTTATCAAAATGGCCATTATACCCAAGGCAATCTACGGATCCAGTGTAACCCCTGTCAAAATACTCATGACATTTTTCACAGAACTAGAACAAACAATTCCAGAATTTATATGGAAACATAAAAGACCCTGAATTGCCAAAGCAATCTTTTGAAGGTCTTTTTTTTCCTTTTCTACTTTTTATTCTCTTTTCTTATGTGATGACTAGAGAAGTTCCTTTAACATTTGTTGTAAAGCTGGTTTGGTAGTGCTGAATTCTTTTAGCTTTTATTTGTCTGTGAAGCTTTTGATTTCTCCATCAAATATGAATGAGAGCCTTGTTGGATAGAGTATTCCTGGTTGTAAGTTTTTCCCTTTCATCACTTTAAATATATTGTGCCACTGCCTTCTGGCCTGTAGAGTTTCTGCTGAAAAATCAGCTGGTAACATTATAGAGTTCCCTTATATGTTATTTCTTACTTTTCTGTTGTTAATTTTAATATTTTCTCCTTATCCTTAATTTTTGTCAATTTGATTACTATGTGCCTTGGTGTGTTCCTTTTTGGGTTGATCCTGTGTGGAACTCTCTGTGCTTCCTGGACTTGGGTGACTGTTTCCCTTCCCAAGTTGGGGAAGTTTTCGATTACTACCACTTCAAAAATTTTCTCAGGTTTTCTCTCTCTTCTCTTTCTGGGATCCCTATACTGCAAATATTAGTGCATTTCATGTTGTCCTAGAGTTCTCTTAAACCATCCTCATTTCTTTTCATTCTTTTTTTTTTTTTTTTTCTGTTCTGCACTACTGACTTCTACTAATCTGTCTTCTAACTCACTGATCCATTCTTCTGCCTCATTTAGTCTCTTCTTGGTTCCTTCTAGTGTGTTACTCATTTCAGTAATTTTATTCTTCAACTCTGTTTGGGTATTCTTTATACTTTCCAACTCTTTACTGAAAACTTTGCTCTGTGCATCTATACTCCTCTTGAGTTTTCTGAACATCTTCACCATCATTATTCTAAACTTTTCTCAGATAAATTGCCTATCTCCTCATCACTTATTTCTTTTTCGGGGATTTTATCTTGTGCCTTGGCCTGGAGTGTAACTATTATATCATCTCTCATTACTTTGACTAAAAGATCTCTCATGGTGGGAAAATCTTATATACATATTCAAAATAAAGCTAGAATAAATACTCAAATAATCTATAGTCTAATAAAGTTTGTTATATCAGGCATTTAGAAACTAACTGTTATCAATATAAGGATTACCATTTCTTGTCTTTTTTCCTAAATATTAAGACTTTATTTATATGTGGGGCTTTCTAGCTCATGACTGGATCTTTCCCCCTATTATTTCTTAAGAATAGTGAGAAGCTGATATGTATCCGGCATCTGAAGCAGAAATCATATTCTGCGAAGGCATGAGTCTTTCATTAAGTTTTATCTGTGCAGACAAAATGGGTTTATGGAAAGTATACAGGGCTTAGGATTAGCCAGATATGGGTTTAAAGCCCAGCTCTAACACTTTTCTCTTGTGTGCTATTGGACAAGTTAACTTACTAAAATTCAGGTATCTAGTCTATAAAATAGGGTTTATAACAGTAAATACATTAAAGAATAATTATAGAATGTAATATGTTGCTATATAATGTACAATTAATATATTCTTCTATAGTCATGAAATATAGTATAGAAAGAGGAAAGGAATTAATTTATTGAGAATGTCCTATGTGTCAGGCACTGTGCTAAGTATCTTTTAAGATGGATTGTAATTTATTTAATAACCCCTATGATCCTTTCCTAGCTTATCAATTTGAGTTCCTGCATATCTTCTGTACATATTACAGGTAAACTGGGGCGTTAATGTAATGACTAAGACTTAACAATGGAAAGGCTTCATGATGAAGGTCAGGAAGGCTGTGATTAGGAAATAGGACAGTCACTAACCTCTTCAACCTCAAACAAGAGCACAGATGGGAAATTTAACTCTCAGAAGTAGGATCACAAGTGAAAGCTCAAGGAAAGATTTGTAAAGGTGCCTTTTCTGTTCTAACCACCTCATCAAATAAAGCCACTGTGTCTGACTCGTACACATTTCTTCATCTTAAATGAGTTCTCCCTGGCAAAATCCAACTTGGAACCACAGCCCAAAGAGATTCTCAGGAAAGCAATTCCAAGCCTTAGTGAGAATCAACAATGCTGATGCTGATCTAGCATAGGTGGATAATGTTGTCCCCATAATTCAGGAA
The DNA here is from genome assembly GCF_048773025.1 of Camelus bactrianus. Classification (NCBI taxonomy): domain Eukaryota; kingdom Metazoa; phylum Chordata; class Mammalia; order Artiodactyla; family Camelidae; genus Camelus; species Camelus bactrianus. The sequence continues at coordinate 45,016,436 of NC_133550.1, read as the reverse complement.
AAGAAGAAGAGAAGAAATTGAAATAAAAACAACAGTGTGTGTTTGGCATTAACTATGTTGCAGGCACACTTCATAAATTGGTTACATCTACATGTATTTAATATTCACAAGCTCTCTTCCTGTTTTATATATTAAGATAATAAGGCTGAGCAAGTTAAAGCAACTTGAATGAGAACTAGAGCTTCTAAATAGTAGAGCCAAGATTCAAACCCCATTCTTTCTGATACCAGAGCTTGTGCCTTTATATGGTGGCACCAAGAATAAAATTCTGATATGTTAACTGCAAAGCCTATACCATTGACAACTTTATCACTTCTAAGGTACAAAACTTGGAGTTATTCCCTTCAAGTTATTTGCCAAGATAAAGATAGATGATACAGCAATATACAAAGTTAAAGCGCTATAAAACTATCTTATATAAATATTTTTAAAATTGTTGGACTATGTGAGCTAGCTAAATTTCAATAAAAATAACTCCACTAAGACACGTAACTAGAAATTACTAGCATGATTATTATGGATTTAATTATATCCCCTCTTTCCCCAGATTTATGACCCTGAGCTCCAATGTGACTATATTTGGAGATAGTGCCTTTAAAGAAGTAAATGCTGAATGAGGTCATAAGGGTGGGACCCTAGTCCAATATTAATGATGTTCTTGTAAGGTGAAGAAGAGACAGCAGAGACGTGCACACACACAGAAAATGTCATGAGGACAAGGTAAGAAGACAGCCACCTTCAAGCCAAGGAAGATGCATCAAGATAAACTAAACTTGTCAACACCTTGATCTTGGACTTCAAGCCTCCAGAAATGTGAGAAATAAATTTCTGTTGTTTAAGTTATCCAGTCCAGTCTTACAGTATCTTGTTTTGGCAACCCTAGCAGACTAATACAAAGATCTTACATAACAGAGTGGGAGAGAGGATGGATTTACCTATACACTGATGTGATGAGAAATACTTTTAATTTCACATACAATGTACCTGTTTTCTTTAAATAATATCTGTATCAGTCAGAATTCCACTATAGGTAACAGAAATTGCTCTATCTAGTTAAAGCAGAAAGAGTATTCATGAAAAAACTACTACTAATATTATATTTAATGATGAAAGATTGGTTTACCCTAAGATCAGCAACAAGACAAGGATGTCTGTTCTCAAAACTTCTATCTAACATATTACTGGATGTTATACCCAGTGCAGACATGTAAGAAAGAGAAATAAAAAGTATCCAGTTTGGACAGAAAGAAGTGAAATTGCCCTTACAAATGAAATGATTTGCCTTGCAGAAATCTCATGTAAGCAATGAACAGCCATTAAAACTACTGGGTTTAGCAACTTTTAATGATACAAGATTAATGTTAAAAATTGCTTTGTTTTAGTTTTATATTTTAGTAATGAATAATTGGAAATTGAAATTAACATATAATATGATATATGGTAGTATCAAAATATGAAATATTTAGGGATAAATCAGGCCAAAGATCTGTCATACCTGTAAGTGAAAACTATAAAAATATGGCTAAGAGAAATTTATGAATTAGATAAACTGGAGATTCACCATATTCATGGTGAGAAGACAGTATCTTTAAAGTGACAATTCTCCTGAAATTGATCTATACGTTAAATGTAATCCTTATCAAAACCCAGTAGACTTTGTGTATGTGTGTATATGTGTGTAAAAAATGACAAACTAAATCTTAAACTCATGCAGATATTCAAAGGACCTAGAATCACCAAAATAACTTTGAAAAAGAGCAATAATTTAGAGAATAAACACTCTCCAATTCCAAGACTTATTATAAAGCTACAACAATCAAGACAGCGTGTCACTAGCACAAAGATAGACAAATAGATAAAAGAAACAGAATAGAGAGTTTGGAAATAGACTCACACATACATGTACAACTTATTTTCAAGAAAGGTAAAAGGACAATTCAGTGGAGAAAAGATAGTTTTTTCAACAAACGTTACTGGGGCATTGTGTTATCCACATGTAAAAAATTGCACTTCCATCCATACCTAACCCATGTATAAAAGTTAACTCAAAATAAATTACAGAATTTTGTATCTTGTGTGCTAGATATATTTGTATTTTTATAAATATTATTGTGTCCTAGACTAGATAGTGATTAAATTAATAGTAAGCAGGTTTCTCCTTTCAGTTCCTGATATTAAGCTATCTTAGGTGAGGCCAGGCCAAATCTAGTCGAGGGTTAATTACTCCTCCATCTCTCACATTCCTACTTAGACAAAACCCTTCTCAGAACTCTATCCAATAGTCTATGCATTGCAAGATTTTCCATCCTTGCTGGAAGTAAAAGGAATTACTTCCAATCATGTGTAAGCTTTAGAAATTATTTCTTCTAATCATTTTTTGTTGGTCCTTTCCCAGCCTGGTGTAGGTTCCTCATATGCATGCATTGATCAATATACCCTGTTGGAGACTCAAGAGAACCCTCTGAAGATCCCCAGTGTGTCCTGAAAACTCTAAACATCTTGACCTTCTAGACACCCTGTTCCGTCTCCTCAGTCCAGAGGGACTGCCTAACTATGTCTCTCCTTGGGCAACAGTGTGAAATTTCTCTCAAGACAGTACGCTGGGGAAATTGAAAGGCTCATATTATCTGTTTCCCTTCTCTCAGGGTTCACTGTCCTTTGTAGCCTGGTATCTTGAAAATCATTTTAATATCTGTTTGGTCCAGGTTTTAACTGTTTCAAGCAGGCAGTTAAATCTGGTTCCAGTTACACCATCTTAACTAGAAATGGAAATATCAAAGGCTTTTTGATTCTGATATAAAAACAAGGTGTATTCAGCAGGGTATGTGTAGTCCAGATGGACAGAGCAAGGGAAAGGGAATCTGAAGATGTGGTCCTACTTTAGTTTTACAAATTAGAGGCTGTGGCCAAGGGCAAGTCATTCAGTCTTTCTCGGCTTCAGTGTTCTTATCTGTGGAATTAAGGTATTATTATCTGCCCATTCTGCTTTACACTGTTATTGTGAGGCTTCAGTGGCATGGTTTATATATTTTAAAAGGAATATTGCAAGCAGTTCACCAATGAGAGGCATTTCTATGGTAAGAAACCTGATCACATAAATATTAAAATGCATATGGAGAAGAAAATGAGTTTTGGCTTCAGAGTTATGGACTTAAAAGATGTTTCTACTATTTATTAGGTGTTTGGCAAGTTAATTAAACTCTCTGAATCTCAATTTCCTCTTCTTTAAATTGGAAGTAACTATACCTACATTTAAGGGTTGTTTAAAAAAGTTTTAAAATAATTATACAAGCTTCCTAGGAAAGGGCCCATGGTAGAATGCTAATAAATCCTTGAATTGTTTAATAAAGAGTAAAACAACAAGAGAAGCAGGCTGTGGAAAAAAACAGACAACTCTGCACACAAGTGCTATGTATTCGTGTTGTCCTGACTTTTTCCTGAAAAGTGGGTATCAGGGCTACCACCAGTCTACACAGCGTCCTTGTATGAGTTATAAATAGAATGTGTGAACAAATCAGGAAAAGATGGCCCTTTCTTTAGTTAATACAGCCCTTTGAAGAGCAAACTGTAAATGGTTTCAGCCTTTCACACCCCGGGACTGCCATCCCTGTGAAGTGCACAAACTCTGAAGCTTATTAGGGAGGCCCTTGTGCTAACAGCCCCCAGCGTGCATCCTCACAACACTCTCACCTACAGGGCTTCTTGCTCAGGGTCTATGGCATCAGACAAAATGGAATAATTTGACATTAAGCAAAAATTGATATCTGGTCTTGAGATAGTTAGTAATGTCTTTTCCTGAGCTCTGAAAGGAAGGTGAGTTAGAGAATGTGCTACTAGGAGTGGATAGTACTTTTTAAAAAGCACATTTTTATGTGACCTCTTCTATGAGCTAAATAATGCAGGAATTTTTAAGTATTGGTCATTTAAAATAGGCATCTCCTTTGTCAATAAAAAAGATATAAAAGCATATACACTATTTTTAGATTATGTTTTCCTTCTTACATGGGGATTCTTAAGGATGGTGGTGGTTCCTCTGAACTAAATTTCCTGCATTCAGGTAGTGAAATAGAATGCTAGACATTTGGTCTGGATTTGTAAAAGTCAAGTAATTAGAGCTTTTGTTATTGAAGCCCATCTGTGTGGAATCTGTTTCTTTGAAAGGAAGAGATAATATAAGTGAGAAGAAAGAAGTGGCTTGCTGCCAAGACAGGTTTCTGAAGGCTGATAGAACTTCAATCAAGAAAATCTCATTATTTATGAAAAACTAACAACAGCCAAAAAAGCCATAAATCTATTTTTCAGTGATATAAAGATGCAACATTATGAATAAACTGCTGTTTTACTTGGAATTTGTATGCAAACAGCAATTTCAAAGAATTTCAGAAATATTTACATTATGTTTATACCTTCTTTTATTCATTTACTCACATACCATGCACTTACTGAAAATAACCATGCCATCCTTCAACTTACTGCATCATTTCTATCCTCATCATCACAGTAAAGGTTTTCAAAAGTGTTATTTACAGACAATGGACAATTCCATAAGATTTTTCCCTTCAACTGAACCATGCTGTTTGAAATTATTTCCCAGTCATTAGAACTACTCTTAATAAAGTTAAAAATGACTTAGAGCTTTCCAGTTTCAATAGTCACTACCCTCTTTTCATTTTATCCAATTTCTCAAAAGCATTCAAAACAGTTGAACATATCTGCCTTCTTTTTTTTTTTTTTCTTTAAGATAACTTTTAGAACAGTCTTAGGCAAAACTGAGAACAGAAAAATTGAGAGGAATTTACAAAGATTTCCCATGTACCCCCACCTCAACACGTGCAAAGCCTCCCCTATTATAAACATCTTGCACCAGAGTGGTACCTTCGTTACAGCTGATAAACCTTTACTGACACATTATAACCATTCAAAGTCCATAATTTACATTAGAGTTCACTCTTGGTGTTGTACCTTCTAAGGGTTTGGACAAATGTATAATGACATATATCCAATATCACAGTACCATACAGAGTATCTCCATTGCCCTAAAAATCCTTCTGTGTTCTACCTATTCATTCCTACCCTCACTCTCCATGCTGTCACTCCTGACAAGCACTGATCCATTTACTTTCTCTGTAATTTTGACTGTTCCAGAGTGTCATATAGCTGGAATCATCAGATTGGCGTCTTTCACTTAGTAATATGAATTTAAAATTCCTCCATGTCTTTTTGTTATTTAATAGCTCATTTCTTTTAGCACTACAAATATTCCATTGTCAGGAGGTAGCATAGTTTATTTATTCACCTGTTAAAGGAAATTTTGGTTGCTTCCAAATTTTGGCAATTCTGAATAAAGGTTTTAAATTTTTATTTGTATTTTATTTTATTTTAAATTTATTTATATTTATTTTATATTTATATTTTGTTTTATTTATATATAAATATAAATTAAAATTTGCATGCAGTTTTTCGTGTGACGTAAGCTTTCAACTCCTTTGGATAAGTACCAAGGAATGCTATTGCTAGATTATATAGAAAGAGTATGTTTAGTTTTGTAAAGACACACCAAACTGTCTTTCAAAGTGATGGCACCATTTTGCATTCCCACTAGCAATGAATGAGATTTCTGTTGCTCTACATTCCTTGCCAGCATTTTGTATGTTAGTGTTCCATATTTTGGCCATTCAAATAGCTGTGTAGTAGTATCTCATTATTGTTTTGATTTGCATTTCACAAATGCAAAACTGAAATATTTTGTAGAGCATCTTTTCATATGCTTGTCTTCTGTATATCTTATTTGATGAGGTGTCTGTGAAGGTTTCAACCTATTTTTTAAGTGTTTGTATTTTTATCATTGAGTTTTAAGAGTTCTTCATGTATTTTGGGTAACAGTCATCTATCAGATATGCCTTTTGCAAATATTTTCTTTCAGTCTATGGCTTGTCTTCTTCTCTTGATGTTTTCTTCCCCAGAGCAGAATTTTTTTTATTTTATTGAAGCCTAACATACCAATTATTCCTTTAATGAGGCATGTAAGATCCCTGATGTTATATATCTAAACAGTCAATACCACACCCAAGGCCATCTGGGCTTTTTATAGGTTGTCTTTGTCAAGTTGAGAAAGTTCTCCTCTATTCTTTGTTTACTGAGAGACTTTTTTTTTTATTATAAACAGTACTTAATTTTGTCCAATGCTTTCTCTTTTTTTTAACATACATTTTTATTGAAGTACAGTCAGTTTACAATGTTGTGTCAATTTCTGGTGTACAGCATAATATTCCAGTCATACATGAACATACATATATTCATTTTCATATTCTTTTTCACCATAAGTTACTGCAAGATGTTGAATATAGTTCCTTGTGCTATACAGTGTGAACTTGTTTATCTATTTTATATATATTAGCTAGTGTCTGCAAATCTCAAACTCCCAATTTATCCCTTCCCACCCGTTTCCCCCTCTGGTAATCAGAGGATTGTTTTCTATGTCTGTGAGTCTGTTTCTGTTTTATAAATAAGTTCATTTGTGAATTTTCTTTTTAGATTCCACATATAAGTGATATCATATGGTATTTTTTTGCTCTTTCTAGCTTACGTCACTTAGAATGACCAAGATGCTGAATTTCTGATGGGGATGATTATGGGAAAGCCAGAGGACTAGATAATCAGTGAAAAAACCATGAGAAAAGGCATGACCATGAGATTTCACAATGAAATAAGAAGTAGAAATTATGTCTTCTGTTCCAGAAGCCATATATATGAAGGAGATACTCTTACCCACTACATAGAACCACAAACTAACATGGCAACAGGGTCTTACATGCCTAACTGGAATTTGCCCCAGGGACTAAATTAAAACTATACTATTACAATAAGACAGATCGATCATTACGTCTGATAGTAGGAGGTATGTCCTTCCAGTAAACCGTTCCTAATAACACTGCAGGATATACTTCTCACACCTGGATGACATACCTGTATACCTGTCTGAGAAGCCATCTTTTGTATAACTCGACAGATCAATCTCCTTACATGAATATAGTCTGAATTGAAAATGACACCTTGCCTTCTACAATCCCCTCTTTCCCCTCTCTCTGCAATTTCCAAAAGACTCATTTCTTTGTTATTTCATTTATTTTGAATACTATAGACTTTCGTACTTGCATTCATTGGCCTTGATTACAGCTTCAATTCCACATTAATTCTGTCTAGTGCATTGAGTGATAAAGTGCTGAAGCTAACATACTTAAAAAAAATCCTTCAGTGTGTAATTGATCATACTAAAGTAGAATGGATTAATCCAAAAGTAGATCCTTCTCTATTTTGTGTTTTCCTGGAGTCAGTTATTTTTCTTTGCCCAGGTCACTTTTATTTTTCTGATTACTTTTCAGAAGATGACAAAGAAAAGACATGGATATAAACTGAGTCTTCCAAATTACAAACCAATTCTCTGAAAAGTGAACATTTTCTGTAAATCAACTAGGTGCCTTCCCTAAGAACCCCAAGTGATTGAAACAACTAGCTTGTCTGAATTTGTTGATTGTAACATTAGGTAACCATAAAAGAGAGACAGGGCAAACAGATGTGAAGCACAGCATATACTCTACTCGGTATAACGGTTAATTTTAAATTTCCATCTATTATACTTTCAGTTTCCATGGCCACACCTTTTATGAATTCCTCTTTCATAACAGGAGTTTCTTTTTTCCTTTTCAATGCATCATGTCATCCCAGACAGATTAATCTTTCTAGAACACTATTTCAAGAGTGTCATTTGCAGAACAAAAATAATAAGACAACTGATCTATCTACAGGAAAAATTCCAAGCTCCTTAAGCTACAACTCAAGGGTCTGTTTACTCTAACTGCCTTGCCTTTCCAGAGCTAAGCCTGCTCTACTCCTACTCCAAATCCCTGCTCAAGCCAGATTTATTCACTGTCTCACTCTGCCACCTTTGTGCCTTTGCTAAGACAGTTATTCCCCTTTCTATCCGCCTGCCAAAATAAGATTCCCATCAAGGCTCGTGCGAAATCTTACTGCTTTTTATATTATAATGGTCTTGCTGGTATAAATCTCTAAGTGACAATCATAAATAGTTTTATGTTATGAAATAACATAAAAGATTGACTCTTACCCAACTTTCTTAAGAGGTTTAAATATACATGAAAGCAAGCTGGTCATCACAATAAGTGGTTTTATTTTTTCTAATCAATCATTTTGTTTCTTTCTTTTTTTTTTTTTTTAATCTTTTACATTTCTATTCAGAGGATAGACTTTATCCATAGGTTCACTGCACCATTTTTCACCCTATACAGAACATTAAAACTAATGGTCCCGTAAGCATAGGGAATGTATGTGTTATTTTTCTTTTTCTTTCTAAACTCTAGTTTACTCTAGTCCAGTACCTGACACAGTACACAGTAAATATATATCTGATGAATCAATATTGTTTGCTTTCATAAAATTTTATAGGGGTTGCAGTGTAAAAATCACATGTATAATACTACAGTTAAACTTCATCTGAAAAGTAGTTCTTAATGTATAATTTTAGAAAAATGATCTTATGTTTTATGAGAAACACAACATAAAGTATGCTATGAATTCTTACACAAAACGTTTTTGAATTGAGACTATAACTCTTCTGATGGCCATTTGGTGGGGTTTGATACATTAAAAAATAAGAATCTTTAGATTCTATATTTGAAATATATTTACTGACCAGAGTCATTGTGCCAGATTTTGGAAATACAAAAACTAGAAAAAGAAGTGTCCTTCACCAAGAGCTGTAAATTGAGGAAACAGACAAATGAACACACAATTGCAATGCAATGTGTTATGGATTGTGATATAGTAAGTATAGGTGCTGTGAGATCATTTACCTCAAACTAGATTACACAGAAGTTTCTCAGAGGCAGTCATATGTGAGTTGAATTTTAAAGGGCTAGTAAAACATTAACGTCATTTAAAACAAATAAAACAGTAGCAGTGTTGGTGAGAGGTTTGAAAAAAGTAAGGATGTGTTTGACAGCGAACATCTTAGGTAAAAGGTACAGAGGCATAAACACACAAAAGAAATTACATATATTTTAGTGCAGCTGGAGTGTGATGATATCAGGTTTTGAGGTGGAAGAGAGTGGGAGGGTGTGCAGTGGATGGGTCATCTGTAACTTTTTAGATTTTGAGGATGCCATTCAATGCTTTTAAGCAACAAAGTGAAATGATTGACTTTATGCTTACATAAGACTATTGACAGCAAAGGATTGGATGGATTGCAGAAAACAAGGAAGAGGAAAGTAAAGCAGAGATTTGAGATCGTGTAGCAATCCAAGTCAGAAATCATAAAAGCCTGAGCTAAACCAGTGACAGTGAGGATGGAAAAAAGAGGATACATTTTTAAAAACATTAAAGGAAATCAGTAAGTTTCTGTGCCAGATATTGCATTGGGTTAAGACAAAGGAAAGAATTAAAGATGACACCTGAGTTTCTGGCTTGACAGACCTTTTAGATTGTGGAAATATCTATATGGAAAGGAATAAAGGAGAGAGAAACAGATCTGGGGTAGGGGGTTATAATTCCTTGTGTTTCAAATGATCAGAATATTTACTGTTATAGTGATCATAAAAAAATAGAATCACATCTTTTAATTTGATAACAGTTAAAATAGAACATAATCCCCTGTAAGAATAAACTAGTTGCTGTCAAGAAACAAACTACTATTGCTTAACAGCATTTCAGGCTAAACTGTTACAGATTTTTTTGATAGAAGGTACAAACTGCACTTAAATGCACTAGATGTCAACTGTTATGAATCTTCATCCTCCTTTTTCCTTCCTGGTTTCAGTGATAGAAACCTTTAATATCCCTGTGTGTTTCAAGAGCAACTCAGTGAAGACTTCCTCAGAGAGATGACTGTTTATTCACCCAATGTCTGCCTATTCAAGTGGAAAGATGGCACCAGGGCAGAGGGAAGGCATTGAGAAGAAAAGGAATCCCTTCCTTTAGTATGTCAACGTAAGACCTTCCCTGATTTAGGATTTATTCACATTATTGCCCTTCTTTATACAGGCTATATGATTAGTGAATCAGATGTCTGCAGCGCCTTTGCCTTTAAAGGTCTTTCTATCTGACATAACGTAACCTGGAGAGGAAACAACAATCTGTGTCTTACAGTGACTATTTTTGTCCCATTCACAAAACACAGCATTACTCTCAGTTCACATCACTACTTCACTTAAGTATTTGAAAAATATGTTTTAAGTTACATCAGTTAACCTGTATTAATAGTATGGTAACCTCTTTGTAACTATTACAAAATTGACATTTATACAGAATGTTTTAAAACAGAAAAATAACTTTATATTATAAGCCATGATAAAAACAATACATGCTTACTCTAACAATAAAAAAGGTAAATAAGGTAAAAATTATTCAAAATGCCATCTGCCTTAACCTATGTTAATATTTTGATGAACGACCTTTCAAATGTGTATGTGTTTTTGTGAGCATGTGTGTGTGTGAGAGAGAAATATGAATTGATAACATAATTTTATATTCATGGAGTTACACTGTACTTCCAATTTTATGACATTTTTCATTGAACAAAGCATTTTATCTATCTTTCCATGGGTACATAATCTCTCCTTGTTTGGATAAACCATAATTTTATTTTACCACTACCATTTAATAAATTTGAGGTTATTTCCTTTTTATGTCAATGTAAAAAGTGCTTCAATATGAATCTCTGTCACTGGTTTGATTATCTTCTTAATGAAAAGAATTTTATTCATATTGCCAAAACACATAGCTGAAAAGCTGTATCAATCCACACATTCATCAGTAGCACATAAAACTACCACATTCCCTATATCCTTACGCTAATGATGTCCCTTTTTTTTTCATCTTTCCTAATCTTTTATATAAAAGTACCACATCAGTTTGCACAAATGTCACTTGGAAGGACAACTTCCCTGGTCACCTCCTACATAATAGCACAGCTCTATTCCACAGTCACACTCTGTCTCCCTTTCTCTTTTTTCCTGGCATTTTCACCATCTGACATACCATTTATTGATTTATTATCTACTGTGGACTTTGTCTCTTTTCTTTAGTTTTCTATCTCTAGCAACTGGAGCAGGTTCTGGCATGTAGTAGATATTTAAAACTAAAATGTTAAATGAATTCTTAAAAATGAACAAATTTTTTCCTTTATGGATCACTTAGTTATGTTTGACGGCCTTTTCTCAAACTTTATCATACACAAAATTTTTTTTCTTTTTTTTTTGGATTCTTTGCTGTGGTCCATAGGTTAATGTGCCTATTTTTGAACCAGATTATCTACTTATTTTTATTGTATTTCCTTAATAATTTAATTCTGAAAGGGCATGACCCAGCCCTAGTTTGTTCTTTTGATGTTTCTAATAATCTCTTGCCTTTATATTCTTGCAGATGATCTTTTGAACCACTTAATCAAGTTTTACATAATCCCATATTCTAACATAACAGGAATTGCACTGAATCTGGAAAAATATTTAGAAAAATCTGATATCTTTATTGTGTCAGCCTCTCTAAGACAATGCATGCCTATATTTTCAAAACTTCATTTCAAAACATACAAAACTTCACTTGTGTGTGCTTGTAGAGAATGTTATAGTTTTCTTCACATATAGCACGAACATTTCTTTAAAGTCTACACCTAGGTTTTCTACACTTTTGCTGTCATTGTGTGTATCATTGTGACTGTGTCATTTGGATTATATTTTAACTGGTGTTTAAAATACTCTGAATTATCTTGCATTAGAGTTCTCAGAAACCCTACAATATAATGACTTAAAGCATACTAACTTAAAGCATACTAATGAACTAAAATTTTAGATATAAAAATTATTTTAATAAAATATAAATTAATAGCCAAAAAAATGGACAAAATCAACTTACATTTACATTGAGCTTAAAAATTAATCTCATTTTTCTTAAAAAACAGTATCAATAACAATATATTCATAATTTTCTAAATGAAGCCTATTGATGTTTATTTAAAAAAATATTTTGAAGTGTGGTTGAGTCATTTTTCTAAACTTTTAAGATGGTAATTCTCTCTATATAAAATGAATGTTCTTTTTTCCCTAAAAATATTTAAATAACCTAAAACTAAAATCCCAGCAGTAGAAGAGAAATAAATGTGTACAATCAACATGCTCACTCTCCAGGATGCAATTTGAAAGAACTCAGATACAAATGCTGGAGAGGGTGTGGAGAAAAGAGAACTCTCCTACACTGTTGGTGGGAATGTAGTTTGGTGCAGCCATTATGGAAAACAGTATGGAGAGCCCTTAAAAACCTAAAAATAAACATCCTATATGATCCAGCAATCCCATGCCTGTACATATATCTGGAGGGAACTATAATCAAATAGATACATGCACCCCAATGTTCATGGCAGCAGTATTTACAATAGTTAAGACATGAAACCAACCTAAATGAAGAATAACCTGAATAAAGAAGTTGTGATGGAATACTACTCAGCCATAAAAAAGAATAAAATAATGCTATTTGCTGTAACATGGATGGACCTAGAGATCATCATTCTAGTTGAAGTAAGCCAGAAAGAGAAAGAAAAATACCATACAATATCACTTATATGTGGAATTTTAAAAAAAGACACAAATGAACTTATTTACAAAACAGAAAGAGACTCACAGACATAGAAAACAATATTCTGGTTACCAGGGTGGGGGAAGGGGTGGGAAGGGATAAATTGGGAGTTTGAGATTTGCAGATACTACCTACCATATATAAAATAGATAAGCAACAAATTTCTTCTCTATAGCACAGGGAACTATATTCAATGTCTTGTAGTAACCTATAATGAAAAAGAATATGAAAATGAATATATGTATGACTGAATTATTAGGCTGTACAACAGAAATTGACACAATATTGTAAACTGACTATACTTCAGTTAAAAAAAGAAAGAACTCAGATATGTTTTGACCTGAGAAAAACCAAGAACTGGTCGCAGGTGTAGGGGTAAGGATTTCATTCATTTGTTTTACATAAATGCTATGCTAGCCTTTACACAGTCATGAAAAGTTGTAGCAATTAGCCATTAAGGAGAGAACTAGAAAACTTAAAATAAGTAGTTTCCCAGAGATATTCCTAAGCCAAACTATTGTTGCTGAGAGAATATGATTTCTAACAAATGTATTCACAATTAGTTGAGGGGAGAGCCTGAATAAGAAGAATGCTAAATTTTAGCCTTCTGAGTATTTCTAAAATGATCATGCATTTAATATGTTATTGGACTTCTGGGTACTGATTGCTAAATTGATTACAGCTTTTTTGATAGGCCAATCTCTTTTTGCACTATTTCAGCTTGCAAATATAAACCATAACTCCTACATTGTTACATTTGCCATGATCTGAATGAATCTTCTTGTGTAATTTCCACTAATCATTTTTATTTTCCCATCTGTGCAAAAGACTACTTGATATTATCAACTAACCATCTGCACATTTATGGAAAGGCTGCATAGCGCCTGCTTATGTGAAACCAGACACATCCTTCCTCATCATGAGCTGAATTCACCAAAGGAAGAGACTGTATAAATACTTTTAAATGTTCCTTCTCATACTAAACAAAGATATATGAGATGACTAATGTAACAATAATCAAGCTGCGTGACATAAGCATTGACCGCAATATTTCAACGCTACAGTTTTATTCTTTGTGGGGGTTTTAAAAATTAATGTACAAAATAAGGAAATGGTTTTAAAGCAAAACTATGCTAAATTGGCAGTTTTAGCCTCACAACATTTTGTTGGAAGGTAAGAAAGCAATTTCTGCCAATTGTGCAAAAAGACCTCCCTTTCTCTGCCTTAGTTACCATCCCCTGGGCACTTTGTATCTTTTCCAGTAGACTAAGAGGCTGTTCCTCTAAGGAATGAAGGAAGAACTAATCTCTCCATTTGAGTTAGCATTCCACATTCTAGTTCTGTGAGATTTTCAAAAGCACAGCTGTGACGTAGGGGACCAGTGATACAGTGGAACCTGCTCTCCACTCCCCACTCTCATCACATTGGACCCACCCCCACAGACCTGGTGCCGGTTTTCTTCTCTAGCAGAGTTTGAGTGCTTTGTATCTTTCCACACAACAAGTTCTTTTCTCTGTTGAAATATATGAATATACTTGACAACTGAAATAATATATTTTACTAATTTTCAAACACATTTTAGTCTCTAAAATTGTCTTTAATGGGATTTACTCAACAGGCTGCATATTTTAACAATCAGCTAGTACACTTCCTTGATTGTGCTGCATATTTAAATACTTAAGGTTTTACATATTTTTTGATTGAGACTCATACTTTAATGAGCTGCACGAATTGCATCTTTGCAGAGAAGGTCTGTCAGAAACTCTGTGTTGAAGGTGGGAGACTTTCTCCTTGCATCCTTATATGTGTGCTCATATGTATGTGTGCGCCTGGAGAGAGGTTTTGCTGGTGTCTGGATAGTTGTATTTGGAAATAAACCTAAAGAAAATGCATTTGTTTAAAAAGAAAGATAAGCACCAATTTCTAATTTCAAGTTCAGGTTACAATTGAATGGAATTGTGCTTTCATGTAAAAAAAAAAATCCAAAATCCCATTTCTTTGATATAATATTAATATTTTAGTGACCAATCTTCTATATCTGTGTGTATCTATGTGAAGCATGGTGTATGAACTCCCAAATGCCCTGGTTTTATAAAGATATGCTGAACTCAGTAAAATAAAATCAGGAAACAGGTTTATTTTTCACTTTTAAAAAGCTCTGATGGTTCTTACTATCCTGCCCCTTGTCAGCAATGTGGTCAGAACTCCAGAGTTTAACAGTCACTCTCAGGCAATGAAAAAGTCTAGTCTAAGCTAAATAAGTATTTTTATCTTACATTCAGTGTAAAGTTTCTTTTCTCTCCTTAGGCCAGAGAACAGTATAAAGAAATTAAGTGTGGTCTTTTCTTTCAGTCTCCTTTCTCCTCCCTCAACTAGGATTAGAATTGAAAAAAAAAAAAAAAAAAAAAAGCATTTTCAATCACTGGGACTATTAATCTTTAGGCTACCAGTACCTTTGACCACAAGTGTCTAAATGTTCAAACACCATTTCCCTCTATTCCTCTCTCTTTCCCTCTAAAGGCACATTTCTGGATTCTTGACCTGCATTTATCGCCCTCCTGCAGAACTGGCTGTCACAGACAGTGGACCTTTTAGTGGGGGGAGGGGAGGATTAGGTTTCTTTCTTTCTTTCTTCCTTTTGATGGAGGTACTTGGGATTGAACCCAGGACCTCCTGCATGCACTCTACCGCTGAGCTCTACCCTCTCCGCTGACAATGGACTTTGCTGACTTCTGACTTCTCACACTGGCCCCTCAGGCCTAGCCTCTGGCAAGAGACCCCTGGTAGACTCTTTCAGATGAAGTGCCTTTCAGTTCAGGTAAAGTCCTTTCAAGACAGCTTTCGTCCAGCGCGCACTAAAGCCAGAGTTACTCCCTGTATCTTAGCCCACCACCCATGGCTTTCTTCTTTCTATTTTCAAACCTCTCTATGTAAGAGGGAGGCCTGGTGGCCTCCAAACCCAAGGGCATGGGCCATGCTCTACCAAGAAATCTCTTAAGTTCCTGCTCCACAATAAGTCAGGGGATAACATTTCAGACCCTTGAGACAATCTCAGTGAGGAGAATGCTCGGGGCCCAATTCCTCTAATTGTGGCCAAGAGAAAGACGGGGCCATTCCCAAGTTCTCTCTATTTTTTCAGGTCCCTTCCTTGAACCCTCATCCCTAATGAACAGACTTCTTTGTGTAGCCTGTTGGGGTGACAATCATGAGGCCAGTTTAACCAGTATTAGTCTCATGAGAATATACCCATCCCCCATTTTTGGAGCATTCTTAAAATCCATTGTCCTTAGCTTTGGGGATGAAGCCCAGAATTCTGAGTCTACAGACAAGACACAAATCTATGTCCTTTTATGCACTTATGGAAATTTACATATATAATATCATATAATCATAGAATTACACATACATATATTTAGACATATATAGGATTTCTCAATGCTCATTAAAAAAAGTGTCTTATCTACAGTTCTCTGTATCATGATTTTTTCAGTCAAGAATGCACTGTGGAATTCTCTCCCAGTCAGCTGGCAAAGAATTAATTCTTTCTTTAGTGGATGCATGACACTATATATTCAACCATTTGTCACTTGAAGGACATTCCTTCTTCTCTCACAGCAATGCTTTAGTAAGCATTTACTGCTGTTATATTTTTATGGGCTGGGTTATCAGAAGTGACTGGGTCAATTTTCAATTTAAATTCTTTTCTAATGCAAGGCTGTAACAATTCATACAACCATCAGTGATGTATGGAAATACATTTTGTTTTCCAGAATCACTGCCTCTGGCAATATTTAATCTTTTAAAAACATAGTCTGTATTACTCATCTTTAGATTAATTTCTACTCCTCAAGCTGCTTTTGATATTGATGTTTATTGGTAACTTAGATGGGCTATTGCAAATTTTCTCTTCATATCCTTTGCCATTATCATTTTAGATACTTTTTGCCAGTTTCTAAAAATGCTTTGTGTATTATAGATAACAGCCCTTCAGCTTTCATGTTCTCAATGGTTTTGATTTAAAAAAAAATTTTTTTACTATGAAAATGTTCAACAATATATAAAAGCAGTCAGACTACTATAATGAATGAATATCTGTAGTTTTAACAATTATTAGCACTTTTCAATATTTGCTTCAAGCATCGCATTTGTGGTAATTATTCACCCTTCCTAAAATTGCACTGATTTCTATTTCTTATCTACTTAAATAGTGGCTTGCATTGGTGGATTAGAGATGAAATTTTTTTTGGATAGTTTGTCTAGTTTAGCAACAACATATTATCTAAGTTACATCATAACAAACGTGATCTCTAACTTCCATGAACTATCCAGCAACAGTGAAACAGATATGCAGGTACAATCCTTGATTTGGGTGTTACTTAGAACTCCGAGGAAGGAAACCTAACTGCAAATATTGTTTTACATGATTTTCCTCACCCCACAATAGGGTAAGAACTGGGGTATTACTGTTTGTATTACTATTCATTCATTTGTTAAGGAAAACAATAGCAAGTATCATCTAAAGCCAGATGCTGCTTGGTATCAGCTGTGGGAAAAACATAGTACCTGATGTCAATACTTCATTCCGTCTGTAATGGGCAATTTCAGGTTTTGACTTCCCAGAATTCAGGCCTTTTTTTATTTGTTATGATTTTTTAAGTCTGGAATTACAAAGAGATTGATATTTTACTTGACTTGCAAGATAAGTTATCTAGCCACAGTTTCATATACACTAACAGAAAAACATAAAATCTCTGGGTCAGAGAGACAAAGTTTCCCACCTACATAAATGACAGTAGCCAGAACATTATCTTAGTGCTGGTTAAGCGAGCCCCAGTTCCCACACAGCAAATGCTTAGGGCCGAGTGTTGCATGCATACACTGTGGGAGTGTATTACAAAGGAAGAAACCAGAGATCAGGAAGCACTTGGTCTTATGTAGGGGCTGCTGGCAACCTGAACATCCTCTTCTCCAAAGAGAGCCATTATCTATATTATCCTGCCATGTAAGTGGATCTTCTCTAGGGATGGGAATGAGACATCTCTATCTTTACTATACTGAAGTATAAATAAATCTGAGCAAATTGTCTGTTAATGCCTAGATGAGAAATAACATGAGAGATTCATAGATAATTAATTTCTAACAAAGGGAAGTCCTCATTATACTTCTGCAAAGGTTTAGCATATGAATCAGGAGTGGACAACCTCTTGCCCCGCTCTGTACACAGCATTTTATTTAGAAAGTATATACAACCTAAGCTAATTCAAAAATTTGTAACAAAACTATGGAGAATCCTTTCCCTCTCTTTCTCTTTTTACCCCATTTAACATGTACAAGGTGTAATTTGAAAGATTTAATATGCTCAACATGCATTCTTCAAGAGTATAACTTAATCAGTAACAACTTAGTATACATGCTGGACACACATGATATGAAGATGAATTGGGCACGATCCCTCCCAGCAAGCAGCTCAGCCATCAACTGGTGGGAGTCAGAGGGGTGGGTTGCAGGGACATAAAAAACTTAGGTACCGAGTGCAAAGAGGCAGCAGAGCTCTGGAAAAAGACTTTTCTTAGCTTCCTTAGTTATGGCTTCGGAAATTTATTTAAGCTTCCTCGAGCTCTGTTACTTTATCTATAACAATGATTTGGGAATATAATTTAATCCATGAAAAGTGTTCGGAATAATACAGGTACTAATAGTAAACACACCATACACTTTAGCTATTATTATTATGCTAAGTTATAAATATGGCTACGTTTAAATTGCTTTCAACTTCTTGTTGAGAAAGCACTGTCTAACTTACTATATTGTTTTAATTTTCTTCACAGCACTTACTATTATCTAAAATTATCACATACATATACATGCATAAATATTCATAGTTATCGTAGTCTCCTTTTCATATATACGTTTACTTATTTGTTTAGATTGCTCTCTTTATAGTGTAATTTAGAAAACAACAAAGACCTCGTCTATTTTATTTTTCCTGTATTTTAACTCTTAAAAAATTATCTTGCACAAAGTATAATCCAAGTAAATGTCATTGAATAAAATCTATTTAGACCAGTCAGGGAAAGTAAAAAGTGTTTAGAAATTCCCAAGCACACATGTCTTGATAACGTATAATGTGTTTTTGGTTAATTGTTGGCTGGAAGTTAAGCTGGAAAACTATGATGGAAACAATTTTCAAAAAGTCCCAACATACTATGATAAGAACTTTAGATTTTTATTTTGAAACAGAGTAGCATCAGTTTCTTCAGCAAGAGAACTATTTGCAAATATTTTCTTTATTAAAAAGTAGATCAGCAATATTGAGAAGGCATTAGATAGTGATAGAAGAGAATGGATACATGTATATTATAGAGAAAGTTAAAACTCAGGTAAGAGATGCAGGTGCTTGCACTAGGTCTCATGGGATGGATTCAAGGAATATTTTACAGACACAATGGACAAAACTGGTGAGTAGTTCAATACGGGGGAATGAAGCTTGGTATACAGTCAACAGAGCTGATGTTTCAGATTGCAACTTGAATACACCGTGTGACTCACTCACTTAAAAAAAATTCAACTACTGTTAATTGTCAACAGCGTTCTTAATGCTGGTTCTCTAAGGGAGTTTAAAGTAGGGGCCAAGGCAAATCCATCTAAATTGAGCCAGTGCACTAATTTATATAAGACTAAGACAGCTGCCTCTCCAAAGAACTAAAGAAACAGAAACAAACTAGTGTTTTGTTTTAAAAGGTATAAATGAACTTATTACACACACCCATCTGGCTGCACATATTATTCCTGTAATTAAAGACAGTGCTGTTTCAAATCTCAAAGTGAATAAAGGATCAAACTAAAGTCAACAGAAAATTACATTAAGAAAAAATAAAAGATATGTTTAAGCAAGAATTTTCAGTAAAAGATTAAGAACATCTTTATAAACACACTTCAATAAATACATACATACATACATACATACATACATACATACATACATACATACATACATACACTTCACGGTAAAAACACGTATGGCTATACAATTCAATATGGGAAAGTACTAAAGGAATTCTTCCTCAAAAGGAATCTGCAATGTTTCAGACCGAAGAACCATGGAGAGAATTTAAACACTGGCCTCAGCTGGTAAAGAAAATTACAGAGAGCCACAGAAATTAACAAAAGTTCATGTTTTATCTGGATCTATGTGGGAAGCAGCTTTATCAGAGCAAAACAGAAAAATTTTGAAAATAAATTTTAAAGGCTAAAATCATTTGACGTTAGACATTCAGCTACAGGTCCTGAAGTGTTAAGAGAGCTGCATGTGGAAAAAGTCATGGTTTGTTCAGAGCTTCAGGAACTGCTGAGGAATAAACATCAGACCCCCTTCCCAGACAAAGGAAGAACCACCTTTGGGCACAGGCTTTGTGTTTCAAAGGTTTTGCCAGCTAAGTGGGGAGAAGTGTTCTGCTTGTTAGTGAGTGCTGGGAACAAAAAATCTCTGGCTGATTTTTTTTTTTTAACTAATTCACATTCTAGCCCAGTTAGGTACTTCTATATTTGTGCTACAAGAAATAAGGTGCAATAATAGTGACATATTTTTTCTTCCTTTGGTAAAGAAGCACTTTACTGAAAACTTTGAAATATCTTTCTGTTATTACTACCCCAAACTACCTAAAACAGTAGAGACCTGAACAGCTGGTCCAAAATGAGGGCATGATGAAAGTCTGTAGTAGAAAAGGGGGCGCAGAAAATGTGTATGAGGACTATCTTGTGGGAGTCTTCTGCTTGAGTTCTCCATTATTGTTTGCAAACTGACTCTTCTGATGTGCTAAAACGGATAGAAAGTGACAGAGTTCTCTTTGTGTTATGAAGAGGTCTAAGTGATGTTTTTCTGCTACACAGCATGTAAGCACTCATAGATGATTTTCTTTTATTATGTAATATTTTCTGTATGTAATTAGACGGTGCCACCTCCCACACATTTAGCTGAATTCAATCACAGACAGGAATTATTAAAGTTTATGTCAACATAAAGGTCTTAGAATGGAAGAATAAAGGGAGGAAAGCTATTCCCAGGAAAGATAGCCATTTACTCTATTTTTCAATTCTCAAAACAGTTATGTTGATCTATCATCAGGATATCAGAGGGTGACATCAAAGGATCTTGGGTATCACATGATAGTATTCATTTTGTGTAGATTTGCTGGGGAAGAAATAGTCTACCAAAGAGAATGGAACGGAAGGAGGAGGAGTTGTGATTCCTTCTAAGACTGAATAGAGACATGCTCAAATAACGTTATTGTTAGCCTGTCTCTTCTGCTGTTTATTATTACTATTACTACTACTACTACTACTACTACTACTACTATTACTATTATTAGCTGTGTGTATTATTATTATTCTATTGGTTGTGTTTTCAAGCAAGTTTCTTAGTGTGCTTATGCTTGTGTGGTGTTTATAATTTACCATTTCAGAAGAGAAATAATATCTTAAGTTGGTTAAGAGAAAGCACCTTGATCCAGCATTGTTTAGAATACAGACCTGCAACTTACTAGCTATATGACCTTGGCCAAGCAACTTAATACTTCTGAGTTTCAGTTTTTCTATCTATAAAATGAGTATAATAATAGTATCAAAGCTCATAAAGTTTTTGTGAGAATTAAATGATTTCTTCCACATAAACCTCTTGGAATAGTGATTGGCACATTAGAAATTTTCCATTAAAGTTATCTGAAAAATAAATACAAGCATAACCAATCTCTCTCAAGTCAGTAGTATAATGATCTTGACTGACTCTATTTGGGTAATGTACTCACGTGTGGACCCATCTCTGTGCCTGGGTGATGACAGGGAATCACATGAGATGGGGGAAAGGTAATTCCCAGAATCAGAGCAGAAAAAAAAAAATTCATCCTCTGGCTGTAAATTGTCCTCATTAAAACTGTCCCAGAAACAAGGGCAGATTTCAGTGCTCAGATGGAGGCTATCAGAACTAGGGAAGGCAGAAGGATAGGAAGAAAAACATGAGTTGACATCCTTCCAGCCAGGTGCTTCTTCTACCCACCTGCTTCTGCTACTTGCCACTTTTGCTCCATTGCATTTTTTCCCCTCAGTAACTCTCTCTACTTCCCAGCATCCTAGGATCATAGTGTGGCTTTAGTATATAGGTATCACTACATATGTTCCAGACCTTTCACTGTCAAGTAATTTTTTAGGATATGTTTGTGTGTTTTTACAATATTAAAGACACTAACCACTTCAACTAGAATATTTGTGACTTTAATTAAAACAAACTCATACTAATGGCTTTATGATTTTCGTAATCATGCTAGTTGAGTAAATGAATTACTTAATTTTAAACTGGGAAAAAGCTAAATCACAACAAGTATAGAAAAAAAAAGTGCCCTATGTCTTTCATCTTTTGTGGAAGCAGATTTACTCATTTCTGGGTAGTAAGTCAACCCTAAAAAGTATGTCATTATTCCAAATCTTCCATCCATTATGTCTTGACTATAATAGTTTTAGGGATATACTGGCAGATAAGATTACAGCACAGTAAAACTAGGAAATCTCCACTGTAAAAGAAATGGTGCAAAATCCGAGCTAAGCAGACTTAAGTGTATTTTTGCCCTTTAGGGAAGTGTTCAGCTCATCCTCATGTTTCTAACGCACTCAAAGTCTCAGCCCGACTAATTCATACTCAGAGCAAATTGCGTAACACTCCAAGACTGACACATCCAAAGTTCATCCATTCTGTAGTTACTTGACATTAGAAAAGGGCACCTTTTGAAAAACGAATAAAATAGATTTTCTCACTCTGCTGGTCATGTCTCAAAAACCGAACAGGTTTTTTGAAACTTAACTTTCAAATAGTGCATCATTCAAATTTCACCATTTTAACATTGATACTGTTAAGATCAGCAAATAGTCAATTTTTTTTTCTGAAAATCTAAGTATCTCAAGATTTTAAATATCCTTAAAAATACAAGTTCCATGAGGATAATAATTTTGTCTCTTTCATTCATAAAACACAGAGCCTAGCTCAGCAGCTTTCACCTAATAAATTTTTTTAATAAGTGATCAATTTAATGAATGAATAAAAATGGCTTTTATGATGGCCTGTAAGTATTGCATGATAGTGAAATGCACAGGCAAATAATCCTTAAATTATTGATTCATGACAACCATTTCTGGCACTGAGTCAATTACATGAAAATTATTAATGTATGATGCCAACAATAGGTAAGAAACATTTAAGAGAATTTATACCAGTCCATATATTTGCAGATGTATCACTTAAATGTATTTCTGACATCTTATTCGGGGCTGCTTCATTTTAAAGCAGGCACTAACCCAGCTCAAATTGGTTTTGTTCAGAAAAGGGATTTAGTAAGGAATGTAAATATGACTTCTAGGAATCTAGACTGATTCTAACCTCGGGACATTTGGATCTAGGGGCTAAATAATGTACCAGGGCTTGATTTCTCCTTTCATTTCTTGTATCTCCTTTTGTTAACCTCCCTTTATTCTGCAAGTATATTATCAGCTTCTATTCTAAAAAGAAGAGAATTTTTGGTCATGTGTCCAGCCCTGATCAATTATTGTATCAGGACTTCAGATACAATGGTTGCCCCATGTCTTGCTATACATGCCTAGTCAAGAGACAAAAGGAAGGTCACTGTGAATAACAGAAATACTAGGGGTGAGGTTGGGACAGTTCCATATTGAAAGGGTTGGTACACTGATTACACAAATGGCCTCCATTATTCACATTTCTATGTTTGCACACCCTCTGCAATACGGTGTGACTTTGCAGCTCTTGCTATCAAGGGTGGAGTCTGTTTCTCTCCCCTTTGAATCCGGGATAGCTTTGTAAGTTTCTTTGACCAATAGAATGCCTCTGCTCCCTTTCTGGACTGCTGCCACCTACCATGGGAATAAGCACCAGCGAGGCTGGTGGAGAATGAGAGACTACATGGAGTGATCTATCTCAGGAAAGACAGTGTGATCTGTCCCAGGTAAGACTGCCACAGCCATAGCTCTAGACAACCCTCTAGTTAACTGCAGATGCCTGAATGAGCCCAGTTGAGATCAATCAACCTACCTCATCCAAGCTAACTTTGGAAAAAGAAATAGATATTGAACCAAAAGAAGTACTGAGATACTATAAAATAATTAATTAGTTTCCATTGTTGACTGAAACTATCTCTGAAAGACAATAAAATATTTGCCTATAGTTATTAGGTCAATGACAACATTCACTGTAATAATTTTAAAAGCCTCCATAACAGATATTATGAAAAACAATACTCATTAAAATGCATGTTCTATTATGTCTATTAAAGAGAACATTCTTTTGCTTAAGAGATGCAATTCCTGAAAATGATGAGTAAAAGAGCAAAGGTTTGGCACTATAAGAAACGGGCAGATCTTGTGACTAAAATGAAATAATTAATAATGTTAAAATAGATATAGACAAAATTGTATGCTTTTAAGATAGACTGCCAATCAATCCATACCTGTTAACTTTTTTTTCTTTTTTCTTTTGCATTTCAGAGCAAGACAAAGTAAGAATTTAATGGATTAATAATACAAAGTTTGAAAAGTTAGCTGAAGAAGTGACCTCACTTCACCAGCCTTGACAAAATGAAGCCAGTATCAGTGGGACAAAAAGTTTTTTTTTAAAAAAAGGAAGTTTTTGTTTTTTTTTTTCTATTAGAGCAGTAGAGTGAATAATAACTTGAAATACAATGCTTAGGCTGGCTATGGGGAAATTTGCAATGAGTAAGAAGTCATTTCTTGACATAATTTTCTCACAATGATATCATGTTACTCAAAGTCTCACTTAATAGCTTCTCAAATATAACTCTTGAGATCCCCCCAGAGAGTATCTGTCCTCCTAAAGCTGTCCTTATACTTTCTGAACTGTTGCAATAAAGATTAGGCAAGAATATAAAGAAGATAACTTTTTACACTAAGTAGATCATGCTTAAAGAACAACTTTATGAGACTGTATTTCCAGTTTAATCAAATCATATGCCTATTAGCAATATTTGTATGGAATGAGTCTATCACTTATAGTTGATTAAATGTCGTGTTTTTAATTTTAAAATGGGCTTCAAGCCCCTCATTAAAAATAAAACACTCAAAAAATATTACTAGTATTAACATTGTGGCAACTTAGTTCTGAATCTTACCATTTCTCCTCCAGAAGCAAAAGGGGGGAAAATCCAAAGTGAATTTTCATGCAAACTATGTGATACAAAGTCTGAAAATTGCAATATGTTTTTAAGTAAAACCAAAACAGCTGAGACCAGTAGAGCAGCGTAAGAATTTCTGTAAGAAGTTAAGACAGCTGAGCCGCAGAACTCTAGCAATAGTAATTTCAGATACTTTCAGTTAAAATCATTCCTAAAAGGAGTAACTTCCCAGCATTAGTAAGAAATGCTGTGAGCAGGACAGATTTCTCAAAAGAAGCAGAAGTAGCAGTAAAGAAATAGAGAGAAGGTGGGGAAAACGCAGAGTGAAACGTTCTGAAAGCACCAGATAAAACACCTCCCAAAAGTAAGGGAATTATATTGGATGCATTCGTCGCGGCAGCAGCTGATGAAGAAACTCTGGAAATGTAGGGCAGGCAGGGAAAAGCCTCTAGCACCTGCTTGCATTTGGAGAGGCAGCAAAGTCACGGCTAGACAGAAGCACAATGTTGGAAGGAAATAGCAAATCATCTCATCAAGTGAGGAAGAAGCCCTTTGCAAAGGCCAGGGATCTATCCCATCACTCTTGTTTATGACCCTCCCTTCCCAGGAAGGAAACTCTTGCAAAAAACTGGTCCATAAAATTGCCACTTGCCCAGATATAGATAAGCCATAAAGGAAGAAGGAAAATATTCAAATAAGTATTAGATAAATGACAGAGAGCTACATAATTTTTCTACAAAATAATTCCACAAGTAAACATTGCCATTGAACAGATAAACAATGTAAGCATTCTACCATGAATGAAAAACAGTTGTAGTAATGATGAACCAATTAGGGAGTTAAGGAATGAAGGGAGACAGGATTTCATACAAGACAAGGCCAGGCAACCCATGAAAGTGAAAGAGAACTGGCAACTCAAAAAAGAAAGAATCAAAAAATAAAATGTTTGGAAAAATGATAAAAAGTTAAAGGTCCACCAAGGTAGAACAGTCTACCTTTAATTGCTCTGATTGAAATGACTCCTTAAATTCCCGTATGTGTTTAAGCTTTTTTTCTTTTTCTTTTCTTTTTTTTTTTGTCTCCTTGTCCTCTCACAAACCAATAACACATGTTTTTTCATTACTGGTTTAATAAATTTTGGGGGCTACTGTTCCCTCATTGCTCTTCTTTTCAGTGTTTTCCTCTTTTTCCTCCTTATTGTCATTACTATTTTATTATTATAATTGTCATGTAGAAGATATCTCTGTGTGTATGTGTATGTGTGTGTTTGTATTTGAAACACCTTGATCTAGTCAGTTATGCAAGCCACTTACCTATGCTTTCTTCTAGTATTCATGGCTTAATTTTTTTTATTTGCATTTGAATCATTGATTCATTTGTAGTTTACACTAGTATATGGTAAATTATGGGCCAATTTTGTCATTTCCAGATGAATACTCAGTTTGAGCATCATTAATTTAAATAAAGCTCTCTGAAAACAAGCAATCTTATGCACTGCTGGAGAGAGTGCAAAATGATACAACCCTTATGGAAGGTAATTTGGCAATATCTTTCAAAAATTTTCAAACCCATTTTCCTTTTGACTCAATAATGCTACTTCTGAAGTTTATCCTGAAGTTATTCCTGCAGAGGTGGAAGGCAATATGTATACCATAAATCTTTGCATTCTTGATGTAGCAAAAGATTGAAAAAAACCTCATTTATTCAATGATAAAGAATTTGTAATTGAAACTAAAGTATATAAATATAATGAAATATTATGCAAATATAAAATATGAAGAAACTTTCTATTATAGATATGGAGGAAATGATCCAATATGTACCAAGTAGAAATATCAGTTTAATCGTGAAATAGTATGGTACTTTTGCAAAAGAAACTGGAATTTGGAAACAAGGATTTGTTCACATTTGCTTATATTTGCACAAAGAATAACTGAAAAAATGGTTAACATTAGATGTCAGGGGAAAAGACCTGAAAGGAACCAGGTTGGCGGGTGACTTCATAATTGTTTTAATATATGAACAAATAATCAATTACCTATTTCAAAAATTTATAATGTGTGTATTTAAGAGAATACTTTTTTATGTCTGTTTCAGATCACATTAGTCCTGTGTTAAACTATGTAGATTATGAAACTAAATAGTCCACCTGAGCTTGTTCAGATCAATGACTCTGTTGATCACTGGGCTACTATGTGTTGGAAGATATCTCTCCATGGATCTCTAACCTTTCTACATTCTTGCAGGCAGAAGCACTGACAGTCACTTGTTCCAGATTATCCCTTCAAGGATGTTTGTAAAGCAAACAGACTTAGAAAATTGAGATAGTGTCTCTATTTGAAGAAAAAGGAGGTACGTTTATTTCCCAGGATAATAAAGGTAATGCCGCCCTCCAAGGAAAAGGGACAGGCTTGCTGGCAGCCCATTTAAAGACTGGAGTTTCCTGAGATTGTGGTTTCTCCATTACAAAACTCACTACATGTCCAAGCATCACCTTGTCTGGTTAGTTTATCCTTTAGGAATTTAGGCTCAGGCAACCACCAGAAGAAATGATCACACATTGGTTACTACTATTGCAGTGGGAAATAAACTATCCTTTGTCTCTGAGTCCAGAATCTCATGTATGCTGCCAGCATCCATAAAATGTCTGTAAACTAGCTTATTAACTTGCAAGTAGCATAAAGTTTCAGACCCATCATGGTCTTGACACATTTGACTTATATATCCAGATTTGTGACAGATACCTTAAAGCCATATAAAAGCAAGTTTCCTTATTTCATAAATAATTCTTATATATTAATTTTATGACCAATTAACATATTCATATGGGTTTGTGTGTGCATGTATGTGTGTATTATATAGGAAAGGATGTTGAAAAATTGAGTTGGGACTAGTCAAAATTTTTTCTATCACTTAGAAAGTGTACTTATGAGGAAAAGTGGATTCCAGACTATATTTAATGACTATATGACTATATAGTCATTTTGTAAATGATTTTTATCATAGATGGAAAAAATTCTTATAAAAATTAAAATAGTAAGGCTAAAAAAAAGAAAGAAAAATAATCAGTATCAAATAGCTAATTATATACAGATATAAATTTTTTAAAAGCAGCAATTAGCCTTTTGACCAAACCTGGTATTAAGTGATTGTTTGTAATGAATTAGTCAATTATTTTCAAAATAACAGAAAAAAAATTATAAAATAGTAAGCACAGAAAGAGTTCATTTATATATGAGCAAGCACATGAACCTGGAAGAATAAAATTTTAATAATGATGTCCTGTGGGTGGTGACATGTCATGTAATCTTTATTTGTTTCTTTGGTTTTTCCCCCATATTTACTGACTTAAAAAAAAAAACAAACATATATAGTAGCTAGTCATAATTATTAAAAAATAAAACTGTTTGTTTTATTCATTCTTTTTTCTTCCCAAACTGATTTGTGAGTATAGGCAAAATACATATACAGCAATATGTCCACATTATTTTCTAATGGCATTTTTATTAATGTAACCTTAAAAATAGCACAAAGAAATTCACCTTTTCTCTGTCACTTCAGTAGTTGAAATATCAAAAAAATGCATGGACACTGATAGGGTTAAGCCACAATGACCTAATGTTTGAGGTATCTCTCCTTTATATAAAAATACGTTCTGGCAATATTTTATAGTTGCTTCAAATGCATTGAATTCATTAATTTAAGCCAGAGCATGCTACTTTTAAAAATTATGATAGTCAACATTTTTAATCTCTTTTTATCTGTTGTTGAGTTGGCCTGAGCAGGACTTTTCTCCCTTTCTTTCTCTTTAATGTTGCCCTTTCAGAATCATGCAGCAGTTTTTGACAACTAATAGTAATGTGAAGTTATTGAAGGGGAAGACAGTTTACTGTATTATTTCTGATATAGAGGGTCAAGAGATTGAGACATAATTTTTTGAATTTGTTGAAGATATACTTGTGAGATTCTTAATAAAAAGCTGGTCTGACTTCAGAGAGCTGAAGTGAGGGCTTCTTTTACTCCATTAAAAATTGATTCACTATTGACTGTCCTCACCATTTTTATAGATTTTTTTATTGAGGCATATACGTATCTAGTTCTTTCTGAAGTAAAGAGGATTAAAAAAAAAAAAGAACTGAAGAGCTCTTCATTTTTACTTCATATGAAGTATGATTTCCCAAGCTCAGCACCATTGGCAATTTGGTCTACATGATTTTTGTTGTTGAGGTAGTGGGTAGGGGAGGGACAGGGTGGAGGTTGGTGAGGAAAGGGGTATCCTGCAGACTGCAGGATGTTTAGCACAGTCCCTGGCCTCTATTCACTAGATGCCAGGAACCTCCCCAGTCATGACAACCAAAAATATTTCTAGACATTGCCAAAATTCCCCTGAAGGCAAAATCACTCCCAGTTAAGTACCACTCATGAAATTATAATCAGAATTTGCTTCAGGTCATAGGTAGTACTAACCAGAACTAAGGATGGGATATATCAATTAAACAAGTGAGATGTTTTATTAGTCTTAGTTTTGTTCATCCTCTTTGATATTGGTAACTTCATCTTGGTACCGTTAGTTCCTCAACTGCTCTTACTCCTGTAAAGAAAGGAAGCTTTTGGTAGCTAGATGAGAAGAGGGTGCTAACCAATGAGAATGAAGTAGTGGTATTTGGACTATAAATAAAGTTTACACTCAGAGAGAGTCAAAGACAGACAGGAAGTTATCAGTTACTTCCTTTCTGAAAATTCACTGGAAAGCCTTCTCAACAAGCTAATCCTGGTGGACTCCAGAAATGTAAGGTAACCAAAAATCCCAGTTTGCCTGGAATACTGGCTTGCTTATTCTTGTTGTTCCTCCATGATTATTAAGAATAAACACACTTGCCAGCATTTGCTTTTTGTGCTCCTTTGGAGAATGACCATTCTGACAGATATGAGATGATCTCTCCTGGGGATCTGAATTTGCATTTCCCTGCTAGGAGTGATGTGGAGCAACTTTTCATGTTCCTCTGGACCATCTGCATTTCCTCTTTTGGACAAAGGTCTGTTCAGTTCTTCTGCCCCTATTTTAAATGGGGTGTTTGTAGGTTTGCTTTTGAACTGAAGGACAGTTGATTGAAAATGTTGCATCGGTTTCTGGTGGACAGCATGCATGGTCCTACAGGGCATTATGCTCAGTGAAACAGGTCAGAAAGAGGAAGATAAATCCTCTAAGATATCAGTTCCATGTGAAATCTAAAACAATGCAACCACCTAATGACTATGACAGAAAAGAAACAGACTTACAAATGTAGAGAAGAAACTAGTGGTTACCAGTGGGGAGAGGGAAGGGGGAGGGGCAAGATGGAGGTGGAGGATGAAGAGGTACAATCAGGTATAAAATCAGCTCCGATGATGTATTGTACACCATGGGGAGCGGAGCCAATAGTTGATAAGAACCATCAATGGAGTGTCACTTTTAAACCTTGAGGATTGCTCTGTTGTACACCAAAATATGTTATGTTGTACATCAACTCTACGTCAATTTAAAAAGTATGATACTGTAAAAGAAATTGGTCAATAAATCAAATCAAAAACAGAAAGAAAAAATGAATAATTCCTTTCATTATCAAAAGTGTTGTAGTTTAGGACACTACGTTGAAAAATGTAATCCTTTGTCAGTCTTAGTTTACTGCTTTTGAACTAGCAACATTCCTTGCCTTCTGTTTCTAATTATTCCAGAAAGAACTACTGAACTCATTGCAGGTAACAACTAGACAGGCAATTTTGTCTGGTATTTAAGATGGACTCTAGGGTCAGAAAGTCTACGCTTAAGTTCTAATTCCATCAATTATTGGCCAGGATACTTTGGGTCTTAGTTTCCTCATCTTTAAAATAAGGGCAATAATAGCAATTGCTTCCTCATAAGATAACATAGATACAATACTTAAATTACCTACATAAGCAACAACATACATAGTAACATGCATAAAATACTTAAAACATTTCCTGGCCCAATATTATCACATTTTGCATTTATTATTTTGGCCCTTATCTTTTCTACTGTGTACACTGAAAAATAAAAAAGGTGTGGGAAACCATACTCATGTTTTTTCCCTTATAATCTGAAATTGTGCCATCAACCTACTTGTTATATAGTTCCAATATTTTCCAGTTGGCTATTTCAATACAGTTCAAATCACATTGCACTTGGTCATTTACGTTGTTTTTTGGTGTTTTTATGCACTTAATAATAATTTCACTTGTGTTTATTAATTTTTAATATCACAGATTATTATTATTAATGCTATTACATCATAACATTATATATATTCTTCTAGAGAATTTTTTTTTTTGACATTTACATGGTCAGGAGTCAGGAAAATGGGTGTAGATAGACTTCTAAAATAGCCCACAATGCTTCTCACTTCCTGATATTCATACTTCTGTGTAATCCTTCCCTTTGACATAAGTTGAGTGACCTGCTTCTAACCTGTAAAATAAAGCAATGGTGAAAGGATGTCACTTCCCTGATTAGGTTACTAAAGACTGTGACTTCCGTCTTGTTAGGGAGTCTTGCACTGTATTACTTTCTCAGCTTATAGGATTTGATGGAACAAATTGCCATGTTGGAGATGCCTGCATGGCATAAAATGAAGGCTTTCAGTCCAACAACCCATGAAGAACTGAATACTACCAAGAACCACATGAGCTTGGAAGTGTGTCTTTTCCCAGTCAGGTTTTGAGATGACAAAAGACAGAGTTCCTTGATTACAGACTGTGAGAATCCCAGAAGCTGCGGGCCCACATTTCTGTTCAATACAAACTGTGAGATAATAAAAAATATGCTGTTTTAAGCCTAGTTTTTGACAATATAATATGCAAGAAAAGATAACTCATTAAAAAAAGAGAACTTGGTACATATGCTCATGAGCTATTCTTACCTAAAAGGACATTCAATTAAAAATAAACTTGTTGCCTGTCCTCCATATTTCCTTTATGTCATTGACGTCATTGTAACCTTGATTTCTGTATAAAACTTTTCAAGAAATTTTGGTATGCAAGTGAACAGAAAGTGGAACAGTGGGAATAAGGAGGACTTGTTTAGTTTAGTTTTTGGTGTTTTTTCTTTTCTTCTTCTTTTTTTTTTTTTTTTCGCTTTGAGATAGGAGATCCTAGGCTTAAGTGAATAATCCAGAAAGCGCATGAGATAGATGACAATGGAGGTGGAAGGAAGACACATAAAAGAGAAATTCTTAAGAAACCAAGCTGGGATGGCGTCCAGAGGAGCATAGACGGAGGAATCCGTCTTTGACTAGAGGGGCAATACTTTATCCCTCATTTCTCAGAAGGCAAGAAACAGGGATAAATATTTAAGTATGCTAACAAGTTTGCTGACGGTCAGAAAAGGGAATTTGGAATTCATGAATCAGAGTATGCAATCTGTGTATTACCAATATGAAATGACTTGAATGTAGTAAAATATAACTGATGAACTTTATAGACATAATTAAACCTATGCTAACAAAATAGAAAACATTGAATATTTCTCTGTTTTACTTGGGGAGAATACAAATACAGACAGTCCCTTATGATTGCTTGACTTTATGATGGTGCAAAAGGGAGCAGTAAGCATTCAGTAGAAACCATACTTTGAATTTTGAATTTTGATCTTTTCTGGGGCTAGGAATATTCAGTAGGATACTTCTGAGCTGCAGCTCCAAGTTAGCCACACAATCACAAGGGGAAATAACTGATGCACTTAGAACCATTCTGTATACCCATACAACTGTTCCATTTTTCACTTTCAGTACAGTGTTCAGTAGGCTACTTTATTATAAAATAGGCTTTGTGTTAGATGAATTTTCCCAACTGTAGGCTAATGCAGGTGTTCTGTGTGTTTAAGGTAAGCTAAGCTAAGCTATTATGTTTGGTAGATCATGTATATCAAATGCATTTTCGACCAATGATAGGTTTATTGGGACATAATCCCATCTTAAGTGGAGGAAGTTCTATATACTACTCAAGGGTGCCATCTTCCATATTCCACATTGCAAACATTTTTAATATGTGAGGATATACAAGAAAATGTGTACTTTTATCTGCTATTAGAAATAATTAAGTATTGAAACTGAATCAGTACTGAAACAGCAGCCAAAGAGCAAGCCAAAATTGGACCTGTACCTTTGAAGAGCTACTCATGTCTTAACTTACCCTCAAACACTGCTATTTATTCATGCTACTATCAATTTGTGTTAACTAGTTACATAGAATCAGCTTTATCCTTGACTCTGATCCCTAGGGCACTGAAAAATAACTTCTTGGATAAGAACTCAAGAGGACTTCCTCCTAGTCTAATTCTCTAAGGCTGCTGGCTTCATGCCCAGATACCCTGAAATGCAGGTCAGCTGGTGAAATGGTCAAGTTGTCTTTTCCACAAGGAACAAATGATATCCTTTTGCTGTGTATAGACTTTCAGGGCATGTTAAAATCTATTCTAGGTAGAAGGAGACAAATAGAAGCAGAAAGGTTCATGGCAAAAGTGCATAACACACTGAAGAGTTTCCCCAGTGTCAGTTTATTTGCCATTAACATCTATGATTGTACTGTGATCACTAAGCAGTGGAATGAGGACAAGGCATTGATTGGCTCATAACTTTAAATGTCAATATTAAAGAACTCTACATTACTATGATCATTATAATTTCTACTTTTGTGCTAGGATATGTTTTACAAATTTTATTGTACACAACTTGGGCAATAGTAATTTTATTTATACTATTCTTCACAAAATTAAAGTTGTCAATCCTATCACGAAATCCAAATATTTGAGAAACACTAATCTTGGCTAAGATGAATGGTCAGTTTTTATTTTATAGCAGAGTGGTAAAGAAAGCATGCTTTGTAGTCAGACTGCCTAGTATTATAACCCTAGGAATGGCACTGGGATGTTGGGCAGGTTACTTAAGTAGTTGATTCCTTAATTTCCTCAGATATAAAATAGTTTAATGAAAGGAACTTAGCTCATAAATGAACTATTAGTTCATTCATAAATGTATGCAATACTTGGCAACAAGGAAGCATGCTCAGTCCAGGTAGACTATTATCATCTTCAAGCACTGAAACTCTCCTAGTAAAATTACAATTAGTGTTTATTAATTAATGTTAATTAATTTAACAGCAATAAAGCTTTGAAAAATATTTTTATTAAACATACATTTGTTGAGCAACTACTATTTTCTAGACCCTGTCCTACAATTTAGAAATACAAAATTAAATCAGGACCCTCAGAAAGTCTGCAAGCTAAAATTATTTCCTAATGCTCAGTGATGTTTAAGCACATATTTTAAACTGGTGACCTGAACTTGGTACTAAGCAGTGCTCTGAGACAGAAGTTGGGAAAGACGACAAGATAAAGACAGAAAGACACCAAAAAGATTGCCAGTGATGAAGGGGACTGGAAAGAATTAATCCCAAGGAAGGAGACAGAGATAAATTAACAGTAACTGATAAACAAAAATTTGTTAAATTTTTGTTTGCAACCATTTAGCACAGAAATATATTCTTTAAAAAGTGGTCTTTCTACCATTTTCCTTCTAACATAGAGTGAACGTACCATTTTACCATTTTACCTAGTATTCACATAGTGCCTCAACTTCAAGAAGAATTTTTTTAGAGGGTAACTGGTGGAGTTGGTCAATTCTTTGATTAGGATTTGATAGAAATATAATAGTGAACTATTATTTTGATCTGCATAGTCACAATAATCAAGTTTCAACCAGTTACTACAAGTATTTTCCATTTATAAAAGGTGAATTGAGTAACATGGTGTGGGTTCAATTACTAATTGAAATGTCTCCATCATCCACCTCCCACCCATTGCAGTCCATCTTCAATTCCAGTTGATATCGAAGTTTCCACACAAAGGTATACATCCTCTCAACTTCATGTTTATTGCTCTTTGAATGCTATCCTATCACTCCCCTGGGCTCAGTTAGGTAGATTGGTACACTGATAAACTGAAAATCAGTGTAAAACAATCTATAAAATTCAAGGAAAATGGAAGATTTCCTTTATTTTTCCAATCAATTTACATAGAAACAAAGTTGTTCAGAGTCCACAGTAGGCATGAAAAATTAATGGGTGAACAAGTAGGCCATGCTTATAAGGCAAAAAATTTCTCAGTGTCCACTTGGTGCCAAGTAAGGTGGAGAGCCTTATGACAGGTTATATGTTGAACATGCTGACACTAAATGAATGAGACGCAATTTCTTTCACTTACTGACTTATGAATAAGTTTGAACACATAATTGAAGTGTAACAGAAAAGAACAAATCTGACTCCATATTAGATCTGTTCCTTTGGCTTTAACCCTGTGCCCTGTTTTCTAGGCTCAGTCTTGCTAGCTCTGCACTCACATAAAGATAAGTTGCAGAATAGAGAATAACACTTGTTTTGCTGGAGGTTTTGCAGGAGCACCATGAGCTGGCCCACGTGGACAGCTGCAAGAACAAAGAAGTCCTACACCAAAAAGTTTGCAACAACCAACCACACCCCCTCCCCTTCATAGTATAAAAGGAGCCTGAATTCCGACTTGAGTAGGATGGTTCTCCAAGACTCAGTGTGCCATCCTCTCAGTCTGCCGGCTTTCCAAGTTAAGTTGCTACTCCTTGCCCCAACACCTCGTCTCCAGATTTATTGGCCTGTCGTGCGGCGAATAGAACAAGTTTGGACTTGGTAACAGAAGAATGAAATTTTAATGCTACTTATTATAGATAGAGCCAAAGTCTGATTAGCAATTTCAGTATGTATCTGTGAAGTTACATGAGGTAGGCAGTAGGTATAGATCTTAGGGGTACAAACTGAGAGAGAAACAAAAGTCAGTGTGAAAAGTCAAACTCCAACTTTAGCTTAGAATTTTGATAGTAAAAATGATGGAGATAGATGTTTTAGTCAAAATTAATTTGACTAATACAACATTCTATGCCTACCATGTGCATGTGAGACTAGGTTACAGCTGGGGGTCATACTATGCCGTAAGTCTTTCTCAAGGAAGGATCCAGAGGGGAAAAGACAGGAAGAGATACACAATCAAGAAGTCCAACTCTGTGAAGTGATGCAGTTATCAACAGTTGTCTGATCCTGAAGCACGATAATTAGAGAGAAACTAACGAAAGTTTCTCTCTCTGGCTCTTTATATCTAATGACCTAGAGATTGCTGGCCTGTTGGGAAAGACCTCTGATTCTGACTGAAAGCATCAGCTCTCAGGGAGTGAGACTGCATGGATGTGTTTAAAAAAAAAAACTGGACAAATATCTATGCCTATATTTCACTTAGTACTGAAAATAAGTTATTCCTGTCAAGGTTATTTTTTAATTGATAGCTTGAAAAGTTTATTTTAAAATTAATAATTACTAGTATCAAACATCTTGTTCATATTTGATGCTTATTTGCATGTAATAGTTGTTTAGGTTGGCTTGATTTCGACTTTTTTACAATTATAACAAATGTAAAGTCTGCAAGATTTCTGTTTTCTGTTTTCTGGTGTGCAGTATCTGTATTAAATCATACAAATTTAGAAACAAATTAGTTCATTGTGGGTGTTAAAGTTGGCAGACACTGGTGAAAAACTAACCAACAAGCATTCTGAAGTAATCTCACCCCTTTTCCCTAGAGGATTAAAACAAATTGCTCATCAATCTGTTTTTGCACTCAGTAAGAACTGGTGTCAGTAAGTCCAACTTAAAATCACAACCATGAATTCTTTAATCTTTGGCATCAATTTGTGCAAAGAAGATAAAAAGTTTTCAGAGACACAGTGGGATGCTGCAACCTAACAGGACGTGTTATCTTTAGATACCACTCATCAGCAGGAAGAGAGGCAATCCCAGTGCTGGACTCTTATTTCAGACCCAATTTCTGGTTATCTCTTGAATATCTTTGCTGTCACAGAAAAATACGTTGGCAAATTCACAACATTGATCCAATACTAGAAGAGGTTTTTCAGAGTCTCCTCTAACAAAAAAGAATATAAAAACTCTTATGAAATTCCATAACACTATTCTCCATCTGATATAGTTTTAGATGTTTGTAAACGTTATTGCTCACAGACAAATTTCAATGTGATTTAATGCTACAATGCACAACTGTCTCTTTTTCATACAAACATGTTTAAATTTTTGATATCAATACAAAATCTATCTTTTGAAATGCTTATGTTTAGGAGAAAAAGTTCTCAAACTCAATCTCTTTTTTCTAACCTCCTATCTGATCTCTCAGCCATTCATTTTTCATGATCGCCATGCAAATTTGCTCTTCAATACAACTAAGAGAGATTTCGTTCAAAAATAGATCTTCTCTGGGGTGCAATACAGTATAGCAGGTAAGAGCTCTGACTCAAGACTCACACAGTCTGAGCTCAAATCCTGACTTAGGAGCACACTGCTGTGAGATCTTATCCAAGGTACTTAACCCTTCTGCACCTATTGCCCTCACCTATAAATGATGATAATATAAAAAGAATTCTTGTGAGGATTGGGTTAATACTCCTAAGATCTTCAGGAAAAAACTAACACAGTAACTATGCAGTAAGTTACCTATTATCAGTGTAAATCAAAACCAGATCTGCTCTTCCTGAACAACACAGGATGTGTTCCATCATCAAAGGTATTTATTGAATACCGGCCATGTAACAAGTACTGTGATAGGCACACATAAATAAATATCAGTGAAGCATAAAAGCCTACAGGCTTGAGAGTTTCCATTGCTCATTCACTGTTTAGTTTGACATATGTAACTCTAAACTCAACCAACTTCTTCTGCAACTTGATTTCTCTTTATTCCATTTCATGCACTCAATCCTCCATTCACACTGAACTTCTCCCTTTACCTGAATATTCCAATACTTTTTATTCCTGTGTGGTTTTGTCTATGATATATTTCTTGCCCATAACCAGGAATACTCCATTCTTCACCCATCAAACACTCTAAGACCACAGTCAAAGTTATCTCCTAGTTAATAAAAGATTTCCTAAATACCCTAGTAAGAGTCATTTACTCTCTTCTCTGAATTCTTTAAGTGTTTTATTCTTTTCCCCATTCAGATTAGCATTAAAATTGTACCATGAAGTTATACTTTCACAGAAGATGAGAGATGAAAATTAAAAAGAGCATTTAAAATTTAATATTATAAAAGAATGATGTGAAAGATATCTATTGCTGTTCATTAAACAGATAATATGTTAGCAGAATGAAATGTGAGTGCTTTCTCAACAAAGTAGACTGGAAGGTGAGGGAAAGATAATTGTTTGCTTTGTGATAATATTGAAAAATTCATGTACTAAATGTAAAAGTGAGAAATAAAACTGCTTTGTACATTCAAAATACATAAATATGTATTTTTTTCGAATAGTTATTTTCCCAGGGCATCGAAATTTCTAGTACTCAGAGAAACTAATATTAGCATATCAAAGAGGTATACAGACTTGTTTTTTTCAAATTACACTACAGCATTCAGAAAATGAAGTCACTCTTGTGGGCAGAATCATAAGAAAGGAATCCATTAAATAAGTAAGGGAAAAGTTAGAAAGCAGGTAAATTCAAGGACACACATATTAAAATAAATATCTAGTGAGAGAATATCTAATGCAAATGGAACATAAATGAATGTGATTATGTTAAAACCTCTTCCTGATGTGCATAAAAGAAAACTAAAACTTATTAAAATTAAAGAATTCATAAAAGTTGCAGACTGGGGAGAGCTGGATATGATACCCAATTTTATGTATCAGCTTGACTAAGCTACAGCCCCCAGTTATTCAGTCAAATACTAATCTAGGTATAACTGTGAAGGCATTTTGCATGTATGTCTGAAGTGCAGAAACAGCTGATTTTAAGTAAAGAGATTATTTTAGTTAACCTGGGTAGGCCCGATTCAATCAGTTAAAAGACCCTAAGAGCGGAACTGAGGCTTCCCCAAAGAGGAGGAACTTCTGCTTGAGCTTAGGAGCTTTGACTCATGCCCCAGATTTCCAGCCTACCCTTCCTGAAGGCCTGCCTTAGAGAATTCAGAATCACAGAGTTACCTCTCCAAACCATGTACGGCAATTCCTTGCAGTAAATCTCTTAATATATATTTCCTACTGGTTATGTTTCTCTCATTGAATCTTGGCTGTACATGGAGTTGAATGTCTTCCTATGTGCTATCTACAGTTCATTTTAGTCAATAAATAGTCATCATTTAGCAAGCAGTTATTTCAGAATTATGGGCAAATAATTGAATTCAGATAGTCTCTACTCAGCATTTAACTGATGAGTCTATTCAGTCAAAATGGTTTTGCCTCCTGGAGGAATCATTTACCATGACCAAATTTAAACTTTTGATCTTGCCTCCAAACATGTTCCTCTTCTAGTATTCCTAATCTCTGATACAGCACATCCAGGTTTATTCTAAAAAAACTGAGAGTCATCTCTACCACAGTTTTCTTTCTCTGTCTTCCACATCAAGTCCATCACTGTGATCAGAGCAGTATCAGAAATCTATATATATAAAGGACTTAGGGGAGGGTGTGAGCACAATCAACTGGAATGTGAGAAACTAGGGTGCACAGCACTTTACCTAGAATTAAAAGAATGCCAGTGGTTTCCTTTCCAAATCTAGCACTTGAATCTACTCCTCTCCCCACTGCACTCTCTTTTGGATAGTAGCTTTCTAACTGCATTTCCTGCTCTCTCTCTTTTGAGCAAGTTGACAAGTATTTTTGAGCACCTACTATGAGACAGGAATTTATTGGCATTAAAGTTTAATAAAAGAAAGAAAAAAAATCCTGCCATCATAGTTCTTGCATTCCTCTGGAAGGAAAGAAACAATAAACATTATGATTTAGGTAATTTACACGTTAGATAGTGATGAATGCTATGGAAAAAGAAATAATTAAGTCATGTAAGGAGACTAGGAGTGCTGGGAACAAGTGAGAAGGGCTATTTTTTAAAGTGTGGTCAAGGTAGGCATCAAAAATCAAAAGATTTGACATGGAGCAAAGGCCTTGAGTCAAGTGTCAACAATAGTTTGTGACTGTAGGTGTGGCTGAGAAAGACCAAGAGTCAAGACGGCAGAGACGGAGTGAAGGAAGGGCAGAGGGAAAGAGATCACAGAGCTCAGGAAAGGAAAAAGCAGATTGTGCAAGTGCTTAAAGGTTCCTGAATTTTACTCTATATGAGAGGAAAGGACATTAAAGCATTTTGAACATAGGTGACATTATCTCACTTACATTTTAAAGAAGTTGTATTACTGCTGTATTGATAATGAATTGCAGAGGAGTAAGTGCGAATACAGGGAAGTTAGTTAAGAAACTATTACAAAAATCTAAGTGAGAGACAATAAGATGAAAGCAGTGGGATGAGAAGTGGTCAGCTTCTGGACGTACTTTCAAAGCAGACCCAACAGGATTTTCTGACGGAATTCATATAGCAGTCAATGAAATCTCTGTTGTTTTTTTTTAATTCATTTAGCAACCAATATTTGTTGGCTTCTATTATCTGCCAGGCAATGCCCTAGGATCTGGTGCATAGCAGTGAGCAATATGATGCCTCAGTGAACAATATGATCCCTAAAGTCTGATCATTTCAAGTCTTTACTTAAAACCACTCCAAGTCTTCCCATCTATTTAGAATAGTACTCCAATTATTTATAGATGGGCAGCCAGGCCTGATATGACCTGGTCCTTGCTTACTTTTTCTCCAACCAGTCCCTTCTAGTCTGTGTCCTCTCTGCACCGTTACTTTATTTGCCATCCACACTCAACTGCTGGTTTTGCTTCTGGGGTTTGTCCATCTTCCTTCCTCAGTGGAATGTCCTGCTCATATCCCAGTTTCTCTGCCTTGCTTGTTTCTTCACAGTCTTTCACATTCACCTTAGCTATCACCTCTTCTGAGAAACAGTCTCTGATTCCCTCATGGCTTAATAACAGGCTTCTTCGTTGTCTTCCCATAACAACTCATGCACACCATTACCGTCACACTCATCTTCTGAGTTGCTACTGTCCTATTTACATTTGTCTCCTCCACTTGTCCAGATTATTTAAGAATATAGTATGGAGACATTACCAAATATTTATTAACTTAATGAATAATTGATAAATTCTGAGGACACACTAGGTCTCTGGTATGAATTTGGGAAATATGCCAGTTCTGAAGGCTTGAAAGGAATCTTAATCACAGCACCCTGTCTTTTGTCTCTACGAGCTACACTGGTCTTCTTTCAGTTGTTCTAACAAACCAAGCTCTTTTTCTTCTGAGGGTCTTCACACATGTTGTTCCTTAGAGTTCTCTTGTCTTCAATCTTCATCTGAAAACTCCTTCATGCTTCAGATAATATCTTTGGTCTCACTTCCTCCAAGGGGTTTCCCAGACCCTCCCATCTGAATAAGAGTACCTCGCTTAACTTTCTTTGAAAGACTTGTGATTATCCTACAAGCTAGGTAGCAAAACTCATGTTAACATAGTGATGCTCATAACTGTCACGTAATATGTCTCTCTTCCATTATTCAATAACCTCTATGAGGTCAGTATCAGATCTGTTTTCTTTTTTGTTTTTTCTTTTAACTTTTCATCGAAGGATACTGTTTAAAAGGAAAATTATATATGTCACAGTGTCGAGCTTGATGCATTCTCACAAACAAAACACCTGTATAAAAAACTCCAATATTAAGGAAGAGTTTATTACTAATACTCAGGAAATTCTGTTCATTCTCTATTCCTGTCCTCACTTTTCCTTCCCACAAGGTTTAACTACTCTTCTGAATTTAACAGAACAGGTCACCTTTGCCTTTTTTGGCATTTTATATAAATGGAACATAGACTAGGTTCACTGCTGCTCCATTTTTTTCAGCATTATGTTTATGAGATCCATCCATACTGCTGCATGCAATTGTAAGTTGTTTATTCTCCTCATTGTAGGGTATCCCACTATACAAATACACCATGATTTATTTATCCATTCTAGCAATGATATATATTTAGGTTATTTCCAGCTTTTGGCTATCATCAATGTTGTTGCTATGAACTTTCTTACATATCTTTTGGTGAAGAAATATATGGATCTTTTTTGAGCATACACCTAGAGTTGAAAATGCTAGAGCGAAAAGCACACATGTTAAGCTGTAGGTAATAATGATAAACAGGTTTTAAAAGTGATTGTACCAATTTGTACTCTACAGAGTTTCAGTTGCTCCAAATACTTGCAAACAATGGAGATTTTCAGCCTTTTTTCATTGTGCCTATTTTGGCAAGTATATAGTAGAATCTCATTGTTGCCTTAATTTGAATTTCCTGATGATTAACATGATTAAAGATCTTTTAATGTTTATAGATATATGTATTTTCTTTTAAATAAATCTTTATTTGCATGTTTTACCTATTTTAAATTGGGCTATATGTCATTTTTTTATTGACTGTAGAAATTCTTGTTAGCTTTATACTTTGTGACTATATTCTTCAGCCTTGTGAGATCCCTTTGCACTCTGTTAATGGTGTTTTTTGATGTCAGCTGTTCTCAGTCTTAACATAGTTCAATGTGTCACTCTGTATATAGTTAGTGTTTGTGTGTGTGTATGTCTTCTTTAAGAAACCTTTGTCTACTCCAAGGTCACAAAGATGTTCTTCTATCTTTTCTTGAAAAGGCTTTATTCATTTGCCTTTAACATTTAGACCTGGAATGCATTTGGAATTGATTTTTGTACACTTTTTTAAAGATAGGTATTGCCTTTTTTGTTCACAGA
This sequence comes from Camelus bactrianus, assembly GCF_048773025.1. Classification (NCBI taxonomy): domain Eukaryota; kingdom Metazoa; phylum Chordata; class Mammalia; order Artiodactyla; family Camelidae; genus Camelus; species Camelus bactrianus. The sequence continues at coordinate 44,973,855 of NC_133550.1, read as the reverse complement.
TATATTCTCAGTACCCAACAATAGAACTGAATAAATAGTTTTTGAATGTCTGACAAAATAAATTAATGAATAAAAACATAGATTTGGACTAGTTCTAAAAACGTAAGGTATATAGGATAACATGTGTGTACAGCAGATGTTTTAGGTTAGCTATTCAAAATTCCATTTCCAACGTCCTTATCCTTTCTCTGATACAAATGTTAAATCTTAACTTCATAGCTTCCCAGCCAGAGATAGTTATGTGGCCCCTTTCAAGCTAGAAAGATATAAGCAGAAGTCAACGAGTAATGGTCTTTTCTTTTTCTCCTGCCACTGGCCTGTAATAGGCTCAAAGTATGATGCCTGAAGGTACAGTAGCTATATTGTGACTCCAAGGTTACAAGAATGAGCACAATAAAAAAACACAATTTAAAAAAAAAATTTAAGCAAAAAGTATAGCAAGAGCCCTGGTCCCCAGTAGTATTACTGAACATCTATGCCAGTCATATTCTTGAACTTTTTTCTATAAATTACAAATAGCCTTCGTTTACGTTGTTTGGTGACACATATGTGGGTTTAATTTTCTTTTATTTGCAACCAAATGTATTCCTAAATAGAGAAATGTAAGAGATCCATCTACATTTCTAGTTTGAGAATGCCGTATGTTTTGCAGGATAACTTTCTCATGCACCATAAATGAAGATCTAAGGAACGTTCTTCCTTTCAACTTGTGTTGTGCTCACAGAAGTCAGAAAGTCCTGGCCTGAACCCCTGAACCCCGGTTCTGAGGTCTACTATGTATTTATTTCTCTCGCAAGAAATTTACTTAATAACATCCAAAGGTCCTAATTTGCTCTCTATTAAAAAATAAAATAGGAAGGAACATCTTGATTGGGGAGTTATTTTGGAGAAAAGCTTATAACAATGTGTGAAAGGTACCTGACACAAGGTAGGTATTTAATACATATTAGATAAATCGTTTCACTTTTAAATATAGTAAATTTATAATAACAAGTAAACAATAAACTACTAAACAAAAAACCAAGACAATTTTTTTCAATGAAGATGTACAATAGAAATTCATTTTGTCCAAATGGCAGCTCTCTTGGAAGCCATATTTGGCACACATACGTAACACTTGAGGTTCAATCAAGACATCTTTCACCTTTTAGAAAAGAGGGGAGGGATATTTTCTGATGTTTAAAATATTAAATGTTACTTGTAATCACAAATTTGAATTATTATTTTGTGGCATCAATTTAATAAATTATCGTGGCCTAAGAAACTTTATGAAGATTCAAAAATATGCAAATTATTATCAGACAGTTAGTTGCATGAGTACCAGGAAAACAATCCTAACTATTTGATGAGAAGATAATTTATTTGCCCAAATATCTAGAATTTGATGACAAATGTTTTTTAGAATACTTTGATATTGTTTCTCAAGAAAGTAACAAGCATAATTTTGAGATTTATAATCTCTTATCTATAATTTGTGCATGTGCTGATGCACTAGTAAAATCAAATTTATCTTTTTTCAGAATGTCAAAGTAAATAATATCTTAAATTGCTTTATATATACTAATAGGATATTACACTGATTCAAACATTTGATTTGTTTTTCAGGCACGACAGACAAGTTAACCAAGTTAAGGCACTTGAAATTGATAAAGCACCAATTTTAGCTGGCATACACAGCATTAAGAAGATTAAGGGAAAAGAGCAAAGAAATCAGTAAACCTTTAACTGACCTTTAAAAAATTTCATTAGGCTTAGAAATGTTCCTAAGGAGAGAAAAATAACAGACCTTTCTACTTTTTGTATTTGTTGTTTAGAAATAAATCAAGAAATTATATCCTAATCAATTGAAGATATGCATTTCAGAAAATCATTGAGCTGTAAGGGAGCAAATACTGGCAAAGCTTACTACTACACAATCCAGTTACTTTAATATTGAGAAGAGAAAGTCATGCCAAGTTTTAGTAGTTCTTAGAAAATATTACAGCAATCATACTCCAGGGAATTCAGAAACTGTTAAAAAGTGCCATCATTAGTTTCTACGGAAAATTCTGTCAGAAACTTTGAAAACTGAAAATAAAATATAACCAAAAACTCAGAATAGCCTATCACATAGTATAATAAACTTATTTAATTCTCTTTGGAAAAAGCAATCTGAGACATCTGTAGGAAGGAAAAGGAAATAATAACAACACCTTACACTTAGTACTCACTACTGTTAAGGCACATTCACATTTGTCATCTCATTTGAGTCATTCAACAACTTTGTGAAATAAATGGGGGATTGGCGTGCCTCATTTTACAAATGAAAAGACCTACAATATATCCGAGGAATTATGATTTTGGACTAGAACTCACCTCTCCGCACTCTTTGTACAGAATCACGAGTGCTGCCTTAAATTATGGAAATAAATTACAACAGAGGAGTCAGTTTTAAAAATCTGTGTAGTGTATTTTCTGTGTAAGCAGAAAAATTCAGAGACAATAGATGGAAACAAAGAAAGCAATTCATGGCCTAAAGCTACAGTGATTGCTGTAACCTGCTTTTTTGCCAGGGCACTGGGTACTTCTGAATTTTACAACGTGTCACCAAATTCTAATCAATCTGTACATACAATTCACATCTATTCTAATAGTTGTACAGTTTTAACTATTTGACGGAAGGTTAAGATGAGCAACTATTTAAAGCATGGAGCAAAATACAGTATCTACAGAAATCTGAACATGAGGTCAGCAGACAAAATAATCACATATGTATATGTCTTGGGACATGTAAGAACTTTGCTTCCTGAAGATGCAGAAGAATATGAACAAGACAATAAACAGTTCTCTTTAAGGAGGATCACCATACTAATGAGTGAGCATGTGAAAACAACTGCAGGTATGAATGAGACGGGCAGAAAAAAAATCACGTTTGTTGTGATACATAAGTCATTTAAAATCTGAATAGTTCTACCATCTTCACTTTCCCAGCACTCTTCCCCAGCTTCTTTGGCTAATGATAAAAGAAACATCATTATTTCATTTATTATGGTCTCTTCCAATCAAATTTTTTTTAAAGATGCATTTTTAAAAATGATTTAAAATTAAAAAAAAAAAAAGCCTCAAGAAAGAAGCAAGGGTAAAGAGAAAGGCGGTTGGGAGAAGGTTAAAGTGGGGCAGGAAAGGGGAGAAAAGAGCGCTCTGTCTGCCCCCTCTCCCTCGAAAGAAAGGAACAGAGCAGCAGACTCCCAGCTGCCCAGCGCTTGGGACTTAGGGGCAACATGCCTCAAGTGGAGAGGGGATGGGACAGTTTTCTACTTTATTTGAAAACCTGAGGATTACTTAATTTTCATTTTCTGAAAAACATACATGAAGCAACTTACCTCTCTGGGTCTCTCCCTTATCACTCTTTGGCATCAGTAGAACTTCCTTCAAAATCTGAGTTCCAAGAGACCTTGGTAAAATATGTTTTAGAGGCCTATAATTCTTTATCACTCATTCGTGTGTTTTGTTTTGTTTTATCTTGCTTAGGAGGATGAAAAATGGGTATAACAAATTGTGACTATTATCTGTTTTCCTCAAGAAAGCTATGCCAAGATATGTGTATACTTTTCTTACAAAGATAAATTTCATGTAATTACTGTAAATGAAGCATGCAGTGCTTGCAAAGTTCTGCTATGAAACCTTGGTTCAAAAACCCCATCAGCTTGCTTTTACTACTCAAACTGAAGCATAGGGAAGCACCTGAACATTAAAGCTGTCTTAATTAGGTAATGGAGCTATAATTGGATGCTCCCTGGGACAGGTTATAACACATCTAAAACATTTCTTCCCTTTGAGAAAGTAATCCACTTGTAGGCAAACCCCCTCTCTACTACCCCATAATATGTGGAGGACCCAGTTAGCAAGATGGACTTTTTTGAAAGAGTCCACTGCACGAACATCCATATGGTATTTTTCTAACATTTTTTATTGATTTATAATCATTTTACAATGTTGTGTCAAATTCCAGTGTTCAGCACAATTTTTCAGTTATTCATGGACATATACACACTCATTGTCACATTTTTTTCTCTGTGAGTTATCATAACATTTTGTGTATATTTCCCTGTGCTATACAGTGTAGTCTATTCTACAATTTTGAAATCCCAGTCTATCCCTTCCCACCCTCCACCCCCCTGGTAACCACAAGTCTGTATTCTCTGTCTGTGAGTCTATTTCTGTCCTTTATTTACGCTTTGTTTTTGTTTGTTCGTTTGTTTTTGTTTTTGTTTTTTAGATTCCACATATGAGCGATCTCATATGGTATTTTTCTTTCTCTTTCCGGCTTACTTCACTTCGAATGACATTCTCCAGGAGCATCCATGTTGCTGCAAATGGCATTATGTTGTCGGTTTTTATGGCTGAGTAGTATTCCATTGTATAAATATACCACTTCTTCTTTATCCAGTCACCTGTTGATGGACATTTAGGCTGTTTCCATGTTTTGGCTATTGTAAATAGTGCTGCTATGAACATTGGGGTGCAGGTGTCATCCTGAAGTAGATTTCCTTCTGGATACAAGCCCCAGGAGTGGGGTTCCTGGGTCATATGGTAAGTCTATTCCTAGTCTTTTGAGGAATCTCCACACTGTTTTCCATAGTGGCTGCACCAAACTGCATTCCCACCAGCAGTGTAGGAGGGTTCCCCTTTCTCCACAGCCTCTCCAGCATTTGTCATTTGTGGATTTTTGAATGACGGCCATTCTGACTGGTGTGAGGTGATACCTCATTGTAGTTTTGATTTGCATTTCTCTGATAATTAGTGATATTGAGCATTTTTTCATGTGCTTTTTGATCATTTGTATGTCTTCCTTGGAGAATTGCTTGTTTAGGTCTTCTGCCCATTTTTGGATTGGGTTGTTTATTTTTTTCTTATTGAGTCGTATGAGCTGCTTATATATTCTGGAGATCAAGCCTTTGTCGGTTTCACTTGCAAAAATTTTCTCCCATTCCGTAGGTTTTCTTCTTGTTTTATTTCTGGTTTCCATATGGTATTATATGAAAATCATGGTATAGTGTTTTTGGAAGAAAATAAAGAGGGGTAGAAAAAATATTTCACCTTATCTCTAGGTATATTTTATCCTAAAATTTCTGCCTCTGAAATTAGATCTGACCTAGAAAAAGAATCTACTCCTGACTTTGATACATACCTAAATAATCTGATGAAGATATGGAATAAGGAGTTCAAAGACTGGGGACCTCATTAGATTTTTTGGACTTGAGTTGCTCAGCTTATATTCCTGAGATTTGTGAAAGCTACATGGCAGTGCATTCAAAATGAAGAGGAAAAAAATTGAAGAGAATCCAAGAACTTCTTCCTCTCACTTCCTTTTTCAGTCCCTTTTCTTCTTATCTTGGAAAAGAAAGAGGTTGTCCTCAAGGGGGCTAATGAGACCATAGAGAGGTTTACAGGAATGTCTGGGCAATGAAAGATCTTTGGTATTTTGATATCCCTCCATTCTTTTGGACTCACATCTCCTTTGATGCAAGAGACAGTACAATGGTGGATAATAATAGCTTAGAATTTGTACCCTTCCCCCTCAGTTTTGTTACACAGAATTACAAGAAATGAAAAACTTCTTGAGGTTGCTTCCAGCATTCAGGGATCATCTAGGTAACATGCAGAAGCAAATCAAAAAAGCCTGCGAGTAGGAAACAACTTTTCTGCATTTGTAATAGAAAACAGAAACTGGCATGGGAGAGGTAATGAGCTGTAATACAACTGAAAATTCTCAGTTGACTTGGTGATCAACAAGATGACTACTTAAAGGATCAATTAACAAGAGACAAATTCACATTTCAGATTTAAAATGATAAAGAATCCTGATCCAGGGGGGAAAAGGGTAAATTCCAGTATTTTAGATGTGGATTATATGGGAGGGAGAGTGCATAAAGTTAAAATTTAAAAAGGAAAAAAAAAAAAAGTATTGGCTATCTAGAATCCTCTTCTCCCTAAAGGAATAGTTAATAGAAAGAAGGCTAAACACAATAAAAATTAAAATTCTATGCTTACACACATCTTATGTTATCACATTCAACCATGAGTAACTCTGTTTAATATGGGTGAGCTAATCTTTCTGTTTTTACAGATAAGGATATGTAATTTTTGAAATAGGGCAGGGACCTTGAAACTGTGAGTTGAACAAATGTATAAACTAATTAAAATTAGTGCTCTGAGGTCCAGAGTCTCAAAAATTATTGTCTATGTGGAAAAGTCACCTTCTATATATACAATTAAAAATAATTAGTTCCAACATGAAAATTTCATTGATAAATGAGTGGGATAAGTCTTTCTGGAACTTTATGTTGAAGGTCGAATGTGTGATTTGCCAGGAATAATGATGTGTCTGTAAAAGAAAAATATTTTAATATTAATTGATTCTAAGATGGGTTCCAAATTAGTAAAATGAAATGCTATTGAGAATTAGACTGAATGTTAATGCAAAATTTGGTTTTGTTTTGTTTACCAAAAGAAACCTTAAGTTTTTGAGCCCCCATCCAGAAATTGATAGCATGCCAAAATTAAATGTGATCATTTCTATCCCAAGCCCCCATTCTATGAATTGGAAAAATGTAACCTCTTCAATTCCGAATAAACTTAGTCAATTCAGACTTTTCCTATGCTTTCCTCTTATCCTCAAAATCCTAAGTCTCAACTTCTAGAAGTCTTAGAGTTAAATGACATAATAATTGGTGTGGAAAGCAAGATGAGGTTGGTTCTGGTCCTATATCCTTGTCTACACTTGTTAATATATTTTCATTCTGCCATTTGCTGTGAAACTGTCAGTAACCGTCATCTCTAGTCTGAGGTCCAACGTTCCTCATTTTGTCTGCTCAGCCTGCCCAACCCCATGGCTCTAATGCCATATAGTTAGCATTCTCAGTTATTTACCAATTATGGATTGCTTCACTTACCTACCAAGGATGTGCTATTGGATTGAATTAACAAAAATTCTAATGGTATGTATCTAGACCAAGGAAGCCCTGAGTAATAAGGTAAAATAATTTCTAAATTTAAACTAATTCCAATGTAATTTCCCATATAATTTTTTTGCAATTTATAAAAAAAAAACTCAAAAATTTTCTTAGGTAATTAGTAGGCTGCAATATATATGTGAAATTGTAAATTTAGAATAATGAGAGATACAATGATTCTTTCAGGTACTAAAACTACTAATTAAACCAGTGTTTTATTGATGGAAAAATTCATAGAGATCAATGAAGAAGTTGCCAACCAAGAATAGAAATAGGTATAGTTTATACTCTAATATACAATAAAGTATTAAAATTTGTGACTAGAGTAAACATTTAATAATATATTAGAATATTTGATTGGGTTTTTGGAAAAGAAATCTCATTTTACCTAAACCAGATATCAAGCACAACATATACTGCAAAATGAGTAAGTTATTTAAGTATAAAATGTCAAAATATGAATTAAATATCTGAATAAGGAGATTCCAATTAGAAAAACACAACAATATATACCATAAAACATTAAGGGACTTAGCTTATACCTGTGAGGCTAAGGAAGACATTCAATTTTGGGGGGAGGTTTAAGTGTGAGGATGACTTACGATGTAGGAATGCAAAGCCTTCCAGGTTAGCAGCAGTGTTAATGGAAGATAGGCACTAATTTGGCTCAGAAGATAAAGACCATGGATGAGTGACAATTTAGTGAGGTAACCTGTGTTCTTACTGAACTCCCCCAAAATCTGTTAGTCTGCGGTTAATGAACCCTGAGTTAGATTAGAAAGGGACCTACAGACTGAATACACAGACAATTTCATGCCTCTTTCAAGAATGGATATGTGAAAGGTTAGAATGCTGAAATCACTTACTAAATTCACATAACTAGACACAGCAGAACCATTCAAGGTTTTAAACCAGGCTGCTGTAATTTGTCAGCACTTTTCTTTTTCCCATCTGTGAGATGCTACATATAAACACACAAAGATGAAGACATTTCAGTACAACTAGAAACCTGGGAACTAATTAAGATATTTTTGAATGCCCATTTATTTTCTACTCAAAACAATTCTACACCACATTTAGATATTACACCTTGTTGTTCATTTGTTTGTTTTTTTGAGTTTTTTTTTTTAACCACATTGTTTTTAACTCTTTGTGTGAGTTCCCTCTTTCCTTTGAGGAGGAATTTTTTGTAAATTTTGATCTGCCTAAACATATTTTCATGGAGATGCACACAAAACATTTTGTCACAATGAACTAGTGGTCTTAATATTATACCAACTTCTGCAATACTTTAAAAAGGGTGTTTGGTGACTATGTTTGAACAAGGTTTAAAATATATATTTTATATATATATATATATATATACACACACACACACACACACACATATATATATATATATCCATTGCATGTTTAAGCTAGGGAAAATAATATCACCAAAGGAAAGGACATGGTAAAAATGCTGCTCCTGGAGTGAGAAGCCTGCAATGATTAACTTAAAAGGAGTGGTCAGAACATTGGGAAAGAAACTAGAAGTGATTCAGAAGAAAATCACTTCATATGATGAATCAAGAAATCAAAGATATTAGAAATAAAGAAAATAATAGCATAATGGTTTTGTATTGATACACTGAAATTTATAAGAAGCCAAATGCTGTTGAAAGAACGGGAAATGGGGTTGACAACACATACAATATCTATTCAGAGTTAGAATGTCCAACTTCTAGTCATGTTCTAACATGGAAAATTATGCATTTATAGTGGGAATAAAAGGAAAGTAACTTATAAGCAATCCAGAGAAACTTAGTTAATAGTGGTGTTAAAATGATTAAAGAAGGCAATTTAGGTGATAGATATAAACTTTATTTAACATTTCATGAAGTGGACAGTCTCTATTCAGAGAACTGCAAAATGGGAGGAAGGCAGAAGACTCTTTTAGGATAAAGAATAAAGAACAGGAAGAGAAAAAAATAGAAAATATATGATTGGCTAGGATCACATGGTCAACCATTTGCAATAAGAAAGCCCAGAGTTGGCTTAGCATTTGAGGATTAGCTTACTGGACATACTGAGTTTCTGGTCAATGGAAGCATTTCCAAGAAAGTTATCTAAGTTATCTAAGTTTCTACATTTACAAGAAAGTTATCTAAGGTATCTAAGAAAGTTTGTTGACATGGCACCCCAGACAGAGGTGACTCCATCTTAGGCCTAGAAAGTTATTTCAACAGTGCTCAACTTTCTTGAATAACCATAGGGCAATCTAGTAGATTATGAAACAGCTGACCACAAAGAAGAGGAATAGATAAATTCAGTAGTGAACTGGAGCTTTCTTCCATAGGCTCTCAAAGGCCAAATGTGTATCTCTTAGCTTAAAATAACCCTAGAAGGGCTATTTATACCACAGAAATAGACAAATGCTACAAATCAGCTACGCCCTACCACCACCACACCTGAAATATCAAACATCAGTCCCAAAAGATGAAGAGAAAAGGAAAGAAATTCAGAGAACAACCTTTAGTGCTCTGAACAAGCCAGAGAGGTTTTCTTGGGAGAAAAAAAAAAAAAAAAAAGACATTAAAGAAATAAATATATACAAGTTTAGCCAAGTGAAACTTAAAAGGAAATACAATAATTTTCTGGAAGTATGTGGAAAAGTTAAACATCTCTGAAAAAGAGGATTGCAGAATGGTTCCAGGTATAAAACAACGACTAAAGTGATTAATTATAGTGTAATTTAGCAAAACTTACTAAAAGTGAAATATTTTTGCAATGTAAAAAATTACTAAAGGCCATGGTTGCTGTGGGTATTACAAATTCCAAGCCTATAAAATAATTATTTTATTCCAAAAAAGAAACTAGAACTGACAAAACATGGGTAGAAAGACTAGTTTTCTGTTCTTTGAGTATTATGACCATCATTATTTTTACTAATTGACAAAATCTAGGTTTTCTATAAGAATACAGATATTCACACTCAAATAATTATACATATTTTATATGATAATAAACTTAAACCTAAAATAACCTGAAATAGATAATAGAAGTATATGGACATTGTATATTCTGTTTAAATGTAGAACTTTAACTTTTTAATGTATGAGCTTTACAGTTTGAAAGTTGTAGTAAGATATCCAAAAATTAGAAAGGAAAAAGAAAGTACATTTCCAGAGCTATAACTACAAAAGAAGGACTAATTACTGGAATACTTTCACCTTAAAGGTCCATGTGTCTAATAGCTTTAATTGAAGTATCCCCAAATCTTCTCACTTCTTAGAAGGGGCATATAATTTTTAAAATTCAGAAAAATCCCCTTTCAGGTTTAGTAAGGCATATTTTGTATTCATTCTCATGCTTGAATTGCTATGACCATGTCAAAGGAATAGATATATTTACAGCTGAATGAAATTTCTTTATAATGTTTTCCATAGACTGAGCTATTTCTTACAACAATTGGGAGCCATTATATAGCTATACACAGAGGTTTTATAGGCCTTTTGTTGAAAATTTTAAAATGTAATGTTACATAGGGGAGTATGATATGCCAATTTTTTTCTGATAAAATTTCTGTGCATTCTAATGTGTAAGTATTATGCATAACTTGACTAGCTCACATTCAAGGCCATAACTTCTAAATAACTCAGACTTTAAAAAAAAAAGCCACAGAACCATGAATTCAAGAATCTATGAAGAGTTCAATCTGAGTAGTATATCTATTTTAGCACATGTTCTAATATTGCTATATTTCATAAAATAGGCTTTATTTAAGATTTTGTTGTCCCTTCATTCTTTTCAGTAATAACTGACTTCAGTAAGGACTGTATTACAGTGTATTATTAACCCATTTACTCTTGGACTTTCCTCCCACCCATCTTCTGTTCTGCCTTTTTAAGCTGTCAGTCCACTGTATTCAATGGAGCATCAGAAAATACCAGGCTCTTTCAGCAGCACAGCAGGTGTGCGTTTATGAAGCGTATCTGATATATTTAGCAACAGTCAACGGATTAATGTCACTGCTCACAGTCCTTGTTACGAGAAAAGGGGAAACAGTGATATAAAAATAAATGTACTATTTCTTTCATGCATTTAAGGAAAATTTTAGACAACATAATGAAATAGTCTCTCCAGATTCTGTAATGACAGCAGATATTGGCTTTTTCATCCTAATTCCCAGATCTCTTTTGGCTTTAAATATATTAATCATTTGTTCTTTTTCCTTAAAGTTAACTGGACTATGGATAATGACATAGATGAAGGGAAATAAAAGATAGATTTAAAAGATGTAAAAGTTCATTGTGCCAATCTATTTATATGATCTTTAATAATTCTGAAGTGAATTACAAAACTTTTTCCTTTTTCCTTGCTTAATAATAATAATAATAATAATAATAATAATAATAATAATAATATTAAGGAAAAATAATATTCAGGTAATGTGTAGGACAGAGTCAGTTCTTTTCCAATTATTCTTCCCTTATTTTTCCATCTTTCATAGTGATAGTTTTTTTGTTTTTTGGTTGTCCTGTTTTTTTGTTTGTTTTTGTTTTTTTGACTTTTTTGTAAGCTTGGAATTCTGCTTCCCAGGATAAAGAGCACATTTCTCGAGCTCCTTTTCAGCTGTTATGGCCTTGTGACCAATTTTTTGCTAATGGAATGTCAGCAGAAAAGTTGCAGAGCAGTTTCCGGAAACCCTTTCTTGCGGGAAACTTCATGTGTGTTCTTTGCCTATAATTCTCCATCCTTACCTCCAATGTACTACCCGAAGCATGCAGGCTCTTATCTTGCACGATAAGATAAAAAAGGCATAATGTATACAGATAAGTAAACAGATAGAAGATGACAGAAGCCAGATTTCTTACTGTCACAGAGGGAAGTTACTGATAAGCAAGAAAGGAAGGTTAGAGTAAACCATGTGGTTCTGGACTGGAGTCAGAGACATGAGAATAAGCTCATGTTTAGCTAATATATAAATATGTGTGTACACATATATATGTGTGTGCATGTATATACACATTTGTGTATATTCACACACAAAGAACAAATAAACAAATAATTATAAAGATCTGTGTATTTGTAGGCTAGTATATATTCAAATTACCTATTTCTATCTATTGAGAGAGTCTGGAAATAGTAACACCTCAGAAGCAACAAACATACCTAGCATTCAGATTTTGGTTTCTAAGTATTATTTCCATAAAAAGAACTAGTCCTTATTGTAAAAGTGACTTATTCCAGAATGGGGACAGGGTAAATATAAGGTGATTCTGGAGCATCTCGTAGTACCAAAATGTAAAGGTGTCCTCAAAAAAACAGAAGGATGGTGACATGTTATAGAAAAATTAAAGTCAACCTTAAATACCTCCAAAAGGTCAAAATTAGAATAATTTGAGTCACAAAATGAATAATATAGTATTGGATTATAGCTCAAAGTATAAAGTAAATATCAATGAGCCATAGTAATATAAATAATTGAATAAATGATTAAATGGAAGAAAAGAAATAAATCCTCCTTGCTTTTTTACAAGCTTCAATTTAATATATGTAGTGTCACCCCATCCCGGGAGGTGGAGCTTAATCCCTCCCCCTTAAAGGTCCATTGGACTTAGCGATATGCTTACAAAGAATAGAGTACAGAAAGAAAAGCAAAGTAAATTTAGAGTGGAGAAACCTGGCAAAAACTACCTTAACCAAGTCATGGTTAATGTTACCAATGTCATCTATCCACTTATATGATATGATGAGAAGGGTCCTCTGCCTCTGTAATACTCTTGTCAAAAAACAATAGCCCCAGGCTAACCATGAATAAAAAGTATCAAATAAACACAGATTGCGAGACCATCTACAGGATACCTGACCAGTATGCCTCAAGACTATCAAGATCATGGAAAAGTAGGAAAGATTGGTAATATGTCACAGACCAGAGGAGGGACTACAGAGTCATGACAGATAAATACTACATGGTACCCCAGACTGGATCCTGGAACAGAAAAAGACAGTAATAGAAAAACTAGTAAATACAAGTAAAGTCAGAATTTTAGTTAATAGTAATGCACCAACATTGGTTTCTTACACAGTAGTGTAAGATGTTAACAATGGGGGAAACTTGGTACGAAATATATATCAACTTTTTGTTTTATCTTTGTAACTTTAATCTAAATCTAAACTTATTCCAAGATAGAAAATTTGTTTTAGAAAAGTATGTTGGAACAAGAAGAAGCCTAGATCCTAACACCATGGAATGTCTTATAGCCCTGGCCCCTGATACTGAATTCTCTATAAGAGAAATTTATAACTTGCATAAATGACTGCTACTTTGGGTCTTCTATTATTCACAGCCAAACTTAAACATACAGTAAACAAGCATATAGTAAACAAACATGAAAATTAGTGAAGTAATTAAATGCTTTCTGGAAAATACAATGCAAATACAATGTGTTCTAGTTTTTAACCACTTATTTTTAGTAGTCCATCAAATCGTACTTTCACTCTCTATCAGTCAAGAGCTTTCTGTAATTAACTTTGTTCATTCTCATTCACATATTCAAATAACCAGCAAGCTATGACTCCATGTCATCTGACTCTTTATTTATAAAGGAAAGATGGAAACTTGAAACATAGGAACTTGAAAAGCTGAAGCTCTTATCCTTTTAGAATAACATTTACAAAGTTAAATCTTAGATGATGTTGGATATTGTAATAGATTGATTTAATTTGTGGTCCCAGTTAATGGCCTTTTAGTCTCCATACCCTATGCTGTGTGACTTCATAATCTCCTCACTTCAAGAGATGGAGTTTTGGTTATCTGTTTTTTCTCACTGTCCTTTGAATCTGAGTCAGGCTTATTACTTACTTTGGCTAATAGAAAGCAGCAGAAGTGAAGGTGTGCCACTTCTGAGCATAGGCTTCAAAGACCTTGCACGTGCTACTGTCTCTAGCAGTTTCCTGTCTCGCCCAAGAAACCAAGTCTGTACTAGCCCACAGGAGGACGAGAGAATATATGGAGGAAAGCTGAAGTCCCAGCATACAAAATCCAGAAGCAGCTGGATAAAGCTAATACTAGCTAATACAGAAGTAAGCCCATCCAAGACCAGCAGAGCCTGGCTTACATCAGGAGAACTGCCTAGTCAACTAGTAGGCTAATGAGAAATAATAAATTATTTTAATCATTATGTTTTGCAGTGGTTTATATTACCCAATGATAACTTACTGATGTAAGGTTCTACTCTTCCATGTTTCCTGCATGCAAATCTCTTCCCCAAATGGTCTCCTCCCAGAGAAGCCCAAGTCAAAAGATCACATACAGTGATATTAAAGTAACTATAATAAAGTGAAGAGATCTATAGATCAGTATGTTTTAAAATTTTTACTTTTGTCTCCTATCCACCAAACTCATATACCACAAAGGGCTACTCACTTCAAACTCCAACCCAGCCCCAGTCTATAAACTTTCCTTCATCTTTTACTTCTACAAATTCTGCTTATAAATTCCACAGCAGGTCTGTCAAACTAGGGCTCTCCTCTGAGGTCAGGAAGGGGAAAATTAAAGAAAAAGAAGAATTCTAAGAGTTCTTCTGCCAAAAAAAGAGAGAATATTCGACGGCATTTATGTATTGAAAGCTTTCTTATTACAACCTTAATGCAGTTAAATGCTTAAATTACATACTTTATTAAAAGACGAAATGAATTTCTACTGTAAAAGACAAATGTCTCCTTATCCATATCTCCAATACGGGCACTTTGCCTTCTTGGGTCAATTTTGACTAAACTAAACAACCAATTTACATTATTCCCCAGATTAAATATTATTTAGAACTAACAATTTATAAATTTGCCTTAATCAAAGTGACTATTTTAGGCACTAATAAAAGGGAGCATAATACTACATCCAGGAAAAATAAAGACGCTAGTTCTCTTCTCAGTAGATCCTATGTTCTCTTTCTCTATTTTTTCCTTACAAAGATTACCTGCTTAGTCTAATAAAATCTTGTAGGTATATTTATTATTATCCTAAAACTCCCAAGTTTATTTCTTTTCTTTTTTTTAGACATGCTTTCCACTGTATTCTCATATTTAATTTCATTTGGAATGTGTTTAAATTATTATTATTAAAATCTACATCTCAGAGAATTTTCTTTTAAAGCTAGCATAACAGTGGCATGCTATTTCTATTTTTAATCATCTTTTTAAAAAATTCTTACTTCATTACTATAGAGTGAAAGGAAATCAGTGTTTAAAAAAATGTAAAACAGTGCTACAGAAAAGCATAAAAATATATGGTTTAATGAGATATTACAAGGCAAATGCACCTGTAATCACCACTCAGGTTGAGACATACACCTTAGCCAGTTACCCCAGGAACCCTTCCATGTACCTTGTATCCATCTTAACTCTATCTCTCCAAAAAGTAAGCACTACTTTTGACTTTTGTGGGAATCATTTCCTTGTGTTTCTTACGTTTTAGGGTACATGTGTGCATCTCTAGACACTGTAATTTAGTCTGGTCTATTAAAAAGTGTCTTTTAAGTTGCTTTAATTTATAAATTTTCCCTTTATCCTATTCAGTTACTTATAAGTTAGCCTTTAAAGAACCTGCAGCTTTTCCAACATTCTAGATTTTGCTGATTTCATAGTTATATAATTCGATATGTATCTTTGTCCTCTATATTTTCTGCAAATTGGCTGCTGGATTCAGAGTTTTGACAAGGATCACATTCAATCCAACAATCAAGCCTACAGATGATGGTGTGTTTTATTAGGAAGCTCAAAGTGTCTCCTCATTTGTGTGTGTGTATAACTGTTGATATTAAGGCTGAGATCCATTAATTAATTACATACGGCAAAATAGTGATAATTCTAATTCTATACTGAATACTGAATATATAATCATTCTATATTGAAGCTCCCATATTTCCAATTAAAATCCAGGACTATATAACTTTTGTTTAATGTTTTCTACATTACACCTTTCTTTCTTTTGTTCCACACCAAGAATCTTGGTTATTAAGAACACAGGATAAGCAAATTTAGAATTTATCACAATTAATCATTTATCCTACCTCATATTACACACAAAATAGTACTACTACCAACTTAGTACTGGTAACAATTACTGAGAACAATTAGATTTTTTTTTTGGTATTCCTAAACTCCCTCTATTTTATACTTGTACTTTGAATAAAAAGCAATTGGATACTATGCATCTTATTCTGTCCTTTTAGTCCTCATTTAATCTTAGTTTTACAAGTAATAATTTATTTTATTCTCACACAAGCCCTCATGCTGTCCGTAGTCATTTTGGTTGTTTGAAACTCATTCTATAATAGAGTCTTAAAAAGGTCTCAAGGTAACAGTATTTCTTACATTAAGATAAGAGTTTGTCTGTGACCTTTACAGTGGAAAGTCATTTCTATTATATATTAACTCATTGGTGAACATTTGTTTTCACTATATATCTTTAACATGATTCTCCATTTTGATTTGTAATGGAGCATTGCCGTCAAAGAGTCAAATGATAAACTAATTTTCTTTTGTTTATAATTCACTTGCTACTCTTGCCTAAGTAACCAAATACTTTTTTTTCTTATTCTGTAAAAGCCAGGAATTTTATTAAAATAGGTATTGAAATAGGTTATTCTAGATCAAAATTCTCATATTAAGCATGTAACATACTCTTTTACTGTGTAGTTTCAATTTTTTTAAATTTGTATTTCAGAAATGTTTCCTCCAGTTATATTTTTATTATTTCTTCTGTTTCCTTACTCTGGTTTTCTTCTTCAGGGAGTTCTTTGATCTGTAAACTGATCTTCTTTGCCTATACAATATTTGTTATTTCATTTATTGTTGTTTTAAAAATGTTCCTTCTTTCATAATACTTCTTTTAAAGTAGTATCTGTTTTCTTAATTTGCTATTGTATTTCTTGTAGTTTATTCTTAATTTCTGAAAATGATTTTTTCTTTCATATCATTCTTTAATAAGTTCTATCATCTCAATTTTGAGTTTTTCTAATTCTGATTGTATTATTCTTTCACATCCGTGTCATTTTCTTAATAGATTTAAATGTATTTTGGAAAAGAAGTCCTGCTCCATGAGCATCTTATTCTAAAACATCTAAGGTATCTCCTCCTTGAGCATCTTATTCCATTTATTTCATTGCCTATAGGAAATTTATTCTTCTCATTCTTCTTCTTATACTAACTTTGAATGAGTTTTGATAATTTTCTGGTGCTAATGTTTAATACAAGTTACTTTTCCTGAACTTTCAGAAAAAGGCAAGAGTCAGTGGCCTTTTCTAATTTCACAAAATTCCCTCTTTTAATATCTTTGTGTAGGGTACATAAATAAATCAAATGACTCTTTGAAAAAAAAAATTTCTTTTTCTCAGAATACCTCCCCCACTTTTATATGGACCTTTCCTTTTCTTTTCTCAGTTATCTCAATACTATTAAATTTTTAATCCACTCAAGCTGCAAAACATTGTTAAAAGAATTTAAAGAACTAAAAAATTGAAGAAATATTCCATGTTCACAGATCAGAAGATTTAACATTATTAATAATCCCTGCTGAGTTCTATAGACTCAATGTAATCCCTATCAGAAGACCAGCTGACTTCTTTGAAGAAATTGACATGCTGATTCTAAAATTCATATGGAATTGCGAAGGACCCAGAAAAGTCAATACAATCTTGAATAAGAAGAACAAAGTAGGAGAACTTACACTTTCTGATTTCAAAAGCTAAGACAAAGCAACAAAATCAAGACAGTGTGGTACTGGCATAAGGACAGACATACAGATCTATGGAGCAGAATTGACAGTCAATAAATAAACTTATACATATATGGTCAACTGATTTTTGACAAGGGTAGCAAGTGTTGAGACAACATGCAAATGAATGAAGTTGGACTCTGAATTCACACCATATACAAAATTAATTCAAAACAATCAAAGACCTAACTGTAAGAACTAAAACTATAAACTATTAGAAGAAAACATAGAGGTCAACATTCATGATCTGGGATTTTGAAAAGGATTCTTAGATATGACACTAAAAGCATAATTAATAAAAGAAAAAAAAAAAGAGAGAAACATTGGACTTTACCCAAGTAAAAAACCTTTTTTGCTTCAAAGGACATCGTTAAAAAAGTGACCCATGTGATTAGAGAAAACATTTGCAATTTAAGTATCTGATAAGGGGCATGTATTCACAACATATAAAAGATTCATTCAACTCAATAAAAAGATAAGTAATCTAATTTAAAATGGGCAATTTAAATAGACATTTCTCCAAAATATACAAATAACTAGTAAGCACATGAAAAAATGTTCAACATAACTAATTATAAGGGAAATTACCAGTGAAAACCACGATAAAATATGCTTCCCAGCCATTAGAATGACTAGTATCAAAGTCAGATAATAACAAGCATTGGCTAGTGGAAATGTAAATAGTGCAGCCATCTTGGAAAACAGCCTGGTAATTCCTCACACAATTAAATAAAGAGATACCATATGATCCAGTCATTCCACTCCTCAGTATATACCCAAAAGAAATAATATGTATCAACACAAAAATGTGTGTACAAATATACATAGTAGCATTATTGATAATACTTCAAAAGTGAAAAAAACCCAGTGGCAATCAATTAATGAATGGACAAACAAAATATGGTATATCCATACAATGGAACATAATTTGGGCATAAAAAAGAAACAAAAACTGATACATGCCACAAAATGAATGAACATTGAAAACATTACTCCAAGTTAAAAAAGCCAGTTACTAAAGGCTACATATTATAAAACTCTACTTTTATAAATGTCCAGAATAGGAAAATCTATAGAGACAGACATGAAATAAGTGTTTTCCTAGGGCTGGGTAGGGATTGATAGCTAAAAGATACAGGTTTTCACCTTTAGATGGTGAAAATATTCTAAAACTGATTGTGGTAATGACTGCACATATATTGAGTATACTGAAATCCATTTAATTATACACTTTGAATAGTCAAGCAATACAGTATGCAAACTATATTTCAATAGAACGGTTAAAAAATAACTGTTGATAAGTTTTTTAAGTACACTCCTAAGAGAAGTATTTGAAAGTTTTAGTTTGTTCTACCTGTTATTTTTTGTATTTTTTCTTTTTCATATATTCCTGGTGACTGTGCAATATTATTACATTGTGGTTTTAGTTTGCACATCTTTGATGGCAAATAAAAACGACTACCTTTTATACATTTATTATAATTTTGATATCCTCCTTTGTGAAATGCCTATTTAAACATTTTATCTATTTTTAGTTGTTTTTTCTACTTTTTTCTTACAGACTCATAGAATTTCTTTACGTGTTCTGAGTCAAGTCTTTTGTTTGAAATATGTGCTGCTAACATCTGTTCCCATTCTGTTGCTTGTTTTTATACCCCTTTAGTAATATATTTTAATAAACAAAAATTATTAATTTTAATATAGCTCACTTTACAATTTAGTCTTTTATGGTTAATGCTGTTAATATCTTGTTCAAGAAAACTTTATCTAGGGTCAAACTTGTGAAAATATCCTCCTACATTTTGTCTTTGAAACATTAATAGTTTGTCTTTCATATTTACATGCAAGTATATACGGTTTGAAATATTTTTCAAGATTTTTTCTTTTTCCATATGGATATTCAGTTAATCCAGCATTATTTATAGAAAAAAGTCCAACTTTTCCTCATTACATTGTTTCCTATATAACAATCATGTAATGATATATGTACAAATTAATCTTCTGGCTTATATATTCAGGACTTGCAAGAAACGTGTAATTTCTAATTGTTGGATATAACAGCATCCTACAAATATTAATTAGGACAAGGTTGACAGTATTACTCAGATTATCTATGTCTTTATAGATTTTTTTAAAAACTCTATGCTCTATCAATTTCTGAAAAAGCAGTATTAGAAGCTTTACCTGTGAACTTTGGAATTATCTATTTTTCCATTTATTTTTGATAATTTTTGCTTTGAATATTTTGATGCTATTTATTTCTTAAATGTATGTGTAAAACAATTAATGAATTAATTATCTGTGCTTGGAGCTTTCTTCATAGCCAAGTATTTAATTTCAGATATAATTTTTAAATGAATATAAGACTATTTCCATTTTCTATTTATTTCTTTTCTTCTTGTATCATTTTTGTAAGCTGTGTATTTGAAATTGATTGCTTTATATAAATTTTCAAATTAATTGCCATGAATTACTTTTGATTTTTATTATCTTTAACATGTGCAGTGATACTCGTTTTTCATTTCTTTCTGACATTGGAGATTTCTTACTGACTTTTAGGCTGTTTTCTTTACTAAAATATAAATTAAAGCTTCAAAATTCTCTACAGAGCCCTTTGGTTTTGGGTGAATCTTAACAAGATTTAATAGTACACATTTAAGTATAATTCATATTTTAAATACTTCCCAATTTTTACTTTGGTTTTTCATTGTTGCATTATTTGGTAGATCTGGCGACTTTCTAGCTTATTTTAATGTGAAAACGTGCTTTGAATTATTTCAATCCACTGAAATTTGTTGAGGCTTATTTTATGAACCAACATATGGTCAATCTTGATGACTTTCCAAGTGCATTCTCAGAAAAGAATGCATTTTCTATCATTGTTGGGTGTAATGTTCAATATATTTCAATTAGAATGAATTCATTGAATTTCACTGTCCTTTGTCCTTTTGTATGCTTTTTGATGTTTGTTTTTCTTGTTGTTCTATTTCTTCTGTCAGCTACTAAGAGGTACATTAAAATTTCAGATTATGAATGTTGGTATCTAGTCGACTTACTTCTATGAAATTTTGATTTATATATTTTGAAGCTCTCCTATAGGGTGCATGCAGGTTTTGTATCAATTTATCTTCCTTATGGTTTGATCCCGTCGTCTTTCTGAAATCTTCCTCCCTAGGTCTACTTGATGACTTTTGTCTAAAAGTTTGGAAGTCAGCAATAACATTTGGTTTGGATTTGTAATGATGTAAAGCCAACTAAAAGTGTGCTTTCAAGAAGGTCGGGGTGGGGGGAGGCGGTGCAAAACTAAGATCCCTGCATGAAGCTAGGGACTGGTTTGGGATCCTACCATTTTGGAAGGAGGCTTGAAACTATGGCCTATAAAAAATTGTAAGCTTGGACAAGTAACAAGTCACCTACACAGACTCAGGACCAAGAAACATGCCAAGCGATCTTACTGCACTCTGATTTGATTTGCTTCAAAGCTGTGAATATTGAACAAACAATGACCACTATAACCTGGTCCTTGAATAAGAAGCTAGTCCTGGTTAAGTCAACGGTAAAACTGTTTGACAGAAAAACTGCACAGAAGAGAAAGAGAAAGGAGACAGAGAGAGAGAATCAGAGAGAGATAGAATGAGAGAATAAAAAATGTGTGAAGTATAAAATTCAATAGCACATAAAGACATACAATACCTCAAAATACAGCTAACAACAACAACAAAATCAGAAATAAATTCTCTCCAGGTCCAGTTAATTTTATAAAGCAGTTGAACAAACACTTTTAAATTAGCATGTTTTCCATGTTGAAAAATTTAAATAAAGATGTAAGTTACACTGAACAATATGAACCGAAAATAGAAATAGAACAAGCAGAAAAATAAGTGTGGTAAAGACAATTAAAGTGTTAGAAATAAAAATATGGAAACTTTAATTAAAAAAAAAAAAGATTCAATAGATGATATACACCCATAAGTAGACCTAGACAGGGAGAGAATTACTGAACTGGAAGTTGATACTGAGATATCATGCAGAATGTTGCAGAGAGGCACAAAAGCTAAACATGAAAGACACTTAGGGCATGTGGAGGTTGAGAAGATATTTTATGATAAAATTATGTTCTATTTGTTTTTCCCAATTCCCTATTCTTTTTGTGTTTCTTATCATTCGTGGATTTACCAGCTACCTTAGCTTCTAGGGAACTATGATACCCCGTGGATGAAAAGGTATCTTTCTGTGTTTCTCTAAGAGTCAAATATCACATGAATTCATGTTATTTGTGCTACATAAATATCTCTGAAGAAAACTACAAATGTGGCCAAAATTGTTAAAAATTAAGCAAGGCTTACTTTCATGTCTTTGAGCATTCCATTTCAGACTCTACCTTTCCACTGCTAAACTATCTCAACTCTTAGGAATTTTAGTCTGAACTTCTGGGTTGCACCAATGTGGAACCACAACAAAGCCATCATTTTCTTGGCAAAATTGTGAACATTTCCAAGCATATTCCTTCCCCCTATGATAATCTACTCCATAACTTCAGTACTCCTCAGGTGTATTAGATCATACTTAGTCTGACGACCTAAACTATTTTAAGAAGTTCATGAAGAATAGTTGATCATGGTTTTACCTTTCCCTGTAGTTATTAAATATCACATATTTTGATTGGCTCCTAAGTGGCTACATTTTTGTTTATCTATATTCCATATAACTAAGTCTTTGGAAGTATGTTTCCTTCTTTATTTATCATGCTCCTTTTTTTTTTCTTTTAAACTACACACACACACACACATACACACATATAATCAAGTACTTACCTTGCTCTGTCTCTTCCAAGGTTTTAATAAGAATCTTGCTATACATTTCAAAACTTAGTGCTTTAATCACTTAGTAGCATTAAGGGTCTCAGTTTAAAGCAATATCCCTGAGATAAGGGACTTAATGAAATCTTACAACTTACTGAGAGAGTGAAGAAGGCAATTTAAGGCAAAGCCAAATATCTGGTACTAAATCTCATTAGCCTCATATCAACTCTTCTTTGAAAACCCAAGTGCCATGCTGTTAGCAATAAACTGAGATCCTAATGCCTTTCCAGAACGCCAAATTACAACATGTAAATCCAAGGGTAAATAATTAAATGTACATATATTTAACCTGAATTACTCCGCAGACATGCTGTTCTCACCTCCTGCCTCCCACCAACACTTGTCAGTTTTTGATAAAATACTAACATGGCACAAGAGAAGAAGGAGAAACAAAAGTAGTCGAACATTGTAATTCCTGCGGTGCTTAATCCATAAAGCAGGAAATGCAAACTGGTGAACTGAAGCGATGACATGGTTACAGTGAACCACAGAAAAAGGCCCCTTAGGGGACTAGCAGGAAGTAAATTGGGTTCTATTTCAAGATGACGGTTCATTTACATTGTTGTAATTATTTAAATAATTAATTTCATAATGAAAGAAGCTTATAAAGTCAAAGCCCCACTAAGCTGCAAATCCAAAATTCTCTCATGGTAAATCGGAGCTGTTTATCCTCTCTAGTATATCAATAAATCTATCTAAGAAAAAAAAATTAGGGGACAAGACTTAAATCATATATGGCTTAGTTGGTACTTTATAAAATGTTTTAGTCTTACAGTATAGTAGAGGCTGCCTTTGTATAGTCTTCTTCTAACCCAGAGTAAGTAGATCTCTCTCTCTCTTAGCCAGAAAAACAGATGGAATGTTCATTCACATCACGCTTAGGCAACCAAGGGCCATACAAAAGTGTCAGGAAGATGTGCAAGGTCGGGATCTAGGAGACCAAAGGGCCAGAAAGTGGCCAGAATGCAGTGAATCGGGTCAGTAGGGCAGCTGGAAGTCTATAGTGATGTAGTAAAGATTAGGCTTGAGTTAGAGCATATTAAATAAAGCCTGTGGATTAAACACCCAAAGGTCAGGTTAGACAGATAACTCTAGAGTTGCATAAGCTTCTCAAAAGCAGAAGATCAACAAAGGCTGAGAATGTTGGAGAGGAAAACTACAGAATCAAACACAAAGGAGAATCAATGTGACTTCTTTGGCAGTTCTCCAGTTTTTCTTGCCCTGCAAGAATCTGAAAAATGAGTAATACTGCTTAAGTAGTTAAATGAGATTTAAAAGGGCGAAGTTTGAATATTCAGTAAATACATCACATAATGATGTTCCTCATCTGTGTTACGTCTACGCCTCACAGATACGGCCTTCCCTCCAATTCTTTGAAGATGTTAACCCTGACATCAAACATCTCTCCCCGAGAAACTCAGCATCTGCACTGCCCTCAATTCTGTGCATGTGGCCTTTGTAACACAGACTCACAGTTCTTTTTCATTCTTTATTGATCTTCACGTCTGTTTCGCTTCAGCCACTCACTCCCAATATTACACCCTGAATTTTCTCGTTTCCTTAACAGCTCTATCTCTTAAGTCTTAAACATACATCATTCGACTTTCAAGCTACAACTGCCTATCCTTTACCTAACTTCAAAGCCCCACCACTGTACTTCAAATCTCTTTTTAAGATTTGCAGATATTTAATTTCTGTTTGCTCTAAATCTTTGCAGTTCCTATTTTTCCTCACTCCCTTCTGTGATCATTTGTTGGAAGCAGAAATCCTAGTGGTTAACAGGACATCACACAGGTCAAGAATGTTTGAAATTGAACTCTAACTTCTTCGTTTTTTTAGAAATGTGACATTTAGAAAGTTTCTCAATGTGAAGACTCTACTTCCTTTCTAATAAATGGTTATAAAACTGCATAAATCTGAAATAAATATAAAAGAGGTTTTTCATATTAAGGACGCAACATAGGGCCTTTAATACTGTGAATATACAGTTTATTTTACCTGGTATTAGTATTTGTCTTTGCCCAGGTTTTATCACTTCACTTATTCTAATATACAAGTTGGATGTTTACTGTTAACACTTTGCCTTTTCATCTCTACTCACTATCCATTAACAAGTATATTTAAATAAATAGTTTCATCATCCATGCTAATGACATCCTTTTCTATCTTTAGTCCAAATTGTCCTCTCTGGGGTCCAGAATTGGTATCACACAGCTGTGTATGTACTGGTACGGTGTGTATGTTATACCAAATCTCAGACTCAACATATCCAAATATGAATGCATCATCACTTTCCCTTCATCCTTTGATGCTCTCCAGTAGTTTCCTCATCCATGGTGAATGTGAAAAACAATGATCCAACCACCAAGAAATAAAATTGGGGAGCCAAGTTTGAATGTTTATTCTTCCTAAAAACCTATATGTAATTACTTATTTAGTTCTATAGATCTAGATTGTTTATTACTTTTTAAATATTTTTTTCTCCCAGTCATCACTACCTTAGTATAGTCTCTTCTTTTCTCAGTGTGGATTGCTGCAATAGCCTTTTAACAGCTCTCCTTGACTCAAGAATTTCTTCCCTTAAAACAAATCTAAACAAAACAAAAGCCATCTTTTCTGCTTTCAGGATGTTCTTCATAAAATTGAAATCTGATAACAGCACTCTTCTTAAATTCTTTCAGTGGTTCACCACAGTTTTCAAGAAAAGAAAATATTCCTAGCATATACGTGCAGCCTTTCTTCTCTGTTTAGCGTCATGGAGTCGAACTGCCAGCACTTAAATTCACACTCAGATCTAATTCTTAACCCTGTGGCCTCAGACAAGTTAATCTGTCTTTTAATACATCATAATCTAATAACATAACTCTCACGTTTCTGTGTACCTTTATCTTTAACAGGGCTTTAAATTCTGGAATTCTTTTTCCAACATGTATTTTCCTGCATATTTAATGCAGTATCTGGTAATTTGGCAGCATACAAATGTTGAATGGGATGACTAATATTGATTTGCCAATTGTTTTACAATTATAACTTATTAGATTCTCTTCAGAAGTCTATGATAGACACTATAATCTCCTTTCAAACATGAGAGATACTGCAAGTTAGAAAGGTTAATATCTTTCTCAATGTCACATGTCCAGTTAGTAGAATAACCATGATTCAAATCCAGATCTGCAAGGCTCCAAATCCTGTTGTTTGTTTGTTTGTTTGTTTTTTACCTCTGCTTTGCTATTAGGGGAAAAGCAACTGATGCAGTTATGGGCGTCTCCACGCCTATTTTTAATTAAAACCCTTAATCATCATTGGGATAAAAAAGTACAGCTGAAATTAACTTTCAACTGAGTAAGCACATGAGAATTGCATGTCGCTAGATTAGTGTTCCTCAAAGTATCACTTATGAACAACTTTGATTAGACTCCTTAAGGGTGATTTAAAATACAAATTCCCAAACCACAACCTAGATCTCCACCTTAAGAATTACTGGGAATGTTTCTCAAGAGGATTCTAATAAACACAAAGAACCACCGGTCAAAAATGAGAAATAAATATGCAGGATGCAATCATTAATTCTCCAGTTGCTAAACATGATGGTCACAAGAGTAGAAAATATGCTTATTGTCAGATGCCTTTAATCAAACCTATGACTAGAAAAGACATCAAGAAAATGACTTCAATAGTCACTCTGTGGAGTCCACCTAAACCAGGAAGGAGAAAGAGAGGAATCAAATTTCTGTTTTTCATTGCTTGGAATATGTGGCATATATTGCCAAAATTCACTGGTATCTCATTTCTCTCTACTTCTGGACAGATGAGAGAATTATACCCTCTTACCCGTAAAGACATGGCAACATGACTTGCTCTGAGCAATTAAATGAGTGGGATTTATGTTTGATAATTGTGTGCAATAATTTGTTTTTGTTCAACTTCTGGTGTATCTTTCCTGACTACATACGCGACATAGGCTGTATAATGAACCATCACAGGGATAACCACTCTTCTGCAGAGATGCTGAGGCTCACACTGAACACCAAAGAAGTGAGAACTAAACCCCTGAGATTTGTTTTATATTTTTGTTTTTTTGTTGTCATGGATCCTATAATATACACTGTGTCAGTATGCTAACTAATACAGGATGTTTAAATTCTGTTTATAAAGTGAATTTTCTAAAATAATAATAGTAACTCTAACAATTAAAATATTCAAATTAATTATAACTAAAGGAGCCATAGTTGGCCAGCTGATTCACTTCAAAGAGTAGGTCCAGTTGACTTGAGGGGAAAAAAAAAAGACATCTCTGGCTTTGTTTCAGATAGTAGAGTCCCCAAAGAGGCAAAGTGGGAACAATTAAGTGAAATAATCTTCAATAGTGAAATTGTCATCAAATAATTAGTTTAGCTTTAGGATGCATGCCACGGTACTAGATGTCATGGGATTTTCAAAGCTTAAAATCAATCTCCTTTGAACTCCATTTGACTTAAAGCAACCTTAATTACAATAGCATTTCCCAAGACTGAATGTCCTAATGCTATTCCATACAGAGGGTTATTAAAAGATTTCAAACATGTTTATTGATTTGACTATGGGATGATCTTTAAAACAGCTAAAGAAAAAATGCAAAAATGTCATATAATACAAATTGTTAGGTGGCATTCATTTGATTC
Source organism: Camelus bactrianus (assembly GCF_048773025.1). Taxonomy (NCBI): domain Eukaryota; kingdom Metazoa; phylum Chordata; class Mammalia; order Artiodactyla; family Camelidae; genus Camelus; species Camelus bactrianus. Next base: position 44,946,578 of record NC_133550.1, on the reverse strand, counting down.
TTTTTTTTGTGGATTAGTGCTCTGGCTCTATGTTTGGAATATCTTTCATATGTAATACAGTACACAGGTTCCATTTAAAATTTACAGTGCCCAGAAATATATAGCAGAGTAGCTGTCTTAAGATCACTTTTTGAGTCATTTTGCTCTGGAAAGAAATCTGGATTAATCGAAATGTATTAATTATAAAAGTCAACAGAAAAGTCAATCTTCTACTTGCTCTAGGAACTGATGGCATTAAGTCTGGGGGTGGGGGGCATTTTATTTCCTTTTAATATCAGTCCATTCTGGAAAAGAATGGACAACAAAGTCTAAAGAAATACTCTACCTGTTTCTCCTTCCTTTCCACCTGTTTCATAGTTGTTTCAGTTCGATGAAGCAAATGGACTTTTCATTCATATCACAATTGCTTATCCTGGATTTATTATGTGCCTTGCAGTGATGAGACACTAGGGTATATGTAAAGCACAAAACAAGATAGAGTTACTGCCTCAAAGACGTTTTCATAGTAGTGTGAGAGATGGACATTTAATCAATCACACAAAACAACTGAAATATGAAACTGTTAAATGATCCACAAAGGCAAGATACAGAGTATTATGAAAGTATATAATAGAAAATTGACTTAGAGATATCAGAGAAGTTATTTTTGAGAATGTGACACACAGACCAATTAGGAGTTAATTAAGCAAAAGTGTGTGCATGTATGTATGTGCTGGTATGTGTTCACACGCATATGTGTGTCCACTTAGCATTCCAGGAAGATAAGACTGTAGGTGGAAGGACTTGTTTTAAGAGGGAGTTTAGCAAACATGGGGGTCCTGGAGTGCAGAAATATGGCTTGCTGGAGTGGAGGATAATAGAGGCCAGACGCCACAAGGTTTATTAAGATCTTGAGATGTTTTAACTCCTTCCTCGATCTTTCCAAACTATAATCTCCATGTTTATTCTCAACTGCATCTACTCAGTTTCTCAGGAAAAAAAAAATCTTCAGGTTGACGCTGTAAGATTCAAGTATTGTCCTAAGCTTCATGTAATACTTTATGGAGGCATATGCAGCATCTGACCAGGTAGATAGCACTATCAGTACCAATTTATCAGTTTGCAAACTGAGGCACAGAGAGGGTAGGTTATTCACCTACAGTCACAGAGTTAAATAATATGAGCCAGGATTTAAACTCTGTTCTCTTAGAATTCAAAATGCACGTGGTCTTCCATTGTACACAGCCTGTGTGATGGAAGTGTCATTACTGTAAGAGAGAATAAGAGCAAGGGGCCTATCAAAAAAATCCCAGATTGAAAAGAGTATTCCATTAATACTACACAAAATTCCCTGAAAAGAGTTTTCCATTATTACTACACAAATTTTCATCTTATAAAATTATTTCAATAACAACTAAAATATTTATATGTTTTCCCATAGTAATTTCCAATAGCAAAGTTTCCAAATTTGTGGAGTTGCAGCCTGCCTAGATGTTAAACACAATAGTCATTTATATACCTTATAAATATGAAGCAAGAAATCATCTACCACAGGAAAACTTTCATAAGTTAGTTACAAACTTTAAGTGCTTGTATAAACTCTCTCAGGACACTGAAATGAATTACAAATTAAAAATATTAAAATGGAAATTCTTAATATTACTCAATCTATTTTTATTACTATACTTTATCTCTTTTAACACTTTTACATTTACAGAAAAATTGATTAGAGTCCCCATATTATACCCACAGCCACACACAATTTCCCCTATAAGTGTGATATAGTTGTAAGAATTAATGAATCAATATTGATGCCGTATTATTAACTAAAGTTTATAGTTTATTCAAATTTCCTTATTTTTTTTTAACTTATTTCCTTTTTCTGTTCCAAGATTCCATCCAAGCTATTGTAATACATTTAGTTTCCATATGTTCTTAGGTTCCTTGGCTGTGACATTTTCTCAGACTTATTTTTGGTGACCTTGATGGTTTTGAAGAGGCACCCGTCAGGTATATTATATAAGATGCCACTCTACTGGAATTTTTTTATTTTTTTCATGATTAGAGGAAGTCTTTTAAGAGAGAGATCACAGAGATAAAATACCATTTTCATCATATCATCTCAAAGATGCATGCTATCAATATTATTTATGACTTTTAAGGTTGACCTTGATCACCCAGTTAAAGTGGAGTTTGTCAGGTTTCTCCATTATAAAGTTATGTATTTCTTTCCTTTTTCACATTCTATTCTTTGCAAGGAAATCACTATGCACAGATTGCACTTAAGGAGTAGAAATTATACTCTCTCCTCTTTAGGGTGGGGTATCTACAGCATTTATTTACGATTCTTCTGTACAAAATATTTTTATCTTCTACATGTATTTATTTACTCAGCCATTTGTTTATACAGGTCTTGATTAGTGAATATTCATTTTATTTTTGAATTTTAATACAATACCATCTATTTATTTTGTTGCTCAAATTGTTTCATCTTTGACCACACCAAGAGTTCTTTCATGTGGCTCCAATCCTCCTTTAACACATCCCAGCAATGAGTTTTTGTTTGTTTGTTTGTTTGCTTTTATTTGAGCACTTTCCTACTTCTGGAACTACAAGATGCTTCATTCTTATATGGTATATTTCCTGCCCTATTTTAGAATTAGCCATTTCTATAAAAATCTCTGATTTCTTTTAATGGAGAATAGTACTAGAAATGAAGATCTGGGTACTAGGTGTGCTCACTGATACTGGAGTGTCATTTCCTTTAGTCTATCTCAGCTGACAGAGTAAAGAAATATAGGTACCTACACAGACATACACATCTGTAAATATTTCTATATGTAACCATCTTTATATTAAGGGAAATACAAGATCTTATTACTCTAATCCATTATCACATTGATCACTCTAGCCTCCTTCCCTTGATTATTTATAAGTTCCCACTATAACAAAGAAACCTAGATCTCAGATGGGAGCCAGGTAAAATGAAACTGCCATCTATTTACGTAATTTTTCAGTTCAAACATACATGTATAGCAGTATCAGAATAGTTAACCCATAACCTCATCAAAAACAACTTAACCAATTTTTGAATCAGGTTGCTTGTTTTTTTTTTTTTTTTGTTATTGAACTATATGAACTGTTTGTATATTCTGGCAATTAAGCCCTTGTCAGTCACATCATTTGCACATACATTCTCCCATTCTGTAGGTTGTCTTTTTGTTTTATTTATGATTTCCTTTACTGGGCAAAAGCTTGTAAGTTTAATTAGATCCCATTTGTCTATTTTTGTTTTTATTTCTATTGCCTGGGTAGACTGCCCTAGGAAAACACTGCTAAGACTTATGTCAGAAAATGTTTTGCCTATGTTTTCTTCTAGGAGGTTTATAGTGTCTTGTCTTATGTTTAAGTCTTTAAGTCATTTTGAATTCATTTTTGTGCATGGTGTGAAGGAGTGTTCTGATGTCTCTGATTTACATGTGGCTGTCCAGTTTTCCCAACACCACTTGCTGAAGAGACTGTCTTTTCTTCATTGTATATTCTTGCCTCCTTTGTTGAAGATTAATTGACTGTATGCCTGTGGGTTTACTTCCATTGATCCATATGCCTGTTTTTGTGCCAATACTACGCTGTTTTGATTACTGTAGCTCCACAGTATTGTCTGAAGTCTGGGAGGGTTATTTACCCAGACTTGTTCTTTTTCTTCAGTATTGCTTTGGTAATTCTGGGCCTTTTGTGATTCCACATAAATTTTAGGAATACTTGCTCTTTGAAAAATGTCCTGGGTAATTTGATAGGGATCACATTAAATCTGCTGATTGCTTTGGGTAGTATGGCCATTTTAATAACATTAATTCTTCCAACCCAAGAGCATGGGATATATTTCCATTTCTTTAAATCATCTTTAACTTTCTTAATCAATGTTTTATAGTTCTCTGCATATAAGTCTTTCACCTCCTTAGTCAGGTTTTTTTCCTAAGTATTTTATTCTTTTTAACACAATTTTAAAAGAGATTGTTTTTTTACTTTCCTTTTCTGATATTTCATTGTTAGTAAAGAAAAACAACAGATTTCAGTATGTTTACCTTGTAACATGATATCTTGCTAAATTTGTTTACCACCTCTAGTAGTTTTTGTGTGGAATCTTTAGGGTTTTCTGTATATATAGTATCATGTCATCTGCATATTGCACCAATTTTACCTCTTCTCTTACAATTTGGATCCCTTTTATTTCTTTTTCTTGCCTGATGGCTGTGGCTAGGACTTCTAATACTATTTTGAATAGAAGTGGTGAGAATGGGCATCCTTGTCTAGATCTTCTTGGGCAGAAGTCCTAAACAAACACTTCTCCAATGAAGACATACAAATGACCAATAGACACGTGAAAAAAGGTTCAATATTGCTAATTATCAGAGAAATGCAAATTAAAACTACTGCAATGTGAGATATTACCTCACACCAGTCAGAATGGCCATCATTAAAAAGTCCATAAATGCTGGAGAGGGTGTGGAGAAAAGGGAACCCTCCTACACTGTTGGTGGGAATTTAGTTTGGTGCAGCCATTATGAAAAACAGTATGGAGATCCCTTAAAAAACTGAAAATAGACCTACCTATGATCTAGCAATCCCACTTTTGGGCATATCTGGAGGAAACTATAATTTAGACATATGTAAGTAGCCCAGTGGTCATGGCAGCACTATTTACAACAGCCAAGACATGGAAACAACCTAAATGTCCATCAACAGATGACTGGATCAAGAAGTTGTGTGTGTGTGTGTGTGTGTGTGTGTATGTATAGGAATATATATATATATAAAAATCCTATATATATATATAGGAATACTACTCAGTCATAAAAAAAACTCATTTGCATCAATGTGGATGGACCTGGAGATTGTCATGCTAAGTGAAGTAAGCCAGAAAGAGAAAGACAAATACCATATGATATCACTTTTATGTGGAATCTAAAAAAACAAAAACAAAAAAACCCCAAAACACATGCAAATGAACTTATTTACAAAACACAGATAGATAGATTCATAGACATATAAAACAAACTTATGATTACCAGAGGGGAAGGCGGGTGGGGAGGTATAAATTGGGAGTTCGGGATTTGTAGATACTAACCACTATGTATAAAATTGAAAAAACATCAAGGTCCTACTGTTTAGCATAGGAAACTCTATTTAATAACTTGTAATGGTCTATAATAAAAAAGAATATGGAAAGGAAAATATATATGTATAAATGAATCACTATGATGTACATCAGAAATTAAAACAACATTGTAAATCAACTATATTTCAATAAAAAAAAAACTTTACCAAATAGAATACAGTGCTTACATATAATTTCTTTCTCCTTTAGTCATTTTCAAAGTTACATGGGTCAGCACTTCTTTCCCCTTCCCCTTCAAGATGTTACTTTATGTATTTATTATACAGTAAGATTGTCTTTCATCACCGTCTGAATTCTTTCCTGGGGTCCTCCAACCTCCTAAAGATCTTCTTTCTAATTTATATACAATAGTTTATTCTCGTGTTTTAAAGAGGTTTGTATTGTAAAAAGGTTTGAACAAATGCATAATTTCATGAATCCAACAGCACAGGATCATACAGAATTGTTTCACCACAAAGGTATTTTCACTCAATGATAATATATCAGAAAAAGAAAACTTTTCTTAACGTTTATGAGGGCCCCGAAAAGTGTCATAATCAGACTGAGTATTTCATTTTTTATTAGATGATAATGATCAGAAAACAATGCTACACTATCACCATTGTTATTAAATTTATTATCATTATTATTAAGGAAAATTCTATATATGAGCTAATTAAAACACTAGGCTGTTGCAGTGAACTTTGGACAATGGCATCAGGAAACATATTGATTCTGAGTGTTCCAATAAAGTGTTATGTTTTAAATCAGATTTATCACAACTCTAAGGAACAGCTTCTATATATCTTGTCCTGGAAATAGTTCTCTCACATATTGTTTGAGATTACTGTACAATCAGTTTGTAGCTTGGGGATGTTTTGAATACAATTTTTGTTTGAATAATACTTTTTATTACTTTCGAGTAAGTCTTTGTGCTGACCATCAGTTCGTGAGATCTGCAAACAGCATTATGCTTTGCAAGCAACTGAAGAACCAAAAAAACTACTTATTTTATTGGATCAATGTAGTAAGTAATGAAATAACTGTTCTGTAAAATAGTTTGCAAAAAAAAAAAAAAAAACCAAAATGCTATATCTAAATTTTAACTGACTATTAAATAAGTGCAATTAATTCTGTAATTCCAAAAGCAGGGTGTCACAGTCTTGGGACTTCAGGTTTGAAAAACAAAGAAACAAACAATATCTATTTTTCCTAATGGAATACACAAAGATAGAAATAAGGCAGAAATAAGAAAGAACTTGTAATGAATGGTAAGTTCAAACACACAGACCTATACAATGATATAGGGTAATCTCTGAGCCCATAGCAAGAACAGGTCAAATTCAAATATTTGTTTCCCCCATTTCTTCCTTGTTTTTTTCCCCCCTCTTTTTAAATTTCCTTCTTTAAAAATAGAGGTAAAGAAGAAAAAGTGGGTGCACATAGATAAATATTTTGATGGGAACTCTGTATGAACATTTTAGATTTTGCTGTGAAATACGTAGGTTATATATATGCTACAGAGGAGGCATATAAAAGCCAGCAAACTGGTTTTGGAGATCATGATAGATAATCTATACTTTAAAAATTAACAGCTATTACTAAAGTAAAACAGCATCACCTGCCAGTGAATCCAATGAGAAATCAATGATGACAAGCCAAAAGTAGGAAAAAAATAATGACCTGTAGAATGATGCCAGTTTGGATACAGGAGAGAATAAAGGCATAACCTCTCTAAATTCATTTCCTACCATTTTTTCCTTTGCCCATTGTCCTCTGATCATATCGACCTATTTGTTTGTCCTCATGAAAGTTAAACACATTTCTTCCTCAGAGCCTATTATCTGCTGTTCTTGTATCTAGAAGAGTATTTCCTTAGATACCTGCATAGCTTACTCCTTAACAACCTTTAGTTCTCTGGCCAAATATCCCCTTATCAGAAAGAACTTTCTGGGCTATCCTCTATTTTTAAATATAGACACATTTTCTCTTTTATTCTTATCCTGCTCTGTTTCTCTCTGCAGCACATCTTAACCAAAAACATGTTAATGATTTTACTTTATCTATCTTCCCTGACTAAAATTAAAACTACAGGAGACCAGTCATTATTTGGTTCAGTGCTATATTACCTGTACCTAGAAAAGTGCCTGAGGAGTAAGTATTCATTATACGTTTGTTAAATAAATGGATACAGTCCCTCTCACACTGCAAAGAAAACAAAGGCAGAACAAACTTCAGAGGACAACTTTTATATGATTGATCGTTGTTCATTGCATCCAGACTTGGTAAGAAGGAGGGTGAAATATGTGGACTGGAAGATTAGAGGTGAACTGAGGAACATATGTTACAAAATAGATAAAGGAAGAAAAGAATAGTAGATTTAAGAATAGAAAACTGGTTAAAGAAATGTTCAGAGATCTGACTTAGCTCTTGGCAGTAGATAAGATTTTTGTAATAAGATGTTATTAAAAAAAAATCTATAGGTGCGTAAAATACAGTGAAAGTAAAAGCAATTCAAGTATATGAAGTAAAGGGGCTAAGAAACCTAAATGTCATCATTATGGAGGTAGAAGATGAAAGATTGAGAAGCAATTATTTATTTTATTGAGGCCTAAATAAATGTTTCTGCATCTTCAAATAATAGAAAAGAGGATTGACTCTGAATTTTTAAAAGGCAAGATTTTTAAATTGTGGTGACATAACAATGATAGACAAATGGCAATAAGAAATAAAGATAAATTCGAGTCCTTTTCTTTTAGAATGGAAGATGGAATGCTTTTTCTTTCTGATTTCCAGAGAAGTGTTTTTAGAGTGAAGTAAACTTTCAGTAGCGATATGAGAAAATAAGAAAGATTTTAAAAGAAGTAATCACACCCTGGAGACACTTCAAAATGACTTAGTGACTGGCTAGTTGGAGGTAGTACTGACATTAAACCAGAGGAAGGAAGCTATTAGTTTATTTAGGATTTGGCTTAGGTAGGTGGTGAAGACATTTACTAAGATCCAGAAAAGAGGAAGCATTAGTTGATTAGAGGAAATGTGGGTGTTTGAATCACACTGCATTTCAAGAAATAACAATAAGCAGTTGGGTAAATAGAACAGGATCTTGGGGGAGGAAACCAGGGTGGAAATATATGTTTGAGTATTATTAATACAGATCTGGTAACTAAGCCATTGGAATTGGTATCCTATGCCAAAGAAAGTAGGTAAAGAGAAAAAAGAGATCAGAAGACAATATTTATGAGAATACAGGCACCTAAAGGATGGAGAAAGAACAAGAAGCCCACAAAAGAGACAGAAAAAAAAGACTGGAAATCAAATAAGAGAGGATTTAAAGAAAGAGTAGTCGGAAGTGTAAAAAGATGCAGGAAGTGAAAGGAAGATAGGTAAAAAATGTTTTCATTCTTTTTAGTAACAAAGAGGCCACTGCGGTGAGTGAAGAGGAACAGAACACAGATTTCAGGAAGTAGAGTGTGAGGAATGTGAGGTTAAAAAGATGAAAACCACATATTTAGGTGACTTAGTCATAAAGAGGAAGAGAGACATAGGAAGTGATGTCAGGTGGAAGGAGAATATTTTGTGATGGAAAATACTCATGATTGTGAAAGACTGGAATACAACAATAGACAAGAAAATGTAGCTAATACATGAAAGTAAGGATATATTTAATAGATATTAAACATACAGACATAATAATATATAAACATAAAAAGATAGATATAAACAATAGGCAGGGGTAATATCCAGGGCACAGGTGGAGATGTTGGCTTTGCACTTGAGGAAAGACATCTACTCATTGTTGACAAAATGTCAGAAAGGAAAAAGAGATGGGCTGTAAATCAAGGAAATGTTTGCTGAGGGCACTCATTCCACTAAGAAGGTGAATTCTTGTGCTGAATATGAGAGAAAGATAGGTTGTTAGCAGATTGGATAGAAAAAGTTTAAAATAGTTGCTGGTGAAAAATAATTCATTAAAAAATTAAAATAATTTAACAGTAGAACCCATTGAAGGTAGAGACAGAGCATCAATCTGAGAGATTACATAAATTTCTTCAATACAACATGTAGATGTAGAAGCAGAGAAAACAGTTGATTGTTGTTAAGCATTTTCACCACAAGTAGAAAAGAAAGGCAAAGGCAAGAGGACAAGAAAAGATAAGATATCAGCAAGAATGCAGTTAAAGTAGTAAACATTGAACTCTAGGCTGCATAGCAAGGGACTTAAGTACAAGAAGGAGGTGATAAATCTTAAGAGTGCAAGATATCAAAGGAGTCAAAATTTAATCAAGCTGATTGGACAGGATCTGAGAAATGATATAATACAATAGCAAAATTTTCAGCCATCATTTAGTCAGCATTCTCAAACAAGATATAGCTGTTGGGGATAGGAATAATCGAGTGATTGCCCCAGCCCCAAAAGCTTGACCCCTGCAGATAGTGCGATTTTTTTTTCATCTCTACTTGATATCAGAAATACTGGTTTATGGCAAACCTATTATGCTATACCTAAGACCAATAGGTAGTTGAAAATCACTATATTACTTAGCATTATGCAAACTCTCCTTACCAAGCGGCTCTCCAGGATCCAAAGTGATGATGACAGCCCAAAGTTCTTTAGGCATTATGAAACACATATAAAAATATTTTGTATTCTTACTGATATTTCTACTTTGGCAGAGTTCCCAATCCCTATATCTTCTTTAACTCTAGTAAAGTTTATATCCAATTGGGAGTCTCAGAGTTCTGACACATGATGCCCTTGCTATGTCAGGGAAAATAAAAAGGAATTGTCTTATTTAAAAAAGAAAAATGTTATCTTTATAGACATAAGAAAAACACTCTTTACTTATACCATAAATCACAGATTTGAATTAGTTGGTGCTCCATAGTTCCCATACTGCACCCAGCCTAAAGGAAACTTGGAAAAAATGGAGAAAAATAAGGAAATTTAGTATAGACATAAAATACTCTGTCTTAAAAAAAAGTACATGAATTTTCTTTAAAAACTAGTGGCTGTTAGGAGGTGGCCAAGATGGCAGAGTAGGAAGACACTGAGTTCACTTCCTCCCATAGGCACACCAAAATGACAACTACTTGCAGAGCAGCTATTAATGAGAAAAATCTGAAGACTAGCAGAAAAGATCTTCTACGACTTAAGATATAAAGAAGGAACCACAATGAGATGGTAGGAAGATTGGAGACATGGTATTGTCAGGACTTGTACCTCTTGGTAGGTGACCCAGAAATGAGACAATAACTACAATTGCAGAGGTTCTTCCCAAGGAATTAAAGGTCAAAGCCCTACATCAGCCTCCCTCACTCAGGGGTCCTACATTGGGAAGAGGAACTCCAGAACACCTAAAGGAACTAAAAAAATCTAAAACCCCAGATTTTGTAGAAGGAAATAAGTAATAAATATCAGAGAAGAAATAAATGAAATAGAGATTTAAAAAACAGAAAATGTCAATGGAACTAGGATCTGTTTTCTTTTTTAAAGATAAACAAAATTAATAAATCTTTAGCAAGACTCAATAAGAAGAAATGGGAGAGGGCTCAAATCAATAAAATCAAAACTGAAAGAGAAATTAGAACCAACACCACAGGAAAAAAAAATGATCATGAGATTGTTATAAACAATTATATGCCAATAAAATGGGCAATCTAGAAAAAATGGACAAACTCCTAGAAATGTATAATCTCTCTAAAGATTGAAACAGAAAGAAATATGAAATATATACAGATCAATTACCAATAATGAATTTAGTCAGTATTTTAAAAACTCCCAACAAACAAAAGTCCACATGCAGATGGCTTCACAGTGAATGCTACCAAACATTTAGAGAAGAATTAACACCTATCCTTCTCAAACTATTCTAAAAAATTACAGAGAAGGGAATGCTTTCAAATTCATTCTGCAAGGCCAGCATAACCCATATCAAAACCAGAAAAAGACATCACACACACACACAAAATTTACAGGTAAATATCATTGACAAACATAGATGGAAAAATCGTTAACAAAATATTAGCTAACTTAATTAAACAATACATCAAAAGGACCATACACCATGATCAAATGGTATTTATTCCAGGAATGCAAAGATGGTTCAATATCTCCAAATCATTCAGTGTGATATACTACATGAACAAATTGAAGAAAAAAACCATATGATAATCTCAATAGATTCAGAAAAAGCTTTTGACAAAATTCAACATTGATTTATGATAAACACTCTAAACAGAGTGTGTATAGAGGGAACATATTTCCACATCATAAAAGCCATATATGGCAAGCCCACAACTATCATCATACTCAATGATGAAAAGCTGAAAGCATTTCCTCTAAGATCAGGAACAATTCTCCAAGTCTAAAAATAAGTTCACTTTCCTAAATGATTTACAGATTTTAACCATCTGTGGTCCTAAAAATAGCCTAATTATAAAAGAAATAATTTGCTGTTACTCTCTAACAGTAGTCAGACTTCAATCATTTTCCATGAGAGATGTAAATGTTGAGTGGACTTTACTTACAGGTCTGGTTTTGTTGCCCATGCATTGTCCATTCTGGATCACTTATTAATTTCTTTGTCTAAAAGTTTTTCTTATATGTAAAATGGAACTTACATATGCCTCCCAAGTTTTCCACTTAGGTATTATGTGGATCAAATAAAAAATGTACATTAAAAAGTTTTCTAATAAAATGTACAAATATTATTCTTATAAACCATGCAAATATTTAGGCATAAGATGTCATTTGGCTTCCTATTGTTTCTTTCCCAGATCTCAGTGAAATCCCTGGTGCAAAAGACTATCATCCCAGTGTCAGAATTGTTGAGAAATACCTACTGGGTCTATCACAGATGAGATACACTGAGGAGTTACCTGAAACCATATGACCTGAGAAAGCACAGCACTTATGATAGTAGAACTCATTAATTCCCACAATATTAGGGGAAAAAAAGACTGTAGGCAAAGGGAAATTGTTGGGTAGATCACTTTTATGGCTAAGGATCTGTAGAATTTGAAACAGTGGCAAAGATGGTTTAAGTATGATTTTGTGGGTATATCCAGAAGAACATCCACATTGTAGAAGGGATTTAACTCAGAAAGGGCAGTGTCAGCTTACATCTCATGGTAAGGCTGAGCAAAGAGGAAATAGTATTCAGAGAGTTGGCCATTAATTATAAGGCTTCATTAAACATACAGAAAACATGATGCAGAAATTGTTACTTGGTAAGTTGCAACTTGGTAACTTCACGGATCTAGTTTTAATCACTTTTTTCCCCAGGGTTTTGTATTACTTAAATAATAGTTATTTTTTTACACTAGCTTGCTATTTGATTAAAATCTGAGAAGATAGTGAAGAAAATAATTTGGATAATAAATGAAAGTATAGAAAATCCACCTTTCTTGTTTGCTCACAGAAAGAGGTCACAGAGAAACTCTCTTCATTCAAGGTTGAATGAAATATATTAAACTCTCAAGCCATAATCCAAAGCCAAGCAATAACAGTGAGAATTAATAAAATCACAACAAAAATGTGAGACATAAAATTAGTGCTAGTTCAGTTCTCAAGATTCAGTTATAGCATAATTTTGCAAAATATGTAAAAAGGAAATGAAAGATCCATAAATGAAAATTTAAATAATAGTTATTGAATCAGTAAGGATTTTTGTTTCTGCCAAAATGGAATAATAATCACTGGAATTATCTTCCCACTAGACACAACTAAAAGAATGAAAAAATATTAGAAGAAATGGTTTTCATATTGTTGAACATCAGGCAATAAAGGACAATAAAACCTGAGAAATGGAAACAATAAGGTGAGTGCTATAATTGGCCCAACTTACTGCCTTGAGAGAGCTTCCAGGCCCAAATGGTTTTGCTGTTAAATTCTACCAGACATTTAAGGAAGAAATAATATGTTTTTCATAAATCCTTCCAGAAAATTGAAGAGGAAGGAATACTCCCAAATTTGTTCTATGAGGCCAGCTTTTCTCTGACACCAAAACCAAAGACAATGTAGGGGAAAAGGACAAAACTGCAGAACAGTGTCCCTCATGAACACAGATGTAAAAGTTCTAAACAAATCATAGCAAATAGAACTCAAGAGTATATAAAGAAGATAAAACATCATGATTAACTGAGGCTTATCCCATAAATACAAGATTGTTTTCACATTTGAAAATTAATGTAATTCACCATATTAACAACTCAAGAAAGAAAAATATGTTATCATCTCAATAAATGCAGAAAAAGCATTTGGCAAAAATCCAACAACCTTTCCCGAAAGAAAAAAATAACTGTCAGGAAATTAAGAATAGAATGGAATTTCCTCAACTTGATAAAAGACATCAACAGAAAACCTATAGCTAACACCAAAATTAATGGTGAAACGATGAATTTTTCCCTATAATATCAGGAACAAGACAAGATATTTACCTTTACTATTTCTACTTACCAATGTACTGGCAGTTCTACCTGGGTTCAATAAGGCAAGAAAAATGAATTAAAAGCATCCAGATTAAAAAGGAGAAAATAAGACTTTTTGTTTTGCAGATAACAAGTCATCTGTGTTGAAATTCAGGGGGAATCTACAATAAAGCTACCAGAACCAATCTGTGAGTTTGGTAAGATCATAGGATACAAGTCAAATACTTGTATAAAGTCAATTATGTTTAATAAATTACATAGACTGACAACAATCAAGACTCAAAATTAAAAATTATTATTTAAACAGTATCAATAAATATGAAATGCTTAAGGATATATCAAACAGAACATTTAAAATATCTATATGCTAAAATTAGGGGAAAACAAGACAATAGAAACTAATGACTTAAAATGACTTAAATAAATGAAATGTTCCATGTTAATGTGTAGAAAGACTCAATGTTGCTGTCATTCCTCTCCAAATTGATTTATAGACTCAACACATTCTCAATTAAAATCCCAGCAAGATTTTAGCAGAAATTGATAAGTTGACTTTAAAATTTATATACAAATGCAAAAGACCTAGAATAGGCAAGACAACTTTGAAAAAGTACAAAATTGGTGATTTAACACTACTTGACTTTGATTTACTATATAGCTACAGTTATTAAGGTAGTATAGCATTGGCATAAAGAGGGAGAAATAGAACAATGGAATAAACTAGAAAATTCAGAAGCAGACCCACAATATATGGGGAACTAATTCTCTACAAAAGTAAAGAGGTAATTCAGTGATTTTATCTTTTCAAACAAATGCTTTAAGAAAAATTAGACACCTATCTTTTAAAAAGCAAATTTTTAAAAAGCTAACACAAAATGAAACTTATACATAAAAGTAAAAATTAAAACTATAAAACCACTAGAAGAAAACAAAAGAGAAAAATCTTTGTAACCTTGGATTTGGCAAAAATTTCCTAGAGAAGACAATTTAAAAAATAATGCATTGTATTCTGTCAAAATTAAAAATGTGTGCTCTTCAGAAGATACTGTTAAAAGAACAAAGAGTCTAGACACAGACTGGGTAAAAAATATTTGTATGATGTATCTGACAAAGCACTTGTACCCCTATATAAAGAACTTCCAAAAATAAAAAAAAAAAAAACCCTAATAAAAAAATGGACAAAGATTTGATAAGACACTTCACCAAAGGAAGTAGATGGATAGCAAATAAACATGAAAAATACTTAACATCATTCATAGTTATATTAATCTTGTATTATTGTGTGGAATGATATGGTTAGATTATCTAGGATATCATTAAGTAGAACAAACTAAGTGGAAAAAGAAGCTTAGGACTGTAGGTTATAGGGAATTCTGAAATCATGGAGAGGACTTAGATTTTTAGAAAGTAAAAAAAGAGTATTAGAACCAAACTTACTCAATCTTTTCTACATCTTAAAGTCGGGGGAATCTATACAAGCATAGGAAAAAAATTTGTAAGAATGACTAGCTGTAATAAGCTCTATAGGATATAATTATAGTTGATTTATATTACCTATTGTATTCATCTGTCTATTCCATACTTATCACAAAAAAACACCATTTTTGTAATTTAAAGTGCTTTTTAAATATGCCTAAATGCACTACAAATTGAGAAAAAAAAAAAGCATACTGAGTTATCCACTAATTATCGTTAGCATTTTGGAGACTAAAGTTGGTGATTCTGTAATCTTAAAATATGTATGAACACACATAAAAACCTGAGGGCAATTTTATTTTCTACCTTGTCAGGAGACATAAGGCAACATCATCCAAACAATTTCACTAATTACTTTGCATTTTATTAACAATAAGAGCTTTAGAGATTGATAGAATGACAAAGCAAAGGTGAAGGGCACAATGAATCTCAGCAGACATTTATTAAGAGAACATTGCAAAGCAGTTAAGATTACTGTTTACATCAGTATAGTTCATCTCTTTGGAATGAAAGGACACACTGAGCATACAAGTGTTTGTGTTTCTAAAGCAAGACAGCAGTAGTACACACGAGAGGAATGCGTAGTAATGAGCAATCAACTAGGAGGCAATATTGATGCTGAAATCTGAGTAGAAAAGGGTATTAGTGCTATTCTAAAAAAAATCAAATTTTGAGCAGGGAGGGAATAGCTCAGTGGTAGAATGTGTTCTAGCATGCACAAAATCGTGGGTGCAATCCTCAGTACTTTCACTAAAAATAAATAAATAAAAACCTAATTTCCTCCCTCTCCCCCTAAAAACAAACAAAAAATCAAATTTTGCATGAATTTTAAAATATGGCCTTTGCAACACAAAGAATATGCTCATTAAAAAACAATACAAGTTATTCTTTGATTCAGTTACTTTGATATATTTAAAAGGGTTTACCAAGACAAATAATGTATAAATCTTGGTTATCAGTCCACAATAAAAGTCATCAACACAAGCCTGTAGACTTCTTATACACAGAGGCTCATTCAAGACTTCTTTCATAAAACAACATTACAGCTCAGTCACAAAAGATCAGTAGGCAGGGCCAGCTTCATGGGTATGTGACCTGTGCAGTTGCACAGTACACTGAATTCAGCAGAGCTCACACTTGGTTAATTCTCTGCTGTATCTCTCTTGAAAGTCTTAATATTTTTTGCACAGGATGATATTTTTATTTTGCACTGGGCACTGAAAATTACCTAGCCCATTCTGAGAGTCACAGTAACTGAATATAGCTAAGGAGGTGAAGAGGAAAGGAATTCCAGGCAGAAAAGAAAATATGCGAAGTCCATAAAGTGCTATACCATTTGGCTTCATTTAAAAAAGACAAAAATAACTTTGCATTTCTAGAGATCAAAAGGGAAAATTGCACTTGGCAAGGCCAGTATAATAAAGGAAAAGCCCAAATCATTAAATGCCTCTTAGGTCAAGTTACAGATTTTGTTTCAGTTCAAGTCTTCTAGGAAGCAGATGCCAAGGCAGAATTAGAAGTGCAAGAGATTTACTGGAGAAAATGCCTGTAAAAATTTACAGTAGTCTGGAAGAGCCTTCAGACCCTGATGCAGAACTGACACTTGGGGAAAAGGAGTATTTCGTAGGAAGAGTTAAAGATTTCAGAGCAGCACTAATAAAGTCTCATCTAGGCTGAAGGAGCCCCGGAGAAGGGATTGACCATTAGCAAAGTCCTGCATTGGGTACGAATAGTCCAGCTCTAGTATCCTCACTATGCTTAGTCATTAGCCAGCAGCAGCTTTAGGAGAGAGTCACCTTGGTGGAATCCCTGGGGTAAATCCGGACAGATGAAAACCGTCAGCTAACGCCACTCCTCACAGCAGGTTCTCTCCTGAAAAAATATCTGAATGGTTTCAGAGGTTTTCACTTGGCTTTCCAGATTTTGATGATTTCTACCCACAAGCCAGGCATCCTATACAGTGGTTTAATAATCATTTACATAATTTTAATTATATACTCAGTTACTGACAAACTGATCAATTAGTGGATCTGTTGACACTGTGGATCCAGTCTAAGCTGAATTTTAGCTAGAAATCCATTTACTACCTGGCCACCATACATCCCCAGTCTAGCAGGAGGCTCCAGTGATGTTCCATGTCTTCATGTAACAATATCAACTAAGACCCTGGGTTTAATTGTCCTCTAAATACTGGAATATTCCTCTTTCTCCAGTGTTCAATCAACTAAGTGAATTGCCATAAGTTCTACTGAGGAAATCTCTATAGTATATCCTTGCTGTGGTGCATTAGGGTCCTTTTTCTTATAAACCTAGGCATCTATTTTGTCAGAGGTATATGGACCTTAAAATTGAGTCAGGTATGGAGACTGAGAAAGGAATTGTGACTTCGTATTGAGGCAATTGTCTTCTACCTATTGTCTTTACATTCTTGACTTTTTCTTCATTGTAGATGTTAATTTGTTCCTAAAGATGCCATGTTCTATTGATCTCCATAACCACCTGTGGGCCAAGATCTCTTGGCTACCTCTTGATTGTGCAAGTCATTGTGAAAACTGTGGACCCTTGCTTTCGATGGTTAAACACTGCTACTTGACATCTATTGCTTTCAGGCCCCATCATCCTCATTGTGCCATTTAATAAGCCAAGTTCGAGCTCTGAGACTGCTTCTATTACTGACATCCTTAGCCTGCATATGAGAGCAACCACTTAACTTAGCGATGCTAGTCACCCTCTCACTAACACATTTTTGGTGGCCTTGGGATGAAAGTTGTGCTCTCTGGGTCTTCTTATAGAACATGATCCCATCAAGGCTTTATTAGTTTATGTAATATAACTTTTCAACTTGCCCATATTCTTAAACCATTTTATCATTTCTTCTACTGTATAACTTGCAAGTCAGGCATCTTACCTTCGCTGAGTGTTAGCCACCACTTTCTCTATACTTTTGTGAGCTACTCTAGCCCCAGATTTTCTCTATCCTGCAGGGTACTTACAAGGATATGAAAGCCCATGTCCTAAATAAATGCCCCCAAATCAATTCTTGCTCATCCAGTTTTATGATATTCCAGTTTACCTAAAAATTTGGTGATATCTTTAATATCTTTGGCTCTCTTTACTAATACCTGTTTTCTTCCCTGTTGGTCATATTGGATAGAGTCTAAGTCTTTCTCTCTCTCCTCTTTACTTTCTTATTGATGTTGGGGAAGAAGAAATTTTCCTCTACCCTTCCAGCCTTCTCTGGCTGGTCTAAGAATTAAATTGACATGAGACAGATTAATGAGAGAAAATAAAACAAAAGTTTAATAATGTATATACATGAGCAAGACCCAGAAAATCTAAGTAACGTGCCAGAATAGCTGAAGCCCTAACCTTAAATACCATCCTTAGCTAAAAATAAAAGAGGTTGTTGAGGATAGGGAGAGTCAGCTATGGGAGGTTACCAGGGAAAGCACAGTAAACAAGATTGTCATGCAGATTTAAGTCATTGCCTTCTCCTTGATACAAGTTTCTAGGGGTTTGGTCATCCTCTTCTTCCTAGTACAGGAAGGGGACACACATACAAATGAAAATTCCCCTTATAAATGTAAATGTTTTTTTACAAATGCATAAGTCCCACTTGGTTATCAGAGTTTTCCCCCTGTATGCTGTTTCTTAGAAAACAACCAGCTTAAAAAAATAATATGCAAAAAAACCCCATATTTTGAGGTGGCAAATTCTGCTCCCCTACATTGCTCTTGTATATTGTATCACTGATTCATTAAAAATATGTGTCCTTTCCCCTAACAATGTTTAAAAGTGCAGAAATCATTGGACTGATCTATCAGCTAAAAGCCATTCTCTGCTCCTTTAGATTTACTAGGTGGAAGACAAACCGACTTATGGACACATAAAAAATCACTATGGACACATATTAAGGTCTCTAGCACCTTTTTTGTTCTTGTCTATTGTTTTGAGGTAAGGAAACAAGGAATTTACCTCTCTCTTGAGGGGAGGGGTTGGGTGTGCAGATCAATGCAGCAACTCTCTTTAAATAAATCTTCCTGCTCAAATCCTCTCTAATCTTCAACTCCAGACTTTTTCATAGTATCTATGTGTTTGACAGCTTATAAGAGTTATCTAAGCCCTTCTCTAACACTTGATTTTTAAATGTTATTACTTAGTTAGTACCTCCCTTCAGGTTATCATATGTATTGTATGTTGGTGTTTTGAGATACTTCAAATTTAATATCGAGTTACAATTACATAAGGGAATTTTAGCACTTTGAGTTAAGTGACAGATTGCAGTGAATGTGAGGCAAAAATAGAGAGAGTACTATATTCTCTCAAGAGTTCAGTTTCTTAAAGGGAGTGGACAGAAGAGACTGGAGGCATGGTGGAATTATTCCAGGGAGACTGTTTCGTTTTTCTTTATTTTAAAAAATGTGAGCAATTCAAGCATGTTAAAGGTTTTGAAAGGGAGCAAATAGAAAGAAAAAGATTGATGATAAAAAAGAGAAGATAATAGACAGTCCATAGTCCTTGCCAGTGTAGAAGGGCACTAATTGAGAGATGGGCTTTAGAAATATAAAGACAAAGAGAAAAAAGGAAAAGACAGGTCATGTATAGATAAAGCAAGTAGGTAGGATTGGTGATGGTTCTTCTTTGATTTCTTCTCCTTTCTCTCTGTAAAGTAGTAGGGCATCTCAAGTGAGCGAGAAGTAAGTTTGAGGAAAAGTTGAAATATGCCCCCTTGAGTTTGGGAATATATATGAACTACCTGATACATTCTCCTCTCCTGAAAAAAAAAAAAAAAGAATACAGGAAGTTGCCTGGAGCCATCAGGCATTATATGGTGAGGCGTGAACAGCTGATCAAGCTGCATTTGCACTACTTGATACTGTGTGAATTCCACCATTTGACACCATGTGTGAGTTCCTTAAGATGAAGAAAACAGAGGGTTTATGTAGTTGGGCTGATATGAGGAGGTTATATCTGAGAGAGTTGCTTTCTTGAAAAGTGGTACCAGAAGAAATAGTGGGGTCTACCATTGATGGTAGGATCTGGAAGATGGGGTGCAATCACAAAGATAGTCAGAGTAATGGTATCTTACAGAGGTTAGCACAGGAAGGTATCTGCAAAACTCAAATGTGTCTCTGTGAAATAATCTGGATGCTTGTCATAACAGAGGGAAGCAAGAGTCAACCAAGAGAGGGTAAAAACAGCATTAATAATATAAAAATATCTAATCCTGCCATCCATCCTTCCCCCAAACTTGGAGACTAGGAAAGATTCAGAAAGGTAAAAGGGAGAAAAATGGAGCAAGAAGAAAGAATAATCCATAACTTCTTTTTTCTATTCCTTAACCTCTGATTAGTTTTAATAAAGGGTAACAGGAGAAGGCTTAAATTGTATAGGAGACTGACATTTTTATTTAAATAGAACGGAGATTTTAATATCAAAAAATAAAACTGTTCTTATGCTTAAAAATTACCACAAAGCTACAGAATCTTCCCAGTGTGGGATGGAGTCTGGCCAAAGGTTTGGGAGTTAAACCTCATAGAACATGGAAGAAAGCATTAATGGGAGAAACGTGAAACCATTTTCTGTGTCCCCCCTTCAGCTCTTTCAGGAAACTCTTCACACTTACAGTATTTAATCCACATTGCTGACCTAATATAGATACACCACGTAATTATTTAAATTTACACGTAAGTTTTATAAGGAAACTGAAAGAATTTCCAATAACAAAAGTAAAAAGTGTGCCCGTATTTCTCTTTCCCAAATCTTAAAAGATAAGTTGAATTCTGTCAACTAAACTTAGATGATTGGGTTAAGAAAGAGTAGGAGAGGATTCCAAGTCTAGAGTTCAATGTGAACAAAGGAAAGTGGACGTATATAATCCGGCTTTATTTTATCTAAAACAGGGGTCAGCAAACTTTCTGTAAAGGATCAGAAATTAAGTATTTTTAGGCTTTGCAAGTCACATGGTCTTTGTTGCAGCTACTCAACTCCCAATGTTAAGCAAAAGCAGCCACAGATAATATACAAATCAATGGGTGTGGCTGTATTCCAATAGAATTGCATTTACAAAAGGAGGTGGTGGGCTAGATTTGGCTCACAAATCATAATACGCTGACTCCTCTTCTAAAGCATAGGGTTAAGAAGAGCTAAGAGACAGAGGTTGAGTAATGAGAGCCCTCCCTATATTAGTAAGGTTAGAATGTCACTTTGTTGACAATGTGGATGAGTTGATGGACCTTAAGGAGACTGGGAGGTGAAAACACTGGGGAGATTCCTCTCTATTCAGATGTTTGTAACCTAAGCCAACTAAATTAATCTCAAAACCTCCTCCTATTCACATATTAATCAATGGCATCATATTTTATTAATCAAGATAGTTCAGAACAACCTTATATCCATTCTTCTATACTTCATAGTTTACCTTACCTCTATTCCTTAGAAGCACCATTAAACTCAGGGAAAATATTTGATATGACAAAATGCCAAGAATGCTACATAGCTTTTGCTGTCTGAGAAATTTGGGTATACAGTGTAAAAATACAATGCAGAAAGTCTTAGTGCTGTCTCAGGAATTCTGCTCGAGAAAAACTAGAGACATGGAAGGAATGGTTGACCTACACAACCTCATGCATTCAGTGACCTGCCATGCTATAAAATGGAAAGAGAATGGTGATTCAGAGGGAAATGTATAAGTTGTTGTAAGGGAAGAGACCAGATGGATAGTCATTCTGAGAGAAGGCCTGTTGGCATTAGTTCTTCAGCAAATCTGGAAAGTGGTCTCCAACTAGGAAAAGCGAGAACATGAAACTCTTTTATCCTTTCCACAGAGCAAGAGAAAAACAAAAATGTAGAAACCTTACCAGTCTAATTCCCACTAGTTCAGTAATGATATCAGCAAATGGGAATCCCTGAAAATGTGTCAGGAATGGGGAAGAGACTTTAGGGAAGGAAGGAAATACCGAATGAGCTTAGAAGAAACTGCAGCCTATACATTTTTGAACTGGACAAATTCAGTGCCAAATTTAGGGGCTATGAGAGCCCAATATGTTGTTTTATGACCCTTCCTGAGTCAGCTAAGACACGGACCAGCTTGAGAACCTTAAAAAAATTCCTGGGGACAGAGAAGAGTAAGCACAGCTGTATGACCCAACATCTACCAGAATCTTACCCCATTAAGGAGTCAGAGGAGGGAAAGGATATGAGATATGCATATTGCATATCAATAGGGCAAAGGAAAAAATTACAATTACCAGTTCTTAAAAGTGAATGCTCTAGAAAAAGGGAAATTATGGACCTAAAGGTGGGAAGAGGACTGCCCTGCCACACCTTGTTTTCAGATTTCTAGCCTCCCAAACTGTAAGAGAATACATTTCTGTTGCTTTGAGCCACCTTGTTTATGGTAATTTGTTATAGCAGCCCTAGTAATTTAATAGAGTAAATAATGCTCTGCAAATGAAGACACCTCCAGGATGGTAATGGTGGTATATTGTCATGCTAAGTTCGAAGAAGAAACACAAAAATCTGAGCAATAAAAACATCGTCCCAAGAAATAGCAGAGTTATAAAGGGGTAAAGCAAGACATTATTTCAGGGATAAAAATCATCTCTAAGTTTAAATATACTGAACAGTTAGTTATGTATGAATTCTGCTGTAACTTTAAGCATTCCTCTTCCTTAGACTGTTTTTGTGTCTTTGTCTACAAGGTGTGAGGCAATTAAGTTTTATTTAGCTCTTTCTCAAGATACTACTTAACACATATTTGCTGAATAAATGAATGTAAGAATTAAGGCAGTCAGTCACTAAAGCCCAAGGCTACCCTCTGTCAATGAAAAATTAATCAGTCAATCTAAGAAATGGAAAATTTTATTCGAGCGAAACTGAGGATAATGACCCAGGACTAGACTTTCAGAAAACTGGAGAACTGTTCCACCTGCTAGAGGTTAAAGCACAGTTATATAATATTTTGAGGTAGAGGGCTGTACATTAAGTTGTAAGGCTGTACATATTACTGGCAATTTACACAATCCAGCCAGCAGTGGGTCACGGGTCATTGTGGCCTTTTATAAGATTGAGAAGGAATGTTATCTTTTAAGGAGTTGTCTTGCTGGCTCTAGGAGAATGTTGCTCTTCATGATTGAGCAGGTATTCCTAGGGGATGTTTGGCCAATGCATAATGCAGACACATAATGCACAGTGTGGGGAGAGAGGAGGCCAAAGGGTAGAGAGATTTTTTCGTTTAAATTTTTCTTCTCTTGCCATAAAATATGAATTTTGTTTCATACCTCTCTTCATATTCCATAACGCAAACATCTAATCAGTAACTGTTGCTTACTATCTATACATCAGTAAATTCCTATCTGCCTTCTCCATCTGCTTGCCCATTGTTTTAATTCAGAGACCACTCAAGATCTTGCTTCCACACTATTTGTACAATGTTCTTGCCTCTAGTCTCCACTCCTCCAATTCATTCATTACAGTGCTCCCAGTTATTTGTCTAATATAAAAGTAAGATTATTCTATTCTCTCAATTAATACGTTTCATGTCTCCTTCCTACCCGCTGCAGTGTAAATCCAGAAACTCATCTCTCACAGGCTGTATAGACTCTACAACGCGGGGAAGTCTCATTGCCTTGTCACATTCCACTCCCTTTACCTGGATTGTTCACCTTCCTTTTCTGCACCCAACAGAAACATATTTCATATCCACTAGTCTAAGCTTAAACCTCATTTTCTCTGCAAAGCTTGGCTGACATCATCTCACCAATCTGTTTTTTTCATGTGTCTATCATAACCTTATCTTGCCATATTTTAATTATTTTGTCAAAAGACTGTTTCCCCTCCTTGAATGACATCTTACTTATCTTTGTATAACTCCCACCTCCTCAGGCCCTTGCCCAAAGTAGCTGTTTAAATGGATGTTAGTATAAGAATTAATTAAGAAATTAATTAATTTATTAAAATGAAGATAGAGCTACTGAGATTAATAACAGTTAATATGATACAAAAATATGAAGAAACTAGAGGTCTATGGTAAAGTCACAGCAGATCATGAGGTCCTATGAAGTGGTATGAAATGCTTTAAGTAAATCTGATGTGCATTTACCAGGCTTAGTGTAGTATTTACAGGTACAGATATAGCATGGTTTTAAACAATAAATTCTCCAGAGAGATATAATGTAGGGCAGTACTCAAAAACTAATTCTCCTCAAATTTTAGACTCTAGCACCTCTATTTCTGTTGTCTTGCAATTACCTAGAAGTCTGCATTCTTTGCATTTTTAAATACACAGCTATCTTTTATGCTGCTTGAGGCTTGAGAAGTCTCAAATGTTTCTAATAATAAATACATTATTTTTTCATGAAAATTTCCTGAGTTAAATAAAGAAAGAAAAAATTTTAAAAAAGATAAAATTAAAAATAAAGTTAGATAAATTAAGATTAGTAAATGTTGACATACAGAATCCCTGGAGAATAAAAGTTAAGCAAGAATTCATTTTTTTTTAATTTATTGCTACTCAAGATTTATACAGTACCTAGAACACTATATGGCCTCTTTGGGCATCTCAAACAGTATAAGTCTTTTCAGTCATAGATATAAAATTGCATGAAATATATTAAGGTATAAGGCTAAAGTTAAACTTTACTTTGAAAACCTTTATTTGAAAAACTTTATTTGAAAAAAATCAAAGTGTAAAATAATTGCACTACTACGATTTGACAGGTATAATACAAAATATTTAGGAAGATAGTTTAAGTACCTGTGATAGTTACCATTCATTAACTATGACAAATTAGTTTGGCAATTATAAATTTTCATCCTTACATTAAAATTAGTCTTCCAAATAAGAATCACATGCATTCACAGTTCTTTGTGTTAGACTGCATTATGTTACCTCTCTCATAGTATAATAGGGTGTTGACTGCAGCATCAGACAAATGCAGATGTGACTCCTACCTGCTTGATGTAGAAGCAGTGTATCTTGAGGACATGTTGCTTATAGTTTCTGAGGTTCAGAGATTTTCCAGTATGTCCTATGGAAAGAAATTATGAACCTGATTAAACAAAATGCCATTATTTAAAATGTAAGCTCCATCCCCTCCAAAATAATGCTAAATGTTGATTGTTTACAGAATCACTATTTGTGCACTAAAACTGCATATGTGAACACATAAAATTAAATATGTAATTTTAGTGTATAAATGATGTGCACCATTGTGTATATATATAGATACACATAAACACACACACACACACACAGACACATGGGATATGTGGGACTGTGTTTGTGTGAATGTGGGTGTATATGAATGTGCACATATGAGTGTATGTGTACTAAAATCCAGACTGAGAAAATGTTCTTAGCATCCAAAATAATAACTTTCCTCTAGTTGGGGAAAATGTTTAGTGTTGCTTAAATTTATTGTCACCCAAATGATGTTCTTCTAATGGATGATATTTTTCGTCTATTCTTCAGTTGCTTTCAATTAAACTGTGTGTCTTATCCCATGGTAGTGAGAGCTACTCTGATACATTTTCCTGCCCCTCTTCCACAGAAAATGCCTTTCTTCCAGACACTCTAAGGTATATGGAGACCATACATAAAACAAAGACCTAGATGGCTTCTCTTTGCATTTGATCAACTGAAGAAAAATGCAAAGTAATTAAAATTATTGACTCTGTAGCACTTAACCTGCTTTCTCTATGAATTTTAAAATTAAATTGGCTTCTATACCACCATTCAAATAGTGGCATATCTGCTGTTGAAGTTATTTCTGAGGTTCAAGAGAAAAATAATATTGGCTGCAGGATATGCAGTGTCCTTGTGAATAGCTGGCTTTTCATCTATGGATGATGAAGACATATTGAAGTCACAAACTGTGTCTCTAATGTTGGACCTTATGTTTTTGGGAAATTTTTTGTAAGTATAAATTAATTATCCTGTAATAGAGATATGGAGAAGAGAAAATAGAAGGATAATTATTAAACAAACACGGTTGATATGAGCTAGAATCACTGAATGCTTATTAAAATATATACAAAATTTAATAAAAATACAGCAGAGAAAAACTGCTTTACCCTTTCATGAATTGCCACACTATTTAAAAAACACAGTTCAGATCTAATCTCTCTTGGAAGTCCTTCTCAAGAAGCCGATTTAGTCCTTACTTTCTTTCTGTGTTCCCACACCATTTTGCATAGTACTTTCCTCCAGTCAAGCCCCAACATTCTCCCTGCATGCCTCCAACCTTCATTCTTCAAAGACAGGAATTTAATATCATTTATCTCAGTATATTTAGCACCTCGTAAAGAACCAGACATTTAATTCTCAGCAGGCGCTCAAAAAATGTTTAATGAATAAATGAATGAAGTGCTAAATAAACTCACAAAGTGTTTATAGTCAAAGAATGAGAAAGGGTCATACCTAAAAGTGCCAGAAACCTATCTCAAGTTATCCTAAGCAGGAAGAATTATATTGGTTCATATAAGTGGGATGTTCAAGACAAAGGAGAATTTACTTTAAGCACAACAAGTAGATGATAAATTACATTCTTAAATCTTTGGATAAAAAAAATCCTAGTCAGAACTCCAACAATCAGCTTCCTCCTATTAACCGATTAGGGATTATTTACCTATTTCAATAGCCACCTATTAAAGTAACTCAATAGCCTACTCCAACTAACCTTAGTTAAAGGTTAAACCTCATTTAAAATGTATGCAATGGAAGACTGGGACATTGTGCTTATATACCAGAAATCGACACACTGTAATTGAGTGTACTTCAATTAAATAAATACATACATACATACAAAAATACATAAATAAATGTATGTATGTATGTATGTATGTATGTATGTATGTATGTATGTATGCATGCATGCATGCAGTAAGTTTCTCATTGGAGAGAAAGTGTCTCTTAAAAAAAGAAAGAAAGAAAGAAAAAGAAGTGGTTGCTAAGCAGACCAAAACATCAGATATACACAAGTGAAAATCATCTAGAAGAGTGAATTATTGGAAGTATTTGGGTAAGTAAAGAAATACCCAAACATGAAGTCACCTAAACCAGTTCTTCTTTGACTTCAAAATATGAGTATCTCTAAGCTGTCAAAGACATTCATTTATCCACTCATGGTTTCACTTAGTCATTTATTTAGCAATAATTTATTGAGACTGTATTATGCATTATACACTGTGCTTAGGTGCTAGCCTAGTGGGGGAGGCAAATAGATCATTACAAAGAGATCATGAGTTCCATTGACCTTTATGGAATATCCTATTAAACAATTAGCCTAAATTAATTTCATGATGGAGTAATGACTAATTCATTTAAATGATCCATGATTATGTCAAGTCAATACTGATTTTTTCATGATTACATTTTAAGATTTAGCCATATTAAGATGCAGAGCACAACCAATATGTTTGCTTGACTTTCTCTGTGATTGTGGAAAATGTATCTTATTAAACATTTTGAGGATATCTTTGTGACATTTCTGTTTCTTCTTTAGCTCATTATAATGGTAGAAAGCAATTTTTTAATTATTTGGAGCTTTACTTAGGTTAAAATGGGCATTCAATGTAGACTTCTTATCATCTGTTATTCTGCTGTTCACTTTATTCAATTTATTCAATTCATTGGAATTTGGTATTAGATAATTGCATAGTGACTCATTTTTGGTATTCAACTGAAAGCGCACTGTGAATGATTTAAGCCAATGAAACTGAATTATTTATGTATGTTTGAAGAAGAAGAAAATTTCTACATTGTATGAAGCAATGTAACAAACAAAAGTGTAAACAAAATTAGTTGTATATAAAAGGATCTAAATTTTCAAACGGTATAAGAAATACAACTTTCTCTTTTTCTATACAAAGGATTACTTTAAAATAATTGATATATTTATTTTATAAAATAATCAATTTTATCATTTTCCTCCACTCATTATTATCTAGTTGAAGTTAATTGTTCTCAAAGACGTGCCAGCACAGCTGGTGATCAGTCCTATCTGTATTTTCATTTTCCTCTTTTTCATTATTTATACATCAGCTTTGATATATGGTTCTAATTTGTTTTACATAATTGAAGGACCACAAGGAATTTCCAAACCTCAAATACATGTAGCTTTTCTTTTCCTCAACACTAGGTTTACTTTTCTGTATGTTATCATTAGTGCTATCATTTAATTTTATTTGTTTATATAAAGTATTTTTCCCATTTAAGAAAAAATTATAAAAATTGTATAAACAAATTAAATTTGGAATGAGAAAGGTAATGCTAAAATCTTATGTGTAAGAATGCTCTTGTTCATTAGAGGTTGGCACGCCACAGATACTTGAAGAGCAATGACTAAAGTACATCTACAGTGAAAATAATTGGAGATAATCATAATTTAAAATGTCAAGGTTGCTCAAAGATCTAAGCATTATTAGGATTGCAAAAGCACTTTAAATTTGTTGAAGAAAAAATTGCTGTCTCCCTGAACTAATTATTAAAGCAATAAAAAGTAGTCATTCTCTGGAACATCTCTGTCCAATAGAAATATAATGTGAGCCCGTATTTAATTTTAAAATTTTCTAGTGGCCACATCAGAAAAGTAAAAGAAATAGACAAAATTAAATTTAATAACATATTTATTTTATCCAAGGTATCCCACATAGTATTTGACCATTTAATCAATAATAAAAGATTGTTTACTTTTTAAAAATTATCATTACAATATACATATACATTTACCCTTTCAGCGCATGTCAAGTTTGAAAAAGTCACATTTCAAGTGCCCAATAGCTGTATGTGGCTAATACCTACCATACTGGACAGCACAGTTCTGGAACATTAGATAACATGAGAGAAACTCAAGATCTCAAATGAGATACAAGTAAAGGTGAAAAATCAAGAAATTACCACTCTCTAGCAAATAGATTTAGTTCAAATACATTTTACAAGCCATCAAGCACATGCTTAGTGATTTATGTGTTTGCAAAGTAACTGGCAAATTGCAGGAACACAATTAGTTGGCTGAATAAAAAAGTATATTTTAGACATATATTATATGTGCTAATTGTGCTAATCAGGCTGTATTTGAGGACCACCTGCATCAGAATCTCTAGGATATTTCTGATAAATGATAAATTCTTAGCTCACACCTGAGAATTTTTTTTTCAGAATTTCTGGAGTTGGAGTCTAAGAATCTGCATATAAAACTGTTTTTAATATAATCTTTATGCATGTTAATATTTGAAATATATGACTATATGTTATATGTGACATAGACGTTAGTAATATCCTAATAACCAACAAGCAAAGATTGCTTAGCTTTTCCAACCAAATCATAAATCATGTGTGATACATTACATATACAAAACATTGCAAAGTCTTAAATATCTTATTCAGTTCTAAGGAAGGAAAGCTTAGATTCATTCATTTGGCAGACTTCAATTAGTTATTCATTCTGGAGCAAAACTAAGAAAGATTAATAAATTATTAATCTAAGAAATAAAAATAAGCATTATAAAATAGGAATAAATAAATAAATAAAAATAAATAAAGAATATTAATAAATCTAAGAAAGATTTAATATGCAAGATCAATGTTATGATCTTTCTAGGTTTGGGTGATATATAGACTTTCTTCTTTTTTTAGTAAAAGAAAACAGACATTAAACAAGTAATTACATAAATATTTACTATAATGCAAAAGTAATGCAGGCTAAAGAAGAGAGAAAAATGAGGGAGGCAGAGTGCATTGTAGATAAGGTGATCAAAGAAGTCCTTCCTGAAAAGAAACTCAAGCAAAGATCCAAATGAAATGAATGGGAAAATCAAACAAAATTTGGAGTATTAGCATACAGGCAGAGGAAACAGGATATTCAAAGGCCCTGGGGTGAAAATAAGCTTGTCATATTCAAGGAAAGTGTGGATTAAAAATGTCGCCTGCCATGTCAGTAAACAAAAGATGCTGTGGCCAACAAGCCATCAGTTACTACCGCCAACCCGAAAAGTGCACCCAGAAGGGACTCAGAATGGGAAAGAACAGGATACTGGCCCTAGATATTTAAGGTGCACATCAAAGGAATGATTTCAATGAGCCCCGACTCTTGCATCTTCCTACACATAGAAAAGCACTAAATTCATTAACTTGAGATACCTGGTTTTCTTTAATTAACAGTAATCTTTTGATGTTCTGACTATCTGGTCTTTGCTGCAAAACTCCTATATATCCTGGCTCTTCCCTTACCTCTTCAGATCAGTCCCTCAGAGTTGAGAGGTTGTATCTCAGGCTTGAAATCCTCAGAAAGTCTGCTGAATAAAACATAATTCTCAACTTTAAGGTTGTGCATTTTTTTCAGTCCACAAAAGGAATGCTGTCAGTGAGCATCTAGTAGAGGGAATAAGTTGGCGAATGGTAGGAGGTAATACAGAAGAAACAGTCAGGAGTCAGATCATTTTGATTCTCATAGTCATGTAGAAATTTGGGATTTTTTCTTTATATGATAAAAAGCATGTACAAAATTTAGCATAGAAAAGAGACATCATATAATTATAACTATAGGAGGGCAAGAGCAGAAGCAAAGAGATTGGTTAGAAGATATTACAGCTGTTCAGGCAACATATTATAAGACTTCAACTAGGTCATAGGGAGATCATAGGCTAGGGAGGTTATAAGAAGTGGTCCCATTTTTATTATACTTTGAGAATTCATAAGATCAGTTGATGAAATAACATTGGGCTTTGAGAAAATAAAGAATCAAGTTTGACTCCAAGGCTGCTGGCCTAGGTTTTGAAGTGGATGTTTGATTTTTCTACCAAGTAATTTGTGTGACAAATTTTCACAGCCTTAGTGGCTTAAAATAACATCTGTTCATTATCTTATGGATTCTGTGGATAAATAGTCTGAGTACTGATTAGCCTGACCCTTTGTTCAGAGCTGAAATGAAGATGTTAGCCAGGGCAGCAGTATCATCTGAGGCTTGGAGTCCCCTTCAAAGCTCTCTAGTTCTTGGCTGAATTCAGTTTCTTGTGGTTGTTAGACTAAGATCCAGTTTTTTGCTGTGGTTGGCCAGCACTGTTTTCAGCTTAGAGGCCACTCTTGGGTCTCTATCATGTGGTCATGACTACAACATGGTATTTTATCCCTTCAAGGTTGGTGGGAAGAGCCTGGGTATTGTTTCTTGTCTCTTAATTGTTGACCTGACTGGATCAGTTTCACTTAGGATAATATTCCTTTTGATTAGCTCAAAGTCAACTGATTAAGAGACTTTACACCTGTAAAATCTTGTTTGCCACAAATTGTAACATAATCACAGGAGTCATAGCCCATAATTTTCACAGATCCTCAAGTGGAACAGATTATATACAAGGAGACACACACACACACACACTAGGAGGTAAGACTCTTGAGAGTCATCTTAGAATTCTGCCTACCAGAGTAGACAACTTTGGGCAAAGCATTTTTATGAGGATGAGATTGAGTTCTTTTTAGGCTTTATTTGAATTTCACGTACATATTAGGTATCTAAGTGTAAAATAAGCAGTTGAATAAAGTATATGCTTTTGGAGTTCAAGGAGAGATTGTGGCTAGAGATACAGCATCAGTAATCATCTGGATATAAAAAGACTGGGTGAGGTCATCTACAGAGTGAGGAGTGAGTGTTGATAGTGAGCAAAAACCTGAGGGCTGAGCCCTGAATTAATCAAATGCTTAGAGGTTGGACTGAGAGGAGGGGTCAGTAAAGAAGACTCAAAGGAAATAGCCAATGAAAAAGAAGGAAAACAGGGAGAGTCTGGAGTCTGGAAAGAAATTAACAAAATAGTCTGGAAAGAAATTAACAAAATAGTTTTAACAAATAGTTAAGTATGTGTAATGCAGCTAAAAAATTAACTAAAATGTGGACTGATAATTGATTATTACATTTAGCAATATGAATATCAATGTTGCACTTGAGAATAGTCAGTAGTATGATGAGGATGAAAGTACAAAAGTACAAACTGCATGGTTTTGGGAGAATGGGAATTGAGGAATCTCAATGGAGACTGGGAGTATAGCCAACTTTTTAAAAAGCGTTTTACCCTAAGGAGTAAAAAGAAATGTGTGACCAGAGAGAAATAGGGGGTGAAAGGGTTTTATTTTTAAGATGGTAAATAATTGATGCTAATAAAATAACCCAGAAGAGGAGGGAAATTACATGATGCTGTAGAGACGAAAACAACTCTAGAAGCAAGATTCCTGTGCTGGCAAGGAAAACAAAAACAGTAACAACAATAACAACAAAACAAAATGATAGACCCCAGTGCAGAAGTAAAAGGCTTGCCCTTAGAAGTTCACATAGTTTATCCGTAGTGAGGAGAAAATTTGTGACTATGGATGGATATGCAGATAGGTTTCTAGATTTCATGGTGGAAACAGGAATTAGCTCCCTTGATTGCTTCTATTTCTGCGGGAAATAAGAATATGAGAACAGTTAGGAGAAGGCATATGAAAGGTTTAAAAAAAGAAAATATAAACTATTTCTTTGTGAGTGGAAGGTTGAACTGACTAGCCAAATCACATAGAACCCAGATGAGACTTGTGACACTAATAAGAATGTTTGTATTTTCCTCTTTCTATCCAAATCCAACTACTCATGTAATATCTTAGACTCTGCGAGTGAAAATATAAAATTCTCTTTTGTTAACACAAGCAAATGTTGTAACAACTAGTGTTACTTTATCTAAGACAAGAGTTGATGCAGATGAGGGAAGATGTTAAAGTGGAAATATTTGGGGATATATCAATATAAATTTCAGGATTTTCAGAATGCAGGATATACAAGTGAAATTTTTGATAATTTGGAAAAATTTTTAATTCTTTGAACTCTCATCCAAATAAGGAATAGACAAAGGAGTTAGTGTAGGAAAAGAAGAAAAATTTTAGAAATGAGAATTTTTTCATAAGAATGCCTTTGGATAAAGTTGTTAGTCTCACTATCATCATCTCTATGGTAAAAATATGGGGTACTTCCACTTCAGGCATAGTAGGACTGAGTTTCAAGTGGTCTACTCTGATCCTAATGTGTGCTACTTTCAACTGAGGGAAGAAGTAGACTGGAATCTCAGTCCTGGCTAAAGACTCTGGAAGGCAGCAGAGGTGGGATTGCAAACTACTTTAGAAACACACTAAAGGTAAGCTCCTGTTACTTTAAAATTAGCTTTCACTTCCAGAGATAACTGGGGCAAGGAATGCATGACTATCGTCATGAACAAGATGGGAGTTATATCAGATAGAAATAAATGGTGAGATGGTCATCTTAGACCATGCTCACTAGGACAAAACAAGCACAAAAACAGAAACGAATCTGGAGGTTTACCTCTGCTGTGATAGATCTTGCAGAGAGAAATGAAACTGATTGACAATGTTGAGGGTTTACGAGGAGCCAATAAAAGTGCTCCTCAAGATGCAGTGTCATACGGTATTTTTCTTTCTCTTTCTGGCTTACTTCAAAAAAAAAAAAAAAAAAAGAACATAAATACAAAACAGAAACAGACTCACAGACATAGAATACAAACTTGTGGTTGCCAAGGGGGAGGGGGATGGGAAGGGATAAATTGGGAGTTCAAAATTTGTGGATACTGACAGGCATATGTAGAATAGATAAACAAGATTATACTGTACAGCACAAGGAAATATATACAAGATCTTGTGGTAGCTCACAGCGAAAAAAATGTGACAATGAATATATGTATGTTCATGTATGACTGAAAAATTGTGCTCTACACTGGAATTTGACACAACATTGTAAAATGACTATAACTCAATAAAAAAATTTTAAAAAAAATGCAGTGTCAAATTTTAACATCTGCCAGACCCAGAGAGGGTGAGCACAATTTATGAAAGTGCTAATTCAGTTAAGATAATTTATGTTTCCCTTACTCCTGTTCCCTTCCTAAATTCCAACCAAGAAGATAACAAAAGAATGAATTACACAGTTTGCTGAGAGAAGAATGGGAAAAGAGAATTACCATGCCTATACCCTCCTCTCTGACTATCAAACTGTAGAAGAGATACATTGCTAAATGGAGCTTGGAAATTTTGTATCGTTGGGAATGATTTACTGTGATTCCTGAACTGAGTTGGTATTGTGAACTACAATAACCACAGCTCTGTCTGGACATTCTAGTTCCTCAAACTGAACTGAAAATTCATTGAGCCAGCTCACATTTGCATTCAAGATCTAAGAAGAATCTTACAGTGCAAGATAAAACCAAAGTTGCCTTTTGATTATATCCAATAAACTGATCTGACACTTAAAAAGGGATTAATTTTAATAAAAGCAATTTCAGTAAAATTAGTCTATTAATGCGTAGGAATAAAAACTGAAGGAGAATTAAGGTCACTGAAAAACTGGTCAGTTTTTAGTAGGACCAGGGGTGCCTTCTCTTTGGCAGCATACCTCCAAATCTCTGCCTTCATCTACATATGACCATCCCTTCTGTGTGGCTTTACCCAAATTTCCATCTTCTTGTAAGGACATGAGTTGTACTGGATTAAGGGCCCATCCTACTGACCTCATCTTAACTTTATTACATCTGCAAAGATCCGATTTCCAAATAAGGTCATATTCACAGGTACAGAGATTAGGGCTTGAAACTATCTTTGTGTGGAACACAATCCAACCTATAACAAACACCAAATCCTCATATACCTTTCTTTAAAAAATTAGCACCCAAGGTAAACCATACACATGGTGATTTACACTTTCAAGTATGCTGGATTCCATGGCAGAGAATGTGTTTGCTAATTAGATCATTTCATTGGATAAGAGAAATAAGAGTTTCTTTGTTCAGTTTTGTGGTTTTATTTGCTATGACTTATGAGAAATCTCTATTTCCTCAAGTCAGAATACTATGAAAAGTCATTGTTCTTTATGAGAAAATATGAATTATTTCCCAATATGTGGGAGAAAGTGTTTCAGAAAAACTTCCTAGTTTCATTTTTTCTCCTTTTGTTGTATAAATACATTAAATTTAATAAAACAGTACTAAAAAAGAAAAAATACAATAAAAAGAAGCCAGTGTTTGTCACTCTGGAAAAAAAAAAATCATGAACACGATAGCTTGGTAATGTTTTAGAAAATATTTGGATGTTACAATTTAATAAAAGAGCTATAAATACGTCAGTGCAAACTATAAGTATCACATACAATAATATTTCAGAAGAAAATTAAACCAAATCTGTCTTCGTTTTATTGTACTAGGCATGCAATTAAAGTCTGCTTATGTAGTAGGTAAACACTTCCTTAGTTTCTTCAGTGTGTGGCATATTATACCACAGCAGTAACAATAGTTGAGTTTTAAATGGAGAATCAAATTTATTAGCATATAATTAGAAATAAGCATGTTCTTATAAAGTCTAAACTCATGCTAGTATTAGATAAGTAGGGCTCAAACTATGTATTCTATTTATAAATGTAATTTGAGCTGATAAATCTGAAAATTGCCCTATCTTCTGGCTTTTGGTGATATGATCCAAGATTTGATATTGTCATTCCGTACTGACATTTAGACCACTGGATTCCAACACATGGAATGACAAAGCTGTTTTGCCTTGTTCTTTCAATTTGAGATATGATCATTCGCTGAACTTTACATTTGTGATTCAAGTTAAAACCTTTCATCTACTCTTATTACAGAAAAAAGCTTGATGGCTTAATGGATAAAAGTTCTGACCTTTTCAAGTCCACATTTTAAGCACTAACCTCTAGTGAAGAGTAATCCACATCTCAAATACAAATATACAGTTCTATTCAGTCAGCTTGGTAGTTAAAGAAACTCCAAGGAATAGACTGGACCTATGTTTTCCAGATCTCCACTTGTGCACTTTTATTCCTCAGATTGAAAGAGGATCAACTAAAATATTAAAATCATAGAAACTTTAATTTAGTAGAAAAACTTTATTGTTGGTAAAGAATTGCTTCTCACAGGAATGCAGTCATTATTTTCAGCTATTCAAAAAAAAAAAAAAAAAAAAACCTCCTACCCCAATTTTAACAATAAGAGAGAATAATCTTTTAAGTAACTTAATACATAAATCAGGCTTTTTAGTTGTAATGATATATCAATATTACAGCTAAGCAGTTAAAACATTTAAACTAAAAGTCTCAAGTAAGAATTCTCTTCCTCTATCCACTTTGGCCTCTTCCTATGGCCAATTATGTTACAGTAAAATGCCCAGAACTCTAAAACCAAAACCTGTATATCTGAGGCAATCTTAAACTGAAGCTGCTCAAATGGCTCACTTCCTAGCTGTAGAAATCATACCTGGATGGCATAGAGATTCCTGAACTCATTACACCTAAACCAAACCCACTATTTCTCTGATTCTCATTTTCCCTCTGTTTTATACGCCAATTTCCTTAGAAATACAAGCCAGGGATTTGATGTTTATTTTTATCTCATTCCCATATATGTTCATCTGACAAAGGACCAAAACATTTCTATTTTCCTTTGATTAAAACTTTATTTTATAGAGCAGTTTTAGGCTCACAGTAAAATTGAGGGGAAGATAAAGATTCCCCATGTACTCCCCGCCCCAAACTACGTTATATTCTAGGAGTTTTGTGGTTTTGCATTTTACATTTAGGCCTGTGATCGATTTTGAATTAATTTTTGTGAATGGTGTAAGGTTTGGGTCTAGATTCTTCTTTTTTTTTTTTGTATGTAGATGTCTATTGGTTCCAGCACTATTTGTTAAAAAGATTATCTTTGCTCCATTATATTGACTTCACTTCTTTGTCAAAGATCAGTTGACTATATTCATGGGAATCTATTTCTGGCCTCTCTATTTTCTGTTCCATTGATCAATTTGTCTCTTATTTTGCCAATACCATACTGTCTTGATACATGGTAGTTTATAGTAAGTCAAAGTTGAGTAGTGTTAGCCTTCTAACTCTGTCTCCTTCAACATTCTGTTGGTTATTCTGGATCTTTAGCCTCTTTATATAAACTTTAGAATCAGCTTGTCCATAGCCACAAAATGATTCACTGAGAATTTGAATTCCCGTCTCTGTGTGTCATTAGCTCGTCTTCTGGTTCGAGAAGGGAAGATATCAGCATCACTTAGACGACACGGCCACATTTCATACCAACCTCGTTGCTTTCTTCTTTGGACAAATGACTCTCCTAACTACTGCAGTACAAGAATGGGGATGGGAATAATGTAAGACCCAATCAGCCCCACCACTTCCAGTGCAATTTCTCAACCAATCACCCACAAAATCGCTCCTACCTCTATTTCTCTAATTTTTGGTGGCAATTCCTCTTCTATGATCTTCTCTTCCTTATGTTAATCTTCTTTCCTTCATGGAAGGTTTTCCCAAATACTTTGCTCCTGATGTCACTTTTTTGGGGGGCGGAGGAAGTTTCAGTGTGTTATTCTTTTCTCCTTGTTTTCTTCTTCCTTCCTCATTCATTTTTATTATCTTTTTTTTAATCATTTCTAGTTATTTAGGAAATTAGAAGAAATTTTCTCATGTGCTTTGTTAGCCAACTTGACTCAAAATTTCCAATATTCTCTTTTGTTGTTAAAAACAAAAACAAAAAAACTTTTGTGGCTAAATTCCAGATGCACAAATTTTTTTGAAAGAAAAATTGGACTAAAACTTTTGTAATGAAATGTTCACAGGATCTTCATGGTTTATTCTCTAATAATATAACAGAGTGACTCATTCCACCATTGCACAGAGAGTTGGAAATATAATTTTTCATTTCCAAACTTTGCTATTATCTCTATTCAATTTTTCATCTAACCTTCTTCTTCTGGCAATTCTCAGTCTCACTCAAACCTCTCTTCCCTTCTGTCATTGGTCTTGTTTCTCTGCTTTTATTATCCAACAAAGGAAGCTCCCTTCCACTAGTTTTCTAAACAATGCAAACACAAGGCAATTTTGTATCAAAGACCATTTCTGAAGATGTAGGAATAATAGTATTATGCCGTATCAAGCAAGGCTAAGAACCTAATATTAAATACTGTAACTCTCTGTATTTACAAATTGTTCTGTCTGCACAGAGCACTGCGTCCCATTTGACTGACTTCTGTATGCCTTCCCCTATCCATGTCCCCACCTTCCCGATTTGCCTGACAGTCTACTACTAAAGCCCCTTTCTTAAATTAACTACTTATTTCTTTCATTTAATAACAAATCTCTACTATAAATCATTTGTAGACAAAGGAAGTGAGCTTTCATTACTGGAGCTAATATTTAAATATTTAAACAGCTAATAATTTCTGATTTTTCATGGTGCTGGTTCAGCTACATTTTTTACCTTGTTTCTTAAGATACATTACACGTAACAGGGCACCTAGTATAATATCCCTGGGGGGAAAAAAAAAACAGCTGTTGATTTATCTTGACTTCTGGATCTGACCCTGCTTTTTTAGATGAGTGTTACTGACTTGATACAAGACATAGAGGTCAGCCCTGGGGAAGACAGCTGTTAATGAGTAATCCTGAGGTCAAGGCAAAATCTGAGGGAGAAACTGAGCATCCTTCCAAAAGTAAACACCTTACTCTGAAAGAGAAGATACGAACAAAATCTCAGGAACTAGCAAGAGGTATCACAGAGGAGCAAAAATATACCAGCGGAGTTGAAAGTCACCTCCTTAGAAAAGAAAAGTTTGAAAACAGAAGGTCAAAGGTGCACAGAAGCTTGAGGCAGGCCCATTTTCAGAGGTTTGTAACTTTCATGCAAAAGGCAAAAGGCAAAAAAAAAAATTCTCATCCACATGAATACGTTTATTTGTATATGTCCATATAAAACTATATACAAGGTGTATTGATTCAAGGAGTCAGAAATGAGTAAAAAAGACAGAAACTATAATTCTCACTTTCCTAGATTCCTTTCTGGTGAAGGATTCTATACAGGTATCTGTGTATTAATAAACAATGCCCTCATTCTCATAATTCTCTAGTATTGAAAACTGATTACTAGTGATACCAATGCCTATAAGAGCTAATAGTTTTTGAAACTATGTAAATATTAATGTATAACTGCTTTTTTCAAAAAGGCAGAAAATAAATTCATGTCTGACAGTTACATACTATACTCTGTTCTTGAGAGGAGGTGGTTATTTTCACTTTAGATACAGTTTTCTATGATGATAGTGGTCACTTCTTTTTCTTAGCTATAAAAACTCACTAAGTTTTCATCTCATGTTACAACCTTAAAATTGGTATTTCCCTTAAGTTTGAGCGTAGTTACAAAGGACTTGGTATCCAAATTCTTCACAACTTTATCGTTAGAGCGTTAAAATGTTTTATAGATAAAAATTGTATGCATTTAAGGTGTGCAACATGATGATTTGATATGCACACATCATCAAGCTTGAAGTCTGATTTTATTACTTTAAAAATACCCCTTTTATTTAAGTTTTGTGTGAAAGCAACTTCAATATTGGGATGAAGAGCTTTCATTTATTTCACTTTATAGTACAACTGCATTTTCTGTTTCTCCAAATGCCTATTATGGATATGTGGAAGAAACTGTAGTTCTTTCTGTTTTTGTGTGCACCCCAAAGCCCTTCCAAGATCCCAGTGAAGCAGATTATTTACCTTTTTAAAGAGAAGATTCTATGACTTTGGAGAAAAGGAGTACTGTCAATGACTTTTTTGTTGTTGTTTTGGGTTTTTTGTTTGTTTGTTTTTTGGTGGGGGGGGAGTAACTAGGTTTGTTTGTTTGTTTGTTTTGATGGAGGTCCTGGGGATTGACCCAGGACCTTGTGCATGCTAAGGGTAATTCTACCACTGAGCTATATCATCCCCCCTTAATGACTCTTGATATAAGCAGAGGAATGGGAATGTTTCAGCTAACCCAACACTCCAAAAGTATTCATTCTGCATTCATAAAAAGAACCTATTGGTTGCCTACCATGTGTCAGGCTCTATTTCAGAGGATCAAGATACAGCAGTAAATATAAAAATAAAATAAAGTATAATACTCTCTGCCTTCAGAAATCTTGAATTCTAGTGAGAAGACACAGGCATTAAACATGACAAATAAGATAAATACCTAGTATGTTAAATGGTGGTAAATATTAAGAAAAATAAATAGGGCCAAGGGGAAGGGAGAGTTTGGGGAGTGTTGAAGGTATAGATAAAGTAGTTAAGAAAGGCCTTAACAGAGAAGGAGACCTTTAAGGAAACAATCGAAGGAAGTGAGCCAAGAAACCATGTGGCTTCCTGAGGGGAAAACAACCCAGGCAGGGAAAGAGCAGTCACTGCACAGACTCAGTGTGGGAGTGTCATGGTGCATCCAGGTAACAGGAAGGGGCCCATGAGGATGCAGTGGAGTGAAACAAAGGGAAAGTAGTAGGAAACAAGGTCAGAGGGTAGTGGAAGGTAAGATTATTAGGGCCTGATGGGCCACTGGGAGGATGCTGGTTTTCACTCTGAGTCAGATGCAAAGTCACTGGAGGATTTCGAGCAGAGGCATATCTCATTCTATTGCACTTTGCAGATGTTGCATTTTTTACAAATTGAAGGTTTGTGGCAATCTTGCATTGAGAAAGTCCATTGGTGCCATTTTTCCAACAGCATTTTCTTATTTGATGTCTCGGTGTCACATTTTGGTAGTATTTCAAACTTTTTCATTGTTATCTTTGTTATAGTGCTGTGTGTTCAGTGATCTTTGACGTTACTACTACGACTCCCTGAAGGCTCAGATAATGGTTAACATTTTTAGCAATAAAGTATTTTTAAATTACTGTTTGCACATCTTTTAAACATAATGCTAGCACACACTAATAGATTACAGGATAGTGCAAACATAACTTTTATATGCATTGGGCAACCAAAAAATGTGTGTGATTCGATTTATTGTAATATTGGCTTTATTGTGCTGGTCTGGTGCTGAACCCGCAATGTCTCCGAGGTACGTCTATATACTCATTCTGATGAGATGACGACAGCAGCAGTGGAGGGTGATGGCTGATTGTAACCTGGACATAACTGGCAGCTACAGTGGCAGGTTTCACTGAGAGATCAGATGTGTAGTAAGTGATGACTCCAGATTACTAAGGTTCTACTAGCCCTGCAGGTCCCCCAGTGGTCCCTTCCTATATTTGATGATCGTAAGTTCAGCGTTTCTTGAGGGCGTCACTGAGGAAAGCTGCTACCACCTCTGCGATAGCTTTCTCATGAATGTTTGGGGTTGCCATTCCACTTGTCCACTTTCTCAGCTGATTTTATTTATTACTGAAATTCCATACAAATGTCTGCTCCACTTACAACTGTCTTTTTTATTTCCAGTATATGTATGTGTGTGTGTGTGTGTGTATAAAGATATAGATATAGATATAGATATAGATATAGATATAGATATATCTTTTTCCTTAATTTTAACTTAATTTCCTATAATTTCAGTAAGAATTAAGGGGAGAGGAGAGAAATGCACGTGTTCAGTAAACCTTATGTTTCCTTTTCACTTTATTAAAAAAAAAAAAAGAACAAAATTCAATGTTAAAAGCAAAGGGTAAAAAGTCATTGTCTTTAGCATCAGTATCAGGACTTGGATTCATCTGCCAGGAACAAAGCCTTACAATAGCAATAGTTTAAATAAGAAAGTAGCTTATTTTTCTCTCATGTAAACAAATTTTAGGGGTTTTAATTCAGGGCTGGTGTAGCTAACCCATGATCAGCAAGGTCCAGGCTTCTTTTCTGTTTTGTAATTTTTAGTAAGCGATGTTCATTGTCATCTCATTGTCCAAGAGAGATGCTGGGGCTCCAGACATAAAACCTATATTCCAGGTAGAAGACAGGAACAAGGTTTTCAAGCATTAAGGGGCCTATGCTAGCTGACTGTCCTTCTTTTAAGTGCCACTAACATTACATTTGTCTTCTCTTGGTGGATCATAATGGGATAGCAGATATTACTTAGGTAAACATCTCTGCAAACATCAGTCTACAGACTCTACTCTTCATTCACGAATTAATAGGAAATTTCTATCACATATTTTGCAAAGAAACATTTTAAAACATATTTTTGAACTTTGAACATGATTTAAAGTAAGCTTCCATTCATAAAATTAAAAAAAAACCTATTGAGATCTCCTGAAATTTCACATTAAAAAACAATAATAATTGCTCAGAAATCAGACAAAATTGGCAAATAAAATATATCACAGTGATTACGAATGAAGGCTTTGGCAACAGATGTCAATTTGAATCCAGTTTCTAACCTCTACCAAAGTTAAGTGTGCCTCAATTTCTTTATGTATCAAGTAGATATAATACTAACAATATCTACATTATATGTGAGGATTACAAAATAAATCATGCAAAGCACCCCGAATGGTTCCTGGACCTTACAATCACTTAGTACCACATAATAATAATTATTATTGCTTAAATGGATCTCTTTGAGTCTGATTTTTATAGTTTGGGGAAAACTTTAAGAACTCTTTTGAAATGCATGCAGTCACAGATGATGTGAAGCTGAACTTGAAAACATGTTTACTTCTCCTCAAAGAAATAAAATAAATTATTCAAAACCTAGATACAAACACCACACAGAAATGAAAAATAGAACCTTCTTATCTCTGAACAGCAAAGAACCCTGATGGTTAAGGCATGACAACACTCCCTGTATAAATTAGAGTTCAGAAGAACACACCATACCTCTGTGCAAATCCTCTCTATGAGGCAAAGTTTGACATAAAAGGTATCGTTTTAGAGTTCCACTTTTCCTCCAGTAAAATCATTTAATAACATTTTTGCTCATAGCTATCCAGTAAAGAAAGCATTGCTTATCTAGATAAAATATTCTTCATCCTCCATCAGAAAAATGAGTTTATTTGGAAATAGGTGAAGACATCTGTTTTCCCCAGGGAATTATTCATATACATGTATAAAACTGGGTAGCATCTTGTTTGCTATGCA
Source organism: Camelus bactrianus (assembly GCF_048773025.1). Classification (NCBI taxonomy): domain Eukaryota; kingdom Metazoa; phylum Chordata; class Mammalia; order Artiodactyla; family Camelidae; genus Camelus; species Camelus bactrianus. Next base: position 44,903,627 of record NC_133550.1, on the reverse strand, counting down.
TTTTCCACCTTTTCTATTTCTGACATTTATATTTGCATTTTCATGTTGTTTTCACTCTGTTTTCCTTAGTTTTTATTACCTGCCTCTTCCTCTTTCTCATTCTCTCTCTTTCTCTCTCTCTCTGCAATTATTAGAATTTTAAACATTTATTTCAGGGTTTCTTGACTGATGAACTACTGACATTCTGTGTCAGATTATTCTTTGTTGTGCAGGTTGTCTTCTGTAGTTTAGGGTATTTAGAAATGTCCCTAACATCTGCTCACTAGATTCCAGTATTATACCTACTCCTCAAATTGTGACAATCAAAAAATATCTCTAGGAATTGCCAAATATCCCCTGACGGGCAAAATTGTTCCCAGTTGAGAACCACTGATTTATATAATGTCCATTTGTATTCTTGTATGTTTTCTGATTTATTTGACTTTTGTCCTACTTCACTTTGTGCAGTTTTCTGAACTTCAGTTCTCAGAGCTTTTCACACAATATGGGGTGGTGAGGGTGGTGTACCCAGAAGAACATGGAACTGGCCCTCAAGTCACCTAGATTTAGGTTTCTATACCTGACTTGGGCAATCTAACCTTGGACAACCCACACATCCAGTTTATTCTTGAGTTTTGTTATGTAGTGGTTTGATATGATTTCAAAACTACTTGTTTATGACAAAAATGAAATTGTTTTTATAAGCAAAGTCATTTGGACATGGAATTGAAATTCTCATGTCAGACACTGGGGACTTTTCAATAAGAACACATGGAGAAATTAACTGTGGGGAGGAGACATCTAGATATAAACACCGAGTTGGTGAGAACTATCTGGGAGTGGTCCATCTAGACAAAGCAACTCTTCACTGTTCTAAACAGCTCTACAAAGACCTTGGGACAATAGCTTCTGCCAAGGAAAAAGCTTAGCTTTTACTAGCAGTTGTGAAAACCATGCAGTGGCCCCAAGAAGACCATCTTGCTAGTCAACCCCCATGTTTTGTTTCCTAGCAATGTGCTCTAGCAACAAGGGACTTTCTCCTTTGCTTTACAACTAGACTGTCAGCTATTGGTTGGCTAAGTCAACTCTCCCAAGAATCAGTTGGTAGAAAGGTACATCTCAACTAAATTTGGATTTTATTCCTTATATCCCTTCTTGCCTGTAACAATAGTGTAACTAACCAATCCATTGATTTGGATTATGTTCTTTATTGGTTTATTAAGAGACATTATGCTGTTGGCTTTTGAAATTATTATAATTCCTGATAATCTCAGTCTCTGAGCACAATTTGCCCTAAAACCAAACAGTTTGCATAACTGGCAAATTTGACCTAAAAGTAACAATAATTAAAATTGGTCATTGCTATTGTACATATAATATTCCAAATCAAATTTGAAATACAGGTTGATAAATTTTATTAAATTTATAATTTACCAAAATCTGGTACAGCCCATTACTGGATTAACTAACTTTAATATACTATTTCTCATCTATGGCATCTTAATGAAATTATGAATAGGCTGTGAATAGACAAAATGGCAGAACCATTATAGTCTGGATGCTAACATTGGCCATACTAATTCTCTTAATACTGTTTCATCATTTTATAAATGATTTGCAACACACTATTAAGTCTCCCAATGAGAAAACATACTTGGAACATTGTTGAAAAAAGGCAGGATGATAATAGTAAACATTTCTCACTCACTAATCCTACCAAAATTACTCAAGAGGTGGTTTAGGGGTAGAATGGATTATATGTTAACTTCTGAGGATCCCAGGAGACCTACTGAAGACTTCGTTAGAATAAAACTCAAAATTAAGGAAACTCCAGATGTTGGCCTGATCACCAAACTCGGCGAGTTCTTAAAAAAGACAAAGAAGGAAGAAATCCCAGTGCTCTTATCAGGAGCACTAAGTAACACAGATGCCAATACTCAGAAAGAAAAAGTGCTAGCAGAAAACTTATCTCCAGAGAAGGAAGAAATGCAGACCATTTTGTCCCTAATGGCACTAGTTTACATCCTGAGGACTGTGATTATTATTACCCTTTTGACTTTGGTAACTTTACCCTGCTAGAAGGTAGGCCCATGAGAATAGACAAAACTGCAACAAGTGATAATATGGAACCAATCAGTCATTGAAGAGAAAGCTTATACTAGACAAGAAATAACAACTTAATTCCAACAATGGAATTCCAACCAACTGATTTGGACACAGAAACCCAGTGGCTATTAGATTTATGGTCCAGCGGAGGACATAACCTAACCCTTACTGGAGTGGAAATCATGCAACTCAGACCCATTACCACAGATGATAATTTAATCAACACCTTAAAGCATTTAGAGAAAATAATACCAATTTACAAAGATCTTTGACTGGGTGGCAGCAGCCTAGAGATAAAGATGCCCTTTACTTAATGTATTACTGCTTAAAAACAGCAAGGGAAGCTGCTAATATAACAATAATGAAATTAGGACAATTGTCATGACGGGACAGACATCCTCACCGCTACAAGCAGAAGCAACAGAATAAATTTAAAAGATCATCCTGGAAGGTGTACCCTCGTAAGACAGGACCACACTATTCATGGTTTTTGCAGAAAACACAAAACTGATTGACTCAATCAAAACAGCTGAGGGGCTAAGTCAAGATGAAAGCTTTAACACTAATGTATAGAGATAAAACAGGCATACATCTAATATAAATAGACATAAAAGAACAAAACTCAGAAAGCTTTCTGGCCTAGACCGTTTATATCACCGCCCTTCAGTCCTAATTATAGAAATAAAAACCTCAACAGGGATAACAGAGGGTACTTACAATGGCAAAGAAATGGAAATAATTAACCTTTTAAGGGGAACAAACCTATAACCTAATAACCCATTTATTATGAATACTAACCCTTTCATAAAACCTAATCCCATTAACAGCCAAGCCACTGATAGATGAAAGAGAAAAAGCCTAATATGAGCCCCCCACTGGGACACAGTAGTCTTCAACTCCTGGCCCATGGCCAAAACAGTCACCGTGTGTCACAGGGGCCATTTCAGTAGAAACACATTTGGTTAAAAAATACTACATATACTACTATGTTATTAGATATAGGGTCTCAAGTAACAGTGATACAAGGATAGACTGCTAATTTAAGAAAACTTTAACAATAAAATGTACTAACCAAGGGGTTAGGAAGGATATTAACCATAGGAACATGTGAGTATAGATTCCTAACAACCGTTGATAGATCACCTAAGAAGGCTAAATGCCTTATAGGTCTCAATTTAGAGAATATTTTTGGAATGGATAAAATAGGACACCATATAACAAATAAGGATGCAACAATTCCTAAAACTAATCTGACTATGGCAAATTGGACTTCAATTAAACTGCCTGTCCTATCTAAAATAACAAATATACCCCAATCCAATCTTAAGGGAGGGCATGCTCAAATTAAGGAAAAAATTCAGGAACTCCTAAAGGAACAAATTAGTGTCCCTATTATTTCACCATGAAATAACACAATCTAGCCCATTAAAAAGCCAGATGGATCATACAGGTTTACAGTAGATTATAGGAATTTAAACAAACACTTTTGCAAAATTGAGGGGGTGCTCCCATATATAGTCACTATAATAAACAATATCACCACTGGATCCAGAACTTATTATATAGTGATAGACTTATCTGACATGTTCTGTGCTATATAAATTGATGAGGAGAGCCAACTCATGACTGCATTCACATGGGAAGGCAGATAATATCAGTTTACTAGGTTATCACAAGGATATCTTAAAAGTCCAGGGATAGCTCATAACTTTTTAACACAAGACATCCAAGCCTTTCAGGAAAAGACAACACACACACACACACACACACAAACTATTATTTCTTATATTGATGACATCCTTATTTATGATAATAACATGGAAGAACAAACTAGGGTCAAGATAAAGTTCACTGAATTCCTTATACTCAGAGGATGGATGATTAACCCAAGTGAAATCCAAGTAAAAGTTGTAGGTATAATTTGGTCCTCTGAAGGTAGGAAAATGCCAAGACCTAGTCAAGATGAATTGCATACCAAATCCCATGACAAAAGAAGAAGCTTAGAAACTGGATAGGACTGATTGGATCTAAGAAATAGTACATACCACATAAGGAGATGATTTTAAAACTGATCTATGAAATAACTAGGAAGAGTTAAAAATCTAGATGGACGGAGACTCTAGAGGCAGCCTTTACTCATTCGAAAAATGCTGTAAGAACTTTCAACAAATTGGCACCATCTAATAAGGACTCTAAGTGTAAATAAGGGTTTGCAGCATAGCACTGTAAACTAAAATACTGCAGGATGCTGAATTTTACCAAATTGGACGAAAAAGTTCTTATGGTGTTAAAATATATATCAAACAATTGAAAGGCTCACCTGGTAATTCTATGAGACCCTACAAATTACAGAGCCACTAATGGAAAATAATACAATTATAATCCAACAGCCTATTCAGGCTTGGGCAAAACACACCCCTGACAAACAGGTGGGAGCTCCTCTTGAGCATAAAATCCTAACATGGCCAATACTGTATTTCTGAGCAAGACATACAGATGGATGGTGGACCCTCTGCATTAACTGAGGAAATCGCAGCAATGCCAATAGTGGACTTACTGGAACTTCCAAGAGTAAGCCTATCCAAGCTTAAGCAATTTGGCAGTGGGGACCACCCAGGTTCATGGCACTCAAAAATGCATGATTTACAGTGGTGTAGCCTTTGTAACACCATCTGGAGGATACTGGCAGGCTAAGGCCTTGAGGACTAATGATGTTCTGACCTGACAGAATCAGGCTTGGAAGAATCAGCACAAAATGCTGAATTCATAGTCGTAAAATTGACAATTGAACAATCTGTTAAGTGAAATCAGAATGAGGTATATATCTTTTCTCAGACTCATGGGCAGTAGTTAGTGGAATAGCTATTTGGTCAGGAACATAAGAAAATGACTGGAAATAGGAAATAAGGACATATTGGGTAAGAGCATTTGGCAGAAAATAGCAAAGGCTGACATGTCCATAGTCATCACACAGGTCTGTGCACATCAGGAGGACAATTCTGAAGTAAACAAATTTAATAATCAGGTAGACAAACTTACCAGGAAAAGTAATGAGGCAAGGATTCACAGGATTTATCATAAGAAACACAGTGATTCACAGGCAAAGATAAAACCAATTCAAAATATAACCATATATAAATGAGAAGGACAATGGAACATAAATCCTGAACAGACAGATCTGTCAATTGATACAGTCATCACGTGGGCACATCACAAAACAGGCTATGCTGGCATAAATGGCGCTAGAACATGGTTAGAGAAAAGAAACTGTATATACCCATCAAATACCTCTAATTAAAAAGTAAGAAACAAGAGAATTGCCAAAATTTTAAGCTTGGAGGTCATTAATGAATACTCCTGATAAGATAAAAACGACAGACCCTTCCTTCAAACTATACAAATTAATTATGCAGGACTCTTGCCTATATCAGAGAACATACTATATGCAGGAACCATCATAAATACATGGTCAGTAATAGGATTACCCTATCCTTTCAAGGTAAATAATCAAAGATCAACAATGCGCTAGAAATATGGATTGTATGTTATGGCCTACCAGTCATCATGAAATCAGATCAGGACGTTCACTTCATAGGAAAAAATAATAGATTTAGCCAAAGAACAGGGCATAATGTGGAACTTTCACTTACCCTGCAACCTAACTGCCTCTGCATCAACTGAAAGATGTAATGGCTTGCTCAAGCAAAAGCTTAGCTTGCCTACGAACAACCTAGATAAAGCTTGGACTAAAGCAACCTGAGAGACCTGAGAGATGACAAAATCTCTAAACCACAGGCATAGAAAGGATGGAAAAACTCCTACTGAATTAATATTGCAGGCACCCACAGAGATAAGAATTAGCACTAATAACACCCCTAGAATCTAAATTAAAAGGAAAAGCATTAATTTTAAAACATAACACTATATATAGTACTGGGAAAATCATAACACCTGCCACTAATAAAACCTGCTGAGTGATTGAAGGAAAAAACATACTACACCAAATTAGAAAATAATATGTATACCTCTATAAAATTTAACAGTGGACACATTTTTGTTCAGCATTATTACTGAATGCATAGTATTTAGCCTAGCATGGAATAGGGAGATTAGGCGTGGGCAACACTGGCAGAAAAGACCGTAATAACTATCTATTTCCTTGAGTGGCAAGAAGAACAACAAGGAAGATTTAGAAATTTATATGATGCTATCTTTTTTTTTTTTTGCAAGCATGTATCTGATATGCACTTTATACCCTACAAATATTGCTAACTGGGTCAGTGTAGCATGCTGCCTGCTGGCCAAACTATTTTGCTTATTGCTCATGATTGGATACCATACTCATTGAAGTCATGGTTATTCCTCTGATAGTGCCAGCAATAGCCATTTTGCCATTATTCTGAATTGGGCAACTGTTAAATCAGGATATTGGCACTTAAAGGAGGAAATGTGACATTGGGTTAGCCCACTTCTGTGGTGTCCCAATATCAAAAGAGATAGTGGAGCCTACAGGACACAGAAAGCCCCCTTATGATAGAAATAAAACATGTTCCTGAGGCTATATTGGTGGAATAGAATTAAAATACCATTATCACTGCTAGACCTTTGGATATACCTACAGTACAAGGACCCACGATGACGCCTTGCTGACTCTTCAACTCATTATGTATGGATAATGGAAACGGGATCATGATAGTAAGCTCTAAGCCAAACCTTAACCTATTAGAAGCAGGGGAAAAATAAAAAAACACAACATGATGGGACATGTAAAAGTAGAGTAGGTAATGAATGTGACAATAGAAGGAAAGAGATATGATTTGAGGTCAATAGAAGATAAAGGAAACATTAAAATAACTGCAGAAATAGTTCACAGGAACCTCCTAAAATTAATAAACGTAACTCATAATTTAGAAAACTTAAGACAAGTTAAAAAAGAAAAAAAAAACTTAAGAAACCTGGAAGATGAGACAAATAAAATCAAAGTATCAAAGTAACTTTGCAGGAATTGAAAAGATAACAAAAATATGCATCCCCTAAACTAATGACAGCATTGAATTCTGATGTTGTGGCAACAGAACACGTGCTTGATAGTACTATGCAAGCCTGTACCCCTGGAGCTTCATAAAAATGGCTTTTTCATGGAAACAAAATTGTCAAGGAAGCTTAACTGAGTGATTTTGAAAAGTTTTGGTCTTTCAGTGATTGGATTTGGTACTGTATTAAAGAATTCTTTGTTATGCTTTTGCCAGTAATATTAGGAATTTACTTAATAATGGTTTGTAGTAACAAAACTATAGGGAATTAAATTAAAGGGAAATTAGATTGTGAGTGATGAAGAATCACAGGGTGGATTGATATTTTTGTGAATTTAGGTTTGTATAGGGCATTGGGTCCTTAGGATTAATTAGTGTGTGAGTGATTTGAAATCACAGGACAGATTGTTGTGTAGTGGTTTGGTATGATTTCACATTCACTTGTTTATAACAAAAATGAAGCTGTTTTTATCAGTGAAGTTGTTCTGAAAGAAATGTGAATTGTGTCAGGATGTTGGCACTGACATCTGTGGTTGCTGATAAGCACTCAGTAGCTCAGAGGCTGAGGGGTGGGGCCCTGGGGGCTTATCAGTAAGAGCACACGGGGAAGCAACTATGGGGAGGAGACATCTAGATACAAACACCGAGTTTGTGAGGACTGTCTGGGAGTGTTTGGTCTGGGCAAGGTAACTCTTCGCTGTCCTAAATAGCTCTTCAAAGACCTTAAGGCTTTAGCTCCTGCCAGGGAAAAAGCTTCTATTTTACCAGCAGTGGTGAAAACTATGCAGGGGCCCCCAAAAGATCATCCTGCTGGTCAACACCCATGTCTTTGTTTCCTAGCAACATGTTCTAGCAACAAGGGACTTTCTTCTTGTTGCAGCAGCTGAACTGTCAGCTCTTGGTTGTCTAAGCCAACTCCCCTAAGGACCAACTGGTAGAAAGTTACACCTCTTCTAAATTTGGACTTTATTTTTTTTATCTCCCCTTTCCTGGAACAGTAGTATAATTGATCTATCATTGGTATGGTGTATGCTATTTCTTTATTGGCTTATTAAGAGACATTATCTCGTATGCTATTGTCTTGTGAAATTATTATAATCCCCACAGTGAACTAGTGTTAAACAAAATATTGGCAAAGACAATCTCTGTCTCTGAGCATAATTTGTCCCCAGACAAAAAAGTTTCTTCAACCATAAAACAGAGAAGTTGGACTAGATGACAACTAAGGCTTGAAAAAAAAAACTTCAATGGACACAAATGATTTCTAACGAAAGAATTTAATATTATAGTATTCATTTTTCCTTTTCCTCTCATCTCTTTAATTTTGCTACAGCTCTGTTTTATCCCTTTCCTTTCCTTCCATTTTAACAGTTTGTTTATGATTCTGTCACACTTTTTTTCTAAAATAAACATGGTTCACACTATTACTCTTTTTGTAAGTCTCTCCATTCTTTTCTAATTCTGCTAGTTTATTTTCAAAATACAGTTTTCCAAATAAACTTACAAACCATAAAAGTTAGTATCAGTCAAAGAGTTTATTTTATAGTTTAAGGAAGAATTAACTGGCCAAGGTGAGATAAGTGTTGTTATGTAAATATAGGATTATTCTTCTGCTACATTACTTTGCCTTTTAAATAAGATGTAGTCACTGTTTTGAAAACTTTGCAAACTTAAAAGTGAAATAAATAAATTCTAAAAAAATTGTTCTACAAGGTTAAAAATGACAGCAAAATATTCAAAATTATCTATAACACTATTTGAAATATGGATTATGTCAATTAACATTAACTTCACTCAAAGAATGTATTGTGAATAAAGTTAATGAATGATAGCAGTACATATGTACAATTAATAAATAGAAACATACTCATACTGGAGAGTGAGGGGCTATTTTTTTCCTTTTGTTAAGAGTGCCTAATTAGCATTTTAAAGACCATTAGTCTAAAGTATTTATTAAAAGAATGATAAGAAGTGAAGCAGAAAAAAATAAGTGGAGTCCAAGCATAGAACAGTAAGCAATGTTGAACTGCTAATGCTTATTTGGAGCAGGAACATGACATGCTTAGAAAAAGAATTTGTCAATCACATTCATTATGAATTTTTCCAGGAAAAGACTGATTGGTGAGAATTTCATTTATTGTGGTTGAATTTTTATGTCTGGTTTATACCAAATACTTTTGCTCAGTATTACGGTATTCTGTACGCTTGTCATGATTACATTCAATGTGTCTTTGAAGCCTTCCTCTTTTTATTCTCCTCAATACCTTAAAAAACAAAAGATGTCAAGTATTTTCTGGACAAGCAAAGGGCCAAATGACTGCAATGATCTAAGGACTCTAAAGGCAATCAACTTGATGCTGTGATATGGCAGGATTTGGTCAGGCAAAATTTGGTTCAACCTTTTTTAACTTAGGACTTTTATCTCCTCATCTAAAACAATGAGGATCACACAAACAATAATTGCTTAATCATGGAGATATCATTTATCAAATGCTATCACGTATGTAAGACAAATGGAATATCTATTAGGATAACAAAACAATAACTGCTTAATCACAGGAGTATCTTGTTGAGTCAGGGCTATCACATGTGTAAGACAGCTAGCCATCTATCAGAATGCAGGCTCAATTTATGCTACTTCCCTCCCTGAACGTAGGCCTCTGGAAACCATCTCTCCGTCTCTGTTATTTAACCTAACATGCAAACATCTTTCTGAATTTTCCTTATGTATGCAGGCATGAGAGACACATAGAAGCAGAGTAAAGTGCAATTTATTTTCCAAAAATGTTCACTAGGTGTTGAAGAATGTTATACCTGATTTGTGCACCAGTCAAATTCTGGAATAGTGATAAAAGCTCCAGAGAAGTATTCTAAACTAATCTCTGGGAGTGAAGAGAAGCTATCCATGGGAAAAGCAGGATTCACTACCCCTCATGACAGCAAACTCCTTTAGGGCATCCAAAACCTGAGAGCTTGTAATGGTGGTTCCAAATCACAGGTCTCAAAATCACTTAGTCATTAATGCATATAAAATTGAAGAGGAAAAAAATTAACATATGATATATAAAGAGTAAAAGAGCTCTACAGCTTGGATAAAGAAATTTTTAATCTTTTGGATAAACTGCTACTTAATTTACTTGAGTTTAAAGTTAACCAGAATGTTTGAGGTGAGACAAATGTATCTATATTAAAACAGAGTGCTTTGGCAGATGTACTCAGCTCCGAACTTGTTTTCCCCTAAAATGTATGTACATCCACTCCACTTTGTCTTAGGACTAGTAGGTAAGGTAGATTCCAAGTTAAAAGAAGGAGGAGGAGGAATGGGGTGGGGGTATGAAGAGGACGGGGAGGAGGAATAAAAAATAAAATCCAGATTATATAATTTTCATAACTTAATCTCTTTGCTTTTTTTCCTCAGGCAAGATAACTGTCTATATACAGGCCTGTATAAATATGTCATTTTTTTCCTCAAGTACCATTATTTTGTTTTGCTTACTCTCTGATTTAGAGAGAAATTAGTTGACTCTGGCCTGCTTGTTACATAAGGAATTTGGGAGAATTTTATACTTTGTTACTTGGCAAAAGTTATGCTAGAATTTCTCTTTAAGTGGTCATATTTTTTGCTCATTTGTGCTTTTATTCTACCAATTTTATGCAACTTGTTGAGGATAAAAACCTCACCATGTTAAGATTAGACAGAAGTCTCAGAGTATACAAAGGTCAAAGAAAAAATAAATTAAAGCTATTCATTTTTAAAATGCTAAATGACATATTCAATAAGAACATTTTATACCTGTATAGAAAGTGAAGAAGCCTATCATACTACTATTTTTTCTGAAATTACAACATTATGACATTTGTCTTAGAAGGCTGCTTTCCTCCATTCTTTGTATAAAGTGAAATAAAGCAATGTAGGTTACATAAACTTAAAAAAAATAAATTATTCTGATTATGAACCCTGGAGCACTTTTGATTGAGGTAAAAAATGTCTGATCAGTTTTGTATGGTTATTTTAGCTGATAAGTTTTCAGAGACAACACTGAATTGATTTTCTTGAAATATGGTTTAGAGTTTGTTATAAATAATTGGGCTGTGCTGGATAGCATTTCATCTAACTTGCTTGGCTGATTTTAAGTTAATTTTGAAAAGAAATCAAATTCTAATCGTAAAAGGAAAAAGAACATTTTAATATAAAATGTTTTTTAACTCTACTTTCATACAGTTATTTTAACTCTATTACTCTATATTTTAAATAGTGATATATTCTGGTATAAATATTTGTTTTTCAATTTTATTTTCAATAAGACTATTCTAGTCAACTGACAAAGTAGGAAAACTTAATGTCATTAAAATTTAGATTCCAAATATGTTTCAAATTCAATCTAACTATATTTGGCAAATCTTTAAAGACTGAGTAATTCCTTTAACATACTAATTTAGTCACAATATTTATTGAACAAATACTATGTATCAGACACTTTTTTTCATTACAGGAGTGTAGCAGTGAATGAAACAGACATACCACATGTTCTCATGGACTTATGAGGGAATGAACAAATAAGCACATATTTTGTTGGGTTATGATAAGGACAATAAACATAAACACAGTGTGGACATAATGAATGAGCAGTTGAATGGATGTGATCCCCCGGGGGAGGAAAAGAAAAGAACAGGGAGTACAGGAGAAGATGGACAGGAGAGGGAGGGAAAAGCCCTTGAGAAAGGAGAGATGCAGAGGCTAGGCAATGGACCCCTTCACTAGCTATGGGTCATGAAGATGAGGAGAAACCATCAAAGGAGATTAAGAAGGAGCAATTAATACAGTGGAAAAAGCAGCACTTCTAGTACCATGTTTCCAGGAGGAACACTGGATCAGACGTTGCTGAAAGGTCTCCCCAGTGAACATGTAATGATTTGGAAGGGAGAAAGTATAGACAGTGATTATTGGGCAATTTTTTTAAGAGTCTTATTGTAAAGAGAAATAGGTCAAAGCTGATATGGATGAAGGATTCAGAGGGGATTTTTCACTGTATTTAAACTTTAATAATAAACTTACATATTTTCCATTGCTCAAACATGTGACTAAAAATCATAATACCTCCAAAAGTGTGCTTTCTTAAATTTTTAAAATAAATCTCTCTCATGCACACAGCAGGGGTACACTGATAATTACCATTCTAACACAAAGTGAGAAAATGATGGAATAACCACTTTCATGCATTTGTATAATTTCTCGCAATTCTTCAGTGACGGTTCTGAAACTGGAACACTGTATAAACTAACTGTCCGCTGCCTTACTTAAGACACTCAACTGACTGTCTTTATCCTGTCAAATCAAATCCAAATTTGTCAGTATGGTATATGTACATATAAAAGCCTCTAAAAGATGTGACCACTAATCAAAGCTTTGATCCCACTGCTAGATTCCCCCTGACTTAAACTATATCTGTATTAAGCTTTCTTTTCTTTTCTTAAATAAAATGTCTTATAGGTGATACATGTTCTCCTGTCACTGAACCCCCAGAATGTAGAATATCCCCTGGAATATTGTAGACAACAAATAATTGTTTGGTAAATGAATACATAAATTATTGTGTGAGTGGATTTACTTATCACTCTCTGTTGACTTTAAAATAGTCATACTCATTCTTTAAGACTCAAATTCACTATACTTTCTTTATGAAAATCATATCTTGCAGTATAACAGGAAAAGTTCTATGTTACCACTGAATGTTGTGTCTGATGGAGTGTGAGCATGGTAAATTGGGAGGAAGTACTATGTGGGCTGAGAGGATGTTTATCATGTATTTGCTTGGAAAGTTCTGAGTGAACTCCAAATGTGGGCTTTGGAATCATTCAGATTTTGCAAGTCCCAGTTTGGTAACTTAAAACAGTAATCTTAAACAAATGTCTAAATTGTCCTCATCTGTAAAATGGATATATGGTCCATGGTTGAAAAAAATTTTCCAAGGACAAAATGAGACGTGTTAAATCCATATATAGTGCTGTGAACTGAAAAGTGAGATCGTGTATTCTGTCCATCTTTACAAAAGTCCTAGTGTCTACTAGAATATAGGACTCAGATTATTTTTTAATTTTGTTGACTTGCATTGATGTTTGTAGCTGCAGAATCATGCAGATGGCACATCAGTGTCTTCAGGCTCACCTCCAAAGAAGTAGAATTTGCATCATAATATAAAAAATAGTTCAAATGTAGGCATAGCAAAATGATTACAACTTGTGGTAGTTCTAACAGTAATGGTTGTATGGACTTCTGTATTGAGAAGGCACTGAGATTACTTCTGACTTTTTTGTGGAAGAATGTCATGTGAAAAAACTGGTATGTTCCAAAAGAAAAGAAGAGTGCCATTTTGGGGTAGAACTCTCATGGTGCCAATTTTAATTAGCTTTCTTCTTTGGAGAGCACTGTTTTTTTGTTTTTTGTTTTTTAAGTCTTAGCGCTATAATCCAGACTCTAAGCTTCCAAAATATGTGAATAGTATAGTGAATAAGCAAATTGGAAAAAAGGAGAAATAAAACTATAAAGAGCAGAGGAACTCAAAGAGTAGATTTAAATTCACTGTGAAAAAGATATGGAAACAATTGCTTGTAACTTTAATATCTAATACCATAAAATATGCAAAAGCAGTATTTCACATTTAATTATTCTCAGATCTAAAGAGACATGAAACAATTTAGTCTGATTGCCATAAAAAGTGACTATTGCATTTGGATAGTTAAGACTGAAGATTGTAGAAAATAATACTAGAGGTTTAACAGATCTCAAAAAGGATATGTAATTAATTCAACTCTGTATCAGCCACAAAAGTCGCTAGAGTTCTCCATGTTGACTATGAGATTACTTTTTCAATCATTCAATGTGTTTGGCAGAACAAATTATAACAATGTCTCTGAGGGACAGCAGTTTATTATCAAACATACACAAAGGTAAAATTCTTCTCCTAAATGTTTAAGATCTATTCATAGGATTGAGATGTAATTTATAAAATATAGTCATATCTTATGTGCTCTGGTGCAATGAGACAAATTTTAGTTTCAGATCAGCACTATTTACATGATCTTTAATAAATTAGAAGACTATATTGAAAAATGAGAAGAGCTTATCACTTAAATTAATTGATTAGTAAAATCCCTACTTGTTCTAAAATTGTATGATTTTAAGTAGTTAATTTTGTTTTATATGAATCTTAAAGAGTATTATATTTAAGTTAAATAAATCATTCACTTCTGATCATGGATAAATGTATATTTTCTGAATAGCTTCCTTCCTTTATTTATTTATTTTCCTGGAATTAGTCTAAGCCTCGGTGAATGATTCATTAATTCTGGGCAGCACAGTTGTTCAGAAATCTCCATCAAAATGAAAATGGATATACTCTTTCTTGATTTCACCAGCAAATTACAGCTCTCTTCCTCCATAAATATCTACCAATCCCAGTAGGTTTGAGACAACCCATTCTGTAAAGTAAAAATAGAAAATAAGTGACCTGCAAGGATTGATATTTTTTAGGGCAAACATATTTTCCTATGCCATTGCTATACTTTGTAATATTGTGAAAACTACCATTATTACATGTAAATCATCATGAATTGAGCTTATCATGTGCAGTGGCCATAAGTACATCATCACAATTACTGTCGACAAGTACCTTATGTGAGTAGGTACTATTATCCAAATTTTAGAGACGAAAATCACACAGCACTTAGGGCGTAAAGCTGAGATTTAAATCTAGTTCTGACTGGCTCCAACACCAGAACTCTAAACCGTTACATCTTTTTTTAAATTTTTTATTTTGAAATAATTTTAGATTCATACAAAGCGTCATAGAGTACAGAGTGCTCCTGCATACTCTTCACCTAGAGTTAACATCTTACATGATTATGAAACAATGATCAAAGCTAAGAAATTACTATTAATAGAATAATATTAACTAAATGAGAGGTAAAAAAATTCTATAAATAGTCACTTATTATTTTGGGCTTGTGGGCCAAATGGTCTCAAATAATCAATTCTTCCCTGGTAGCCTGAATGCAGCCTTTACATGAACAATACATAAAATAAACAAACAGGTATGGCTGCACTGCACTCAAACTTTAAAATAAGCAGCTGGACTGACTTGGCCCAGGGGCTACAGACAGCAGATTTCTGAACCAAACTATAGATTTTATTCAGAGTTCCCCAGTTTTTCTACCAGTGTTCTTTGTCTGTTTCAGGATCCAATCCAGGATGGCACATTGTACTTAGAGGTCATGTGTCCTTAGTTTCTTCTTATTTGCATATTTTTTCACTCTCTTTTTCTTATGGAACCTTGACATTTCTGAAGAGTAATGCCAGAAATTTTGAAGGCTGCCCCTCAATTTGGTTTGTCTGATATTTTTTTTCATTGTTAGATTAGGGTTGTGGATTGGAGAAAAGAATATCCCAGGGCGATTTTGCCATTCTTGCATCATATTATATCTCCTTGAAATGAAAATGTAAGCCATCAGTTTTCAGAATTTACTAAATCTTGACATTTCTGATTTCCATTTACTCTAAGTTCTGGCATTATGTGGACTGTGAGAAACTTTGCAGATTGTGATGCAAATATTACTATTTATGACTTATTGTCAACTCTAAAATATTATTCAGGAGCTACCAATATTATAAGCTTTTAGGCTAGGAACATAGCAAATTATTAGAGTTGTAGGATACTAATATCATTTAAAATTCTGAATCTTCCATTTGTCAAAATTTAACTATAGCCACCAAAAATATATTCATGAAAACATAACAGGTCTCAGTAACTAATTATAAGGCAATTTTTTAATTAGGCTAAAGATTTTGATGTCTCCATTGAGTCAATCCAAAATTTCTTTTGTTCATCTAGCAAGATCATCTCCATCTTAATTAAATATGTGAAAGCAGAAATGTATGTTTTTGGTGAATCCCAAAACTGACTTTAAAAATATATTTCTTCCATAACATTATATTTAACAATATTAGCTTTTTTTCATGCTGGGTAACTACTAAATGACAAGACATTCAAAGCTTTTATAATTTACAACTAAAATCTTCTCACTTGAAGATGACAAATATTTATTGTTTATCATGAGTGTCTTCTCATACTTTATAATCATATATGGTAATTTCTACATTAATGTCATCAGAAATATAAGTAGAATTTTGTGGCCTAAAATTTTCACTGATTATTTCAGACACATGTTGGCATACATTAACTTGCTGATCATATTTTTGTTGACTCATATGTATTTATTCTTCCTGAAGTTCAACAAGTCCAAAGCTAATCACATTATATTTAACTTCATATTGTCAGGGTCTTTTGTGTTCCCTAAGTAAATGAGGTGACCATTTGCCCATCCTTGTATACTAAAAATTTTCTGAATAAATTGGACTGTTTCATTCACTGCAGTGTCCATTTTCCTTCCACGTCCAGTGAATTCTTCATCAGAAATTTCTCATATGATTTCAACTTAGTCCTCATTGCTGTATCTTAGTCCTATACGTTATTATCTTCTTTTTTGACCTTAACTCCTTATCCTGACAACACTCTCTTCTGATTATTGTCTGTCCTCCACAATGTTGGCATACCTATCTTTCTGAAAAATATATCTGATCATGTCACTCTGCAGATTAAAAAACTCTAGTAGTCTTTGCCTAAGATGAAGGCTAAATCCCAAACTTCTAGGCATGGCATATATAAGCCCTTCTACAACGTGCTTGCAACTTTATTCCTCAGGTTCACCCATGAGTACCCACCCTCACCTCCTCAACTTACTCCAGAGTAAATGTGAATTTCTTATGATATTCCTGTTCTCTTTCCAGAAGAGTCTTCTCTCTTCTGTGTCTACTTGATTGTTTAGATATCTTGTTCTTTTATACATTTACTAAAATTGTGCTTAGGATGTTGCAAATATTTTAATGTAATTTTTCTATATTTTAATTTTAACAGTAATGTGTATTATTTAAACATCTAGTTCACATGCAAAATTTATACATATATGATAGTATATTTAATAATGGAACTAGATAATATGTGTGATTGATTCTAGAAAGGAGTGTATACCTCTTCTATATATGCCTCAGAGAATGGATAGAGATTATCAGTTTTCTTTACAGATGTTCAACATACCAAATACAGAAGGTTTTTAAAAGATCTGAAACAATCTAAAATCAATTCATTCTGTACTTTGTAAGAATAGCACTTTGGCAACATGTTCAGATCCTTCCACAGTTATTGGTCTGGTAGGTTCATGTTTTCTGTATGACGTTGCTTTACAGATATCTGAAGAAAATCATTTAACTTAATTAGAATTCCAAATTATTATTATGCAACAGCATAGCATTTTCTAATGTATCTTGAAAATTTTGTTTTATATATTTTATTGTTTTTGTATTGATTTATATATGTACTTTATTCATTTTGTGATAGCTTTCTATTGTTGTGTATCAAAATGCCACAAATTTTGCAGCATAAAATCACACTGACTTATTAACTCAGTTCCTTGGTCAGAAGTCTAGAATGGTATAACTGGGTTCTCTTGTTAAGAGTATCACAGGCTGATATCAAGATGCTGGACAGTCTGGGTTCTCTGCAGCCTCTGGGGAGAAATTTGCTTTCAAACTCACTCTTGTTAGAAAGTTTCAGTTCCTTGCAGCTATGGGACTGAATTCCCCTTGCCCATGCTGGTTGGAACCCAGGAGCCACTTTTAGCTTCCAGAGGTCACCTAGAGCCTTGTCATATAACCTCTCCATCTTCAAACCAACAATAGCACGTTGAATTCTTCTCATGCATCAGATCTCTGACTTCCTCCACTGTGACCAGCCAGAAAAAGCTCTCTGTTTTTAATGAACTCATGTGATTAGGTCAGACCCACCTGGATAATCCCCCTATGTCAAGGTAAACTGCCATAAATTATAACCTAATTACAGGAATAAAACTTTTCATATTCACTGTGCCTTGCAACCTTACTCCTCAGATTTGGAACCCATCACTACCCACCCTCACCTCCTCAAGTTGCTCCAGAATAAATCTGAATTTCTTATGATACTCTTGTTGCTCTCCCAGAAAAGTCCTCTCTCTTCTACATCGACTTGATAAGGACACATGACCTATAAATTACATCTTCTTTTAAAGAAAATTTAAGCCATCAATTTTTAGGTTTATTAAATCTTTGCATTTCTAATTTCCATCTACTCTAAGTTCTAGCATTATGCAGACTGTGAGCAACCTTGCAAGTGCAACAAAAGTGGGAAATCTTGGAAGCCATCTTAAAATTCTGTTTACCACAGTATCCAAAATTCACTCTAAAATAAATATATTATATATTCCAGGTAAGTAAAGCTCCAACTCATCCATATAACCAAGTTGGATACTTTAGATTTGTCCAATCCTTATACTATACCTATCCTTACATACAAGAACATTTTAGCAGATAATGAAAATGAAATTCTTTCTCAATAACATCTCTAGAGAATAACCTTTACGATTTATCCCCAGTGCTAGTTCAAACTTTATCAGCTCTGGTCAGAATGCACTCTATTTATGCCACCAGCCTGTCTTATTTTTAAACCAGTTTTCTGTCTGCCATTAAATTCAGCTTGCTAAAAACCAAATCTGATCATTTTATTTCTGTAATTTAAAATACATTTTGATTCTCTTCCTTCTTTATGATAAATTTCAAAGTTCTCGACATAATAAACACTCATTGTAAATTTGTGAGAGCAGCAGGCAGTGTGAAAGAACTGTCTGCTTTATAACATGCATTTGATAAATACTTATTTACTGAATTATAGAAAAAGTTACTTTTAAAAACCATCTTAGTTTATTTCCTTCACTTCAGCTTCTGCCACTTTACCTCACTCTGCATTCCAATGACATTAAACATCTCACCTTTCATAGAAGAAACAGCCCTTTCACACATTTTTTGGTCTTGAAACATGCTCTTAGCTATTCCTGTAAAATCTTTTCTCACATTTTCTTCCTCCTAATTTTTCAAAATCCATCTCAAGTGTTTCCTCCAGTGTAAACTCTTCTTTAATAACTCTCAATATTTTAGTCTCCTTCTCTTTCTATTTCATTAATGACATTGTGAAGTTAAAAGTGGTATAATCACGTTAAAGTCCTGTAATGTGACACTGTATTTGGTATGTGGTAAGACTATGATTCATTTTTGAAAAAGATGATGGGCTGGAAAAATGCCCTTTCCTATAGCAAATCAGGAAAAGTTATATGTTAAAAAATAAAACTATATATATATATATATAGTTTATATATAGGTAAAGTAGTAAAGTTGGTAAGAGGTAAAGTGGCAGAAGTTGAATGAAGGAAATTAAGTGAGATGATTTTTAAAATTAACTTTTTCTATAATTCAGTAAATAGTTATATATATATATATATATAAATATATATATATAAACTGTGATATATTTATATGATGGAATACTACTCAGCCATAAAAAGAATAAAATAATGCCATTTACAGCTACATGGATGGACGTGGAGACTGTCATTCTAAGTGAAGTAAGCCAGAAAGAGAAAGAAAAATACCATATGATATCACCTATATGTGGAATATAAAAGTTAGACACAAATGAACTTATTTACAAAACAGAAACAGACTCATAGACATAGAAAACAAACTTATGGTTACCAGGGAGGAGAGGGGGTGGGAAGGGATAAATTGGGAGTTTGAAATTTTCAGATACTAACTACTATATATACAGCAGATAAACAACAAACTTATAGTGTATAGCAGAGGGAACAATATTCAATATCTAATAGTAACCTATTAATGAAAAGGAATATGAAAATGAATATATGTATGTATATGTATGACTGAAACATTATGCTGTACACCAGAAATTGACACATTGTAAATACTTCAAATTAAAGAAATGGGGAAAAAAAGAAAGCAAAAAAAAAAAAAAATGCACTTGCAACCCTGACTCATAACGAAGTGAACTTTTGACTTACTGAACAATAACAAGTAAGTGATATCTATGCAAAGGAATAAATTGAAATTGCAACCCAGGATCTGCAGAGAAAAATACTGCTACGGATGAGTGGAATCAGCACTTACAGTGGTCCACACTAGGGAGGGGTGGGACCAGAAGTGGTAGAGGGCTATGAAGAGTACGTGAGCTCTGCAGTCGTTGCTGTGTTTTAACTCTCAACCCAAGGCCAGGAGCAGTAATACCAGAATCAACTTTCAGGCAAGAATACTGAAGTTGGGGTATACTAGGAATTGGTGATTTTGGGAACATCAAGGGCACAAGTGCCAGGAAAAAAAAAAAAACACTTTATCAAATTCCAACAAAAAGAATTCATTTCTTATGAGAGTGTCAAATTTATCAATATGAATTGTCATTCAGTCCCGGATTTTCTCATGTAACTGAAATCATACTCTTTTGAAAATCCACTCATCTTTCAAAACTTTTCTTTTTTTTCATTTGTTTGACATATTAAAATTATAGAAAAATATTTTTAAATAAGCAAAAACCAACAAAAAATATTTATGGGACAAAAATTTGCATAGGTATATACTGGCATACTAGACACAGTCTGGTAAGCTAAAAAAATGACCTCCCAAAGATACCCATATCTTAATGCCTGGAACCTGTGGATGTTAACCTCATATGGCAAAAAAGGACTTTGCAGATGTAATTAAATTAAAGATTATGAGGTGAGGAGATTATCCTAGATTTTCTGGTTGGCCCCTAAATGAAATCACATATATCTTTATGAGACACAAAGGAATATTTAATACATGTGGAGAAGAAGGTAATATGAAAAAATGAAGCAGAGAGAGATTTGATGATACTGTCTTCAGTGACTGGAGTGATGTGGCCAGAATTCAAGTTCTGTCAGGCACCAGAATTTGAAAGAGGCAAGGTTGGATTCTCCCCTAAAGGCTTTGGAGAGAATGTGTCCCTGCTGACACGTTGGTTCCAGACCAGTGATAAATTTTGGATGTCTGGACTTTAGAACTGTGAGTAAATTAATTTCTGTTGTTTTAAGACACCAAATCTGTGATCATTTTTTATAGCAGCTACAGGAAACTGGCACATACAGAATGATGAAAGAAATAGATAAATTAGGTAAGTCAGGGGGAAAAATACCTTTATATGTTTTGAATTAGATGTATGAGATTGGTAGTGATGTTGGAGAAATTCTCAGTTTTCTAGTAATCTAGTCTAAACAGAATTAAAGCTTTCCAGTTATGACTATTTTATTTTTCACATTAGCCAATTCTCAAGTAACCAGAATAACTGAGTCAGGGAAAGTAAAGAGATACACAGATGAACACAGAGAGTTTTGAAGGGTGAAAACAGGCAATTCAAAAATTACAGTGAAAAACCATATAAAGTAAATTATGAAAGCATAATGTAAAATTGCATCCAGTATTTAGGAATATAAATTCCCATTCTAAAAGTATCATCTGAAATATTAATACATGTAAAATGTTTTATTATTCAAAAATTATTTATAGAAATGTGGCTAAAATGTTACAGCCCCACTAGGGAAGCCATTTTAAACACAAATCATGCCATGCATCTGTGGTACCTTCTTCCCATGATCAGCAAGGCCTTAGAGAGGCCACAGCTTGCTTGTCTATTCAATCTCCTCTCCATTACCCATTTCCCATTTACTCCTCCAGCGCTCTGTAGTCAACCCTGTCCATCTCCACTTTGTTTCTGTACACACCAAGGTCTTTCCATGTTTAATGCATTTGCATATCTCATTTCTTCTTCCTGGCAAACATTCCCCCAGCTCTTCTCATGATTGTTTATTTCTACTATTTGGGAATCTATCCACTCTATCTAATCCATCCCATTAAAGTCTAGTTAATATCCTTTATTTTGCCATAGCACCATCTAAAATTATTTTTTCACTTATTAACTAGTTTACTTTTCTGTTTCAACTAGCCCTTCGAGCAAGAATTTTGGCTTATCAAAACTGCATAACACTTAGAGTTGTGGCCAACATGTGTCAAGCATTGAAATATTAGTTGAATGAATAAATATCTCTAGAGAGGATAATATGCTTTCCTTTTGAGTTTTAAATTATTCCTGCATACTGTCTTTACATGTTCTTGATCATGCATTGGATCCAGTCCTTCCCTCTCAACACAGTATTCTTAATGTTTTTCTTTCAAGAAATAGCATCACTGTTCATTTTCCAAACCCATGTTTCTACCAATCTAGGTCATATTATTGTCAGTTAAGAATTTAAAGACACAAATTCTTAATATCAATTTCTTCAAAATCTGTTTCTCCTTTCACTGAAAGTAACTTATTTGCAAGGTAAGTTTTTGGAAAAAAAATTCAAAATGGAGAGGCTTTAGGGAAAAGCCTTTAAATCTAGATTCTTAGATCTTTGTCACAAAGTTCAAGACTCATCTCCAGCACCTCCCCTGGAAAGGAGACTTTTCATCATTCAAAGTAGTCACTTTTTCATTTATTTATTGAGCATCAACTATATGCTAGGATCTTAGAACATAGCAGGAGATAAGACAAAGTCTTTGCCTTCACAGAGCTTAATTCTAGTAAGTGAAGACAGCCATCCAAATAGTAAATAAATGAGCAAATATGTATTACATTAGATACAGATGAGTATAATAGAGTAAACAGGGGAATAACAAATTCCATGTTTGTGAGTATGCTACTTAATATCAGATGTTGAGAGAAATACTCATCCTCACAGTGAGCAGATTCCTGGAGGAACTAAGGATGTAATCCATCCTCATATGTGAAGAAACAACATTCTAGGCAGGGCAAACAGACAGTGAAATATCCCTGAGTGAAGTGAGAGGGTGTCTGGTACTTTCAAGAAATAGCAAGAAGGTCAACGTGGGAGAGCAATGTGAGAGAGTGGTAGCAGAGGAAGTCAAAAAGTCAAAAAGTGCAGGGGGCAAGTCATGAAGGGCCTTCTAGAACATTTTAAGAAGTTAAACTTTAAATCTGAATAAAATGGCCAGCTAAGGGAGGGTTTGAATAGAGCAGTAACATGATCTGACATATTTCAAGTGAGTCATCCTGGCTGTCATGTTAAGAATATATTTCTCCCTCATTTCAATTAAGAAAAATTCTAAAGATTAAGTACTTTCTAATTTCAGCTGAAAAGCGGTAATTTCAAGTGGATAAATATTTGATTGCTAAAGGGGAGTCTGTCTCCTGATAAAATAAATAAACTATGGTACCTAATTCTTAAGTTAAACTACTGGAAATTTCCAATATTCAAGAGCTTTTGATTTGCAGAAAAAAAAGCAATTTCATATATTTAACCTAGTAATTATTAAGTAATACTAAAAAAGAAAATATGCCTTTATATATATATATATATATATATAACTTTTGCTGATTTTAAATACTTTTCCCCAAATTTATCCCTTCCCACCCCCTTTTTCCCTAGTAACCATAAGATTGTTTACTAAGTCTGTGAGTTTGTTTGTTTTGTAGGTGAATTCATTAGTGTCTTCTTTTTTCTTTTTCAGATTCCACATATGAGTGATAGCAGCTTCTATACATAAAAATCGATTAAAAACTTTTCTTCTGTATAGCACTGGGAAATATATTCAATATCTTGTAATAACCTTTAATGAAAAAGGATATGAAAATGAATATATGTATGAATTTGCATGACTGAGACATTGTGCTGTACACCAGAAATTGACACAATGTAATTGACTATACTTCAGTTAAGTAAATACATACATACATATATAATTTTCCCCCAAGTGTTCTGCCAATTATTCTTCTTTACCATGGTTAACTTCCAAATCCATGTGTCTGTCCCTGTATAACTATGCTGTTACACAATTGATTCTGTTAATAATTTTTCTTAATTTAAATGATCTCAAACTTTGCTTACTCTTTGGACCTATGATGATTAGGTTTCTAAATATTGGTGAGAAATATGAGAATTTAAGTGTGGAATGCAATTTATAATTGGCTAAAGTTAAACACAAAGGTAATATTCTCTCCCCAAAAGAAACAGAAAACATTTCATGAAAACTTCTATTTCTAGGGTGCTGTTTAGTTTGCCCCGAACTTTTAGATTTCTAGTTTCATTAGCACTTGTAAAATGTGGTAAATACACCTTCCTCTCATATTTCAATGGTTAGTCAGAAGAAAAATAAATAATGTTTAAATTAAGTTTTAATTATTGAATGAAAGTTACTAAAACAACAGATGTCAAAATCATGATCATGCAACTTGACCCATTCAAAAGAAAATGGTATGTGAGGAAACTTTTCATGAATGTTTAAAATTATATTCATATGTCTTTTCTTTTTAACCAATTTTTATTTTACTACAATTAAAATCTATTGTGAAATATACTATGAAGTGCAGTGACACATTAGCACAAAAATAATCAATATGGACAGAATTCTAGAAGAGAATTGTAGCCTAGCTTCAACTTAGTGAGAGAAATGTCCTCCCAAATTATATGCTTCCTCAAAATAGCTTGGTTAAATGGTAGTTTATGCCCTTAAATTATCAACCATACTTGAAAGAATAATTTCCAAAGGAGAATTTTACTCTCATTGAGTTAAAATTGCATAGCGTGAAGCAAGATGGCTGCATACAAGAAAGACAAAAAGATTCTTCAGTATTAACTATGGGTTAGTAACGCATTATCCTAAAATACAATATTCTGGGTCACACATATCAACAAAATGACTATTAATGGCATAATGCCACTGGGATTTTTTATTGTCTCTAATCTAAACTTTATTTTTTTGTTTTTGTTTTTTTAAATAAAATTAATTAAGTTCCCTGACAAGTTGTTTCATGAGGCGTGCACCCAAACTAATTAAAGCCTGTTTTCTTAGGGATTTATGACTCATGGTTGATTGACTTTATAACTGAATTACATACTAATCTTGCTTTATAACCCCTGATATTTTTGGCTTTACAATATTTCTCTTACCAGATAATATCTTTAGGAAAGTGTTCAAGAAACTATTGTTACCCCAGAGTACAGATTGAAAATAGCCTGTGTTGCAACAGTGCTCAGTGTTACAGCAACAGAAATGCTTCACAGGTAAGAGGAGCCCTATCCCAGCAATGCTACAATACATCCCAGCCACAACCATTATCAGGCGTGCAGCCATTCACCAACAGGTAATACAGGTGCATGTAATCCAGTCACAGAGGAGTTTAAGTACAGTGAACTGAACGTGTAAATTGTAATACAAGCCTTTCGGGACCTGCTACTGTGGTCTGAAAGTAGTTGTGAACATTGAGAGAGGCAAAATATTACTGAAAATATTATAAATGTTTTACACAATATCATCTTGAACCTTGATATGTAAAAGCTATAGAAACTTTATCTTATGCCAAGAATTTAATAATGAAAATGCCCTGATTTAAAAATATATATATATGCCAGATTTTTACTTTCCATTTACATTGTAAAAGGGAATTAAATCTAAGATCTAGATAATTACATCTGAGATAATTACATTTTTAAATGTATCATGCGTATTAGTTCACTCTAGTAGTCCTATGTTTATTATAATTTGGTTGTGTCCTGTCCTGTGGAAAATCAACACTTTCCTACTTGGACCGCCAACAGTAAAGTCTATAAAGATCAGGTGGATTATAGTCGCATAGTTCTTATATGCACACTATTTATTTGGTCTAGCTAATTGAGTAAGTTTTTGATTCAAGCCAGCTCTCTGTTGTCTAGGTCTCCTCTCTCCTTTATTTTCAGAATTGAAGATTTCTTATTTTCTTATTTCCACATTTCACCATTACTCCTATTCCCAGTATTCAACTAAAATATAATTATCATTCTCACCTCAGTGAAAGAAAAATAAGGCCTGTTGTCTACATGCACACATTGGTCTAAAGACAAATCCCATGCTCTCAGTTACAAAAACCCTAACCTGGTAATCAAGTTTCTGAATTCAGTTTAAAGATCTGTCACCCAAAAAGTGTTTTGGGGTCTTTAACTCTGTGGGATAGAGAAAAAATAATAATTTAGTTGTCTGGAAAGTGTATGTCCAAGGTCTTTCAGATAAGCAAGAGACAAACTGCAGAAAAAAAAATTTTGCAAAATGCAAAATTGCTTTCCTTTTTTTTTTTCTTATTGCAACTTAAAGATGTGATAGACATTTGTGTACCTGTTAAGAAACAGAATAGGAGAGTGTGTGAGCTTACTTTCAGTGAAGGGTAAACAGACTGAAGGCTCCTGTTGTTTTAGCTTCTAGATAAAAAAGAAGACAGTATCCACCAAGAAGCCTAGTTCTAGCATCAACGGTCATGAGTGTGAACACATACATTAAGAGGCCACGTGAGTGCACACACACACAGCCAGAAAGAACTATCATCTATGCTACAACCCTTTGCTTTTTTTTTTTTTTAAGTGTGGTAAAATACATGTAACATAAAATTTACCATTTTAACCACTTTTAAGTGTAACCACTTGCTTTGTGTAACCATAGGCTTTTTTCTGTATAAACCAGATCACTGGAGGCTTGTAATTTTTGGACTTAAGTCTCATAAGTAGCAAAGTAATCAGAAATGCTGTCTGAACTGAATGATAGGCCTTTTCCCCTTTCTGACTTATGCCAGGAAGCTGCACGCAGAAATGTACTGACTGGTCAAAGCAACTCACACAATCATGATCTTAACCAGTACAAAAATTCACTAATGATTAGACGAGGACACAAACAGCAGGCACAGATGAAGGATCAAAGCACTGGTTTCTTGAAGGGATCTAAACCATCAAACACAGCTTCAAAATAAAAATTCCCTTTTCTGCCCAGAGACATGTCTGTCATCTCATAGTAACAGATGAGATCTAATGATGCATGTAGCAAGGCTTAGAGACAAGAAAGCTTCTCGGATTTGGCCTTCTTTGTGTTTATATTTCATTATTCATTCTGACTGAGAGTCCACATCTCTAATTTTTGTCCTTTGACCAATGGCATTCCACAAGTCCACAGTTCCAGGTGTGTTTACAAAAAGCACTGGTGACAGACCAGTTATATCCTGCTAAAAACATTCTTTGATAATGACTTCCTTTGTTATCCCTATGCTAGGAAATGACAACACAGTGTTGATGAGGTCTAGTCAAAGCCAGAAGTTGCCTCTCACATCTCCAAGGCGTGGAGAGCAGGTCACGGGACTGCAGCCACCACTTCCCTTCCTTTCCTGTCTTATCACATGAAGTTACACACCCACACTTTGGCATCAGATTCTCTGAGTTCAGATCTAACTCCACTGCTTGTTAGCTGTGTGAAAGCTGCAAAATTTCTGAAAGCTTTAGTGCCCCATTTGCAAAGTGAGATTAACATTTGATTCATAAAACTGTTGATGATTAAATGGGCCAGTTTCATAAGATGTTGTTCCCTTTGTTGCAGTGCCTTCAATAGAAAGATAAAACACACAGGTACCAACTACTAAGATACAAATTTGGTAAATATTTCTTCAGACACACAAACACAATTTAATAGATACAGCAGAAGGTAAATTCTGTCTTTTTCCCCCAACAGATACAGCCTCATCTTGTACAATAGTGACTGACACATTGTTAGGCACTCACTAAAACTGTCTTGCCTGTATGATAATGTAAACGGATGAACGAGTGAATATAGCGTTGGGATTATGCTGTGTTCCTTTTTCTGGGTTCCTCTGAAAGATGAATGAGTGAATATAGCTTTGGGATTATGCTGTGTTCCTTTTTCTGGGTTCCTCTGAAAGAATAATCCACTATAGGATAGAACTAAATTTTGTGCATTCTACTGGAGATAAATAATGAGATTATTTTTCTAAATGTTCTCTATTATAAGGAGTACTATTTATGAACACCCTTTGTGCCTATATAATTTTGTATCTATGTGAAAATGATTCTCTAAGGCAATTATTAGTAAAATGCAAGTGTGTCTGTAATTGTTATTGGCAATTAAAGCTTCCTTTTCTGTGTATTACCCATTCCTATCATGTCCACAGATTTTTTTTATTGGATTTGTAACTTTTCCCTATCCTGCACTGCAGAATTCGGAACACCAGCCTTTTTTCTTAGTTATTATTACCTGTGCTGTATATATCTTTTTTCAATTTCTACCTTATTGTAACTTTATGTTGTATTTGTTTTATATACTTTTTAAATTTAGTGTAGAAAAATCAGTAAGTTACACAGTATGATTTACATTTTTAATGCCATGTTTAAGAAAAGCTTTATAATTCCAACATCATAAAATATGATCCTATAAAGTAGAAGTAATATGTTTTATTACTGTTTTACTTTTTAAGAATCTGAAAAGTACAAGGATTACTTTTTATAACTTTAGTTTGCATTTATTTAATCACTGCTGAAGTTAGGTATCTATTTATAAGATTGTTGGCTTTTTGGATTTGTTCCAAAAAGCTTATTCTTATTTGCTCTTTTACTATAGTTGCATTTTTCTTGTCAATTTGCAAGAGCTCTGTGTATATTATATACATTAACCCTTTGACTATTACCTATATTGCTAATATTATATCCATAGTTTCATTTGTATATAGAATTTGTGCATTGTGTTTTTTGGCATGCTGGAATTTCAAGTTGTAATACACTCAATATGTCTATCTTTTCTTGTAATGGCATCCGAATTTCCAGGCTTAATTAGAAAGTTTCCTCCTGCATTTACATTTTGCATATTATTGCTTGTATTTCTTTCAATATTTTAATTATTTTAGGCTTAATATTTGATCACTTGGTTCATCTACATTTTATCATTTTGTGTGGTGAATAAGCCCACTTTTATTTTTCCCAGAAAGATAGCCTGTTGTGTTATCACAATTTATTAAGCAATTCATTCTTTCCTAGTGAATTAAACTATTATCTTTGTCAAATATTAACTTCAACTTTAAAATGTAAGGGTAAAGTGTGAATAGAACTCTCATGCCAAATCAGTAGTTCCCAAATAGGGGTGATTTTACATTCTGGGGACTCTTAAGGTTGCCACAACCTGAAGGGTAGAGCGTCAAATACTGCTGAGCATCTCACAAAGCAAAGGACATCCCTGCCTCCAATCCCCTCTACAAAGAATTACCCAGCCTAACATGTCAATAGTGGTAAGACTGAGAAACCCTTCCTAGGCCCAGGGATGTCTGGAGGTATGATTCTGGATTTGCCTGGTATGTGCTAAATTAAATCAATATGAAATATTCAGATTGTATCTGGTTATCATAATTGTCAAGTGAAATGATCCATTAACGGCCTATAGCTGCATTTAGAGGGAATCAAGTTGGTAAGTATTCTATGCAATAAGTACGAATAAAAGATCAGTAAGGATGGAGTTGGCAGCTCCTCTGAGTTGAATTTGTCTATGCAAACTTCCAACATATTTCGTGCAACCAATACTTTGTTGGCATTTTGTGTATATAATTATTCCAATAAAATCGTAAAATGACATAAAAATAAATAATTCCAAGATGTTGCATTTTTTTAAAAAATTACAGAATTATTATCTCCATTTCAGTTTACTTGGATATATTTTAAATTATAACTGTCTTCAAGAAATGTATTGTGAAATATTTATATTTTTTTCATATAGAGAGTGTAAATCTTTGGTCCTTGGAGTGGAGTGACCAGTCAGCTGAGTCTGATAAACTGCTAACGGCGCTGATTCTTGCTGCAGGTGCTGATTCACCAGGAGCTCCACTGTCTGTTGTATCCGTGATATGGCCACGTAAACTGGGAACGTAGTGTGTCTTGTGAGTATTTTCATCACTTCCAAGTAAAGGAGCATCTAATTGAGTCAGTCAGTAGTCATGTCAAATGCATAATTGTTTCCAATTCTGAATTCTTTCTTCTATGATCTTGATCCATTCTCTTAACCCTATACCAAAATCGTATTGACAGAATGGCCTTGATGTTAGGGTACATTCTAACAACAGGCCAAGAACTCTGCCTACTAATCTCATTTTCATTGTTTCCTAGATATTCTCCTGCATTTGTTATTCATTTAAATATTAATTTATTCTACCTAACTCCAAAAGGAGAAGAACAGATCAAATTTTAAAAGTGGTGAAATTCTAGCTCGGATTGCCTTGAATTTTACATTATTATAGGCAAACCTTGTTTTATTGTGCTTTAAAGATAGTGTTTTGTTTTGTTTTTTAACAAATTGAAGGTTTCTGGCAACCTTGAGTCCAGCAACTCTATTGGTACCATTTTTCTAATATCATTTGTCCATTTTATGTCTCTTGTCACATTTCAGTAATATTCTTAATATTTCAAAAGTTTTCATTATTATGTTACAGTAATTACCATTAATTATGTTATGGTAATCTGTGATTAGTGATCTTTGATGTTACTATTGTGATTGCTTTGGCATTTTTTAGCAGTCAAGTAGTTTTTAATTAAGGTGTGTACATTTTTTAGATATAATGCTGTTGTACATGTAATAGACCCCAGTATAGTGCAAACATAACTTTTATATGCACTAGGAAACCAAAAAAACCCGTGTGACTTGCCTCACTGCAATATTTGCTTTTTTGCAGTGGTCTGGAACCGAACCCACAGGTGTGCCCTTATGTGGGAAATGATTTTGTTTTGTTTTGTTTTCATATTATTTTTTTAAACATTTTTTATTGAGTTATAGTCATCTTACAATGTTGTGTCAAATTCTAGTGTAGAGCACAATTTTTCAGTTATACATGAACATATATATCTTCACTGTCACATTTTTTTTTTGCTGTGAGCTACCACAAGATCTTGTATATATTTCCCTGTGCTATACAGTATAATCTTGTTTATCTATTCTACATTTTGAAATCTCAGTCTGTCCCTTCCCACCCCCCACCCCCTTGGCAACCACAAGTTTGTATTCTATGTCTATGAGTCTGGTTTTGTTTTGAATTTATTTATTTATTTATTTATTTTTTAGATTCCACATATGATAAATCTCCTATGGTATTTTTCCTTCTCTTTCTTGCTTACTTCACTTAATATGACATTCTCCAGTAACATCCATCTTGCTGCAAATGGCGTTATGTTGTCAGTTTTTATGGCTGAATAGAATCCCATTGTATAAATATACCACATCTTCTTTATCCACTCATCTGTTGATGGACATTTAGGCTGTTTCCATGTCTTGGCTATTGTAAATAGTGCTGCTATGAACACTGGGGTGCAGGTGTCATTGTGAAGTATGGTTACTTCTGGATACATGCTCAGGAGCAGGATTCCTGGGCCATATGGTAAGTCTATACCTAGTCTTTTGAGGAATCTCCATACTGTTTTCCACAGTGGCTGCACCAAACTGCATTCCCACCAGCAGTATAGGAGGGTTCCCTTTTCTCCACCGCCTCTCCAGCATTTGTCATTTGTGGACTTTTGAAAGATGGCCATTCTGACTGGTGTGAGGTGATACCTCATTGTAGTTTTGATTTGCATTTCTCTGATAATTCGTGATATTGAGCATTTTTTCATTTGCCTATTGATCATTTGTATTTCTTCCTTGGAGAATTGCTTGTTTAGGTCTTTTGCCCATTTTTGTATTGGGTTGTTTGTTTTTTTCTTATTAAGTTGTATAAGCTGCTTATATATTCTGGAGATCAAGCCTTGGTCGGTTTCATTTGTAAAAATTTTCTCCCATTCTGTAGGTTGTCATTTTGTTTTACTTATGGTTTCCTTTGTGGTGCAGAAGCTTGTATGTTTAATTAGGTTCCATTTGTTTATTCTTGTTTTTATTTCTATTGCTTGGGTAGACTGTCCTAGGAGAACATTTTTGAGATGTATGTCAGATAATGTTTTGCCTATATTTTCTTCTAGGAGGTTTACTGTATCTTGTCTTATGTTTAAGTCTTTGATCCATTTTGAGTTTATTTTTGTGTATGGTGTAAGGGAGTGTTCTAGCTTCACTGATTTACATGCTGCTGTTCAGTTTTCCCAACACCATTTGCTGAAGAGACTGTCTTTATTCCATTGTATATTCTTGCCTGCTTTGTCGAAGATTAGTTGACCAAAAGTTTGTGGGTTCATTTCTGGGCTCTCTAATCTGTTCCATTGGTCCATATGTCTGTTTTTGTACCAGTACCATGCTGTTTTGATTACTGTAGCTCTGTAGTATTGTCTGAAGTCTGGAAGAGTTATTCCTCCAGCCCCTTTGTTTTTCTTCTGTAATGCTTTAGCAATTCTAGGTCTTTTGTGGTTCCATATAAATTGTAAGATTTGTTCGAGTTCTGTGAAATGTGTCCTGGGTAATTTGATAGGGATTGCATTAAATCTGTAGATTGCCTTGGGCAGTATGACCATTTTAACAATATTGATTCTTCCAATCCAGGAGCATGGGATATCTGTAGCGAAGAGACATGCTCATATGTGGCCATCAATATCCGTGAACTGATCCATCTGGATCATTTAATGTGTCATATATTTCCATCAAGAATGATGTGTGTGTGTGTATTTTAATGCATTGTTGGATTTAGTTTGCTAATATTTTTATTTAGAAATGTGCACCTTTATTAGTGATTTTGACCCATGATTTTCCTTTCTCATTCAATACTTGTTCTGCTCAAAAACTTATCAGCAATTTTATATCAAAACGTTATTCTTAAATTTACAAATTTGATGGAAAGAAACAATTAGCAGTCTGTTAATAATTTTCATGATATGTGAATCAGGTCATGTATTCAGGGCAATATACTATTAAGGTTATAGTTGTATGCCTATAAAACAGTTCTTCCTTCCTTGTGTAAAATCTCACTGGCCTACATACAAATTAAATTTATAACCTCAGCCTTATCAGTACCACTTTGAATTAATTAAACCATCCCCTAATAAACTCAGCTTAACCACATGGATTACAGCATCAATAGAGACAAAAGTTACTTATTCCAGTAACATTTATAGTCATATGTAAATAATACCAAACAAGTTGCATTTCTAAAAAATTAAGGAATTGTTATCTACATTTCAGTTTACTCAGATATTTTTCTAATTACAGCTGCCTTCAGGAAATGTAAAATATTAATATTTATTCATACACTGAGTGTAAATTTTTGTACTTTCTGCAAAAAATTAATTTCTTAAGCACCAAGCACAATAAATAACTGGAACCAAAGTTATCACAAGTGTTGCCAAAGGTATTTTCAGATGCTTAAAAACTGATCTGATGATACCAATCATCTCCTAAATTGGAGACTACTGTATAATAGAAAAATGCTAGCCCAGGAAGAAAAGAAAGCTATATAGCATTTTTTAAAAGTATCATTTAGTTATTTGCTTCACATAGCTCTATGTAAATAAGACTGTTTTCCCAGTATTTAAATTACTACATTAAAAGTACTTGGGAAATAGTAATGATGAACATGATGGCTTCAGCAAACATTATGTTTATGTTTAATGTATTCTGTATGAATTATACAGTGGCCCATTTTTTTTAATTGGCAATCCAGCTGTAGATGCTCTTTTTAACCATCACACTCAATTAAGCAGAACACCTCAATGCTCAAATGCTTTGAAACAACAGAAGATAATTTCTTGCGCGAAAAGAAATGACTGTGAGGAAAGTCAAGCAGATGTTTTAACTACTTGAAGTATGTGTGTGTATGTGTTTGCATGCAGCAATTATCCTTGCTCTATCTAAAACTATTCAAATTGTCAGTTGCTACTATTACGCAGTAAATTTGTACACTTGTGCCTACAATGTGTAGAGATCAAATATAGGAATCACTCTAAATCCTAAAGAAGGAAGAATGATGCTATATCATCATCCAACTTTTTCTCCTTATTTTGAAGAAACGGGATCATGTCAGTCAGGCAACTAAATAATAAGCCTACTCTAGGCTGTTGCTTTCTGTGTGGCCCAAAATCATGTATCATATCCTTAAATCATATATACATATGTAAATATATATTATATGTAATTATAATATATAATATTATACATATACAAATAGAAATATAGAGAGAGAGAGGTCCCTGAATTGTGATGGTTTGATTTAAGATTTTCTGACTTTACGATGGTGCAAAAGTAGTATGCATTTAGCAGAAACAATACTTTCCCCATATTAGCAATGCATAAAGCAATGCTCTCTCCAGATTCTGGGCAGCAGCAGCGAGATGCAGTCAGCCATGTGATCTTGAGGGTAAACAACCAATATACTTACAATCATTCTGTACCCATACCAACATTCTGGTTTTCACCTTCAGTAAGGTATTTAATGAATTATATGAGACATTCAACTCTTTATTATAAAATAGGCTTTCTGGTAGTTAATTTTGTCCAACTGCAGGCTAATGGCAGTGTCCTGAGCACATTTAGGGTGGGCTAGACTAGGCTCTGATGTTCAGCAGATTAGGTGTGCTAAATGCATTTTCAACTCACAATATTTTCAATTTATGATGAGTTTATTGGGACATAAAACTATTGTAAATCAGTGAAGCTCTATCTGTCTGTCTGTCTGTCTGTCTGTCTGTCTGTCTATCTCGCCATCTGCCTATCAAGAGAATATAGC
This sequence comes from Camelus bactrianus, assembly GCF_048773025.1. NCBI lineage: Eukaryota > Metazoa > Chordata > Mammalia > Artiodactyla > Camelidae > Camelus > Camelus bactrianus. The sequence goes on along the minus strand of NC_133550.1, from coordinate 44,869,027 downwards.
TCCCAATAGGCAGCATGGTCACGGGAGATGAGAAGTGATTTATTCTTATCTTTTGATTTGAGGCTACCTTCTTTTAATCACTTTATTAGAGGATGGAGGACATAAGAATCCTAGGAACAGTATGTTTGCAGGATTGTGTTCTTTCTTGAGCAACTCTTGGTCAAAGATGTTTTATACACTGTTGTTCACACACAAAATTATCTAAAGAGTTAGAAGCCATGTAGCACAGGAAAAGGTCTATATAGTTCCTTCAGAGCTACACTAGCTGAGACTTGCTGGGCAAAAGAAAAGAGAGCCCATTCTCAGTCATGTGCTCTCCAGTTATAGATTGAGACCAAGATTCTACATGCACCAAGGGAACAAGGAAAAGAGAAACATTTTCCAGACACCTCATCTGCTGGTCAGATAAAGAGAAATAAAATAACTTTCTATTTAAAATTATATCTGATTAATAATCTATAAATCAGCCTCTTTTAATTTCCCACTAAGATACAGATGAAGATTTCAAAGGAAAACACACACACACACACACACACATACACACACTCCAAATGTAAGACTGAGAGACACCCAGACAATTGTCAGATCCCAGGAGTAAATTCCACCAATTGTAACATCTATGAAACTGAAATTAGAGTATCAGTTATGTCACATTCCTTGCAATATAAAAGAGAAACTGAGAGCTCCTAATAGATGTCTTTCTCCTTTTCAATATTTTGTTCCTGGTTAGAATTCTAGGGTCTGTTACAAAGAAAAACCTGGGCAGCTGTCCTTCTATATACAGCTTTTAAGATGGCCAAAATATGCATACAAGAGTACAGGTCATTCTATCTTTTATTCTGGGACGTTGATATCTTTTATTCTGGGACTTTGACCCATGGAAAAACAGCATTCTACAAGGCAAGTGGAATTGGTGGTATCACATTGCAACACTGGTAGTATTGTTTCAACAAGTAAATGCATTTATTGCAAAAAGCTGCACCATCTCCACTCCCATCTTTTCCCCTTCTCAGAAAAAAATGTGCTCCCGTGAAGACAGGAGGAACAAGAGACCTGAAAAAGAAAATGATGTAGTAGTCCCCAAAGCAGAAAATATGAAATAAAATATTGATAAAATTGACTGAATAAAAATAAAAACACCAGTATATCAAACTTCTGTCACTAGAACAAAGTTAAAAGATAAATCACAAACTTGGGGAAAACATGCTAGATTACTGGAAGGCAAATGTCAGTATCCTCATCATTTAGAGAGTCATTACAATGGAAACAACAACAACAAAAAAAAGGATGGACACTGCAAAGGTAAAACAAAGAACCTGAACCTCAAATTCACAAACAGAAACACTGTGGCTAAAAGATCACAGTAATGCAATTTCAACAGTTTAAACAAATTAAATATCTTCAAGTAAAAAAAAAGGATCCCATATTTCATCTAATAAATTAGTTTTTTTAAAAAGGGAAGAAAGAAAGGGAGGGAGAGAGAGAGAGAAAGAAAGGAAGGAGAGAAAAAAAGGACTTTGTAAGTATAATGCGAAATGTCACCTAGAATTTATATAACCTACCTGGCTAACAATTTAGAAATCAAGAGTTCTATAAATATTTATAGTCTTTAACCAAGTAATCCATCTTCTTGGCATCTATACTAGACAGTAAAATCAAATAAGGAAAAAAATAGGCATACACAAATTTATTTATTGAAACATTATTTCTAAAAATATAATTTAGAAACTACTTTAATATTTAAGGACAGGAGATTATTTCAGTAAATTATAATGCAATAATATAATGGATTATTATGTAGCTGGTTTTAAATAATAAAACACTTTACAAAATAACATAAAATAGTATGTTATTAACTATGCAGAAAGAAACCCAAGACAAACAAAATGAGAATGAAATACACCAAAAGCCAACAATGACGATCTCTGGATTTCTACAGCTACCACAGAGGTTCTGAATTAAGACTTTTTTAGAGCTGTTTTGATTCACAGCAAAATTGAAGGGAAGGTACAGAGATTTCCCATATAACCCTGCCCCTACACAGGCATAGCTCCCCCACTATCAACATCCTCCACCAGAGTAGTACATTTGTTATGGTTGATAAACTTAACATTGACACATAATAATTACCCAAGGTTCATACTTTACTCTTGGTTATGTATATTCTATGGGTTTTCACAAATATATCATGGCATATATCTACAATTATAGTACCATACAGAGTATTTTCATTGCCTTAGAATTCTTCTGTGCTCCAACTACTCAACACCCCACAACTCTCAGCTCAACCCCTGGCAACAACAGTTATTTTTGCCATCTCCATGGTTTTGTTTTTTCCAGAATGTTATGTAGTTGGAATCATACGGCATTTAGTCTTTTCAGATTGGCCTCTTTCACTTAGTAGTATGCATCTAAGTTTCCTCCATGTCTTTTCATGGATATTTGATTTTATTTATGTTTGCTGGATATATATGTAGTTTATTTGAGAGGTGGTGCCTGTTCTGAATAGCTTTTCTCTTCTGATTCAGTATATCTCACTTTCTTTTGGGGCTGCCTTTTCTTCTCCCACCAGGACTGATAGATAGGTAGGTAGGTAGGTAGGTAGATAGACAGATAGATAGATAGATAGATAGATAGATAGATAGATAGGAGATAGGTCTAAACTATCGATATGGATGTAACATAGACAAAAAAAAACCCAAGAAGATTGCTCAAGAAGATAATCAACAACATCAAAAAATTCTTTCTTTGAAAAAAAAAAAGACAATTGATCTATAGAGTATGCTCAGTGATTTGGGTGATGTTCTCCTGGAACAAGCTATTATCTGCTTGTAGACTAGTAACAATAGTTGGTGGGTATATAACCCAAGTTAATTCAATAATACTTATTTCACAGACATCACCACATAATAATAAGAGAGAGACTTTAGAGAGAAATTTTTCTTTTTTTAGATTGTGTTAAACATAAATAATGAGTCAGAAGCTGCACAGGTAACATTAAAATGAGGAAAAGTCACCTATAAGAGAAAGTCAGGAATATAGGTTTCTTAAATAATGGTGTGTTGGTCACGGTTCTCCACAGAAACAGAAACAACAGGGTGTGTGTGTGTATGTATGTGTGTAGATTTATAAGAAGAAGTTTTTTTTTTTTTTGGTAAGAATTGGCTCATGTGATTATTGAGGCTGAAAAATCCCAGGACCTCCAGTTGGCAAACCAGAGACCCAGGAATGTCAATGGTGTAGTTCCAGTCTGAAAACTGACAGGCTTGGGAACTGAAAAGAGATGATGTTACATTGGAGTCTGAAGTCAGAAAAGCATTGATGTCCCAGCTCAAGACACTCAGGTAGGAGGAGTTCCCCTTTACTCAGTCTTTTTGTTCTTGTCAGGCCTTCTACTGATTGGAGGAGGGTCACCTTCTACTGATTAGGGAGGGCACTCTGCTTTACTCAGTCTGCTGATTCAGATGTTCATCTCACCCAGTAACACCCTCACAGACACACCCAGAAAAATATTTGACCAAATACATGAGCATCTTGTGGCCCAGTCAACTTGACACATAAAATTTACCAATTACAAGTGGTAAGAAAAATATGTCAAGTACAAAGATTTGGAATGAATGTTACTGGAGTTGATGTCAGATATTCTTATTATTCATATCTTTCAAATTAGAATGATATACAGCCTAAAACATCGTTTTTAGAAACAATAATCTCTTTTTAAAACAATATTCCTGTGACAGATCACTCAGAAAAGCAAATTAAAAAAAAACACCAGACACAAGGGTAGTTATCCTGTTCAGTGGGGTATTGGGAGTTCAGAGTTACAATTACTGTGTCCTTGGTCACCCTTACCCACTCATACTTCCCTACAATGGCTGCCATCCTGGGATAACTTAAACATCACTGGAGAGGATGATTTAAAAGTTGGTTCTAGCTTCAAAAATCCATAATTCGTTGTAATTCTTGGTAAGGTCAGTTAACCTCACTAATTTGTCCGAAGAGCCTCATAAAGGCAAAGAACTAGAACAGGCAAATAAATCTATTAAGAAAACATTTCCCCCAATGCATTCTTTTCTTTCACTTAAGAAATACAAAATATGGAAAATGTGTGTTTATTCCCATAGGAATAAAACCCAGATAAAAGAATGGCATAAAACTCATCCTAGCTATAAGGATGGATAAAAAACATTCTCCCCAAAATCTCATCTGCTCGGTTTCAATGAAACAGCAATAAATCTATCTCATTCAGTCCCAACATGAAATTTGGTCTGATGAGAGAGCATTTATTCAGTTCATTGTCTGACTTCGCATATTTTCCCTATAAAAGCAGATTTCAAGACTCCAAATGACTTTTAGATCACTTGTTCTACAGCCAGCTGTTGCAATACGACACAAGGTCTTGGCTATGAAAGGCATTTTTGTGTGCTCCAATACTTACACTTTGGCACATCATTTTAACAGGTGCTAGGCTGCAAAGAGAGGCTAAGCACTGGGAGGCTCGAGAAAAGATTTCTGAAATAAAACTAACTTCTTTCATTGGCATATACTTGCCTCTTGGCACCTATGATTTGTTAGCTATAGTTTGATCAATCTACGGTTTCAGTCTCTCTACAAACATATCATCACTTGAATGGAAAATGAAGACTATCTTCAAGTTATTTATGCATTGGTTCTACCAATTCTAATCCTAAAGCTTAAAAAAAAATCACATAAAAGAATGTATGGGCGATTTGTTCCAAATAAAATAGTTTCAAAGGACTTTATCATAGAATGTGGAAAATCGTAATTTGAGTGAAGTAAGCATTTTTGTGAAATAAGAAAAATTTTGGAAGAATGTGAAAAATTAGGGCATAGTTTTTTTACTGCTTATGCAAATGTTGGCTTTGTAGATTTTTTTGAAGTTTTGAGTTTTCATAGCTCAAGGTCACTTTCCATTTAAAAACTCACTCTAGAAAGAGCTAAAGGAAGCCTCACAAAGGACACCTGGCTTATTCAGAGACCTGAGTTATTTCAAACTGGATTTCTAAACGAAATTATTGCATCAGTCATGTTTGGCCATAAAAGCTAGATTTTTATACTAGAAAAAATTTCCTTCTCAAAATAGTATTTATATTTTTAAGCATAGTTGAATCAAAAATAGTATGTATTCCATTTATAGTTTTCCCCTAAATATTCTTCATTAAGTTCCAATAAAGGTAAATATTTGAGGAAAAGAGCTGTTCATTCTCTTGCTTCCAAATCATCAATAATTTTTCTTAACTTTACTATAAAATAAAATCCTTACATATGGCAACACAATTTTTATGATAGCCTCTCACCCACACCTTTATCCCCTTCTCTAACCAACTCTTCCTTTATATACCCTAACTCAAGCATTTCCTCCACAAATCTATTCATTTTGCATTCTATTCTGGAAATCCTCTAAATACCTTTCCTTCACTTTAATGATTCCAGCTCATTCTTGAGGTATCATCCAGATTTACCTTTTTTTCTGGGTAGTCTCCCTAAAGATACCCTCCCCCTACTCTACTGTCACCTCATCTCACTGCATCTTGTATAGGTATGTTCTGTCCAACACCCCATACCACCTTCTGTCTCTCTTTCTTTTGTGTGTTGCTCTGAATTTATCCCACCTCACCATGTTAATTGTAATTACCTCTTTACTCTCTTTTTTCTCATAGGAATTCCTGAATTCCTTGGCTACAGAAGCTATATCCAATTGGATTTTGCATTCCTGGTATTCAATTTCCTATCTTTGTGACAGAATAAGTATTAGTTCATTAATTGTTTGCTGAATAAATTTATAAATGAAGTGTATATACTGCCCTCGACCCCTGTTGTATCAGGGTTGACAGTACATGGGACAATAAAACCCTTCTATTGCCTATGTTCTGCCCATAAAAACTGATCTTCTCTAATATGCTCTTGAAAAGAGATAATTTGGAAGCTTCTGCCATTGTCATTAATGAATGTATGGGTGGTTTCTGCATTTAGGTCTTACGTTTAAAAGAAGAAGTGAATTGTTTGGCATCAGACGCCTGTTTTTATGGCATAAAAATAACTAAGAACTTAGGAGTTGGGGAAAACTGGAGAATATAGAGAAAAGAAAAGATGGGAGGGATGAGAGAAGAGAAAGACCAGGCTGACAGGCACCAGACTAGAGCATATAGGTAAGTGACTCATAATTCATGCTGAATTAACCAAATGGTGTTTAAGGATGGCAATGTCTGTTTTTAATTCTAACGAGTTAGCATTGCTGTGAAGTAAATACCTTCATTAATCTGAAATGTTAGGTTAAGACCATAACAAAATACAAACGTCTTCTGAAGGTATTTGTTTTATGTTGCATTTGTGTACACAAAGGAAAGACAGCTGAGTTTCAGGTTAGGGAAGAGAACAGAGATAGTAACAGCCTCAGGAGATGGGACACAGGGGATCTTCAGCAGCATCAGAAACTTGGAAGCCAAATGTGCCATGAAATTGTAAGCCTCAGAGAATTCACTAAAACCTGGGGAAGGTCACTGAACAAGGATGTGGTTTAGGATGCTACAGTTTGTTTGTGTGTGTGTGTGTGTGTGTGTGTGTGTGTGTGTGTCTGCATTTCTGTGTGAAAGAATAGGGCAACTTTAGATGACTTTTAAGATTTGCACAACTTAACTTGATGCAATTATATTAAATCACTGAATTAACATAAAGAACTGTATATAACTTACCCTGTCATATTATATTCTCAAAGATATCAAAATATTAGTAATGTTAGTGCCAAAATTTACCTACCTATAAAATAGTAATTAGAAAAATACCACAAACGTTTGTTATATTTCATAAAAATAAATTTCTGACTTTAAGAAATAACTGGAAAATCTAAAAGACTGATTTTTTCTTTTTTTGAAAGAGAAATACAAATTCATCCTACTACATAAATTTTAAAAGAGCAATAAAGAATATTAATTTTTACTTGTACCAACATTTTTAACAGTAATTTGCACCAATCTTGTTGCTTTTCCAACATTATTTAACAATCTTTAAAATATGTTAATGAAGTTTCAATATATGATATACTTTATTTTATTTATAAATACTTTAAAATTAATAAATACTTTATTAAAACACATTTGACTTTAGGTTAATCTATGAAATAAGTGTCATCTACTTTTCATATGGTTTTATAACAGATTGGTAAATTTTTATATAAAAAGAACAGATATTTTGAAGTCAATTTTAAAAAGTACAGAATTCAGAGAAAAAGCAACCACGGTGGTTCTTATATAGTACAAAGATCGCCTTCACATTAAACGATAGGATAAATGCCCACTACAATATGGACTATGTTGTACATTGCTTTTCTTGTAACTCCTTGTGTTTGATGCATTTAATTTGACTGGCTGATGATGTGTCAAGATGAATTATGTTATAGTGGTACTCTTGTGAGAATGCATAAATTCTAGGGTGTTTATGTCATTTAACATCAGTTCAAAGCTTAAGAATTTTCATATTATATTTTATGGGACCTGGACTTTCTCCAGATCTCTTGAATTCCTTCATTGTAATGAGATCCCCATTTTGCCAAGTAACCTTAAGTCATATACAGCCACAAGCAATTAAGCAAGTAGGGATAATATATCTCAACTTACATATATATGTATATATACATATATACACATACACACAAATATATATCTATATATGTAGATAGAGAGAGAGATAGGTGTGAAACACCAAGTGTTACCTTCCAATATTTTATACATCAACTTCTTCAGTAGTAGCCTATCCCATTACTTCACTTTAATCAATGGCATTAGCAGTGAAGTTAATAGTCCACTGACATTCTAATCACTGTGAGGTCTTGCAGCTATTGTTGATGTATATAATTATGTAATTTGTTTTAAGAATCTTTGTATCACTCTCAACAAGAAATGAATTTTAATTTATTTTTAGGGAAAGTAGACTTTCAATTATACGTATCTCTGAAATGGTTAAAATTTCCTTTAAATGTACAAATTATAAGATATTTCAATTAAGCATTTAATTAATAAGGAATTTAATAATTTTGCTTCCTCACAACAATATCTTCTGTTCCAGTTGTTAGGGGTGTATAACAACTTACCTTAAACTTAAGAGACATAAAACAACCATTTTATAGACAGATTGTCTGGGCTGACTGTATACCATTTAATGAACATACTCAAGATTCTTATTATCAAAGTGGGTAGAGAATTTACCTAGAAGAAAATTACATTCATCAGACAGTGTGCTACTACACACAGTGCCCACTGCGAGCTGGACTCTATGCTAAGAGCTGCTGGAGGTTCTAGATAGGAATCAACATGGATACTGGTTTGGGTGCTGCCTGGAAATGGAGAGATGAGATGATCTCTAACATTAACTATTATAAGACAAATCTGAGAGGGGCTAGGGAGGACCAGTGTGGTTTAGAGAAGATAGGAGGCAGCATCAACCTGGCAGGACCTGATAAAGGAGAGCCTGAATAACTCTGATTAATCAAATGTCTCACACGGAAGGACTTAAAAGTTTCAAAGATGAAAACTGTTACCAATACCTTATAATTATAATCATGTAGGTACTTGCAAGTTTTATAGTGCACTAACAAAGAAGGACGGGCTTTGCTATCACATGAAAATTCTGGTATTTTTATCATTTGCACATTTTGTTTAAAAAATACTATTTGCTTGACATTTTTTTTAAACTGGAGCTAAGAAAAAATTTAAAGTTCCTGAGAAACATGATTTTATAAAACATCATGACTCTCAGGGCATTTTCATCACTTTGACCTACTCTGTTATACCAGGAAATGTGCCAGGCTGTGCTGCCCCTGGTTTTGTACTTTGCACCTCATTCTGGTAAGTAAACTCCTATCATTTGTGCCAAACATCTGTGAACAGTTCACCAAGCTGCCAGTTTTAATCCTGATATGTTTATAAATGTAAAAAATTTATAGCCACCTGGATCCTCTTTTTTTTTTAACAAGTTAAGCCAGAATGTAATTATTTTATTGTGCAAATTGGTAAAACAATTTCAGTATCACTAAGGTTTTATCTGCTCGAGCATACAGCACTAAAAATTTGAAACAAGAGCCCAGGTAATTAGAAATAAGGAAACTGTGTCAAATGTAAAAGGAAGTTATTATAAACTGTTTTGTTTAAGGTTTTGATTGTCATTTTACAAATTGAGTCTCTACATTATATCTAACATACCTGCAAAGATCTAGATTGTAACAATTTAACTAGAATTTAATATCATGCCTTGAAATTGTTTTGTTTTACTTTGAAAAAAATCAGTTTTTCTCCAAAAAACACAAGTAAGAGGGAGGGTTACTGTAAAGATTTAAGTAAGGTAATAAGGAGATGGCATTCTCATGGAAATGGAAAAACAGAACTGGAGGTCAATAAAGAACTGAGCTGAAGGTTAATTTTGGTTTCAAGATGTCTTAGTCAGCTCAGACTGCCAAAACAAAATATGTATGGTAGACTGAGTGGCTTAAACAACAAAAATTTATTTCCCACAGTCTTGGAGTCTAAAATTAAAAGCCACCCATTGGTCAAAGAAGGGAAAATTTGATCATCAATAAGGAAAATCATTGTAATGGATTGTAATTCATCAAAAACTTTTAAATTAATGAGTTTTTATTTTGGAGAATAATTAGAAAACTCATTCATCAGTCCTGACAATTGAAAATAAAGAGGAAAAAACAGGCATGAATGTCCTACCTTTTTTATATGAGCTGTATCACTGGCAAACCAAATAACAATTTAAAGGAAGTATCACTTTATAGAAGTATATCTAGCTGATATATTTTTAATCATTAAAGCAGAATACTATCACTCTGAAGCCTCAATGAATGAGTGGATCTAAACACTGACCATCTACAGCTACAAATGTCACAAAAATAGGGCCAAGGGGACATAATATTCCCCCTGATGAAAGAACACACCACTACCTGTAGTCTTGTCCAGGGATGGAACCTAGGTCTGAACAAGCCTTTGAATTCACCTGCTTATACAGAGGGAAAAAATAGTGGAAAGAACTACATCTTGAACTGCACAATGAGTTTACAATCAGCAACATTTAGACGATGGCGAAGTCTACAGGTTAAACAGCTCAGGTTGTATAACATCTTGAACTGCACCATTAATATGAAATCAGCAACAGGCAAACAGTATATCACAGAAAGGGATAAAGGGCGAGCCTGTAGATTAGTGCAGACTTAAAAGATAAAAATTTTAAGGCAGGGCTGGGGGCAGAACAGTATTATAGCATCTATTACAAAGTAATCAAAATTAGTTCCTTAGAGGGCAGTAGTATTACCCTGTCAGTCTGTACCTCCAGGGACTAACATCATGCTCCACATGGTAAGCTTTGAAAATGGGGTTTGTTTGTGTGAGATGTGTGTGTGTGTGTGTTACTTTATTCCTTGTGACAACTGGTAGCTGTTTTTCCCTGAATAAATGTTGATCATACTGGCAAAAAAAAGCAGAGGAAAATATGTATCTCGTTTAGTATGAAGAAGCATTCACTGCTGCTAGATGTAAATTTTCTCCCCGGTATTTCTCATATACATTAAAACACTAAGGCACTCTCTGGAAGAGAAGTCAGGTTCCTATTGGTTATCTGAAGACATAGAGCTATGTTACAGTGCAGGTGCAAATCTGTGCCATGGTAAGAAATGTTATGTAATAAGAATGCAGAGCTCCTACTCAGAGTGAATTATCAATAGGAAAATCCCAAAAGAGGCTTTCAGTGATGTTGCCCCATTCATCCTCTGTTGGAGACTTTAAGAAAGGGGAAATTCATTGAGACCTTACAAAATGGCTAGCTTATTTCTTGGAAGAAAGAAGGAGAACTAGTTTCACTGAAATTTCTGTCTTTTCAATCTACTTGCATCCTTTTCTGACAAATAAACCACATTTCACAGAGATCTTCGAAAAAGTTTTAATGAGTTTGGGATATATTTCTGGGCCCCAACTCATAAATAGTCCTGACAGCTCCCACCAAATAACTGTCTCTATTTCCTGCCCAATGAATGTTGGAAAGTTCTAGAACTACCATCCTTTTGGGGGAATACAAATGAAATATGCCTTTCTTCTTGCCCAAAGCACCACCAACTGGGAATTTCCAACATTTATCCAATCCCAGTAGCCAACTCTTTATAAACAAAGACAAAAAAAAAAAAAAAAAAAACCTCAAGCAATTTTTCCTAAACAACACACACAGGTCAACTATTATCTATCATATTTTGAAATGTCCTAAAAGCCACCATGTGAGGATAGATGTAGACTGTAATGTTAGCCATGATAATATTTTTATAAAAGATATAGTTTTACTTTAATAAATATATATTTTATTTCTTCTATATATTTATTTTAAGCTGTTAAATATTAGTGTTTCTGAGTTAAATATCATGAAAAAAGTGTTTTAGTTCTTTAATAGCCTGTAAAGCTTAAAGACTTATTCAAATCAGAATAATCACGTAAATGTACCAAATATATAAAATTATAAAAAAGTATACTGAAAGAGCTACTAAAATATTTTAATTGTAATACAGTAAATTAATGTATATACTTCTGATTAATGCATTAAATATTAATATCTTGCAATGGATCTAATAACTACCATAATTTTAAAGTAGTAATATTTCAAGATTAATCTGTTAATGACTGCAATGAGATATGAAGATATCTGATTGGTACTGCTAATCCTACTATGGGGTTGTCAAAATTCTCAACTGAAGGAAAGCTTAATTTCAGGTAGAGGTTAGTGAAAATAAAGACGTAATTTTCTTTCCATTCAGTTGTTAAGATTATTTAAATTTTGCCCATCGACTCTTTAGGGATATTCAGCATTCAGATTAAAAACCTCTGAATTAAGCCAATTTAATGAGGCCTCTATTTCTTCAAGAGGAAAGGAGTTCCCTTAAGTCTATTCTTAATCAGTTTATCATATTGCATGTATTTATAATATTTCATATGACTATAACATTAAAGTGTTATATTTAAATATTTAAGTGTGCTCAATTGCTTAAATAGTAAAAACAATTAAGAATATTAATAATTAACATGTATATGTTATGAACTTACTATTTCTTCCAAATATGTCAGGAAAAATGTTACTTTTATGATTTTATTCTAATAGTCATGACAAAAAAACTCAACTGACTTGGCATTATACTTAAGAACTTAAAAAAACTATTTTCTTTTCAAAAAGTTCAATTATTTTTTCTAATCTCTCTCTGATTTGAATATAATTTCTCTCTACCCAATTAAGGTTTTATTACGTTTCTAAGTATATGTATATATATATTTTTTTTCCAAAGCTGAAATTAGCCCTTTGGGTCTAACCAGTCATGGAGGATCACAGAACTTTCCACAATCTTATTACTAATCAATTTGCAATCCTTTGTTGCTCCCTTCTTCTAATAGTAGGCATGAGGAAGAGTAAAACGTGACCTTCAGGGACAGACAAAAGGGCAGAAGATAAAGTTGGAAACGGTTATGTGACATTTTCTCTAGTAATGCATTATTTATTACTTTGAGGATTTCTATATTAGGAATGAAATACATTTAAATTATCTAAGGATCTCTTGGTTATCAGAAGACATAAAATCACATGATAGATCTTTGAAGTACTAACCTAGTGACCTCAAGCAAATTACTTAGTCTTCCTGGCACTCAGTTTTCTTTGATGCAAAATGGCAGTAGTAACAATCACTTTGCAATTTTATAGTGATAACCAACATGACTGAAAACTTTCTATACTATAAACCGCTCTATTACTCTTGGTTATTTTTGCCATTAACTATTATAATTCATTTATGTATTCAACAAATATGCATTCAGTGCTTTCTGTGTGGCAAGCAGTCTTTGGATTCTGAATGTAAAACGGTGAACAAGTCACCTCTAGATTTCACTATGTTGACAGCTGGAAGAGAGTTGATGTTAGACGGTTGAGAAGATCATCAGGTATATACGTACAGCCTGAACAGACAAACCATTGTATGGTAGAAGAGAATGAATATAAACTTTAAAATAAAATTTACTAGATTCATATTTATGAGAAATTACTTTTTCCTTTGAATCTAAAAAATTGCTATTAATTTGACATATATCAGAGGAACATCATGATACATAATTAACTCAATTTAGTTCAACTTAAAAAACATTTTCTGCAGAAGTGATACTGCCAGAAACTGAGCTATCAGGCACCTTTAGATGAATATTAAGGGCAGGAAAATAATCTAATGAACTATAATATTATGAGTTTAAAAATTTAAGCAATGAATGTATGAAGGTATGAGATAAAGAGAAGAAAATTTAAATGCCTATGTGATTTTAGAATGACAAAAAGTAAAGGTAAATTTTTATACTTTAAAAACACATTAAGTTACAAAAATAATATTACAAATATCAAGCCTCAAGACCCAGCATTAATAATGGTTAATATTTTGCTATATCTGTTATATATGTATATTGAATTTGGACCTCAGGTATGATTCATGACACACTATCTGCATCACTCTGTGCAAAGCCTCTCTCTTATTTTATTTGAATATGAAATATTTTAAATATATTTTGCCATAAATACAATTTTATCTGTAATGCAAAAGTATATTTTAAGAACTATCCTATTTGCACTTTAAAAATCTAAATCACTATTAATTCTTATTATATTGTATTCAAACTTATGTATACCCCACAATTTATTCATTGTATTAAGTGAGGTTGTTCTTCAGTAACGCTGTAGAATAAACAAAATCTCAGTGATTTACAACACATTTCCTGCATATGGATATGCAGAGCAATTAAATCTCTGCAGAGCTCAAGCAAAGTCAGTGGTGCAGGGGAGTATACTTTGACCCCAGGAAGGCTGTGTTGAGGTTAGGGAGGGAAGGAAAATAAACAGATAATGCTATCACACCTGTTGCTACTTCCTAGCCACCAGAATGATGAGCTTTCCCCAAAAAAGTGCCTTCTAGTGCACCAGCCCAAATTACTACCAGGTGTTAAACAGGAGTGGCTTTTCTGGATATTTAAAGTACTGTGACTGATTACTGGCATTAGGTTTTGCCAGACTGCTTTCCGAATGGTTTGGTCACTAAACTCCCTCACTAGAAAAATAACAAGGGTTCTTATTCTCTTGTAATCATACCACCTACTGATGTCATTTTCAATTTTATTTTTTTCCAAGTCTGATGGGAGTAAAGATGTTTCTCATTTCTTAGTTTTTTTTTTTTAAATTTATCTTAGAGCTTGAGCACTTCTTTTATAATTTTCTATTCAGGTTTCCCATTCTATTACTTGCTTATCAACAATATTTATCCGGTTTTTCCTTATTGACTTCTAGACATTCCTTTAAAAATTTAGGTGTTAATCCATCAGTAATATATGTTCAATCTGTCACCTTATAATATCTTTATTACTTTATTGGTCAGAAATCCTTAGGTTTATTATTATTTTTTTTTCAAATATCTTATAATGGATAATTAATAAATAATGGAGTATTATTTAAAAGAATCTTACCATCTACAAAGTAACAGAAGTATTCTGTATTTTCTTCCTTAATCTTACTATTCTTCTTAACTTCGGACTTTTATCCATTTGGAGTTAATTTTTGAATACCATGTTAATTAAATCTCCAATTTAGTTTCTCCTCTTTTATAAAAATAATATTTACTTAATAGTCTATTATTTTCTAACTTACTTATGTTAGAAAATAATTTATATGTATATATCTTATATCAAATTCTCACCTGTGCATGGGTTTGTTTCTGAATTCTGTATTTTATTCCATTAGTTTATCAATTTTTATTTTTTAATTTTCAGTCTCTCTTAACATCTCATAAGAGTAATCTTCATCCTTCATATTTTCCAGATTTTTATTAGCATGATTCTTCTATTGGAATATTTATTCTAATGTCAAAATCTTGCCAGAATTTTTACAGCATTTATTGAATTTATAAATTCAGTTTTGGAGAATTATTATATTCACAATATTCAGTGATTCAACAATGAACATGGTATGTCTTCCCATTCATCCCATATATTTTTATGTCTTCTGTTAGAATTTAACAATTCTCTACAGATTTTTGTGCATTATATTTTTTCAAGCATTGTTTGAGTACTTTCTATTTTGTGTTATGTCTTGGATATTGTGAATTGTACATTTATTTTTGTTTGTTATCACTGATATTGAAAATGACTTTAAATTTTGTAGTTTTATCTTTTTCTGAAAACACTGCTGAAGTATATAATTATTTCTAATAACTTTGCAATTAATTGTGGTGCTTCTCCCTGTTGACAGTTACATTATCTACCAAAACTGAAATTATTTTTCCCTTATCTTCCTAATAAACTCAAAATTTTCAACTCTTACCACATTGGGTAGCTCTCCTAAGACTATGTTTAAGAAGACAGACTTACTACTTTAGTAAGAAGTTATCTAATAACAGTATTTCGAGAATGTGTTTTCTGTGTGCCTTTTGGTGTGTTGACACTTAGTTAAGGAATTTACATTCTCGTCCAACATCTATAATAAATGAGCACTGAACTTAATCAAAAGCCGCCTCTGAAAACAGAGATAATAGTTAAATTTTCTCCTTTAGTCCATTAACACAGTGCACTACATGATAGTTTCTTATTTTGAATCATATTCGAATCATCTTTGGATAAAACCAATCTGATCATGAAATATATATGCATATATTTAAATACATAGTTAATTTGATATTCCAATTTGCTCACTAGCCATTAGCAATTTATTTCATTTTAACTGTATTATACTGTTCACTTTCTACACTGCTTTGGTATCAATAATATTATAGATTAATAAAAAGTATTGAACAGCTGAATAGCCCTC
Organism: Camelus bactrianus; assembly: GCF_048773025.1. Lineage (NCBI taxonomy): Eukaryota > Metazoa > Chordata > Mammalia > Artiodactyla > Camelidae > Camelus > Camelus bactrianus. The sequence goes on along the minus strand of NC_133550.1, from coordinate 44,853,157 downwards.
TCTCCCCTCTCACTCTCATAATCTTTTTTCAAGGGATTAGACACATGATAGATAAATGGATGGATAGATGGATAGATAGATAGATAGATAGATAGACAGACAGACAGACAGAGATAGTACCTCATGCAAAGAACACCCAAACCAAGGACAAGTGCATGTGTTTTTATTAGAATTATTAATATTCTTTTAAATCTCAGGAAGATTTGGTTCATTAAAAATATTCTTTTTAATACTTGTGTACTTCTTTTTAATACTATTTATGTATTTCTAGAATTTACCCACTTTTTGAAATTTTCAAATACATTGGCTTACAAGTTTGGAAAATATATTTTATCATTCAAAATTATATTTTACTTATATAGTTTTTTCTCACTTTTATTCCATATTTGAATCACTTTTGGTATAACATGTATAATAAAATGCACATATTTAAAGTATGTAGCTCATTTCTATATTGATGCAATTTAACTTGTTCCTAATTCATAAATATTTTTCTATAACTATCTTTATTGATGCCTCTTTTCTAATACTCATGGGTGAGAAATTATTTGCTGTAGTGTTTTTAAATCTGTGGGTTGTAAATCAGCAGTTGGTTCTAAAACTAATTTAGTTGTCTGCATTAAAAAATTAGAAAAAACAAAGGGTGTAAGAATATAACATACATAGTAGGTGTAAATCATGTTTCATGAATCATAAGTCAATTTAAGGTTTATGTGTGTGTGCTACTGGATTGTAATGAAAAATGTAACATTTATTGTGGGGTTGTAGTCTAAGAAATTGAAAAACAGCACTCTAAAATATATTTCCCTAAACAGAGTCCCTATATTCTTAAAATGGAGACTTCACAGTTCAGCTTTTATTTCTTTTAGCAAATGTCCCTTTTATAACACAGTTTGGCTGCAGTTCCACAAGTTGCTAAAGTTCCCACAAGAGTCTACCTTCACCTTTTTCTCCTTTGTTGCTAGACTATAGCCTGTCAGGGTCTAGAGGAGAAAACATGTGTCTCTGAATTTTGTCTTGAAACCTGATCATTGAATTTTATCCTTCTAGCCCAATAGGTTGCTAAATGAGGAGTTCAGTCTCTTAGACTTTTGGCTGCCTCTTCCTGGAATCAGTAAATGCCTCCACAGAAGAAATATAGGACCCTACACTCTGGATTTCTGTCTTCTTTATCCAGTAATTTGTTACCATATGCAAGGAGTTTTTTTTTTTTAATTTGTTGTTGTTGCTTTCACATTTTTTCTGATTCTTCTAGTTGTGTTCAATGATAGGGTTCTTATGAATTATTTGTCATTACTGGAAAAGTCTATTAAACTTAACAGCAATATTTAATTCAGATTTTAAAAGTCTAAAAACATGGCCATTTTCCTTCTCAATAAAAGAATGAAAGCAGTATACTCTAACTTCTCTTCCATCTCTTCCATCTCTTTCATCTCACAACTTCCTCATTATTATCTATTACTTCTTTCAGCTTCTTTCAAATGTACATACCTACAGTGATAGACATGTTTTTCTCATTATTCTGTTCCTGGGACTATTATTTTTGACTCATTGCTTATTTTTATCAGCATTATCTACCAATATTTTGGTTCAGTGTTGCTTTATTAATGTAGCTTCTTTTCTCCAGATTACTTTTGAGAATATATATTATCCTTTTGTAATTCTTCAGGGAAAATTTTATGAGTAGGAAACATTTAAGTCCTTCTATGCCTGAAAATGCATTTATTTTGCCTTTATTTTTAAATGACAGCTTGGTTAGTTCAGAATTCTAGGTTCATTATTACTTTCCTTTTGCACTTTGTATTCTGGAATCTTACCTTCTTTGTGAGTGGTATCCTGCCTATCTGACTGCCATTTTTTTTTTAATTTATGTTTTGTTTTGTTTTGTTTTTACCCAGCATGTTTCAGGAACTCCTGAATAATACTTGATATTCTACAACTTGGATGGATGGTAGAACTCATTTTTTTTAAGAATTTGAAATAATTATCTAACTCATCACTCAGCAGGACCAACCGAAGATTTTATACCTTTTTTTTCCAACAGTATAATTAACATACTGTTCAACTCACACATTTAAAATTGTTTTTAGTGTATTTACAAAGTTGTGTAACCAACACCATGATCTAATTTTAGGACATTTTCATCAGTCCTCAAAAGAAACTTCATATCCATCAGCAGCCACTCTCCCTACCCCCACCCATTTCTCCCATTCTAAAGTAACTTCTAATTTAATGTTGGTCTCTATAGAATGGCTTAATATGGACATTTCATATAAATAGAATCATACAATACAATATATGAATATTTGTGACTGTTTTTTCAGCAAATGTTCTAAGGTCCATTCATGTTGTACCTTGTATCAGTAGTTTATTAATTTTATTGCTTAATAACATTCCATTGTATGAGCATATTAAATTTTGTTTATGTGTTCATTTTATGTATTCATTAATTGATGAACATTTAGGTGGTTTCTACTTTTTGGACACTATAAATAAAATGGTGTATCTACTGATACAATCATGTGATATTTCCTTTTTAGCCTGTTGATGCTATGGATGACAGTAATTAATTTTATATGTTGAACTGGTCTGATATACCTGGAATAAATCCCACTTAATCATGGTATACAGATCTTTTTATACATTGTTGAATTTGATTTGCTAAAATTTTGTTGAAGACTTTTTGGATCTATATTTATGAGAGATCTTGGTCTATAGTTTTCTCTATGAAGGTTGAGAGAGGTGAGGAAGCTTCTGAAGGAAAGTTTGAAACAAGCAGAGGTTGGTTCATGAAGTTTAAGGAAAGAAGTTGTCTTCATAACATAAAAGTGCAAGGTGAAGCAGCAAGTGCTGATATAGAAGCTGCAGTAAGTTCTCCAGAAGATCTAGCTAAGATAAGTAATGAGGGTGGCTACACTACAGATTTTCAATGTAGATGAAATAAGCTTCTATTGGAAGAAGATGACAACTATTATTTTCATAGCTGGAAAGAAGTCAGTGACTTGCTTCAAAGCTTCAAAGGATAGGCTGACTCTCTTAAGAACTAACATAGCTGGTAACTTTAAGTGGAAGCCAATGCTTATTTATCATTTCAAATACCCTAGGGCCCTTCAAAATTACGCTAAATTGATTCTGCCTTGCTCTATAAATGGAACAGCAAAGCCTGGATAACAGTACATTGGCTTAAAATATTGTTTACTGTATATTTTAGATCCTCTGTTGAGATCTACTGCTCAGAAAAAAAAAAAAAGATTTCTTTTAAAGTATTACTGCTCATTTACATCACACCTGGTCACCTAAGAGCTCTGATGGAGCTGTACAGCAAGGTTAATGTTGTTTTCATGCCTGCTAATGTCCATTCTGCAGCTAATGCATCAAGGAGTAATTCTGATTTTCAAATCTCATCGTTTAAGAAATACATTTTGTAAGGCTATAGTTATAGACAGTGATTCCTCTGATGGGTCTGGGCAAAGTCAACTGAAAATCTTCTGGAAAGGAGTCACCGTTCTAGATGCCATTAAGAACATTTATAATTCATGGGAATAAATCAAAATGTCAACATTAATAGGAGTTTGGAAGACGTTGCTTCCAACCCTCATAGACGATTTAGAGGAGCTCAAGACTTCAGTGGAGGAAGTAACTGCAGATGTGGTGGAAATAGCAAGAGAACTACAATCGGAAGTAGAACCTGAAGATGTGACTGACTTGCTGCAATCTCATGATAAACTTGAATAGATCGGAGGGTCTTCTTTTGGATAAACAAAGAAAGGCGTGTCTTGAAGTAGAATCTACTCCTGGTGAAGATGCTGTGAATATTGTTGAAATAACAACAAGGGATCTGGAATATTACACAGACTTAGTTGATAAAGCAGCAGCAGGGTTTCAGAAGACTGACTCTGGTCTGTAAGAAGTTCTACTGTGGGTAAAATGCTGTCAAACAACATTGCATGGTGGGGAGGGTATAGCTCAGTGGTAGAGCACATGCCTAGCATGCACAAGGTCCTGGGCTCAATTCCCAGGACCTCCTCTAAAAATAAATAAATAAATAAATAAATAAATAAAGTATACACATTGTTTTTTCAGACATAATACTGTTACACATATAGTAGACTATAGTGTAGTGTAAACATAACTTTCATATGCTCTGGGAAACAAAAAAAACATGTGAATCACTTTATTCTAATAGTAGCTTAATTACAGTGGTCTGAGAAGCTGAACAAGAATATTTCCGAGGTATGGCTGTATTGGGGGATTTTCCAGATATCTTTATAGAGATCTAATTCAATTCCACCATGGTCTGAGAGCAGATATAGTATGTTTCTATTCTTTCAAATTTGTTAATATTTGTTTTATGGTTCCAAATGTTTCCTAGCTTGGTGACTGTTCCATGTGAGCTTGAGAATGTGTATTCTGCTCTTGTTGGATGATGTCATTTATAGATGTCAATTATATCCAGCGGATTGATGGTATTCTTGAGTTCAACTATTTCCATCAGATTTTCTGCCTGTTGGATCTGTCCATTTCTGACAGAGTGGTGATAAATTCTCCAGCTATGATAGTGAAGTCATATATTTTCCTTGCAGTTCTATCAGTTTTTGCCTCATATTGTTTGATGCTTTGGGGGTGGGGGCACATGAATTGACTCCTTTATCATTATGTAATGCATTTCTTTATCCCTAATAAATTTTCTTGTTTTGAATTTTGCTCTGTCTAAAATTAAGACAGTTACTTCTGCTTCTTTTGGTTATTGTTAGCAAAGTATATTTTTCTCCTTCTATTTACTTTTAATCTATATGTGTCTTCATAATTAAAGTGGGTTTTTATAGACAATATATAGTTAGGTCTTAGGGGCCCCTTGATGACTTGGTCCCTCAGAAGTTTTTAACTTTCAGAGTTGTCCACACTGAGCCTCCAGCAATTTGCCAACTACTGTTCAGGCTTTTCTATCCAGGCATTGGTACCCATAGTGGTTTCTGTTTGTGATTCTCTCCTCCAGTAGGCTAGGCATCCTTGTATTCGCCTGTCTGAATCTCCAGTCTTCGGGGTAGCAGTTTCTCCTGTGTCCTCCCCACTCTTATGAATCCAAGAAGAGTTGTTGCTTTTTCAGTCTATTCAGCTTTTTACTTGTTAGGACAGAGTGGCCACTTCCAAACTCCTTATGTATAGAACCAGAAGCTGAGACTCTGCTATCTTACTTGTATGCAATATAAAGTTAGTAACTCAATAAGTCAATTTATGTCACTATTCTCTATTCTGTAGTATTTAATAGGGTGGTGCTAATATTATTGTGACTAATATAATAGTATCTTTCCTTGTGGAGTTTACTACAATCTAGGAATTGACATGCATAAGGTTACAATGAGCTCTCTAGTGTTTCCCTTTTCTACAGTTCAAATTAATATCAATTTACTATTTGCCCATTAATTTTATCACCTGCTGGGCTTCATTAGTAGAGAGGAAGTATTAGATTTTAAAGGATTAAGAAAAATTTTATGGGAGAAAGCTTTACAGTGAGAAAAATATCCCAATCTTAACTTTTCCCCTCACTTCCTGTAAACTGGATAAAAATTCCTATGATTTGATATTAGCAACAGAACACTTGTTCATGTCACATGCCAACAGTACGTAATGGGAGTAGAGTGTAAATATCAGTGTGCTAATTCTCTGTAACCTCCAACCTCACCCCCCAACTTTATGGAGAAGGAAGCAAGGAAAAGCAAGACCAAGAAAAGAAAATGAGTTAAATAGCAAAGTTGTATGTATTAAGAGTTCAGATCTCTTAAATCCAGTCCTTTTTTTAATTTAACAGAATGGAAAATAAGAAGTAAAATTTTTCTTTCTTTGAAACTCATCAATATTTGACATGAGTTTTAAGCAACTGCACTAACATATTAAGTATTTAAATGTTGTCATCCTTTTCATCGGAAGAAAATTCGTGAAACTATCTCCATTATAGGTGAAGAATTACTGTGCATACCACTCTGCGTAAATAAAACTTTGACAAAGGAATGATGCAGTCATTCACATTCAATACACTGAAATTTAGTACTCAAGCTGACTTACTATTAAATTCGCAATCTATATAGTCTGCAGTCATCTGCTTTTTCCCTAAAGACATGCATCCAATGTCAGCAGACGGGAACAAGATACATTCTTTCTGTAGTGACATTCTAAGACCTCAAAAAATCTTGACAGAATGAATTTACCCAAGTTTCAAGAAACTACTGTTTAATTTGTAAAACTTTATACTCTTAAAACTTGGCTGAGTTTTACTTTTGTTTAAAACTCAATAAAAGAAACGTATATGCTTATTGTGATCAAATTATATCTTATTCATGCAGGGAGTATTTGATTCATTTATTCTCAAATATCAAGGAAGAATCTTCTCTGGGAAAGTAAACATAGACATGGAGTTGTTCACAGTGTAGATTTGGGCAAGTTAATGAACTTCTGTGGATCCAGGTATCATCATATCTGCTTTGCAGAGAGGTAATAAAAGGGGCTCATCAGTGTCTTCAAATGAAATAATGTAAGTAGAGATTAAGTCAACAATGCAAAATGTAAACTTATTAGATGTTGACTATGAAGGTCAATTGTATTTGTTGACCTCATTTAACTAAGGTCTCTAAAGTGCAGTTGGTAAGATCTTATTTTACATTTATTAGAGGACCAACATTTACAAAAACACATAGAATATTTACAGTTCTGTTCCTTTCTTTTTCAATTCCTCACTTGGTCAGCAGGGCATCTCAAGACAGAGGACAATGGAAGAGAAACAATTGTATCTGTCACAAAGAATCAATGAGGCAGAAGTTAGGATTAAAATAAGATCAGGCTGGTAGTCCCTGATGCATCCTCTTCCAACTCCCACTAATATACACATAAAAGGCAGAATTTTAAAAAATTCCCAATGCAGAACACTATGACTGACAGTCAGCCAATTGCCAGACGTGGAAAGGATTTCCTCTAGGTAAAAGCCTGAGAGAACTGCATTGCAGTATAGCAGATAAACTTCTAGGATAGGCTACACTTGTCCGATTTCTTGAGTAGTAAGGAGAGATTTATTTTCTTCTCCATTGTTTGCCACTTGCACTAAAAACAAAACAAAACAACAAACTAAAAACCAAAGTCTGCAGAATATTGGGAAGCTACCTCTTTTTGGTATGAGTGCTATTTTTTAGATATCCAAAAGGTTGGTCTGTAATTCCCTTTTCAATGCAACACTTTCTACATCTAAAGAAACAGAGCAACTCCCAGAAAGTTGAGCAGAGCTGGGGCACTGATGCTTACAGGTAAATTATTTCAATCTGGAAGACAAATGCCTACAGTTTTGCAGTTCCCAGCGAAATTATCTGGAAAACCTAATTCCCCAACAGGATTGTCTGTGGGAACCCTGGAAATACAGATTCCTTTTCTCCATTTGCAGATTCTGATTTCAGTCATTCTGAAGAGAAGACTGAGCTTCCAAGTGATTAGAGGAATGATCTTGTGTGGGAGTCAGTGATATAAGACTCATGACTGATATGTCCATTATACTTTGATTATTTTGGACTCTAAAATCACAATATCATTTTCTATTAGTATTTTTTCATCTATTGCAAATTAGTTTTCTCATGGTGACAAAAATTAGGTCCAATGTAGCAATTTCCCTGAATGCTTTGCTCACCACATCACTGAAATATTCAGCAGGGCAAATGAGAAATTCATCATTAGTGTTTTAAGTAGGATGAGGTATCTCATTTTTCTGACTAGTTGAAAGTTCACTGCCAAACCATCATTTAATAAGTTTGTGATATCTCCCTTTGTAGTTTCATTTACACCCTCTATATGATGTTAGCCTAACTATCACTTTCAAATTTGGTATTTTCTATAGAATAGAATTCTTGGCACATAAGCATTGCTACCTCCATTTATTCTATTGAATATATTTTTAATAAGATTGGTCCTTCTCCTGTATATTTCAGTTATGTGTCACACTTCAGCAAACATCAATGACACATAGGAGAGGTTTTTTTTACGTTCTTGTGATAAAAATTTCCTCTTGACTTTGTTTATTATCATACTCTCTATTTTATTAGACATATCGATGGCTTTTCTAAGATTCTTTTGATGTGCTTGCTTTGATAAGAGAATTTCAAAGATGTATATTCCTTTAAATAAGAGCAGAAGTGAGTGAATTCTGGAACTTAATATTTATTTAACAAAAAACAACTGAAATTATTATAATTCAAACCTGACATAAGAAGACTGTGTCTTTTGGCTTTTATCAATGGAAGTGATCTTCGCCATACAATCAAATTAACCTTGTAGTAGAAGCTTAAGTTATTTGATTTTTCATATTACACTAGAATTTTAATTCTATCATTGTAGAAATGTGAAGAAATTGACATAATAACAACTGACTTGCCAAGCACAACTTAATTAATGAAAATAATTATCACTAATATCGGGAATCTATTATCATGATCTTAAAGAGATTAGTTTGTCGGAATGTCACTCAGGAATATGCTGAATCATAAGATGTAAGGACTTCAAAATCTAGAACAAAGAGTTCTGCTACCCTCTTAAATTTAATATTTTATAAACTAGTACGTATTATATTTTATAAAAATCAAGCACAATTTTTAACATGTTGGGACTTAGCTTTTTATAGTAAAGCAGCCTCATAATAGATATTTATTTTCAATTCAGGCAAAATGTTTGAAAGAAATATTACTGAATTGAAATGCTTCCTGATTACATAGAGTCTGATTCCAAAGAAATGTGATAAATTTTAATAAGCATGTCAATACTTGGACATTTATATTAGTAATTTTTTGAAGTATTCATTTAAGGAGGCTACTTATTTTCTAACATAGATGTTATTACTCAAAATATTTAGGTAGCTCCTCTTTGGGAATTGCCCTCTGTGCCCACAGCACAGTATTTAAATATCCATAATGGTGAAAAATATTTGTCCCTTGAGAGCTGATTTAATTTTGAAAACATCTCAGAATCAACCAGAGGCAAGCGTTAGGAATAAATTTGATGATCAGGCTAAACATTAGAGTCTGGGTCAGGAATAAATCTAAAGTAATGAAAACTAATTTGTTTGCCCAGCTTATAACCTGCTTTGATGGTAATGTTCCCTCCAAAAAAAATACAAAATAATTTTGGAAATAGCAACATTTTTTATAAAGTATATAGATTACCAAAGATAAACTTCATTGGATATGGAAGTTTGACTATAATATTTAAAATAAATCTAATTACTAAAGAGTGAATCCATATCTTCTGATACAATGCCTGGCATTTAGCAGAAAAGAAAAGTGTAGGAGAATTAAGGAAAGGACACAGGCATTAATCAAAGAATACCTACTGTAGGAAAAACACTTTTTGAAAAATCACAGTGCTTTTCAGGTACTTTCTAAAATAATCCACATTACACATACTTCATTTATAAAACTAATATGTATAGTACCTATACTTATATTTTTAGTTTTATTCATAGTACCTATACTTATATTTTGATAGTATACGTATTTTTTCTACTTAAAAGAAAATGTTAAATCAGAAAAGCAGAGGTAATTTAACAAACTATTATAGACCATATGAGTACCTGCTCTTTTATAGATCCATGTTGCTGTCTAGATTATTAGATTCTCTAGCTATGAAAGGAAAACCATTTTAAAATTATTTAATCACAGCTTTAATCACCTGTACAATTTAACCTTTCTCATTCAAGTCACGGCCGTTTTGAGCTGCTTTTCTTTCCTAGTCTTTGAATGTCAGTTTACTTCTCCACCTGACAACTCCCACTATCTTTCAAGCTTTAAACCCAGTATTACTTCCTCTCTGAAACTGTAACAAAATCAAGTAATTAAGTATCCCCTTCTCTAACTCTATATAACTTCATGGGCATACCTCTATTATGGCACTTACTATACACCAGTTACCTGGGTGTCTGCTCTCTACACCTGGGGTTCTTTCACACTGAGTCCTTATCTTTCCAACTGTGTATCCCACTATCAAGATAGTGTCTGGTATATACCAGGCACTTCTTAAATACATGTATAATAAATAAATGAAACAGACTTTCTCCAACAACTCTCAATGATGTCCTCAAACCTGAAATTCTTATGAAAAGAAATTTTGTCCTTCCATTTACATCATTACACTCTGTAAAAGTCAGTTTGGATAATCTATCCACAGTGAAATCTTTCTAAATATATGTACATTTCAGACTACAATTTGGTTTATTATTATCATTACATACACAATTCTTCAAATATATCACTGAACAACTGATTCCTTAATGAGGACGCCTTCATTATTTAGTGATTCATTAAACAAATATTGATTGAAAACATAAATACATAGAAACTCATTTAGCCTTTAAAAGGTTTTTTTTTTTAACTCTCTTGTATCTCAAAGTAACTTATTTTCTTTGTCCATTTTATATTCTATTATACCCTAAACTTAAAAACATTGGGGAAAAAAGAAAATCTGTGCCATGTTTAATTTCAGGAACTTTCCTAAAGCAATTTGAGCAGGAAGATGAAAAAGATCCTCCTAACTTTTAGTTTTATAAAAACCATTATTTTTTTGTGTTATCCATAGGTTGGTGTTCCTTTAATTTCTATGTTTTCTTTTAAATTTAGGGAGAAGTTTTTTAAAGGAGAAGATAAAACCTTCTCTGCTTTACTGGAACAGGTCTTTTCAGTTCCTAGTTGAGGATTTTGCCTGAGAGAACTTTCTGTCCATCATTTGCTTTGGTTGACAGCAACATTTTCAAAAATCACTTCCTTCAAAAGTATCCCCTTTGGATTTACATTCTGTATCCCAAATTTTGGAGGAGCTAAACATTGCTTTTTTTCATATTGACTGATTTGCATTATATATACACAATAGAATATATATTAGCAAATAGCATATATATATGCTTTATTTTATGAAGCAAAATGTATCATCATCTAAATTTTATAAAACAGATACTTGAGGAAAACACCCCCTCACTTGAAAAATTGTTTTAAGGAGAAATTTTCTCTGAATAGTAATGTGTAATGTGATTTTTTTTTCATATTTGACTTTTATATAATTACCTTGTAAACTGAATCATTCAGAAATGAATATTAGTATCTTTGCAATAGCTCAGTCTTCATGTATTTAGAATAGTCATCCCAGGAAAAGGAAGGCAAGAAAAGGGAAAAAAAGAAAAGTCAAAGTTGACATGCAGGAGAAAAGAAAGACAAGAACAAAGAGATAATGCGATAGGAGTAATGCAGAAAGGGTAAACTGAAAGTTCCATGAGATGGTAGGGAGTAGCAAACAGTAGACATTCCATCAAATGAAAAGAAACAGAACCACGCAGATGAAGTCAACAGGGGACTGTTCTGTCCTCTGACTGTTTCAGACGACTTTAAGAAAAAACAATGTTTAAAATACTTCAGCACTGAGTAAAAGCAATGACCAAAAATAGGGACAAAGTCTCCATACCCTCAAGTGCAGGAAATTTGAATTTAGCAGAATGATATACATGGTCTTAATTCTTAATCTTGTTAGCAGTGCTAGAAGGTTTGTAGTATTATCCCTGTTTTACAGTTGAGAAAACTAGAATTAATAACTGAAAAACTGACATTTTTATTGACCCCAAATCCATGTAATTTCCACTACATCATACTCCCTTTCTAACAAGAAACTGTCTCTGGCTTCAGTCTGTGTTTTTGTAGTAAACAGTAAATGAACACTGTGATAGCTATAATTTCCAGTATGTTGAACTTGAATATAGGGGGTGGAGGGGAAGGGGAGGGAACATACTAATAATGTCTATGTAGACAGATCATGGCGTTTAATTCTTAAAGCCACCTAATCAATAAATATCATTGTTCATGTTTTATAAATATTAATAGCTTCCCTTTTGAACACCTACTATATTTCAAGTGTGGTTTAAATCATTTATATAATAAATAACTTAATCTTCAAAATATTTTCAAAAGTATTTTGAAGCTGAAACAGCTTCCCACAGTAAAATAGTTTTCTTGTTTCAGCCTAAAAACATTCCCTATATCTATTTTTGTTTTAGTAGATTTTCTACCATATGTATAATGATTGGTTTTCTATTACAATTGTTCAAAAGATTAAATAAATAATAAATTTAAATACATATGTAGACATAGACATACACACACACACACACACACACAGAAAGAGAGAGAATTTAAGTGCACAGGCTCAGAAGTTAGCAGACTCCTGGTGTTCAATCATAGCTCCACTAATACTGTGAAATATTGGGAAAATTCATTTATTAATTAAATTATTAACTTAATTAATTATTGATCATTGCTATGTATCAGGGTGTCAGGCACTGTTCTATGTACTTGATATTCATCACTAAAAAAAAATCTCTGCCCTCGTGGAGCTCATCTTACAGCTGATGGGAGGTAAACAGTAAAGACTAAACATAGTGAGTGAATTATACAGCATGATAGAGAATGTCCAATACTACTGGAGGGGAAAAAAAAAGAAAGGAAGGTGATTTAAGGAGGGTGAGGAGTAGAGGGTAGAAGAGAAGGCGAGTTGCAATATTAAATATGCTAGTCAGGGTGAGCCTCATGCTGGAGGTGAGATCTGAGAAGAGAACACCCTGAGGGTACCATGAGGAAGAGTATTCTAGGCTCAGGGAACAGGAGGGCAAAAGGCCTAAGGTGTGAGAGCGTGTGAGTATTTGAGAAATAGGAAGAATTCTCTGTGACAGAACAGAGCTATCCATGGGAAGACAGTGGAACAGGTCCAAATGGCAAGGGTGGGAGAGAGGGAAATAACATGGATCCTTGTAGACCACTGTAGGAACTTTGGCTTTTATGGGCAAGAGGAGCCACTGCAGGGTTTTGAGCAGAGAAGAGACATGAGAAAAGACTGGTATGAAGTTAAAACAGCAAGACCTGCTGGGAAGCTAAATGCAGTAATCCCATGAGAAATGCTGGCAGCTCACAGCAGGGCAGGAGCAGGAGAGGTGCTGAAAAGTGGTCAGATTCTGGATGTATGAGCAACAACTTCTTAATATGATTAACCCGCTCCTGAAAGCCAGACTACCTACCCCCAAATGTTCTTTTTCATTATTTTAAATTATTTAAATCTCATTATTTAAATTATTTAGTAATTTAAATTTTTAGACTTTATTTAAATTATTTTAAACTATCAAAACACAATAACTAAAACATAATAAAAAAGACTGTCTACAAGTAATAAATTATGTCAGGTTGCAAAATACTTGTGACTACCAAACAATATGAACACTGACAAAGATTCATTTTGTCAGTAATTTCACTGGTTAGTACTAGAAAAATCTGAGGAGTCATTCTTTGTTGAAACTTTTTTTTAATTGAAGTACAGTTGATTTATAATATTATGTTTGTTTCAGATGTATAGCATAGTGATTCAGTATTTCTGAGGATAATATTCCATTATATGTTACTATAAGATAGTGAGTATAATTCTCTGTGCTGTACAGTAAATTCTTGCTTGCTTATCTGTTTTATATATAGTAGTTTGTATCTGTTAATCTCATACCCCTAATTTGGCCCTTTCCTTTTCTCTCTTCCTTTTGGTAAACACAAGTTTGTTTTCTTTGTGAGTCCATATCTGTTTTGTATATACATTCATTTGTATTATTTTTAGATTCCACATATGTGATATCATATAGTGTTCGTTTTTCTCTGACTTATTGTACTAAACATAATATTCTGTAGGTTTATCCACACTGCTGCAAATGGCAGTATTTAATTCTTTTTAATAGCTGGGTAATATTCCATTTTATAAATATATATGTATATATATTTTCTTAATCCAATCATCTGCTGATGGGCACTTGGCTTGCTTCCATGTCTTGGCTATTGAAAATAATGCTGCTATGAACACTGGGGTGTATATATCTTTTTGAATTGGTCTTTTTGTATTGAAGCTCTTTTCTAAATGTCTCTACATAATTCTAACATTTTATGAACTGTATTTGGAATGCATTCAAGATTTTCCCCACACATCAATTTGTTAAAATGTTAAATATTTTATTGAATTGTGTTTTGGGAGTCTGGGTATAATTTTTTTCTATGTAAAAGTCATCTGAAGAGTGTTTCTTTGAGAGATACATACATTCCCCAAAGTTTGACATAAAAATCAAGAGATACCTGTTTTACTGAAAATGTTAACCAAGAGATACCCTTCAGGGTAAGCCTGTATTTTGAAGACTAACCAACTATATTTCCTGATGGATTGGGGATGGTGTGTGAGAGAAAGACAAGAGCCAGGGACAATTCTAGGATATTTGACTTCAGCAAACAGTAAAAATGGATTTGCCATCACATGAGATGAGGAAGGTTATGAGGTCAAGTGAATTTGAGGGAGGTATGTTTAGGGTATACATCAATATTTCCATTTACAAAATACATTGAGTTAGAAATATCTACTAATATCTAACAGAGATGTCAAGTACATGAATATATTAGTCTGGAAGATAAAAAAAATTGGGGCTAGAGATATAAATTTGAGACTCTTTAGTGTACAGATGACATTTCAGGTTTTTAAAGATGAGAGTACCAAAAGAATGAAAGAAAACAGGAGAGAGAAGACAACTAAGCTCTAAGCACAATAACATTGAGATGTCTGAAGAAGAGCAAGAACCATCAAAAGAGACTGTGGGTAGAATAATGTCTCCTCAAAAATGTCTACACCCAATCCCAAGAGCCTATGAACACATCATACCACAGCACACAGGGGAATTAAGGTTGCTAACCAGCTGACCTTAAAACAAGGAGACTGTAATGCATTAGCTGAGGAATTTTTTAAAGTGGAAGTGAGAGGTAGAAGAGTCAGTGTCAGAGTGATGCTGTGTGGGGAAGATTCAACCAGTCACTCCTGGCTTTGAAGATGGAAGGGAGGACACAAGCCAAGGAATATGGTCTGCCTCTGAAAAACGGAAGAATAACAGTACTCACTTCTATTTAGATGTTTCTCAACCTGAGCTGCTCATTAGACTCACTTTGGAAACAGAAAGTATCTCATGCCAGCATCCCCAACCCCATCCTGGGAATCTTCGTTTTATTATTTGGTAAGAATCTCCTCATGATTCCAACGTTTATCTAGAATTGAGACCTCTGCTCTGTAGGGTTTGTCATGAGAATTATCTGAGATCATCAGTGTAAAGTGCTTAGAACAAACTTCCCGTGAACTCAGTTAATTCTGATCTATTTTGATGATCATCCCTTTACAGTTGAGGAAATTAAAGAGATAAACTTGCCTAAGATAAGAGCTGATAAGTGGCAATGTCAGGTCTAACTTCAAACGCGGATTCATTCTAATAACTGACTCTGACTACAGAAACAAAAGAAAGATAAACGAATGCCTTTCTGATTTCAAATAAATGTTTTTAATCAATAGTAATCTACTCTGGGATTATTGAACAGCTAAAATGTTATGGACTGATTTTATTTCAACACTTTTTTTCATATTTTTAATGTTTCACAAGCGATGTGTTGATATAATTGAAAATAAGTTAAAGATGATTGTGCCACAGTCCATCTTATCCCATCTCTGAAAGTTTTACATCATCAGATAGTACATTTCAAAAAAAAATGTGCTTTCCATCAAAAGGAAGTTATGATGGAAATGAACCCACTCAAACACCAACACTACCATTTAATATCTGGTTTATCTATGTTCTTAATAATGAACATAAAAATATAACAATATATTTTATAGGATTTACTGAGTTCTTGCAGAACCCTTCATATGCATTAAGTAATTTAATCTTCTCAACAGTCCTATGAGTGAGATAATGTATTGCTCCATTCTTTTCAGATAAGAACCTCTCTGAACAAGTTACGTTATCTGTAAAATAAAGAGAATAATATAATA
This sequence comes from Camelus bactrianus, assembly GCF_048773025.1. Taxonomy (NCBI): domain Eukaryota; kingdom Metazoa; phylum Chordata; class Mammalia; order Artiodactyla; family Camelidae; genus Camelus; species Camelus bactrianus. The sequence continues at coordinate 44,837,269 of NC_133550.1, read as the reverse complement.
GCAGAGAAAAACTGAAAATAGAAAGATAATATGGATTTTCTAATGAGATCCACCAGAAGAAACGGTCCAGATTTTTGGAGGAACAAAAGTTGCAAGAAAGACACTTGAAATGATACTTGCTGGCGATGGTAGCAGGAAAGCTAATTTGTGTGGTAAAGAAATAAGTGCCAGTAAAAGGAAATACTTCCTAGAAAATGAATTAATTTCCCCAATCTCTACTCATTGTTTTGTGTCTGAACATTCAGGGAGGCTTTGTGCTGAAAGTGGAAAGCACGCCAAGGCAGCAAGTACTAAAAGTTGTGGCCTCCGGTTTCCAAGAAAGCAGGAATCAAGGGCAGAGGAGTCTGAGCTAATGAGAAAGCAGTTGAAGGTTCACAGCAGTGGAGAAAAGGAAAGATGGTGGTTGTCTCAGAAATGAGCCTGAAGAAAAATTCATGGTCACCTTCAAACAATGAAGCTCTGTTTTTTTTCTAGACTTGAACTTTGAAAAGGCAGAAAGAACCCCTTCTTACGTAGACCACAAAGTCCATTCTATTTCTGAATATAAACTACCCCCTCTCCCTAATGACGGGTCAAGCATGGGTGGGGAAAGTACTGAAATGCTGCACTGAATCCCTGGAAGATCTGTGGATGCTGCAGCCTGAGTACAGAAGCAAGGGTCTCCCAAGGACTCATAGGCTGATGTGCAAACTGAGAAAAGGGCAATAATATCTGCTGACATGAAAAAGGTTTTATGGTCAGAGTCATCTGTGAGATCTCAGTTTCATTGTTTAGTCCATGTACTTACTAGATGATATGTGCGTTGTTTACTGTTTTTGGTAAGTTCAGTTCCCAAATACATTTTTTCCATAAGAGTACTTGTACGCTATTTCAAATAGGAAAACAGGAGTATGCCACCTGACACTATGCATTAAGCCAATTACATTAGACATAGTCATGGAAAATAGTATGGAGATGGGTATTAATAATATCGATATTAAGGAGTTTTTAATTAGGATTAGAGATCATGCAGATAAAGCATCTAACAGCTTTATACATGTTTATAGCACTTGATACAAATATTAGTATTATTAGAGGGAGAGTTTCATTTCAAGGACAACAGAATTTGTAATCACAGAAGTTTGCCTTGCAAGTGTAATAAAATCATAAAATCCAATTCTCCAGAGAAAATAAATAAGCATTAAACAACAACAACAACAAAAATCCTTCCTCAGGAAGAATCATATCCGGAAATACACTGAACCAGAAATTCTATGCCAAAATATTATGGGAGCACCTGTCTATCTGCTAAACATCTCCTACCTGCAAGATACATTTCTAATGGGTCCTCCAATCAGTCTCATATTTCTCATTGCCTTTTTCTTGGGGGTTTTCCCTATAAGTTCTAACCAGATGCAAGCCTATTTGGACTCCATCAGAGTAAATCCAGTATTCAAAGCACCAAATTCTTTACTTGCTATAAACTTCTCCTCATTTTTCAGGTGCAAAACTATTGAAATATACACTCTTTAGCATGCATGTAAACATTCCTCCAACATTTGTATACAAGCACCTATTTAATATTCGCATGTCCCTTCCTTATTTTAGACATGAAATTCACAATGTCATTTTGGTTCAAGTGTAAATTGTGAATAAAGTAGAAAGATTCAGTCTACACATTTATAAAACCATACCACCTCTTCCTTTTATATGCATAGCATTTCCAATCACAGCAGTAAGCATGATTGCTCCTGCAAAAATCTGCACCTGTGACCATTTACAAAAGTCATACATTGGTGTGTACTAAAAATCAGAATATTCATGAGTTGTGCATGATATATTTTTTTAAAACTAATGCAAACTGAAAGGCTCTAGAAAAAGCCCACTATTTGCATGTAATATTCTGTCAAAGCCCCACATAATTTGGCCTTTTCTTATGTGTTTTAGGTACCATTTTCAGGGTATGATGTTTTTGTCAAAGTTAGGATAGGAAAATAAAAGCTATGCCTACCAAGTCTACATTTACACTATCTTCTCTCATCAGTATTCTGAACTTTTTTTTTTATTCTTGAAGGGTCACTGTCACTTTTCACATTTTAACACCCAGCCATCAACTTCTGCATAAATGCAATCACACCAGGAACTTCTTCATCTGCATGTGTCAAAGGGAAGATGTAAAAGATGTATACTACATGACATAGTAACATTCTACAAATTTCATAATGGAATTCTGCAACCTTTGCAGATACTTCTATTCTCAGACTGATCCAACAGCTAGGCTGTTCATATATGTAAGTTTGCAGCTTCGTGTTTTATTTTCAATTTTATTTTTTGTCAAAATATCTCTAGTTCTACGACGTCTATCTATCCAGAAGCTATGTCTCTATCCTCTCTTGTGCTGCAGAAAAATGCTATTTGTTCAGAACTTTAATTTCTTAGGCTGAGCATTAGGAGGCAAAGGTGAATTCAAAGTGGTTTAACTTATCATCTATCTAGCCTAAAATAAAACTCCAGTTTGAATTAATAAGCACTTTAATTTACATGAAGAATGTGTCCCCTAAAAATCTGCTGCTGGACCCAGAATTCTGTAATCAGGACTGCTGTGTACAATTGTGTAGAGTGTGCACTTTATAAAAACCAAGAACTAGGTAGATCTGGTATACAAACCGAATGCCCTTCCTCTAAACCAGGACGTCTCAGGATTGCTGTGAATGCTGAGATTATGCATGCCAAGGTCACAGTCCAAAGCTTGGCACATAGAAAACAGTCTTCTTCATTTTCTGTTACCACTGTAAAGAATTACAAAGTTGGTATCTTAAAGCAACCATAGATCTATTACCTTACAGTTCTAGAGGTCAGAAACCCAAAATCAGTTTCACTGGGCTAAAGTCAAGGTATCAGCAGGGCCGTTTCCTTCTGGAGTCTCTGAAAGGAGAATCCTTTTCCTTGCCTTTCCTGGCTTCTACAGCTACATGCCTTACTTCTTCCTGTTTCCATTGTCATATCACTTTCTGTTGCTCTGCTCTCCTGCCTCTCTCTCATAAGGCCCCCGTGATTATATTAGACCCACCTGGATAATCCAGGATAATCTCCCTTTATCAAGAATCTTTATCACATCTGCAAAGTTCCTTTTGTCATGCCAGGTAACATATTCATCACACATTCCAGAGATTAAGACAAGGACACAATGAATTACAGCACGTATTACTTTTTTCAGTAGTAGAATGCACATGGAATGGCAGGGGGGTGGTGGCGGCATAAGCAGTAGTAATGGTTGTAGCAGTAGTAGTAGTAGCAGTAGTGGTGGCAGTAAACAAGTTATGGTTAACAACCCTGTATAAGATAACACAATTTAAAAGGTATGGCCTCTCTGTACGTATCTTTCTGACCAGCCTACAATTGAACCAAAAATGCCTAAGCTTAATTTCAACCCATTGATTTTAGCACTTCTTAGACAACTAACATATTAATCCATCAAGTTCCCACATGATATAATAAAGAGATTATATGAAGACTGATAAATGCTATCTCTTTAAATCACTAGAGTACTGTAAATCCTTGAAGTGATGCACAAAATGAGTGTATTTTTATGGGAAAGAGGAAGAGATTTTAAAAAAGGAAAGGTAAAGTTTATAATATGTTACCCTAAGGGGTATGATGAAAGGATACATGTAAAGAAAATGAGCAGAAAGATGGGAAGGACATTCATTGCATTCTTAAGATGCCCAGACACTGTTTGTAGCACTTTACTTACATTTCTTCTGTTAATTTCATAGCGTTATTAGGTACATGCTATTATTATCCCATTTTACAGATAGAGAAACAAACTTTGAGCTAAAAGTGGTGGGCCTTGCATTCCAGGTACCTTGGCTCCAGAGCCCACACTCTTAACCTTTAAATCATACAGAGACCTGTGGCTTGTCCAGGGGCAGCATGCCCCTCCAGACTCCAGAATGTAAGGAGAACTTGTTACTGCCTGGGGTAGTGAAGAGGAAAGATACAGACCATCAGTTTGCCAGTGTTGGCATCTCATTTATCTTCATGAAGTTGAAGAACTTTACCAAGTCCTTTTTGTCTGAGGAGGGAAGGGAGAGAGCAGAGGAAAGTACATAAAAATGGAAATATACTAGTGAATATTGGATTGTGTGTTTAGGTAAAATAACTTTATTTTTCTCATCTAAAAGTTAACACACGTGATTCATAGAAAATTTGGAAAACACAAAAATGCACAAAATGTGAATCATGATAATCTGATGACATTTTTCCTTTTTTCTTTCTTTCTTTCTTTTCTTTCTTTCTTTACAGAATTAAGATGTTTGGTATCCTGATTATTTCCTGATGATATGTTATCATTTATGAAATTTAAATAGGAATGAGTTTGAAGATAGGTGTCCCGCAGTTCTTATCTTTGGAAATTTTGAGATCACAATACTTTGAGAATCTGATGAAAGCTAGAAGAATGTAGCATAATACAATATTTTGGATATAATTTCAGGGGGTTTTATTTGCAACCACTCTCATATTCATGTGCAACTAAGAACTGAAATTATCTCCATCAGAATCTGCCATAGCAACCTGGGACACTGCCAACACTCAGTGCTATCATTTTGATAATGGAACACCAGGAGGCTTTGTTCTAGTGGACAGTTGTTCAATGTTTCCAAATATGTTCTTTTAGTAGAACATAGTTCTTGTTAAATATGGATTTTTATACTCTCATCTCTGTAAGAAAGTTATAAGAAATGAAGTATGATGCTAAGGAAGTAGTAGTTCCAATGTAAGGTTTGCTTCTGATTACTCCAACAATTTGTTTAAACTGTGACATTTTCTTATTTTACTGTGATTGATTCTCATTGCAGAAAATAAGAACAATTTAGAAAAATGCAAAGGAAAAAATTATAAATACTCTACAAATTAGTGATAAATTTCATTATAGATTATTTTGATTTCTCTTTTTATACATAATTAATAATTGAGATTTTACTGTGTAAGAGATAATAGCAAATACTTATGTGACAGACACTGTTCTGAATATTTTACTTGTGTTAACACATTTAATCTCCTGACATATCAATTAGCTTCACTGCACAGAAGCAGCAGCAGAGAGACTTGAACTGACTTTCTTAGGGTCATACAGCTAGTAAGTTGTGGGCTAGGATACGAAAACTATTTATTTCAAGAATCTGCTCTCTTAAACCACTAAGCCATATTGCTTTTTAAAGTAGGGAAAGGCAGAGGAGAGAGCACAATGCCAAAGAAACCACAGCAGGCCTTTGAAAATAGTGGATAGCAAAATAACCCATATGGCAGACAAGTCAGAAGCATAAAGGTTGAAACAGTACCCTTGAAGTTTGGGAATTTATGAGAAAATTTCATTTCAGTGATTGACGCAGATGCTAGACTAAAGAAGGGATAAAAAGTGAGAGTTTTGTGAGTAACTCCCCTTCTGGAAGATTTTGACTGTAGAGAGTCTTTCAAGATGTTATGTACAAAAATTGGAGAAAAACAAATATCATAGCTTTAGATGTAGCAGAAATAGCACAGAGAAGAAAAATTTTAAAGCAATTAAAAAGTATGTGTTACGTGAAAGAAAAAAAAATAATTTACTGGGCACTTAAATTATTTAATTCTCACAACATATTCTTAAGGTCAGTGTTGTTTTTATCCCCATTTATGGCAAATGTGGATTAAGAGAAGTTACTAGACTTACCCTAGTCTCTTAGATAGTAAGAAGTCCAGCAAGGATTCAAATCCAGCTGCTAACCCAAGCCCAAGCCTCTGACTATGAAAATTTTACTTATTAGTATGCTAAAATCTATTTACAGCAAATTATTAAGAAATAAATCCAGCATACTCATGAACAGAATTAGGAATTTGATATGGTCATATCCATCACAATGACTCCCAATGTTCATCTATGAATCTAGAAATAAAAACAAAACATTGTTCTTGAACACTACAATTCAATGTTTCCAAAAGAAAATACATTTAAATATTTTATAATTTGGTTAATATGATCTTTTAAAATAAATTTATTGGAATAATGGAATCAAGAGAAGAGTAGAATATTGGCTGTCACTGCTGGAAATTCTTACCAGGAATCTAACATCACTGGATTTAGCTTAAGGAGTTTTATGAAGGTCATTCTTGATTGCAGAAGAATTTAATAAATTAGAAGTTCCTGAGGTTCCTTAAAAGTACCAAGATTCTTTAGATTATTGTTAACTCTAAGCCATCATTTATTCTTGGCATTGACTCTAAAGACTTTATTTTTATTCATTTTTTAGGATGTGAATAATATTTGGAGTCACATATTTTTAAGCAAGAACATGAGTTGTTTTTTTATAATATTCAAAAAATGCTGTTTTTTAATTATAAGAAAAAGATATTTAAATATGGGCTACTGCTGTCAAACTTTATTTATCATTTCAAATGAAAACATACAAAGTTCTACCTATCAGTATATCCTAAACACTATATTTTACAGTTTAGTTTATGTTGCAAACTTCATACTGCATTTTCATTCAATATTTCTCATCAAAAGCTATTTAAATATTCAGTAAAGCTTGAAGGTAATTTTTATTTGTATTAACTCTCTGGCTATTTCGATATAAAAATACAATGTAATTAATAAATTTGGAAGTGAAACTATTGATTTCATTACAAAGAACAATTCCTCTACATTCAACAACCCAACCTAAGCTTTCTGAGGAACTTGAAAATGTACTTGTTCACTATATCAGCTGTTTGGATTTGGAGAGGACTTTTAGTTTCCAATAGGGAACAAATACAAACATTTGTAGTCATTTTATTTATCTAATTAGGCACTGATCACGGTAAGGACTTCTGGCATAAAAAGACACTGGGGACATTAAACATTGAAGTGTTAGTGTGTATTTTTATTTCTATATTAACTTCAATTTAACTCATAACAACTACTTCTTAGGCAGATTCTCTCCAGTCCTTCTTACAGTTTTTTTTTTTCAGTTTGTTGTTTGTTTGTTTTTGGAAAATAACAGTAGTCATTTCTACTCAGTTACTTGAGCAAAAATAACCAAGTAACTCTTCAGAGCTAGATATGGACGTGTTGCCAGAACACCTGATATCTGTCCTGGCACTGTCACATGTCAGCCACTGCTTCCCCGAGTCTCAGTTTCCTCATCTAGAAAATGGGGAAGTTATCTGCATGGCTTGCCACTAGAAAATCATGTGTGAGAAGCAGGAAGCCCTTCGAAGTATAAATAAAGTAATAGCATTTCAGCTGTCTTTGAGTCTAAATCATGGTTTGTTAAAATGAAAAGTTTCTCCACATATTTCTTGGAAATACCCTATGCAGGTGCAGAGAGTGACTCACCATGCGTAAGAAACCGTAAGACAGGTCTGCCAAGCTAAAAGGGGTTGGGGGATGAGGACACTGACTATTATTTAGATTTGTTCATAGAGACAATGAATGATGATGTGTATGTCAAGGATCATGTTCTCAGCCTATATAGTGTTGTCACCTAATAAAAGTGCCCTTTTCTTAGAGAAAGCACACAACACTACACGTCTAAGACAGTACTTTCACAAAGTACATACAGATTAGTAGTACATATAACTTACATTTTCATTTTTTGTTTGACATGCCTCTAAAAGAACGAGATTTAATTTCAGTATTTTCAACTTGTATGCACGTGCAAGCGTATGTGTATTCACACACACACACACACAATGTACTGAGCAACAATCAACTGGCACACCCCCCAAGTTCAAAGTTCCTAAGGTGTGCACAGGAATGAAGGAGGGCCTCCTGCAGCAGCAGAAGTAAGAGGCTGATCTCAAACACCCAGCCTCCTTCACACAGTAGCTAACAACCAAAAGCTGTAAATAAAGATCACAACTCTAGGACTTGAAAAAGAACATTATTTGGGTTTTTTCTGACTCATTGAGTTAAAAAGAAACTTTTTAAGACAAATTTCTTCTGGAGCCATTATTGGAGTCCTTAAAAACCAGAAAGGAGATACTTCCCTTTGCAGGTTAATTGGAGACTGCAAGGCTCACAACAAGATGAAGCTAGAATGAGGTCAGCATCAAAGATCAATAAATACTACTCCATGCCTTTCACTCTGAAGTTCTTCAAAGTACACATGGATCAATCAGGTGCCTCAAAACCCTCTCCTAGCTCAGTCCAGAAATACCCCAAATGCCATTTCTAAACAGTATATCCTGTAACCTTTTTTTTTCTTTCTGCTCAGATATTCATTCTTTGCAGTAATGCTCACAACAGGGTAACTACACTTTTATACTTGTATTCTTTTTACAATTAGAGTCAAGTCATAACTGTGAGAACAGGAATCTCAAAAGTAGTGGAATAAAAAGAAACACTAACTCAGTAAAAAGAGTTTGAAGAAGAAAATAAGAAATTATTCAAGAAGAATCTTCTGGGGCTGTTTTTAGAGAAAGGACTAAAGAAAAGCTGCAAAATGAAAAATATAAGAAATGTGTTCAATAGACCAAAAATATTTATTCAGAGATATATTACTCTAAAAAAGTTGAAGGTGATGTTTCACTGAATCATTTAGCCAGCACATTTTATGTGTCTGTTCCAAAATTTTAGGGACCAAATTTACAAAGACCACAACACAGTTCCAAATAAGAACCTCCTTTCTGTGATTCACACAGCAAAGCATTTCAAATAAGTCCTGTGAAATAACTGATCTCTTCCCTCAGCAAGGATTAGATGATCAGAAAAACCTTAATTATCTCATTCCCTGATTCTCTCCATCCCATTTTTAGATATATTTCCCATTTCAGTTCACACTGGGGAAGGCAGCACCTACTGGGAAGAAGGGTATGCAAACCTTTGGGCAGCTTGACAGCTTGTCAGAAATCTAGCTTGTGTTACAAGACAGAATGAGAACAACAAACTTTGTCTGACATTCTCCATCCCAGCAGCTAAAGGAAGATGTAACTTTTTCTATTGGGGTTGTTATTTCCCAGGGGATAGAAAACCTTTTTGAACTTACTGCATCTAAAATTGCCTCCTAGAGACCATGCACAGAGCATCATTACAAAATGAAAGATCAGTTTCTGAGGGAAAATTTTGATTGGTTTCAGTTTTGCTCTACTGAATAAACTAGACCTTCTCTAGATCTGAGAACTTTCTTTTGTGCAGCCTGCCTCTAAACTGATAGAAATCCAAAATCCCATTTTATAAATTGTATTCTTTTCCTTCTCCCTACCCCTGCAGTCCTGATACTTTAAATACCTTCACAACAAACATAATTAATCAACTGCAATGAAAGGTGTAATGATCATCTATAGGTAAAGGTTGAAGCAACTTATTTGCTGGAAAACCACCAAAAAAACCTTCTTATAGTAAAATCAGTCATTGACAGAATGGGGATAAATAGGAAGGTGGGCAGAGACCATAACCTACCTATAGCTGGAGTGATCAACTTGAAACACAACTCATATTCTACAAACTGCTGCTATTTACATAGATCATTAAAAGCAGACTGAAACTGCAGAGCTGGAAAGAAATTATTTAGGTGAATGAACAAACAGAATGAAAGTAAGTAAAAATTATGAATCGAATTGGAAAATGAGCTTGGTATTATATCACATTTTATGATTTATGCATGCCACTATCAGAGGCACTATTACTAGTACATTGGTCTGATACGTTGGCCACAATGTGAACAGCTGATTTAAAAGCTTGCCATTTATTCTATCCAGAAGACTGATTTTATTCTCTTACTTATTTAAGCCGGACACTAACTTAATAGGTATGAAAACAAGATTAAAGATCTAATTGCTAAAAAATCCTCCATGAAAGTAGAAATAGTTACCATCTCTTTTCTGCTCAACTGTCGTCCTTCTTTCTCCTAAATAAATAGGTTACTATAATTTTGGGGGTTTTTTCCCCTAAAAATAGGAAAACACGTCCTAATGTTTCTAATTCCTATGAACATGGATGAGAAATCCAGGCTCAACCTGTGGGTATAAACTCAAAGATGTGCTTTGACAACTTTTCTGACTTAGTGAATATTTATACTTGAGAATATCTTTCCAGAGAAGATCTTAAACTGCACAGCTGCCCACCCACATGGGATTCTCTGATCATCTCTGGAAACAACAAATGCATTTGACTAAATGAAAGTCAACTGCCTCACCCATAAAGGTGAAAAGGAGACAATTAATATGAGAGGCTTACTGCATATGACTTAGTTAATGACTGGGAAGCTCTCTCGAACACATAAAAGAGAAGGAAAAGACCTCTTCAGAATGTCTGTGGTGTGTTTTGCTAGTTGCCTTAATTGATTTTTCACTTCAAAAGGCGAATGTACGAAGAAGACAAAAGCAGAGGGCTCCACCTCCGACATAACGCATCATTAGCTGAGCACTTCTCCATTTTAATGTATCTGTAATTGATTGTGCCGCCCTATACAAATACAAAGAGCACTGATTGTGAGTACAGGGCAGCTTGGACTCCTTGAAAAATGCATACATCCTATGAGTACTTTGGTTTAGAAAAAAAGCTTTCCCTAGGCACTTCATTTCAGTTCTGAATGTACATAAACCTCTCATTGATGTTAGTGGACACTTTGCTTCTCTGGGCATCAAAGCTAAACACGTGGTTAAGAAGTCAAAATGTATGGCGCCCTGAAAGACTTTGGAAACTTCAGAAGAGGACAGGGCAACATATTAATTGATGGCTTGATCTCTTTCTCAGTGTTGAAGCTATTTTTGACAAGACGTAACACCACACAACAGTCTCCATATCTCACACATTCTTTCCCTAAAATTTATATGCTATTTTCTTTGCCTAACATTTACAAGTTATTTTTAATTGCATGTGTTGGTATAACCTGTTTCATAGAGAAAAACAAAAAACACAATACAAAAAAAAAAACAAAAAAACCTTGCCTTTTGAGGTTGGTCCTGAGATATACACTATAAGAAACACTAGTATAATCATAGCTTTTACTATTTAGTTTTTATGCCCGTTCCTCAAATAAAATTTGTGTTCGAATTACCAATATATAAAAATCCTATTTTTGCTCACAGGATTGACACTGGCAGAAAGTAGAGCTAGGTGCTTTCAAACAAAATTCAATACCAGTTTAAATCAGATCTTAACAGCAATTTTAGTATTCCTGGTCTGTTGTTTAAAGGAGTGAGGGGTATGCACTTTTGTATTCCATCCTTGTATTTCTCACATGGATTTTTCCCCATCTTTCTTTTTGACAACTTGCCTTTTCTTTCTGTGTTTGCCTAGTCAGACTAACAGTTTTTGTAAACTGATGATTTCAGCCCCCTTATTATTCCACATTACGCAGCTGCACAGTGCCCGTCAAGCATTATGATTTTTTTCACTCCAGCTGTGTTGAACCGCAAGTAGATATAAAGCAATTGACCTTGCTGTTCATTGACTTGCATGATGCTTTACTACCCACTGTTTTGTGCCACTCATTTCACTTCACACCTCTTCTAAAGTTATGACCTTTGTTGGAGATATTACTCTCCAAGCAAGTTTTAGAAAAGCAAAACATTAAATACAATATGGCCAGTGTTACAAAAATATCAAAGATAAGCAGATTTTTCTCGTCTAAGATCAAGGGAATTAAGACTGTTTGCTTTCTAAAAGGAAAACAAAGAAATAATTTTAGGCCATTTGGAAAAGACTACTACATATGTTACTTGTAACATTTTAAAAGTACTGATTTACTTGCTTTTTTGTTTGCTTATCTGTTTACTGCAAACACAGTTAATGCTTTCTGTTTTAGTGGCTCTTCTAATAAATAGTCAGATGGTGGTGGTAGAATGGAATTCAAACATTTGAAAGAATTAGGATCAGAAATCATGAGTAAATACAATCTATCATTGAATTTTGTCATAATCCACAATCTTGGAAGTTGGCATTTTGCCTTCAAACTGATATACCCTTTACATAATTAGGAAAAATATTTGAAATCGTAACATTTGTAACGGTAGTAAAAGGCTTATTAATGGACTTACAAACATCAATTAAATATTAATGATGCAGTTAATATTTGCAGGATATCACTGAGAATGTCATAACTATATATAATATATACATAACTATATATAATCTATACAGATGTAGATATAATATGTATTAAAAACATATTTTTTCTACTTACTGACAAACACTTTTTAATTGGAGACTACTTTTAGGACAGAGTTTTATTATTCACTGCATTTCATGAGTATGTGATAATGACAGTCCATATAGAGAGTACTTCACTGTATAACAGTATAAAATAAATCCAGTATCATTAAATACTATTAAAATACTATTAAAATACTATTTGTATTAGTCAATGTTCAGCCGGGAAGAGAGAGAGTTAAAACTATTAAGGGGAAAAGGGAAATTACTGCTGAAGAAATTGAAATGTAGAAGATAGGAGCTGGAAAAACAAAGAAAGTTACTCACCATCACAGATTGTCCACTTGATTGGGCAACTCAGAGCTTGCAGGAAAATTCCTCCCCATACTCTTCTGACTGCCGAAGTGGACCCACAAAAGGATAGCTCACAGGGAGGTCTCTGGAAGCTGTCATCTCTAGTACTTGAGGCCACTGTTGCTTGACTAGACTAGTAGTTGGGAGGATGATCTGGAAGCTGGAGACTGTCCGGCAACCGTCCATCAACCTTCTGAGACCAATGGCTTCTGCTATACATCCATCTTCCAATTTCATGCAAATTCCTCTCTTAGTCAACGCTAATCTGAAACCATTAAGGAAAAGTAACTGTGGAATATATTTTTTTCTAGCTTTAGACAGGAATAGTAATGACAGGTTGACAAAACACAATCCAGCACAGTCAAACCTCTTGTCAACTTGATATCCACATATGCATATTTTAATCATACTTAGAATTTAATCAATTCTAAGTAAAACAATAGCAAAGTCATGAATTCACTAAAATAGTGCAACCATACTCATAAAACTAAAAATACAGTAACCATCTTCTCAAAGGGAGGTACAAAACATCCCGTATGTCTTTTTATCCATCTTTGGTGTTGTTAGTTCCTCTCCAAGGAGAACCCTTACTTCTCACATAGATTTCCCCCCTTCTTTCCTTTTAATAATCAACTTTAGCATTAGTTCTTCCCCAAGCGGACTCATACATCTCTTTCAGTATCCAGAATTTACATATTAAGATTTAAAGTCAACCATTATCAATTAATATTTTACTAGATGACAGGGTGATTCAAGAAAAGAAAAAAGATTTTGAAGTGGCTTTGATTCCTCTTACAAGTTCAAGTTTGAGTATTGGTTAAGGATCCTTAACTCTATTTTGTGCTATTTCAAGTTTTTTTTTTTAACCAGACTTAGAATTCTTCTACTTACACAAATCAAATCAAAGACTGCCCATCTACTTCAGTAGTAGAGACATCAGAATTCATTAGTTAAAGCCAAAAATTTCCGAAGGTCAAACCATTCTAGCTGTATCAATCCTGCCACCCACGCAGTAATCATGCCTACACTTCACTTCAGGTTTACTGTTGCCACTTTGTTCCTGCCACACTGGGATCCCATTAGCCCACTGAATTCAGAGTGCCCATTTTAGTGGCAACTTCTTGCCCACTGTCATTGCTAACCTACAAGTAAGAGTCACCACAGAGCTCTTCAAGGAAGCTTGTGCTCCCTGAGTAATGTATTTGTCAAAGCCTTTGTGTCCTCTTGGAGGACACAGAAGAGGACCGAAGAATAGAGCATGTCATACGTAGTAAATATATCCTAGCATCCAAGCTCTCTAAAACTTAGTGTGTCTTTCTCTACCAAACACTGAGGAAATTCTGACACCTCAACTTAATTCACCATAGTTCAACTTTGTGTCCAGAGTCCAGTCAGTCAATCCAGGAAACTGCTAGATCCACTCCAAGTTTCTCAAATTAATTAATTAGATCCAGAATTTCAAGTTAAATGTGCTCATATTAATGAATTCAATCCACTCCAATATTACATCCTTCTACACATCCTTTTACCTTTGGGATATATTCTCATATATATTCCTCTTCAGCTTAAAAGTCTTACAATTATTTTGGTATATAAGATAAGTCCTACTAAAGACATTGTGTGCCCAACCTCCTGAAGTCTAGCGGACTTAGAGTCTGCTTATAGGTCTAGATGCCACAGAGTACTAAAGTGTGTCTTGAGGCACTGCAGAATTTTCTACTCTGTTAGTTTCCTAAGGCTGCTATTAAAAAAAAAAAAAAAAAAAAAAAAAGGACCACAAACTTGGTGGATTAAAACAGAAATTTATTTCTCACAGTTCTGGAGGCCAGAAATCCAAAATCAGTTTCCAACACAAAAATTATGGTGCCCTGCTCCTTTTGGAGATCCTCAAAGAGAAGCCATTTCTTGCTTCTTTCAGCTTCTAGTGAATACCAGCATTCCTTGGCTTGTGGCTGCACCACTCTAATTTCTGCCTCTTTCCTCACATTACCTTCTCCTCTTCTTTCTGTGTGGTGAGGTGTGTCACTGTAACTCTCTTATAAGGACACCTGTCATGTGATAGCATTTAGGGCCCACTCAGATAATCCTAGATTATCGCCTCATTTCAACATCCTTAACTTAATCACATTTGCAAAGACCTTTCTTCCAAATAAGGTAACAATTCTAAGTACCAGGGATTAGGACCTGAGATCACTGGAGGACATTATTCAGCCTACTATACCTGCCAAGTATTTACCTATTTCCCTAAAAGTGGTCATTACAGGTTATTTAGGCAAGATTTGGCTACCTACCTCCTGCAAGGGTACACTAGCAGTGGAGATTCTTGAGAATTTAGAGTGTCAAATTTTATTGTATGGCTTATGTCCCCAGTCCCATATTCTGGGTATTCAATACTCTATATTTAACATGAGACCCTGCAAGCCTGTAATTTTAACTTACAGCATAATTTAACCACCACAGGAAGAAATTGAGGTTTTAAATATTAAACCTGTAATTACAGGGGATAAGGGTTTCTTTCAGGACAAAGAGAAATTTGCTAGTTGCTTACTCTGGTCTTTAGATGGAAAAGTAAAGCAGTGAGCTCATCATTTCCCTTCCTTCAGGTTTTCCAGTGGAAACCAACCCCAATATCCTTATGCTCTTTATTTCCACTAAAATTTTCAATGGTAGCAACTCTGCGGTCATCCAAAGCCTAGACTCCTACAAGCACTTGACTCCAGATAATTAAAAGTGATTATTTCAGTTACTACTTTTCCACTAAATGTCATGAACTTCCAGTGTTTCACTTATCACTGGCAAAGGGGCTATTAATGTCTTTAAATCTAGTCGGATCAAAGAACCAATTCCAGAATCACAGCCTTAAGGTTCTTCCCCCAAGGAATGAATACATAAAACCTCTATCAGTTAGGGCTCAATGAGGAAATCATAGTTACCAAAAATACTATGCAAATACGTCGTTTGCTATAGGAATTACAATGTACACAAATATGAGAGGACCTAAGGAAGTTAAAATCCAGGAAAAGGGGGCCTGAAAGGAACAAAGAGAGTCACTAACCATTACACTTGCAGCACCAGTCTGTGTGAACAAGTCAGAGCTTGCAGGAAAATCCCAGAAACAATGCATATCTGGTTGTCAAAGTGGTAGCACTAGGGAGATGGGGGACAAAAGGCATGCAAAGATCTTTGGAAGCTGTTCTCTCTCTACAGAGTGTAATCAAGCCCTCAGTAATTAGCTTAAGAACTCTGTTCATTATCAAGCCAATAGTTGAGAAGACAAGCTAGAAGCCAGACCCTGCTGACACCTTGTCTGATGACCATAACTTGCTGAGAACAATAGTTTCCACTTCAGTTTCACTTTTCAAATCATGCACGAGTTGTATTCTTGGCTGTCACCTAGAAACTTAAGGGACGAGGATTCTGAGAAATATAACTCCTACCACAAAAGTGGTAATATTAAGTTCACAAAACACACTCCAGAACACTAACCATATTGTTAAGTGGGCTTAAATTATAAAAATCAAAGAAACAAACAAAAACCCTAACAATGCAGTTTTTCCACTGTAAAGAGAAGGATATATAGTTCAGAAATATACAATTAGGTAGTTGTATATTGGTTTCATTTATTTCAGTGCTTGATAGAACGCATGGAAAACAAAGCAATCATTCAACTCTCTCCCAATCTGGGGATAAAACACACAAAAAAGAAGTAGCAGGACAACTATGAGAATATGTATAATCTCCAGCAAAGTGAAGTGAGAGTGGGGTGATTGGAAGTGAATTTCAATCCTATTTAAATTGGAATCCTAAACCTTGTAAGCATCATACAACTTTCCATGATGGTAATGATTTCCAGGCAATCTCAGATACGAGATATCCTAGTGGACAGACATTGTATGGGGGTGGAAGGGAGGCGCAGACCACCTGGTCATCTATCTGCAGAAGTTAGCTACAATACCACAGTATAAATATGCCAAGCATTCTCATTATTCCCGTAATTATTATCTTTAAAAATTTCACATGGTTTCTGCTTGATCCGCAAAGGTAATAATTCTGAGAAAAAGATACCTCAGTCTCCATCATTCTTCAAGAAACCTTGCAAAAAGGGGCAAAAAGAGAGCCTTCTTAATGAGGCCTATTTAAAAACAACACTATCCCTCAATGCTCAGTTTTCTCTATTTACAAGCCTGACGAAGGGAGTGCATAGAGACTTACATTGTAGTAGTCTACCTGTAGCCTTTTGCCTTTCAGTTTTTTTCTTGATTTATGCCAGAATTTATATATTAGCAAGGAGGAAGAAAGGTGAACAAGTGGCAAAATGGCAAAGACTGGCTAGCTTGAGATATGGTACTAGCCAGAATTGGCACTAATTTTATGTTCCCCAGTATAGTATTAGCTGAGCATTATCGTTTTAATGATCTATATTCAAGGAGAAGCAAGTCCCTTTCCTGGTCCTCAGTTTCTAAGGGTGAAACATATTGCTAACTCTGCACACATAAGGGACACTTTCCTAGGAGGGATATTTTCATCCTACCATCTTTCTTCTTTGCTACTATATACCTTCACTCTTGTCCCAGGATTTTTGTCTACAGGAGGAGCTTAGCAAAAGGAAAGTGTCAGGTATTGGAAGGTAATGCAGAAATCAATGGTTTTATCTGAAAGTTTTTTCAATTTCTTAAGTTCTGAGAAAGTTATGGTAGCTACACTGAGTTTGTGATCTTAGCACCCTCCATGATCCCGAAAATGCACTGCTGTTAACAGTCAAATCAAAGGACAGAAGGCAAGGTTTTATGAGCAACAACAACAAAAAAAAAATGAGATGCTTTGAACATCAATCCTTTCTTCTTTCTCTCTTGTAGACCATGATGAAAGCAACATCTTTGAAATCTTGAGGCATTAGTCCCTATGCCCTCTGTAATTTTTTTCCCTTTTCTTCACCATGTCTGAGGCCTTGATCTGTGCCATCTGCTTATTCTCACACTGTGGTGCTCCACCTTTCATTTGTACCTGGGTCATCTTCTTTTCACGTGTTCAGCCTCTCCATCTTACCTCTGAACTAAACTGCTTTTGAAAAGCTACAAATCTACCAAGGGCTACAGGGAGGAAAAGTGAAGGGAAGTTCACTTAAAATAAACCATAGTATTTTTCAGATAAAGTTTAACAGAAGTCTTTTGGATTCTTTTAGTCCTTTAGCATACTCTGTACAAACTGTAGAGTTCTCATTTCTCTTTCCTCCTTTCTAACTGGATGATTGGCATGGTCAAATACTAACTGTTGTGATTAAACAGAATACAGAGAAATGCAGCCAAATAGCTAACATAGTGATTTTAAATAGTTTAGGAATAATAGTTAATAGCATTGAAATGTCTTATATTTTCTTTTTAAACAGCCTCTTTCACATCTGACTAAAGTAGGCAAGTGACTGTAACAAACACAAGTGTACTCTATAATGTCATTATTCCCATTCTAAAGATTAGAAAAGAGTCTGCTTAAAGACCTCACAAATAGCAAGTGACCACAGCAGCTTTACAACCAGTTTAGATCTTTAAAGGTTGTCAGGAAATGTATAACTGAGATCTATTAAATTCAGATGTTTTCCAAATTATCTCTTATTTCTTACAGAATTAAGACATAAGGTCTCAACTGAGCTGTGGTATAATCATTCATTTATGCCAAAATTTTAATTGAGAAACTAGTGCTAATAGTTCCTTTGTGATAGGAATACAAGGGTGATTAGACAATAAGTAAGGGAGAAAAGATCCTAACTATTTTAAGTCAACTGGTTAAGACACCAAGATAATGCATGAGAAGGTGGTAGCTCCTTCTATGTGGTGACTTATCAGTGAAAATTTCTTAGAAGATATTTATACTGAATCCTGGAAGATTAGAAGTAGTGAACTATAAAAGGAAAAGGGGCAAGTGTTTTAGGTAGAGGAAACAATAATCAAGTAGGCACTGGGCAGGCAACAGCTTGGTATGTTCTACTGACTTTTAGAGGATCAGGGTGACTCTAGAACAGTGGGTGAGAAGGAAAATTGTTTAGTGAATTGGTGAAGGCAATCAGGAATCCTCTAGGCTTCCATGCACTGTCTTAGTGAACAATGTGTGAATGGGGGGTCATTCATGACCTTTTTTTCAACAGGAATTTTAATGATGTGGCAGGGAACATAAGCCAGAAAGATGTGTTTCAATGTAAATTAGAATTGAGGAAGTGGAGGCAGCATCTGTGTGTAGATAACTCTTCCTTTCAAGAAATTTTGCTATAAAAGGCCCCAAATGAGGAAAAAATTAGCATATATGTGCATTAATGATTAGGGTTCTGCTGAAACATATAAACAAACAACATAATGTAAAATATATTACATTAGTTTATGTATAGTAGAGTGGAACACATCTAAAGAAAACTACTTTCTAATTTCAAGTTTCAAGAATTCATATGTGGTTCACAAGTTAAAAACAAATAAATACAGTAAATAGTCTATTGGCTTGTTATTAAAATTAAAAATATGTAAAACTAAATGAATATCTGATACACATATTTTCTTAGATTTTTATGTCAAATTCATTGTTCATGCGTATAAATTCTAAACAAGAAATAAATTTAGTCTCACGTCTACATGAAATCTACTGCACGGAGCAGGCTGCTATAGAACTGAGTTCCAGTCTTTATGCATCCATAAAGTGTTGGAATAAGTCAACTTAGATTTTCTTTGTGTACATTAAAATCTATGATATTATCAGATCACATCATAAATACATACTTGTTTTTGTCTTGTTTTTTGATTGCAAGTAACAGAGACACACCAGGTTTATTCAAGCTAAATATCATCCCTGCCTGATATTTGAACAAATGGAAAGATAGGCTATGTGCTTGAATAGAAAAGTTCAACATCATAAAGGTATGAATCCATTCTAACACAATTTACAAACTTAAACTCTAATAAACATAGAAACAATTTTTTATTTGTTTTCTTTCTTTGTAACTAGATAAACTGATTATGGATTTCACATAATACTCAAGCAAGAATGACCAGAAAATCTCTGAAAATGAATCATCATAAAGAGAAACTAGCTTTACTATTTAACTATTAACGTAATAATTTTTCAATTTTTGAAACTGGTGATACTGGTACATAAATACAGCAATCAGTGCAACAGAAAAGAGAGCCTAGAAATCACAGATGAAAAGATAGACCATACGCAAAAGAATATAATTATGTTAGGACAACTGGGTAGGAACTCAATGAAAAAAAAAAAAAAGTTAAATCCACACTTCACTCCTGACATCAAGATAGGTTCCAAAAAGATCAGAGAAGGGGGAAATTGTGGCATTGCATAGACCATGAATTTTGCCAAGAATTTTCTGCCCGACCATGAGATTCTGCCCTGCTTTTTACCCCTTATTCTCTGTCATATCTGCACTTCCCATGTTCAGAATCTCTTTGACCTTCTGCTCTGCTGATTGCATCCCTCTCCATTTGAATTCATTATTCAGCAACCCTCCCAATCTACTTTCTGTCATTCAGAAATAGAGTGAAGTAACTTAATTTCACATTCACATGCACACATATATAAAGACTTTATTGCTATTTGCTTATACCTTTTCTTTCTTTACTATGCTTTAATGGAAACCTGGGAGTAAAGTGTCTAAAGCTTATGTGTTTAGTCCATGAAATTAGATCCATAGATTAAAAAACACATTTTTAAAAGAGGAACGCATTTGAGTCAAATCAATGCTTTTCAGTACACCTTAGGACGTAATTTATGAATTGATTCTCCTTGAGTAAGAGGATCACTACTCACCAAATAATCTATGGTCAAGAAAAATGTCATTACACCAGAAAATTGCTAGAGATCATCAATGAATTAGATAAAGTTGCAGGATATAAAATTAATATACAGAAATCTGTTGCATTTCCAAAAAATTGTGAACGTTGGGGAAAAAAACACTAATTCAAAAAGATACATGAACCCCAATGTTCATAGCAGCATTATTTATAATTGCAAAGACATAGAAACAACCTACACGTCCATCAACAGAGGAATGGATAAAGATATAGTATATTTTATATATATACACACACACATATATACACACACACACGCACACGCACACGCACACACACACACAATGGAATACTACTCAGACATGAAAAGAACAGAAGTTTGCCATTCACAGCAACATGGATGGACTTGGAGGGCATTATGCTAAGTGAAATAAGTCAGAGAAAGATAAATGCTGTAGGATATCACTTACATGTGTAATCTAAAAAACACAACAAACTACTGAATATAACATAAAAGAAGCAGACTCAAAGACAGAGAGAACAAACTAGTGGCTACCAGTGGGGAGGGGAAGGAGAGTCAACATAGGAACAGGCAAGTGGGAAGTACAAACTACTGGGTGAATGATAGGATAAAGGATGTATTCTAAAACACGGAATATAGTCAACATTTTGTAGTGACTGTAAATGGAAAGTAACTCTTAAAAATTGTATAAAAATTTTAGAAGGTTAAAAAGAAAGAAAAACATCATTAGAATACGAACATGAACATGAAGCCTGCCTCCCCAGAAATACCACATGTGGGGAGGATGGAGAGTGGAACAGCCTTTGTGATAGTACGAGTATAAAATGGCTATGAAATGAGGAGGAAAGCAAAATAACAGGAAAAACAAAAAATAAGGGACCACTTACAACTTAATGACTTTTCATCATTTAATCAAGTGCAGTTTCATATGTCTGGCAAAATGATAGCCCAATCTAACAGTAAGTCTGGTCTAAAATTAAAAATCACTTAACTCAGAGGATTGTCTAAGAAATACTACCTCTCGTCTTTGTAAGGGACAAAGAGTCTCAAGCATCCTTTAAGATCGTTCATGTATTGTGTCTTAGCTTATGTCGTTTGTGTTTTCACTTATGTTATCTTACAACTCTCGACTTTTAGAACCATGTCCTCCTTTATACTTTTCTGTTCTTATTAATAATAGTTTAAGTTCCTTTGCTACTTTTATTTAGATTTGTAATCTTGTAAAGTCATCCTATATGCCTATCTCATGTTCAAGAGATAACAAACATTTCAAAAGTCTCAGCTTTAAATAATACTTGCTTTCATTTCTTCTCCATTTCCCTAACCACACCCTTTCCAGCATGGGCCCAAACTCTTCTGGTATTAATAGTGTAGGTAGGAACTTCTCAAGCAGAAATGGCTTCCTCTTCAATTATATAATCATGTTCCAGGAAAAGGATTTTAAAAAACCTGTTCCCCTATACAGGTGTACAGTGGCTAAATGGAAGGGGTGGACAAATTAGGGACTGTGATTTTGAAACTGAGTTGCAATTATTTTGCTTGAATGAAACAAAAGTGTGACAAAAGCTATACCAAGGTAAATTAATTCAATATGTTGCCAACCTAAATGATACAGGGCTGTTGTTCACAGAGCCAGTTTATTCAACAGAAATTGCTTAAGCCACAGTACTCTCAATCAACAATTGGATGAAAAACTGACTGTTTTTATTTCCAATGCAATGTTTTTATTTTGAATGCAACAGAACCAAGTCCATAAACCAAAACAACAGAGGGAATTTTTACCAGTAGTAAATAATTTAAATCAGATGTTATTAGAACAAGCAAGGATACATGAAAAATCCACATGAATATTTTAGGATAAGACATGGGACTACAAAGATATTTCACATTTATGGTTTGCCTCTTGGGGATCTACTCCCAAATGCCCACGGATTTTAATATTCTCCTCTCCTTACTAGTTGGGAAAGTTTGAAAAGCACTGGTCTAACATAACTGAACTATTTTTAAAGTTTTTAAAATTAAATATTCAGAGAATTTAGATTCATACAGCTTTAAGAATGTGAACAATGAAAAAAGTTTGACTAGAACGCCCAGATAATATAAGGACATGATAGCACCTATATTTAAAAGTAAAATTGTTCAGTCATATTATTAAGGCATTTTACATAGAATGCCTAGTTCTATCAACACCAATATTTGTGAAAATCAAACCTAATATTGGAGAAGGAGGCTCCATTTAATGTCTGTTTGGTCAATTAAAAATGGAGATTTTCAATCCTTCTTAGGAAAAGATGAGAATATCTCATAAAGTTGAATGTTTTTTAAACTGGTAATGTCTATAATAAAATAACACAGGTTTTAGTATCAGAAAGTTATAACTATGATCCTGCCATATTGCATGAGTGTGAAATTGGACAAGTTATTTAACTTGTGAGTTTCAGGTTATTCATGTATAAAACACAAATAATAGTACCATTGTTAATAGTAGAATCACTTGTAAGTGGTGACATGTGCTCTGTGGATTACTTGAGGAATGCAGAGATTCAGATCCAAGAAGGTTTTGTTTTTGTTTCTGTTTTTTGTCTGACCTCTCACGGGCAAGAGAGGAAGGTATGCCAAGAGCCACAGACTACTTAGCTTGCATGCCCTTGAATGCTGTCATGCTCCTTAGAGCTCTATGAAAAAAAAGTGGTACGTCTTTCACCTGAATTATAATACAGGCAAAACAAATAAAAACACCTAAGTATTTCAAAACTTTTATTACCTTATGGTATAGCTTACGTTCAATTAATCTTCCAATTTAATATCCCCAGGTTTTGATTTTGTGAGGTTGCTCCTCCTGAATACAGTGTTGCCCTCCTATACTTTGTCATTTACACTGCTAGCCTGAAGTTCCATCCAGAATTACACCACTTTCTTAGGGAGCGAAAGGGCTAAGGAAGAAAGAACAAACGTAGGATAGCAAAATGAATACATGTACCATGCTGGGCTTAAGAGATAAGCTGTGGGTATGGTGATGCATATGCTGTACATGTGGACCATACTTAAGAGATAAGCAGTGCTGTGTTGCAGTATTCAGGGTTTAAAAGATAAGTCATGCAAGGATGTTTTTAACTAGAGGTAGGAAATCTTTGCGCAGACTAGCTAAACTTTGGTTACATGGAGCATTTAAATGAAAACAACTGAAATTTATACTAAGTTCATATTTTGGCTCTTCTAGGGAGGTAACACCTATTGTCATATCAGGTACTAAAGATACCAGACCATGTTGACATTGTAACATTATCAAATAAACATATTCATTGACTTCAGTTTCGATTTTTCCTGTATAAATTTTAAATGTTCCCTGGAGACTTGGACCATGAATTGAAGGGGTATCAGATGTGACACTTTCTAAAATGGAAATCTTATATGACAACACTTACCTGCTTGCAATTGTTCAGTCTCTACACAAACCTTCACAACATATTCAGACTTCCTGATATGACACGTTACCCGCCTCCAGGGCCTCTGCAAACCTCTCTAGTCTTATTCTAGCTGTTTCACACCTACACACACACACACACACATTCCACTAGTTATCTCTCCATATATACAGTTCTTACAGTAGGATAACGTAGAACTATAACCTTCATACCTTCACACAAACACTTTCTCATGTTCTTGCCCAACTTTTCAATATTTAGACTCACCTCAACTATGTTTCTGATTTCTACAGTTTGGTGAGACTGAATCTGCTAGCACTACGATACCAATCTATGCATTTCTGTACCCATTGCACCCAAGTCATTCTACCCTAATTGTAAGTGCATGCTTCTATCTCTCTCAGTGGAGTTTAAGTATCTTCAAGACAAGGACTGTGATTAAGCTGTTTATAATTTTCCGTATGTGGACTTCAGTATAAATGCCTTTTATAGAATAAATAATGAATTAATTAATTAATTGGATCTATTTATTGATATATACAGAAACTGCTATTTCAATTCTGACTTTCAGTGCATTTATTTTAAAAAACACTTTAAAATGTATTAAATAAAAGTCACAAGTTAAAAGCATCTGTTCCCCTACTCTACAGAAAATAATTGTTAGCATTTTGCTTTCTTTACTAAATTCATTCATATATCTGCACGTTTATAATTTAAAATAAAAACAGTATTTTAGAACTGCAGTTTTTATCATGTATATTTAAATGGAAAACAACAGCTATTTTTAACAAGCTGGCTACAGCCACCAAAATTCCAGCATAGGAGCAGGTTATTTTTATAGAAACGAACAATTTTTTTGTTTGGAAGAAACTTTCATGAGCCTTATAGTTATTCTAAGGAGAGGCTAGAGTAGATTGGAGAGACTGAGACAAATTGGCGTTAACTTGCTCAGTGAAACAATATAAAAGAGACTCCCCTTCTCACATTATAATAGAATTGCTGATTTTAGCTGGACGCATGGCTGCCTAAAATGAAAACATTTCCTAGCCTCTCATGGAATGTGACTAAGAGCTGCATAAAAAGATGTAAGATAAAGCTTCCTGTAAATGCCTGTAAGAGCTGGTGCATGCTTCTTGCCCCTTCCTCTTCATTCATTCCTTCATTCTGCTGCTAACAATGTGGTGTGATGGCTGGAACTCTACTTACATATCAACAATTCTATAATGACCTTTTCTGAACATTACTGTCTTACAAGTCTCTGTTTTGTGCAGGAATATTCCTAGAAATGGAATGCATGCTCAATGCATTTGATTGGCATTATCAAATTACACTCTAGAATAGTCGCAGCAAATTATAGTCACACAAACAATAGATGAATGTTCCAATTCAAAATATTCTAAGTATCACTGGACATCCCATGCATGAATCTTTGCTAGTTTCTAAGCAAAAGCATCTCACTGATATTTTAGCATGTATTTTTTGTATTTAGGGATTAAGTTAAATTTTATTCATAATTATGTCTTTTAGAATTTTTGTTCTTAGTCTTTTTCTTATATCAACATTTTCCTGGATTAGTTCACCATATTTTCCTAATAATTGAAGAAGTGCATAAATTTTTAATTACTTTTTAAAAGTTGAGGCAACATTAGTTCATAAAATTATTTAAGTTTCATGTGTACATTACATTTCTACCTCTGTATACCCTACAGCACGCTAACCATCAAATATTCAGTTTTCATCCATCACTATATAGTTAATCTCCTTTACCATTCTGCTCCTTCTCCTCTGATAACCACAACTCTGTCCTCTATAACTACATGGATTTTTGTTTGTTTGTTTGGGTTGGTCTGTTCATTTATTTTGTTTGTTTACTATATTCCACGTAGGAGTGAAATCATAAGGTATTTGTCTTTCTCCTTTTAATTTATTTCATTTAGTATAATACTCTCAAGGTCCATTCATGTCCAAATGGCAAGATTTCTTCTTTTTCTAGGATTCCATAGTAGGTATATAGTACATATTCTTTACTCACTTAACTGTTAATGGGTATTTAGGTTGTTTCTATATCTTGGTTGTGGTAAATAAGTCTGTGCTGAATATAGGGATGTAATTCTCCTTGCCATTAAAGATGATTCTTTTTTCTAATTTGAAATTTGTCTTTAATTCTCATGGTACAGTTCAAGACCCAAACTTTAAAATTAAGTATTAAAATATGCTCCTATGAGAAACATTATTAGTAGAAGAGAGAACTTGGATTATTTATTGTTTTTAAAAGCCCTTATATTTATGTACATCTACACATACAGAAAGAGTAGAGACATTGGCCTTAATTTTAGATTTGAGTGGAATCGTCTAATTCATGTCAAAATAAAAGCTGCATCCACACAGCTTAATAGAATCAGGAACTATTTCAGCAGTTGGCATTAACAAGACCTCACTACTCAAGAAAATTTTAGACTAGGCAGATAAATTTGTGACTATATTGCTTACTTCAGATACTTTCTAAAAAAACATTTCTCAGAACAACATACTGTTCAGACAGCCCTTTCTCAGAACAATAGATTTCTCCTTAGGGTAAGCAGCTCTCTTAGGGTAATAGGTCATTCAAACGGACAAACCTCTTGCTTATCAAAATACTTATACTCATCAAATCCTGGCCTCACTATGTTCACCAACCCTAAGCAATTCTGCCATGAACTTCACCCAGTACTAATAAAATTTCTACATCAGTGAACTTAGACCTGCCTAATACCATATCATAAAACCTTAAGAATATATGGCCTCGATGACCCCACCTGCCACACACACTTCATAAGCAATACCAAAAATATACTGAGGTGACAAACTGAAGTCTCCCATACTGCAGTAGGTGATAAGATCAGCTTACAAAGAATGACAAGTCACTGACAGTTGATTTGGTGGAATTTTTGAAGAGTTGGAAGTAGACCCTATGAATTAACTCTCCAGGACACAGAAACTGCCTATGTGATTATTCTTTCCTACTTAACTCTCCTTCTCAGTGACTTCCTTTATCATGTCTTTTGATGTCAGAGGACGTTTTCAATTCTAGTCACTAAGAAATCCACACATCCCTTAAGGATAGTCTGTATTTTTCTTTGACTTATTTTGCCTCCTTTCCATCTTTGACTCTAGCACAAGTTGTCGGTCATTCAGCTCCATTAAGACCTGTTTTTGAATGTGGGTGGAACGGTGGAGGAGTCATAAGGAGAGTGGAAGACATACAGCTGACCAAAATTAACTTTTAATAAAATTATATTTCCAGTTAGTTATCCTGTAAAAGAGGGTCTTTTTCTTCCTCTGTCTTGGTTCATATGATCAAATTTTTAATCCTAGTGGATGAATTTGAGGAAAGAACAAAAGCTACATCCCACTCTATGTGGTATTGTCCAGGAGATCTTGTGGATCCTGCATCTCTGAGCAATTGGGTAGGCATTGAGAGAGGCACAAACCACTTTCTTCAAATTCCACAAGCTGGAATGTTTCTTTCTATCATTAAGCAGTAAAGTGTGTGTCAGAGTCAACTTTCAACTTTGATTACAGTTCAGTGTTACAGCAAAGAAAACCACCTGGATTTTACAACAAGTAGATTGCTAACTTGGCTTGTCAAAAGCATTATGATTTTTTAAATGAATATATTTCATAAGTTTATAAAGATCTTCCTAAAATTTCCCTCAATTTTACTTTACACACAATTGTAATATTTTCTGAGTTTTATATATGTCAGATCAACTGACTACTTTTAGCATTTTCAACAAGAATATAATTCTTATTTTATCATGTCTCATCATTCATGTATCAAGGTATAATTGTTGTGTTCTGTACATATAAAAATTTTTTTTAATGTAGATGTCCTTTCAAGCATTCTTCACTGAATTTTTCAGAGGGAAATAATATTTTATAACTAAGTAGTATTTTATAACTTCAGTATTTTCTAACTAAAATTTTTTAATATTTTATCCATTAGATATAAATCTAGTAAAAATATATAAGTGATTCATACTACTTACACAAGGATAAATAGCTTACTTTTTAAATTAATTATTTATAAATATATCCAGGTATTCTACTATTAGAAAACACACTAAATTTTACACTAAGATAACCTTTGAGGTTGCTATATTTAATATTATGGCTGTTAACTTTTTAAAAAAGAAGTGAAAAAAGCAAAGTTTTACAGAAACATATTTACAAATCTTAGTCCAAATTTTATATACCTTGAGGTTTATCATATAATATTTTACTTTATAAAAGTCTTAGTTATAAGATATCTCTTTTCTTTTAATCTTACTAAAATGCAATTCATTGGTCACAGTTATAAACCTATGTTAACATTCAACTCAATATTGAAAACCTACTATGTGCAAAATGTCCTGCGATAAATATAAATTAGAATCAAATCAGCTCTTGATTCAAGGAACTACGTTGTATGAAAAACGGCTGTTAGCCAAGAAAGCATTGATAGATAAAATGTCGCAGAAGATGATAAAGTAATTTGGAAATCTCAAATTTATGGTGAAAGTTGAGAAATTAGATTTAGACCTTACTTTAGAGAATACACTGGACCTAAGTGAGTGGAGTTAAAAGGATACAGGTTGCAGATGATGGACTGTGGAATGAGAATGTTAAGTTTCACAGTGCCTTCTGAGAATGGGAAAGGGTACTCCCATCTTGTCTCCAAAACATGTTATTACTGATTTTTTTTGGTTAACTTGAAATGCATTTTATAAACTGGTTTTTGATAGTGAGGTTGTCCTTTGCATCTTAAATGTTCTACAAAGCACCCAGGGAACATTGCACACTCAGTGGGAAGGAAGGAAAGACACATAATTTACATAATTAAGCAAAGCTGGAATGTAGAGCATGTGTCAAGAAACTAAGACAATAAATCTGAAAATGATTAGGTTACATCATGGGGAACTATGGATTGTATCACATTAGATGCCTCAGCTAACAAGATAATTGTTGGAATAATAATGCATTGCAATTGGCTTTATAACCAGATATGTTTCTGTTCAAAAGGTTAGAAAGTTGTCACTACAAGTTGTCCTTTCCCCTCATCTGGTCACACACCCAAGTACTAAGGAGCCCACTGGGGATGAGTGAGATTACTTGACAGAAAAGGATTTCGGGTATCACTCTTTTACAAAGAGGATGTTTGCTTTAGCTGTTAGCTAACTCAAGAATTCTTTATATATTCCTTATTTATTTTGCAATTAGTCTCTGAGTAAAATCACATGTTCTTCCCAGGCATTTCAGCCATCTGCATGACAACTTCACTTCATAGTTGTAGATGGTCAGCCATTGCCACTCTCTGCTTTGTTTGTTTTGTGTTAGCAAATCATAGCCTTATATATACAGAGCATAGATCTATGCAAACATTACCCAGACATAACTGAATAATGAGAAGATGAGGTAATAGGAGGTGCACAGGCATTCCCTCTGAAATTTCTACAAAAGACTACTTCTACAGGAAGCTAAAACTGTTTTAAGGGCTTGTGCCTGACCTGGTGCCCCTTATAGGCAATGGGGAGGAATTGACATTTTTCAAGCAGGAGAATAATATGATCAGAACTGAACACTGATGAATGCAATTTGGCAGCAATGTCAAAGTTGAATCAGAAAGAAAATATAAATTATTTAAATAGACCAAGTATAAAGTAATGAAAGCCAGCAAGAGGCAATGAAGGACATTTAAGAGGCAGGTTTAGAATGCACAGAACACTGCAATTAATTTGAGGGAGAGGCAGTAAGTAAGGAAGAAATAACTAAGTTTCCAACTCTCAGTGGCTGGGAAATATTCAGTCTATAGACGGAGGAATTCAGGAAAAAGAAGTCATTTTGAGGTGGAAACAGTCAAAATTGGGTTGTACCCAAGAGGGAATATAGATAAGTATGTCCAGAAGATGAAGGAAAATTAGATCTGATTTATAAAAGAAAGATGAGAACCAGAGATTTAAAGGTACAGATTCGTTTCACATGCACAGATGACAGTTCCCCAATAGTAAAATATATGGTGAATCCATTAGTAAGTAAAAAGTTTATATTTGAGAAGAAAGCACATAGTTACTGTTGCTCTTTAAAATATGTCATACTAACCTTCAAATAAATTTATCTTCCTTATTAAAACTATAAAGATAATGCCAAATTCTTTACAGTAATATTGGAATAAGAAATAAAATAAAAATATAAATGGGACTAACAAGCAAGTTTAATTTGGGGAAGTTTTCGTTGGTTACTCACAGTGTAGAATAGCTTAGAAAACAAAGTCAGAATAAATTACTCTCAAGTTTCAAGTATTGATGCCTATTATGCTTGCTTACGTCAGCAAATCTTTCAAAGGTCTGAATCAGAGTCGTTGAATCAAAGTTGGTAGATTAATGAGGAAAACTTCTATAGAATTTTATTTTAAATCAAGTACACATAAAACATTGCATACGTATTCTAGCATTTTGAACCAAAAGTTCAATGTTTACTGGCCTTAGGCAAATGCTCAATACCTTCCAAAAGTATTAGGTACACGGTCAAGAAGAAAATTCACTCTCCATTGGAGCCTCCTTAATCAACACCTGTCATATTAAATCCCTCATCTATTTCCCCTGTTTAGAAAATTTAGGTACTAATCTTAATGTGAAAGTTCAATATAAAAACTACATATTATATATGAAGCTGGAATTGTGGTAAATACAGCAAGTCAAAGAACAGTTATCAACCATACTTAATTTATTTTTGAAATTCAGACTTTTTATAAATTACGAAAATTTAGAGTCAATGTATATTATAATTGGAAGGGAGAGTCCTAAGAGATTATTTACACTAAAAGATATGTCCCAAAACTCTTGGGAACCATGGAAGGAGCTGGAGTCACTCCAAAAATGTTTATTCAAACTTATTTTGAAAACCTCTGGTAATATACTATATGCACACTGAAATATCATGTGCTAAATATTAATACAATATTTATCATTAGTTTTGACCTTATGCTATGGGGATTATTCAACTTGGAAAGGAACCTGAGATAAAACCTTTCCTGAAGTGCTTGTTTAATTTAAGAGTATGAAGACTGTAAGTTCAACTTTAAAAATATTACCACATTGCAGAGGTATCAGGCTGAATTTGGGATTCCCTACAAATTTCTGACATGGATAAGTTTAAACTGTTTAGCATTTGAAAGGAAACACACAAGAATAAACATAACAAAGGATAAATAAACAAAACAGAAATAACAAAAATGATAAAGTTAACTTATCTTTAATTCCCATTTTTTAATATGGTCAGTGTAACTGACATTCTCACTGATTGACTTTATAAGCTATAAATTTTACACATAAAACTTAAATATAAAAATCTGCTTTCAATTTTGAACATGTGGTCACCTTGCCTTCTATAGGTATTAATCTTAATCATTTTGGGCTGTTGTAGCAAAGTGCCATAGACTGGGTGACTTATAAATGACAGACATTTATTTCTCACAGTTCTGGAATCTAGAAGTCCAAGATCAGGTTACAGCACAGCTGGGTACTAGCAAGGACACTCGTACAGATTGCAGAGAGCTAACTTCTTGTATCCTTATTTGGAGGAAAGAGAGCAAGCTATCTCTCTGGCCTATTCCTATAAGGACAGTAATCCCATTCATAAGGGCTCCATTCTCTTAATTACCACCAAAAGGCCTCACCTCCAAATGACCCAGTTACCTCCCAAAGTCCCCAGCTCCAAATACTATCACATTAAGAACTAGGTTTCAACATATGAATTTTGAGGAGACACAAATATTCAATCCACAACCATATTTGATTAGTAGTGTCCAACAATGATATTTTATTTATCTCTGTTGCTACACCATACCGTAGATTACTAGTGCCCTCTTTACCATTGGAAACAAAGTTATTAGTGCCTTTTTTTTTTCAAACCCAGAACCAACTCAAAAAACTCATCACTAAGATTCTATTCTTCTAGAAACATTCTTTGAAACAAAATCTGTATCAGTCAGTATTCTATGAAAGAAACAGAATTTTATATATATATATATATTTTTATATATGCATAATGTATATATATGTGATGCGAATGTATATGTATATGTGCGTGTGTGTGTGTGTGCACATGTATAAACATACATATATAGCGAGAGAAAGAAATTTATTTCAAAAAATTGGTGTGTGCAACTGTAGAGAAGGTCTGAATTCTGCAGGACAGGATGGTGTGCTGGAAACTCTCAAAGAGGAGCAGATACTGTAGTCCATAGGGAAAGTTTACTCTTCTTCAGGGAAACCTCAGTTTTGTTCCTAACATCTTTCAACTGATTGTATGGGGCCTACCTAGATTATCAAGGATAATCTCCTTAACCTAAAGTCAATTGATTGTAGATGTCAATCACATCTACAAAATATCCACACAGTAACACTAGACTAGTGTTTGGTAGAATAACTGAGGACTACAGCCTTGCCAAGTTGATATACAAAATCAGTCATGACAGACAGTTAAGAAAAAAGTAATTAAAAATAGATGGGACAAATAGAAAATAAGTAACAAGATGGGATACTTAAATGTCACCTAGTAGTAACTGTATTCAGTGAAAAAGTCTAAACATACTATTTAAAAGGCAGATACTGTCAGACTAGATATTAATAAGACCAAATGATAAGTTGTCTGTAAGAGACAGCCATTAATGAAAAGTCAGATATAAGTTAAATGTGGAAAAAAAAAGAAAATGCTTATAATGCAAAACCATATACCAAGAAAGCTATATTAATGTAAGAGAGACTATATTAATTTAAGGTGATACAAACTTCAGGAGAAAAAATATTACTAGAAATAAAAAGGAACATTTCCTTTTTTTTCTTATGTTATCTGAATTCCATCTCAATTATTTATTTATTTTTTTAATATTTTTTATTGAGTTATAGTCAGTTTACAATGTTGTGTCAAATTCCAGTGTAGAGCACAATTTTTCAGTTATACATGAACATATATATATTCATTGTCATATTTTTTTCTCTGTGAGCTACCATAAGATCTTGTATATACTTCCCTGTGCTATACAGTATAATCTTGTTTATCTATTCTACATTTTGAAATCCCAATCTGTCCCTTCCAACCCCCTACCCCCTTGACAACCACAAGATTGTATTCTATGTCTATGAGTCTGTTTCTGTTTTGTATTTATGGTGCTTTTTTTTTAGATTCCACATATGAGCGATCTCATGTGGTATTTTTCTTTCTCTTTCTGGCTTACTTCACTTAGAATAACATTCTCCAAAAAAGGAACATTTCATAATGATAAAAATGTAAATTCATCAAAATCAATCATAAATATATATGCAAATAATAATAGATAGTAAAAATAAAGAAAAATAGAACCTAGGAGGAAAACATATATCCATCATTACAGTTAATTATTCCAAATTCCTCTTGCAAAACTGATAAGACAGCTAATAAGTAAGAATATAGAATACCTGAAGAACATTAACAAATTGTGACATATCCATACAATAGACTACTACTCGGGGGAAAAAAAGAAAAGAAAGAAAAAAAGATTTGAATTACTGATACATGCAACCAAATAAATGAATTATAAAAACCTTATGTTAAACTAAAGAACTCAGACTCAAAAGAGGACATAGAGTATAACCCCCCTTATTTGAAAGCTTAGAGAAGGAAATGAGTCTGTAGTGACAGGACTCACAGCAGTGCCTGAGTTGGGGAAGGGATGGATGAACAACAGTTGTGAGGGAATTTTCAGGGTGATGGAAATGTTTGACTGTTGTTATGATTACACAAGTGTATTCATCTGTCAAGACTCGTATAATTATGCACTTAAAATGGGTGCATTTTCCTCCTGACAAAGAGAACTAGATAGATCTCTGTGATACCTTAAAATTGAAAAGCATATGCAGAATGATGAGTATAATATATTTCTTTGTTGTAAAAATAGGTGTGATATTGTAGACACTGGCAGTATATAAACATAGAAAAAGAAAATCTTGGAATAATACCTAAGAAACTTTTCATTGTGGTTTTGTTTTCAAGAGAGGGTATCATCTCTCACATTAAAGCGTTTTGAATTTTTACTCATGTAAATGCATTGTTTTTTTTTTAATGATGTTATCTGGACAAGGCATCATGAGGTGCTTTTGCTTTCATATTTTTCTGTATTTCAAAGCTAATAAACATTATTAAAGCATAAATCACAGGTGAACCACAGAATCATTACAGCAAAACAAGTGTTTATTTCTAAATCAATAACTAGTCAAAAATGTTTATAGTAGAAAACTTCAACTAATTTACAAAACTATGAGGCCAATTCCTAATCACTCAAATATAAGACATCTGAAAAGAACTGCCATAATTGGAAAATATTATTAAATTAGAAAAATCAATTCGTTTTCAAGATATCAAACTACATAAGGTAGAGTACAACTGCGTATTAACTAGTCACCAGATAGTTATCTTGCTGCCTATTTTGTTTCACTATAATCTAAAAACAGTTCTAACTGCATATTCCCTTTACTGTTTCATATGACTTTGTTATAAATATGGTTTTGGTGTTTTGCTATTATTTAGTTTCTTCAAAAATTCACTTCATGGAGTTAATTTCTGAACAATGTAGCTTCACAAAGGAAGCCAATTTTTTTTTATCAGAAAGACCCAATAACGGTGAGATTAATTTTTAGCACATTTCCTAGAATAGAAACATTCTTAGTTCTATTCACACAACAAATTTAATTTATTTTATAACTTTCCAATTTAATGCACATGTCCCTCACATTAACAGACAACTAGAAATAACATGAACAGTATATCAGACCTGGATTCAAGAAAATCAGCTGCTTTTTTTCTGATGGCTCTGCCTGCCATTTTGTTCTCTGTTCTAGGTATCTGCAGTAGAAGTACACAGAACTCGTTCCTTTCCTCACTGAGATCCTGGGAGGACTCTGGAGAGCCTATGCATAAACCATTTTGCCTCATTCAGAAGAAGGGGGCTTTATATAAAGAGAGCCTCATTATTATTTACCCTACAATGCAGAACATGTTGCATGACAAAGTCTGCTTCCCAAAGAAATCAGCCATACCTACTTTCTATTCAAAGGGTGAATGAATTATGGTTGAGCAGGAGCACAAAAAAGTTCTATCAGTAAATACTGCTTTGAAATACTGCCCTTAGTGATCATATAATTAAAATTTGGCTCCCTTTTCCCATTTTAACTCCAACACTACAAAATTTCATACAAACTGACAATCACTCTTTTGCCAGTATGCAAATTCAAGTAATACAATACAGCGAAATTATAGTTGGAAAAGAGTTTTGCTGCATAACTAATTTACTTTACTTTCAGTGCGCCTGGTAGACACATAACATCTTCTGTTTTCCTCTGCAAGGTTGAGAAATGCAGCTTTTAACATTAGGTCTGACAAGAGTGCAAGAGATTAGAAATGGCAACACTGGACTCTTTCCCTCATCTCTCTCTTACTGCACATGGGACTAATCCCCTCAGCATAAACAAAACACACATCAAAGCAAGGGGCTTTAGACATAAAAATAAATGAACTTTAAAGGGAGATTTTTGTGTAGAATATGTAATTTCTACACGATCCCCAAATGCTCAAAGCATTAAAGACAAGTAATGACATTTCAACATTAGTGGGAATCAACTTGAATTGACAACACTCAAGCCTCCTCATAGTACTAATCACAAATGTCCAGCATATTAATATATAACATGTGAAATTCATGCATCACTGAGCTTTCTCTACTTTTGTTTATACATCTTTTGGGTTAAAAGATTATTAATATTGAAGAAGATCATAATATTTGGGGAAAGGAAATGCTATTTTTATGATTCCCAGATTATATCTTCTATTTGAATTAAAACAGTAAGTGGCATTTTGTTGTCAAGTGGTGAATGGTGTTCCTCCACAGACAGGAGATGTCAAAGAGGAAGGGATAAGAAGGGGAAAGACGAGTAAAAACAACAAGGGTTTTAGTTAAACACGTTTCTGATAGAGCAAAGAAATCTGCTCTTGGGACATTTCATTTCAACCTCGTAGCATAAAAATCACATGTATCCTGACAGTCACCTGTCCTCTCTTTTAAAGTCCAGGGACAGAGAAGAGTTATTTAACTAAACTTACATTGACTTTCTATTAGAAATCTAATGGATTTCAGAGGTTTCTGCATACCAGACCACTTGGGTAAAAATCTAGTAGACAAAGATAATTGCCATATTTGAGAGGCTCTAAGTCAGTGCTTCTTAGATGTTAGCGTGCCTAAGAATCTCCTGGAGGGCTTGTTAAAACCCAAACTGCTGGGGACCAGGTTTGGGTTTGGACATGAGAACCTGCATTTACATAAAGCTCCTAGGTGATACTGATGCTGCAAGTTTGCAAGTGACACTGAATAGCACTGCTCTTGCCACCGTTTTGCAATACTTATGTCCATGTACATTGAATGAATACCAACAGTAAGTTCTGTTTTATTTTAAAATACCCACAGAGTCAGATTCAGTCTATAAATTTTCAGTAAAACTATCTTTCCTCATATAGATATTAATGACAACTAGGAAAACTGAAAACTTTATTTTTCAGGTTCATGATTCTAAACAAGGATCTCAGCTTTATAACATACTTAGATGGTACATAAA
This sequence comes from Camelus bactrianus, assembly GCF_048773025.1. Classification (NCBI taxonomy): domain Eukaryota; kingdom Metazoa; phylum Chordata; class Mammalia; order Artiodactyla; family Camelidae; genus Camelus; species Camelus bactrianus. The sequence continues at coordinate 44,800,934 of NC_133550.1, read as the reverse complement.
TGGGCTTCACATAAAGATGACCTTTATAAAAAGTAAGAAAAATACTCAGTATTGCATAAAATGTTAAGGTCCCATATTCACCAGTGGTCATAGTTCTATCTCTCTATTTGCTAAATGTGTCCCTTCTAACAAAAGTAGGCTACAGGTCTTATTATATTGGGAGGATAGAGGGATCAGAATTGTGGCATACTCAAGAAGTCTCAAATCTAAATTAAGCATTGTTATAATTTTAAAGTGACTATTCTAAAATTACTATATGAACTTTGTTATTTATCCACCATAGCAGTCTGGGTTCGACTGGGGACTAGAAACTCCACAACAAGGGGCATTTAGTATAATGAATGATTATCTATAATAAAAGAGCAACTGTGAGGTATAAGAAATCTCCTGGAGTCATGGGGGAGAGCACCCAAGGAAGGACAAATCAGGCCTCTTGGAGAAGGTGTGGTTCAGCCACCAAATAGCAGAGAGGTTCACTGGTTTGGCCTGGCCAGGCCAGAGCTGCTCTGGAGTCCCTGGACAAATGATAGACCACCCTCTGGAATGCAGAGAATCAGCAACTAACAGCAAGGGCATAGAGTGGAAATCTGGGTACCAGTAGGGCAAGGAGGCCTTTAGACTGTGCAGGACACAAGGGGAGCAGCTGCAAGCAGGCTATGTGGTAATTTCAGAGGAGTCCAGGTGCTGGGGACTTGGACAGGTGGCCTTTAGAGTTCACGCTGTGCAGGGGGCCTGATTTCAGTATCCAGCGGACTGTGGAAAAGTTATCCTCTCCAGGCTAACACTGCTAAGTCCCACAAAAATTCCTTCTGGGCCTGTGATGTTTTTGCTCTCACATTCTCTCCTCTCCCTTCAACATCTCTTGTTTGTGGAGGAACACCATTCACCACCTGACAACAAACATGCCACTTACTTTTCTAATCCAAATATAAAATGCAATTTGGGAATCATAAAAATAACATTGCTTTTCCTGTAACATTTTAGCATTTGTCAATGCCATAACCTTTTAAGCCAAATGACATATAAACAAAATCACCAAAAGCTTAGTGATGCATATATTTCACATGCACATAATTAATATGCTGGACATCTGTGACTATCAATTTGAGGAAGCTTGGATGTTGTCATTCAAGTTGATTACTGCTTATTGCATTGAGTTTCTCCATCTTCATTTCAAACTTTTGGGTTTAAATTTGCTATTTTTTTTTTTTTTTTTACTTCCTTAAGTTGTAATCTCAGAAACCTAGATCACTGATCTTAAACTTTTCTTCCAACATAAGTATGTAAAGCACAGATTTTCCTGAAAATATTGCTTTTGCTGCAACCCACAGATTTTAATAGGTTTTGTTTTTATTTTTATTTATTTTCAAGTATTTTCTTAGTTTCCTTATAATTTCCTCTTTGACCCATGAGTTGTTTAGAACTACTATGTGAACTTTCCAAATATTTAAGGCTTTCTAGATACAATTTTTATTAATTTCTGATTTAATTTTTAGTTTCAGAGAACATACTTTGAGTGATTTCAATTCTTTTAAATTTATTGAGATTTTTATGGCGAAGCATATGTTCTATCTTGATCAATGTTCCATGTGCAATTGAAAGTAATGTGTATTCTGCCATTGCTGGATGCAGTGTTCTATAAATGCTAATTAGGTTAAATTGGTTGATTGTGTCATTCAAGTATTCTACCTACTTCCTGACTTTCTGTCTGCTTATTCTATTACTGATAGAGGAGTACTGAAATTACCAGTTTCAATTGTGGATGTATCTATATCTCATTTCAGGTTTGTCAGTGTTTCCCTCATGTGTTTTAAACCTTTTATTTTTTGTACATACACATTTAGGCTTATTATGGTTCTTAATTAATTTACTCTTAGCATTGGGAAATGTCACCTTTATCTTTGGTAATGTTTCTTGTACTAAAGTCAACTCTGCTTGACATTAACATAGGTACTTCAGCTTTTTTATTATTGTAGTTTGAACATAAGTATAACTTTTTCCATTTCTCTACTTCCAGATCATCTGTGTCTTGAGGATTAAAATGCATTTCTTATTGAGAGTAGACAGTTGGGCACCGTTTTGTTTTATACATTTATGAATCAGTGCCTTATAATTAGGGTGTTTAACTAATTTATATTTAATGTGATTATTGAAATAGCTGAATTTAAATCTACCTTGCAATCAGTCTTATATTTATCTCATAAGTTATTTGTTTTCTTTTCTTCACATGATTTGGATTAATTGAGTATTTTTGGTATAAAACCAAGAGAAATCTCTAGCTTTCTTTTAATTGCCTTGTATGAGGTGATCTATTGACAAATATGCATCTTTAACTTATCAGTCTCCAACATTATCCTTTTTGGTAACATTGTCATAAATTTTGCTTCTTACATCACAAACCCCATTCAGATTGCTATTACATTGCTCTATAGATGATCTTTCAAAGTAATCTTAAAAAATAAGAAGACAATAAAGCCTACTACATTCACCCAACATGCACGTCTACAGATCTCCTTTACAACTGTCTAATTTAGTCCTTCTTTTTCATGACCTGAGTGCTCTTTGGAATTTTCTGAATTCTTAACATGATCTCTCTATTCTGATTGACCAGATTCGAGGCTCCCTTAACCTTGTTCTAGTTCTGGTAACTATTTAGTTTGACCATCCCTTATGATGGATCATCTTCATTTGTCATTATTTGCATGAACCTGTGGATTCTTAACCATTCACATGTGCAGTTTAGCACTCAAAGACTCTAGAAGATCCTTATGTGGATTTCTAGAGTTCTTTTTCTGCATAGTGTAAGCAAAAAATAAGCCAAATTTTACTTTTTCCAAAAAAAAAAAAGACTTTAGATCTATTTAAATCTAATAAATCCATACTTAATATATACATTATTTTCTTCATTATTTTTCTATCTAATTCTTATAATGCCACAAATAAAAGAAAAGGTATGAGTTAGGAGGATATGGCAGTAATTCAGGTGAGAAACAGCAATGTCTTGGAATAGGATGACAGTAGCAGAGATGAGAAGTGCTTGGATTTTAAGTATTATTTTGAAGTATTGCAAAATGGAAAATTGATGGATTGGGTGTGGATTATTACAGAAGGAGATGAGTCAAGGCTAACTACACTGTTTTGGCCTGATTAGCTGGTAGATTTGCATTGTCATCTACCAAGGTAAAGCATCATGGGAGAAGCAAGTTTGGAATGTAGAACTTACGAGTTTGATTTTGGAAAACTTAAGTTTAATAAATCAACTAAGCATATAAATGGAAATACATCAAATTAGATATATGAATCTGGAGTTCAACAAAAAAGGTTAGTGCTGGAAATAAAAAGTTGAGACCTGTCAATGTGTACACAGTATTTAAAGACATGAAGCAAGATGTAACCACTTAATAAAGTTTGTATAAATACACCGATAAGTGACCTGAGTGCAGAGTCCTAAGCCACATCAATATTTAGGGAATGGAGAGACAAGAGGAACTAGCAACAGAGACTGAGAAGTGGTCAATTAAGTAAGAAAAAAAGTGAAGGAGTAGTGTCCTGCAAGACATCTGAGGAAAGTGTTCCAAAACAAATACAGATCAACTAGGTCAAATATCATAAATAGCTTTGACTACTTTGAGATGTCATGGCCACTTGACTTGGTAGAGTTTATAAATGATAGTGAAAATACCTGTTTCCATGACGTGAACTGACAAAAGTCTGAATGGAATGGATTAAAGAAGAAATACAAACAGAAAACGTAGAGTCAGCTTATAATGACAACCCTCCTGAAGAGTTTTGCTATAAAGAGAAGCACAGAAACAGAGTGGAAGCTGTAAGTACTGGGGACACAGCAGAAGCAGTATCCTGGAATAATAAATGGCAAGGAATGGGATTCAGAGCAAAGGTGGAAGGAATGAATGTAGGAGCACTTTAATCACATGATAGGAAAGAAGGAAGTGGAGATACAGATAAAATAAGTTGGTAAATCTGATGATGAAGTTTGTGTAAGTTTTCTTACAGTCAATATTATCTTTGCGATCGAACAGGATGGAATATGAAATAATTTTAAAGTTTATTTAGTAGTTTCCAGGAGTACAAAGTGAAGGAAGGTGATTCTGGCTAAGCACATGACTTTCAAAGGCCTAAAGCATGACACCTCACCACCTGCTGGACTCTGCAAACACAGGCTTATAACTTGAAGACAATGTTGACCTTTGGTAGGAATTCTTAAATTCTTTAACATTCTGAAATTACTTTAAAGTAACTTCGAAATAAAAATTTTTAAAGTTGTCAGGGAAGTATCTTAAGATATTCTTATGAGTGACAACCCTTATATTTTATGGAAAATATAATTAATGCAACCTAAGGTGTTTTAAAAATAATTATTAATCAGAATAGAGTATGTAGGGAAATACTTTGCCTAATTTCAAGAAATTTATATAGTTTGGATATACGTGAGATAGTCTTTTATCCTTGAGCAGGTTGATAGAGGCTGAGAAATTCTCCAACCAAATCTCCATATAATTTTTGAAGGCAAATTATACAGCTAAGGTAAAAGGGAAGAGAACACAGATGTTGCCCTGTCAGTAATGAAATTGAAATAAATGAGATCTGAGGAGAACCAGATGAAATAAAGTCTGTCTCCTGACTCCTCTCTGTTAGGGTAAGAGGGTTAACATGAATATTTGGGTCAAGATGGAAGATGATGAACAATCATAACTAGATATGCATTGGTTATATTCTCCTTACTTTGATTCTGTTTAAAGGGAATAAGTAATGATTTATAATGTATTCAGCGAGTGCACTTTTGCTGCTAGCTTATAATTCCTAAAGGAACTGACTAGTGATGACAGCACATCCCACAAAACTACCATTCTCTATTTGCTTGTTTCTTTGGGATTTTGCTATTTAATATGTTTGTTTGTTTGTTTAAGATAAAAGTACACATCCTAAAGGATTTCTTTTCATCAAATATATCCATAGGATGTTCACTTTTGCATTTCCACTTGGGAAAGAGTTATATGTGTGGTGAGTTAAACAAAGGTAAATGGAATTAAACATAGAGAGTGTATTCTTGCGAAAGCATATTCTCAGGGACTGGGAAATCAACAAGGTCCCTGAAGTGAACAAAGCCTCCAGGATAACATGAAACAGGCAGTTCCCATGTCACAATCACTGGAGCAGGGAATTACGGCATTTTGCCTAGAAATCAGTTGTAAAAAATAGTTATTTTACAAAGACCCACTCTCCATACATCAGGTATACTTAAAGCTAAAAAAAAAAAAGAGAGAGAGAGTCTTTCTCATTCCTAACCTCAATAATGGGAAAATAATTATCTACCTAAGCAAAGAGAATGAGGTTTGAACTGGCCAAATCATTCAAGCTAGCAATACATTAGCAAAACACAGTTTTACCTGGATAACTGCTTTAATTCTCCCGTTCTTTTACATGATTGGAAGCCATAGTTTTAAAATTACATTGCAAAGCAATGCAAAATAAATTATCAAGGCAACATCAGCCATAACTTAATTCTTCACTACAAGATTGCTATGCAGTCTCCCATAGCTGTGCCTCATGCACTTTTCATCCAGTTTTCTAATACTGTAAGACATTCAGAAATATTTTTCCTATCTTCCAAATATTCTGTATCCCCTTCTCCAAAGATTTCCTAACAGTTAAACAGCTGTTGTTTAAAAACATAAGTTCATTCATAATTAACTTTGCCTACAGTTATTCATCAGATTTAATTTTTCTTACTGTTAATGAGAAAATAGTTATTTTATTTTTCTAACAATTACCACCTCCTTGGAGTTTGATCTCAATGTATATCTCCAAATGAACTTTTTTCTTTTCCAGAATTCTTTTAATTCTCACTATAATTAGTGTACCTACCATTAGATCTGTTAGTGTGCCCAAAAGATTATCTAAATCATTCCCTTAACCTATTATAATATATATTCATATTTACATGTTGTGTATGATTTTATTCTTTCTTTAAAACTTGATAGAATGTTTCTGCTAATAAAACTACAATTTCTGCTAAGAAGTATAACTATTTCCCAGCACAATCTCTGACATCTCAATGATATTGATATTTACTGACATAGAAACTTCTTGTTTAAAACTGACTTTGTATTTTCATTTCATTGACCCAGTAGTATTATTTCCATGTAATTCTCCTAAATATCTACCCTGCAGGGCTAATTTTGGCCAGGATCCAGGCTTTTGATTTTTCTCAGATCAGATATAAGACTGTATATATCAAAAGCTGGGAAGACCAAAGGGAAAAGAGAGACAACACAAAAGAAATCCCAAAAGGTGTAGGAAATTCTATAAACAGCTTTGAGCCAAAGGCAAACAAATTGGCTTTTGGTTGATGATGATTATTTTGGAGGAGATATTTCTGGAGCTAAGATACAGAGAGAAATAAATTATTTTTCTCTGCATGTTTTCCACTTTCTCATCACTTCCACAGTATGTACTAAGCCAAGCAAAATATACTTTCTTGAACAATTAGTTCTTAAAAAGAGAAACCCACTTATTGGAAAACAGATGTCAAGACACTTCTGTATCTTGCATCATTCTCCCTAACTTCTCAGTAAGAGGAAAAGCTATTTCCTACTGATGGGGTTCCATAGGTTTAGGGGTATCATTAATGCAGATAATGAAACAGTTGATATAAAAGAAAAAAGCTCTTCTAAACTTAGTCTAGATGCCTGATCATCACTGGGTCCTCAAAGTTATTTTCTGAGTAAGGCCCCTGAATCAGAAAATATTAGGTTTGTTAGTGTTAAAGAAAAAATTATTCTGACATTTATTGAAGTGGTAACAAAGACTTGATTCAGGGCAATTGCAATTGATGTCAAGACTATCATAACAGGGAAAAAATATGGCTCAATTCTAAATACAGCAAAGAGAGCTATGGATTTATAATCAAGGAATGGAGTGAGGGAGTCAGTATATTGAAAGTTATTAAACAGAGACATCAATAGTAGGGGGATTGTTGCTAAAGGCAGGTCAAGGACTTAAACATCAAAGGTGGAGGATGAGGAACTTGATCAGATACCAATGGTCTTCAGTTATCAAGGGTAGGAAGATTCTCACTCAACTGACTTAGCAGAACTCTTGCTAAAACTGGGTAGTGCAAGCACAGCAAGGACAGAACAGACACAGCAGTCCAAGACTGAAAAGAGGGCTCAGAGGAGTCTAACTAGCTTTCTTAGGAGAGAGTCTTTGCCAGTAGTATGATTTAGAAATTCCAAACTGACAGGGGCTTAAGCAAATAAGAGATTCTTTTTTCTTTAATTGAGGCACAGGGCTAAAATAAAGCTCTGACTTTGGGAAGATAAACTCATTCTAGCTTGTTGCTAGAACATGTCTTACAACTCATGGTCCAAAATGGCCAACTAAAAATGAAAGTTTTCTGCTCCTCTTCCCACTCGCCGCACGTTGAACACGCAAAAGACTTTGTGGCTCATCTCTGCTCCATGTATTGCTAGCTTGGATGGCTCTACTATTGCTGGATTATTCAATATGGCTTCACATACTCATCAAGTTGGGGTGGGGTGTGGGGGGTTGGTGCTGTTTTCCGACTGGTGCAGCTTTGTTCTTCTCCAAGAGCCTCTCTCCCTTGTGATCTCTAATTCCCCAGAGGTTTTCTCTCTTTATGTAACTCCCCCTTGCAGGAAATTCTGGACTTCTTTACACAAAGGCTGGTTTACAGAAAATAAAAGTGGAAATAGAAGATCTCTTAACACGAGGGCCATAAGTTATACTATGTCATTTCTAACACATTCTTTTTGTCAAGTGAAGTCAAGGTCAGCCTACACTCAAGAGGAGAGGAAATGGACTCCCCCACTAGATGGGAGGAATATTATGCATATGCAGGAATAAAAGTAATTGTTGGCAGCCATCTTTGTAGACAATCCACCGCAGCTAATCTTTAAGCCTTCATGTTCACTCAACAAACTACTGTAATTTGCCACTTTTGCCTAAAGGTAGACTTTTGGGACTTTTTTATCATCTCCTCTTACAAGTTGTGACCCAGGCCAGAACCTCTTCATACCCTTTATGTTTGGCCAACACAATATCTTTGGATTGATTTTGTCCCTCCCAATATGGATTTATCTTTCAAAAACTGTTTCAAAATATGTGTATATAATGATTAATGAATGTCTTAATATCAAATTCCAGTATATAAATTCCTATTAATATCAGGTACCATGACAAAACATGACAGAAATGAAATAAGTAGTGAGGCATATGTGAATGGAAAGTGATTCCCAAAATTCTTAGTATCCCATTACAAAAGCTTAAGATTAGGTCCCCCTTAGAGAAATACAGCAAATAGCAAATTATTCAAACTGATGAGAATTTTAAACCCATCACCAAAAAGAAACATCTCCCCTGAATTACATTCTGTACAGAGCATATTTGCAATATTATCAAATCCTGGGATTGTTTTCAAAAAAGGACATCAATACTGGCAAGGTGGTCACTGAAATAATCTTAAAAGTATGTGTTATTAGGAAAATAGACATTTCAATTTGTGTAGCAGCAGAGTAAAGAGAAAAAGTTAACCATCTTCTTATTTGTAGGTTTGCATAAATAGCAGTATTTTGTATTGTTTCAGAAAGTTAATCAGCAGAACCAGTGGTAGAAATTTCAAAGTATATCTTCTCTCAAATTAAGGAACAGGTTTTGGAACAACAAAACCACAAAACAGGGTATACTTCAGTCATAGGAGGTGTATACTTAATACCTGGCACAGAGTAGATACTTCATATAATATTTCTTAATGAAATTGTGAATGGCCATCTAAAAGGGCAAGATGAAAAAAGAATTTCTCAGTGAGCCATAGGAAGGAATAAGAAAAATCTCCAAAGTCCTTGACAACTCTGAAAAAGTAAGGGGGGAGGGGTGGGCAGACTGCCTTTGAATCTTTATTTAAACAGGTTTATCAGTGAAAGAAACTGAACAGTCATGTTGTAAAACTGCCAAATATTCTGCCAGCCAGGACCATTGAGGAAATTACAGCACAATTCCAGAGCCACAGCCATAAAAATGCACACTGGAGTGGTAATGGCATTTTATTTTACTATCATTTTAGCTCGTCTCATTTTTTTCCTTAGATGTATTTACAGTAATGTGTATGTCTTTTACACTTCTATTCAGTTTTCATGCTTACTAGGTTTATGTGCTCCAGGCTAATCATCATATGTCCTTAATTTTCTCTATATTAAGTTCAAGTAGGGACCAAATAAATGTTAACTCAGGATTACTTTGGAGATACTTTATCTCCAATGATTATTTGATTTTTTTCCACAACCTTATACACTAAACCAATATCTCAAGACTGGTAATTTAATATAAGATGACACTATTATTATGGATGTATAAACACATACACATTCACACATGTACATACATAGCCATATTTTCAAGTAATTTCACAGAGGAAATAGATTCTATCTTTCCTCAGTATCTACCATTGTAGATATTAATTTAATAGTGAAATTATCCATAATAAATTTCAGGAAAAAATGTACCCCTCAAAGCTCATGGAACTCTTAGTCTGAAACAATTTTTAAAACTACAGAAGTCTGCAGTAAAGTAAATAAATAGGTATTTGAGAAGTGCCAACTCCATCTTTCACATGTATAGTTCACCTTTCATCAGAGGGAAGTGATCCTTAGGAAGATAACTAAGAATCTTTACTTTTATGGATGAGTTTTATAATTCCAGTCCACCATACAGTTAGGCATGGATAATGCTATTTCTCAGACCCATAAAAATAATACCAGTTATCAATCTTTACTAAGTCTGATGCCTATTATTAATATTTCAAATGAAGTTTTTTGAGTCATGTAGAAGTTTCTCTCTTCTTTCCTGTGAAAGGATAGCATTTTTAAATTCACTTGACAGGTCACTGGCCAAGTACCACTTATGATAATGTCTTTATGGAAGTGATATTTGTTTTACCCACCAATAATTTATCATTCTTGTTAATAAATTCCCATTAAAATAATATTATTTTCTTGAAGTTGAAATTTTTAAAGGAGAATAAGACAGTTGTATTGACCTATTCATTTCTTCTATTAAAATTGACATCTTGACATGCATGAATCAGTCATTTATGGGCCATAAGAAGCATCAATAGGCCATTGGATAATATATAAGAAACATACTAAAAAAAAAATCAATGGATATAAACCTCATTTAAAGTATAAATTAGTCAGGAATCAAAAAAAATAAAGGAGTTATTAAGTAATTTTAGTATGGTGGTTAATAACATGGCCTTTGACATCAGATAAAACAACTCTGTTTCTTTCAAATTATATGACCTTGAATAAGTTCACGTCATTGAGCCTTAGTCATTTTAAACATCAATATGAAAAATGACACTAAACTACAGGAAATTATACACATTAAGTAAGATAATGTACATAAGCTGATAAACACAAAACTGGAAAATAGTAAGTTATAAATACATGGCAGCTATTATTATTAGCATCATGTCAAAATTACAGGATTCCTAGATCGACTGAGTAAAATCATCCAGCTGATTATGAATACAAAATAAGTTGAAAGATTACTAATTTAAGTTAGGTCACCTGAGATAGTCAGTTTTTGCTTGACACACCAAAATACAGCATCTATATTTCACTTATGGTCATAGCTAATTTAATAAACTCCTTCAAAGACATTTACTCAGATCCACTCCTGATTTCACAGGCCAGAGATCAGTTACAGGTTCATGGTGAGAAACTGTCCATGGATTTCAGCCTGAATTTGGGAACTGGCCTTCCATCTCTACAAAAAGAGTGAAGTAAGCTTTTTTTTTTTTTCCTATCCTTTTTCTACCTACAGAGAAAAAATTGAAGTACCCTAAGGAGCCAAAAGAGAGAAAAATTGCTCTTCTATTCCTTTATTATTAACAGATTTAAGTTAAGATTTACAGAAAGACTGGCTGAAAAAAAATAAAAAACCTCTAGCTAAAATGACTTTGGGGGATACGAAGTAAAAACTATGTTTTATACTGAATATTTAATAATACGATACATAAATCATCACACTAAAACCTGAATTGTAAGTGGACTCAGGGGAAGTTACAAAGGTTAAAGCTTAGACAAGTAATAAATGAGGAAAGCATCGTCATTACCTTGAGGGGAGGTATTGTATCAGGACAGAGGTTTTCTACCAGAACTGATTTATTAGTGCTTTTAAGCAAAAATGTACTAAGAATCTTGTTCATAAAGTTCTCCTGCTGTTAATTCATGCTGGTTCCATTTGCATGAATGCTGTGTGTGTATATTTGACTCCTGGCCACAGATTTGCCATCAAAAAGTAAGACATAATCTTGTCCCCAAGTAATAGAGAATCATGGGAATTTTACACATAAAGGCACCCAATTCCAACTCTGCTAGAGAATGTTACTCAATATTTATATTTCAGATTCTACAAAAGTGAAACAGGCAGCTGTGTTTCATGTCTCTTTTCCAGTCTCTTTGCAAAAGTAAGAGTGTAATAACATGACCTTTTTTTCTGCTATTGGCATGGTTTCCTAATGAGTTTTTCTATCACATAGTTTTCCCTTCTTAGTCCATTATTCTCCTGAACACAAGATTATTCTGCCTAAAATATCTTATTGATCATACCACTTACTTGATCCAAAGTTTTTAAGGGTTCCCTATGAGGAAAAATAGCTTAGACTTATATTTTAAGCTCAGAAGAATTAGAATTATATAAGGCTGACATCATTAAATTCAGACAATTTTTGTCAGGAAACTACAAATGCTAAAATACTTTTTAAAACTTAAGGTCCTAAACTTACGTATAGGGAGGCAATAATTAACTTAAAATAACATTACTGATCTAGAGTTAATTAACTCAACCTTAATCAAAGGGCTTTGGATATTCTTTTGATATTGGAAGCAAAGGTAAAGGCAGAGTCTTTAAAAACATTATTTAAAAATAAAATGAATTGATCTGAACAGATTAAAATGAAATAAAAAAGCAAAACCTTGATTTATCAACACAGTTCTTAATGCTACCTCTCAAGTCCGAACCACCTCCTAAATGTTATCCTCACATTCTTTTCAGCTGGCACCACAGCTCCCTTGAATTTTCCTCTCCCAATTGTAAATGTTAAGGGAAACACAGACTCTCTATCTACCTACATAGAAAAGA